>NC_140209.1:29778971-30425221 GCF_951802725.1 Rutilus rutilus | reverse complement strand
CCAATTATAGTGTACACACACACACACACACACACACACACACACACACACACACACACACACCACTTTTCCTGAACTGCTTTCCATCACTTCCATCTCATGTCATCTGTTGTATCCTTATGTGTCAGTCTTGCTTGTACTAATTATTAATATACTACTGTACTTGTATAATATCTGTCACTAACCTCTCTCTTTGTGTGTGTGTGTGTGTGTCTGTCAGCAGGAAGTCCCCGTGCCTCAGCTTCTTCCCTGCACTTCCCCTCGCCATCCATCATCCAGCAGTCCAGCCCGTATTTCACCCATCCCACCATCCGATACCACCACCACCCGGGACAGGACCCGCTCAAGGAGTTTGTGCAGTTCGTGTGCGCCGACGGATCAGGACAGGCTAGCGGTCAGGTAAGAGGAAATGACCTCATACAGGAAGTGTTGGTGTGAACGTCTGAATTGAACTCATTATGCAGCTGTTCTCTGAATAAACACACACTGGTTTAATAGTGAATTTTGGGAATGCCGTCCTACAGTATCATACTACTCATACTATTTTTGCAGCATGTATTCTGTGAACCGTATGCAAATTTTCTGTTTGCATAAAATACCCAGTATACATTATACAAGAGAGAAGAACACATGAAATACTCTATCCCATGTTCAACTTGATCTTTTAGGACACTTTATACTAATACTCCATTTTGAACGCAGCCATTGTCACAATCCACTGATCATTGCTTGCTGCATATTGTTTCACATACTGTTTGTTAAAATATTTGGAAATATAGAGTATATAATGTGCAGTATGCAATTGTCTCATCAAAAATAATGCTAAGACATTTCATCCTTCCAAACCAAATGTTGATGAAACAGAACTTAGTTTTCATATTAAGCAAAAATACTTGCCTCATTAATTGATATTGAATGTATTTTTTTTTCTCTGTGAAACTAACGTTATCAAGCATTTAAAGTAATGTGTGAAGACACAGGGCTCCAGACAAAAAAATTAAAATTAAGGACACTTTGGCTCCTATAAGGGAAAAAATTAGGCGCCAAATTATTATTTTTTAAGTGGCACAAAAGAATAAACGTATTGTAATTTTGTCATGTGTTGTCACGTCTGCCCTCCTTTTACAGCATCAGCATTTTCATCCATCTTGTGGATGTCCTGGGAACTAAGATTCACTTAAAGTAGGAACTGAATTGTTTTTCCAACTTGACAGTCACAAAGAATCGTTCTTTACACAGAATCTGTCTGTCACAGACCATAATAATGTCAGCATCACTTGGCCAATGAGTATAGTGAGCATAGTTGGCCTCCTCCTAATGCATCCTATAAACATTGTCGTATGTCTTGCACAAACCCAATCTATTTTTCTTCATGAGTAATATCTGAGAGGTAAATTTGGTGAAAGGCAGCTGTTCAAATGAAATTATACGGGCGGTGTTGAATTTCATTTTTAGCTCCTTGCATTCGTTCTTATGTAGACAACAGGTTAAGTACAAATATAAGGATTGTGTGATAGTGCATATATTTAGAAAAATGCCCTTTCCTATAGTTATTTTCCTTGCTGACTACTGAGTTTGAGTATTGAATGGCTTTTCTGAGGAAAATTTGACGTTACGTGACATGATTGTTCTCAAGCTGTTTTATACAAGCTCTTTCCAAGGTCGAAATGCTGATTGAGCGATCTGTCTGTCAGGCCACATTAAAAAGCGCCAAAACGACATTTATTGCTTGTATTTCGTGACAAAATTGACAGAATTTGAAAGCTGAAAGTTTGTTTATTGTTTACTCAAATTAACAAGCACATTACAGGTGACAATTAAGTACAAATCTTACTGTGATTATGGGTGGCTGCGTGACAAATACTGTGAAGTTCAGGCATTAACAGAAAACAGCAAAGATGAAAAGATATTGAGAATAAGAATCCATATCAGTATCAATTAAAAACGAGAATTCTTAACATTTAGTTCGCGTCCACACAGCTGACATGTTTATCTTTTGTAGTTCATCCACGAAATAGAATGTAGAAAATTGCCTTCCTGAATTTTTACTGTACTTGCATGGTTCAGTCATTGACACGTTTCCGTCGTTTTCTCTCTCATAGCTGTCAGCGTTGTTGCTTGATAGAGATGAGGGCTTTAAAAAGGCAGATATTTTTCCTTTCTGACGCAGAAAGCTCCTCGCTGTCCCTGTGCATATTTTGGTTAGGTTTTTTTCCACTTCAACTTTGCTGCGCGTTGTCTCATTTTATTACGACAACACAACAAAAGATGTGATGGATCACAGAACATGCAGGTCAAAAAGCATTAATTTTTTAACCATAACATGCAAGTTTATATTGTCGCCAGTGGCAATCTCTGCAAAAATATCACTCGCAAATTAATATTGCGACCGGTTTAGTCGCAGTCTGGAGCCCTGAGACATCTGTCGCAATTAACAGACCAGCTCAGATTGAAGTTTGCTGTTATCAAGCATCCAAAAACGTTTTAAATAATGCACAAATGTTTATAATGTATCTACTTTTTTACTATATACACACAGTAACTGCATACTGTCTTTTCCGATGGAAACAAAAGTGTGCGTTCCTTCCTTGTCTTTGAGGCCGACTAATCGGCCACTGTTATGTATCTTGTGCTTGTCTAGACAATCTTGAGTTAATCTCTCCTTCTCTGTCCACTTCCACGTTAAAACCCATCTGCGCAACAGCTGACGACCTCTGCGCATTACAGCGTAGCGCATCCCTCCTCAGTTCTGCTTCTGCCATTTTCAGCGTTTTGAACGTGGCTTTTTTTTTTTTTTTGCGCCCAGATTTTGATTTGGAATCATTCCATGGACCAAAGCTCACCTCACCATTTGTGCGCCCATTTCTTCTTCTTCCTCACCTTCTACCTAAAGTCCTCCATTTTTGTTTTTTTCCAGCTCCTCCACTGCTCCTGTCTATGCCTGTGGTGAAGTCGACACACAAACACGCACACAAACACACCCTTTCATAAACAAAAGCAAACAGACATTCACCATCCTTTTGGTTGTTTCCCTCTCAACTCTTTCCACTACCAGCCACCCGCCATTCCTTTATTTTTTTTATTTTTTTTTAAACGAGTCTGCGTTGTTTTTTCCATTTGTGGGGTGTCAGGCGTGTCCGTACTCCTCACCCTGTTTGTGTCGTCTGCAGCCGAACGGGAGCGGCCAGAGCAAAATGCCGGGCTCCTTCTTGCTGCCTCCACCCCCCCCTGTGGCGCGTCCAGTGCCCCTCCCAATGCCAGACTCTAAACCCAGCAGCACGCCCCCCGATGGCGGACTCACCTCACCCACATCTCCGTGTAAGTGACCCGAACCCCCCCCCATTCCACCAAACCCCTCGATGGCTGGGAGAAAGCCAGTCGTCTGGCCACAGCTGGGCCGATTTTTGCCATCTAGTTTGTGTTTCTTGAGTTAACATCTACTGCCCATTATTCGTAACTATCGTGTTAGCACTAACTGTTGGGTCAGACCTAGTCCTTACTACTTTTATTTTATTTTTTCAATCTGAATGAAACCAATGCAATTTTCGTGCAGGTCTTTTTTTTATGCATCCTAATTTTCAGGCATGAATTTTAGTGTTTTTTAGTGGTTTAACCCATCAAAATGTCACTAAAGTACGGAGCCCATAAAGGGAAATAATAAAAGGGGAAAAATTTGTTGGGAGTAAAATATGTATTTCAATGGTTTTGCGTCCTCTCTCAAAACTTTTGCGTTTCCCTGAGAAACTTTTGCATTCACTCTAAAAACTTTTGCGTTCTCTTGCGAAACTTTTACGAGCATTTGCCCATATAAATTTTGCATTCGATCACAAAACTCTTCCTTGAGAAACTACTTTTTCTTGCAAAACATTTGCTTTCCCCTGAGAAGCTGCGTTCTATCAAAAAACGTTTGTGTTCCCCTAAGAAACTCTGCGTTCTCTCACAAAACTCTCCCCCGAGAAACTGTGTTCTCTCAAAAAAACGTTTGCCTTCCCCCGAGAAACTGCGTTCTCTCAAAAAACTTTTGCGTTGTCTCACAAAACGTGTGCGGTCCATTGAGAAATTTTTCGTTCGATCACAAATCTCTCCCCCGAGAAACTGCGTTCTCTCACAAAACGTTTGCATTCCCATAAGAAACTTGGTGTTCTCTCAAAAATGTTTTGCATTCCCCTGAGAAGCTTTTCGTTCTCTCACAAAACTCTCCCCTGAGAAACTGCGTTCTCTCAAAAATGATTTGCGTTACTCTGATAAACTTTGCGTTCGATTACAAAACACTCTCCCGAGAAACTGCGTTCTCTCAAAAAACGTTTGCGTCCCCCTGAGAAACTTTGCATTCTCACAAAATGTTTGTGTTTCCCTGAGAAATTTTGCATTCTCACAAAATGTTTGCGTTCCCCTGAGAAACTTTGCGTTCGATCACTAAACTCTCCCCGGAGAAACTGCGTTCTCTCAAAGAACGTTTGCGTTCCTCTAAACTTTGCATTCTCTCACAAAACGTTTGCGGTCCATTGAGAAACTCGATCACAAAACTCTCGATCGTTCTCGATTCGTTCGATCACAAAACTCTCCCCCGGGAAACTGTGTTCTCTCCAAAAAATATTGTGTTCCTCTGAGAAACTTTTAGTTCGATCACAAAACTGTCCCCCAAAAAATTGCCTTCTCTCAAAAAATGTTTGCGTCCCCCTGAGAAACTTTGCATTCTCACAAAATGTTTGTGTTTCCCTGAGAAACTTTGCGTTCGATCACTAAACTCTCCCCGGAGAAACTGCGTTCTCTCAAAGAACGTTTGCGTTCCTCTAAACTTTGCGTTCTCTCACAAAACGTTTGCGTTCCATTGAGAAACTCGATCACAAAACTTTCGATCGTTTTCGATTCGTTCGATCACAAAACTCTCACAAAAATATTCAAAAAAATATTGTGTTCCTCTGAGAAACGTTTAGTTCGATCACAAAACTGTCCCCCAAAAAATTGCGTTCTCCCACAAAACATTTGCATTCCTCTGAGAAACTTTGCGTTCTTTTACAAATCTCTCCCCCGAGAAACTGCGTTCTCTCAAAGAACGTTTGCGTTCCTCTGATAAACTTTGCGTTCTCTCACAAAACGTTTGCCGTCCATTGAGAAACTTTTTGTTCAATCACAAAACTCTCCCCTGAGAAACTGTTCTCTCAAAAAAATATTACGTTCCTGTGAGAAACTTAGCATTCGACCACAAAACTCTCCCCCGAGAAACTGCGTTCTCTCAAAAACGTTTGCGTTCACGTGAGAAAATTAGCTTTCGATCACAAAACCTTTGCGTTCCCCTGAGAAACTTTGCGTTCTCTCACTAAACTCTCCCCTGAGAAACTGCGTTCTCTCAAAAAACGTTTGCGTTCCCCTGAGAAACTTTGCGTTCTCTCACTAAACTCTCCCCTGAGAAACTGCGTTCTCTCAAAAAACGTTTGCGTTCACCTGAGAAACTTTGCTTTCTCCCACAAAACGTTTGCATTCACCTGAGAAACTTTGCTTTCTCCCACAAAACGTTTGCGTTCCCGTGAGAAAATTAGCATTCGATCACAAAACCTTTGTGTTCCCCTGAGAAACTTTGCGTTCTCTCACAAAACTCTCCCCCGAGAAACTGCGTTCTCTCAAAAAACGTTTGCGTTCACCTGAGAAACTGCGTTCTCTCAAAAAACGTTTGCGTTCACCTGAGAAACTGCGTTCTCTCAAAAAACGTTTGCGTTCACCTGAGAAACTTTGCTTTCTCCCACAAAACGTTTGCGTTCCTCTGAGAAACTTTGCGTTCTCTCACAAAACGTTTGCATTCCTCTGAGAAACTTTGCATTCTCTCACAAAACGTTTGCGGTCCACTGAGAAACTTTTCGTTCGATTACAATACTCTCCCCCCAAAAACTGCAATCTCTTTCAAAATGTTGCGTTCCCCTGAGAAACTTTGCATTCTCTCAAAAAACTTTTGCGTTCCCGTGAGAAAATTAGCATTCGATCACAAAACCTTTGTGTTCCCCTGAGAAACTTTGCATTCTCTCACAAAACTCTCCCCCGAGAAACTGCGTTCTCTCAAAAAACGTTTGCGTTCACCTGAGAAACTGCGTTCTCTCAAAAAACGTTTGCGTTCACCTGAGAAACTTTGCTTTCTCCCACAAAACGTTTGCGTTCCTCTGAGAAACTTTGCGTTCTCTCACAAAACTCTCCCCCGAGAAACTGCGTTCTCTCACAAAACGTTTGCGTTCCTCTGAGAAACTTTGCGTTCTCTCAAAAAACGTTTGCGTTCCTCTGAGAAACTTTGCGTTCTCTCAAAAAACGTTTGCGTTCACCTGAGAAACTTTGCTTTCTCCCACAAAACGTTTGCATTCCTCTGAGAAACTTTGCGTTCTCTCACAAAATGTTTGCGTTCCTCTGAGAAACTTTGCGTTCTCTCAAAAAACGTTTGCGTTCCTCTGAGAAACTTTGCGTTCGATTACAATACTCTCCCCCCAAAAACTGCAATCTCTTTCAAAATGTTGCGTTCCCCTGAGAAACTTTGCATTCTCTCAAAAAACTTTTGCGTTCCCGTGAGAAAATTAGCATTCGATCACAAAACCTTTGTGTTCCCCTGAGAAACTTTGCATTCTCTCACAAAACTCTCCCCCGAGAAACTGCGTTCTCTCAAAAAACGTTTGCGTTCCTCTGAGAAACTTTGCTTTCTCCCACAAAACGTTTGCGTTCCTCTGAGAAACTTTGCGTTCTCTCACAAAACTCTCCCCCGAGAAACTGCGTTCTCTCACAAAACGTTTGCGTTCCTCTGAGAAACTTTGCGTTCTCTCACAAAACGTTTGCGTTCCTCTGAGAAACTTTGCGTTCTCTCAAAAAACGTTTGCGTTCCTCTGAGAAACTTTGCGTTCTCTCACAAAACTCTCCCCCGAGAAACTGCGTTCTCTCAAAAAACGTTTGCGTTCACCTGAGAAACTGCGTTCTCTCAAAAAACGTTTGCGTTCACCTGAGAAACTTTGCTTTCTCCCACAAAACGTTTGCATTCCTCTGAGAAACTTTGCGTTCTCTCACAAAACGTTTGCGTTCCTCTGAGAAACTTTGCGTTCTCTCACAAAACGTTTGCGTTCCTCTGAGAAACTTTGCGTTCTCTCAAAAAACGTTTGCGTTCCTCTGAGAAACTTGGCGTTCTCTCAAAAAACGTTTGCGTTCACCTGAGAAACTTTGCGTTCTCTCACAAAACGTTTGCGTTCCTCTGAGAAACTTTGCGTTCTCTCAAAAAACGTTTGCGTTCCTCTGAGAAACTTTGCGTTCTCTCAAAAAACGTTTGCGTTCACCTGAGAAACTTTGCGTTCTCTCAAAAAACGTTTGCGTTCACCTGAGAAACTTTGCGTTCTCTCAAAAAACGTTTGCGTTCACCTGAGAAACTTTGCTTTCTCCCACAAAACGTTTGCGTTCACCTGAGAAACTTTGCTTTCTCCCACAAAACGTTTGCGTTCACCTGAGAAACTTTGCTTTCTCCCACAAAACGTTTGCGTTCCTCTGAGAAACTTTGCGTTCTCTCAAAAAACGTTTGCGTTCCTCTGAGAAACTTTGCGTTCTCTCAAAAAACGTTTGCGTTCACCTGAGAAACTTTGCGTTCTCTCAAAAAACGTTTGCGTTCACCTGAGAAACTTTGCTTTCTCCCACAAAACGTTTGCGTTCACCTGAGAAACTTTGCGTTCTCTCAAAAAACGTTTGCGTTCCTCTGAGAAACTTTGCGTTCTCTCAAAAAACGTTTGCGTTCCTCTGAGAAACTTTGCATTCTCTCACAAAACGTTTGCGGTCCACTGAGAAACTTTTCGTTCGATTACAATACTATCCCCCCAAAAACTGCAATCTCTTTCAAAATGTTGCGTTCCCCTGAGAAACTTTGCATTCAATCATAAAACCCTCCTCCGAGAAACCGCGTTCTCCCAAAAAACGTTTGCGTTCCCCTGAGAAACTTTGCAAATGCTCGTAAAACCTTTGTGTTTTCTTCTAAAAAACTTTGTTCACTTACAAAAACCTTTGTGTTCTTTTGCAAAACTCTAGTGTCCTCCCGAGACTCTTTGCATTTGCTCCCTTTTGTGATGAAAACAATATATGAAGTGGGCGGAAAACTGTAATTTAGAGCTTTTGTTAGCGAATGCAAAATTTCTTGGAGGGAAAGCAATTATTTTACTTGAGAATGCAAAAAGCGCTCAAACATAGATTTTCCTCCCATCTCATATTTTTCCCTTCAAATGTCCCCTTAGGGCCTCCGTACTGAAGGGTGCAAATTTAGGGCAGTAAAAGTGGACTCCAAATTATTTTTTATGTATTTTAGTTCAAACAATTTTCGCTGACTTTTTGTAATGCAGCCTCTGATTATTGGACAATGCTGGCGTGAAAATCAAAACAACATAGAAGAGTGTGTATCCACCCGACTAAAAAGACCAGCTTAGACCATCTTGAACTTTCATTTTGGTCCAGGTTGATTTGTGCTGGTCAGTGTGTTGAAGAGTCGATTGTGAGACACGGAACCCATGCTTTGTAATTTTACGTTGGTTTGATTTGAGTTTGTTTTGGTTACATTCACATTGCTGGTTAGCTTTTGGCTTGTGGAAATGTGATAGTTGAGCTCCAGTGCTGGTCTAAAGGTCAGTTTGTCCCGTACTCAAACCAAATTTAGGCCGTTCAGAAAGGAGGTGGCGTATCGGGGTGGAGAATCAGACAAAATATTTTCACTCACCACAGACGGGGCACTGGACGGAGCACTTGCATTTCTTTTCCTCTTTTCTTTCATGTTTCTTATTTTTCCTTCCGTTTCATTTTTTTTTTTTTTTTTTGGGCTCCATTGTTTTTTTTATGTTGTTTGTGTGTGTTGTCTTTTTATGTGTTTATATGTTGCTGATTCTCCAGAATGCACTTACCACACCTGCTTACAAATATATAGAATGGTTATTTGCTTATGTTAAAGCATTAAGCATATAGTGGTCATGCATTACAATAAGTTCACTACGGTTAATGCGGATTATTAAGGGTAAATATACAAAACGAATTGCCTAAAACCCCTTTAGTTTCTTTTAGCAAAGTAAATCCTAATCATTTAGTGCTTAGCTCAACACGTAATCTCCAAAATAAATTGTTTATTATATAATGTCTCTCATTAAACAAATGGTATCTAATTGCAATAATCTAATTGCAATAATAAAAATAAAAATGAATGAATGAACAAAGCAGCATTTCATATCTTTTTGAATGTTTGCTAATGAAAGCGCTACCAGCAAACTGTAGAACAAATACGGCTCTTTGGCTTTGATTTTTTTCTTGTTTTAGATATCCATATTTGATGAACGGTTACAGAGTCCATCAAATAAATCTGAAACCCGAAACTGCCCTAAATTTCATAATGACTTCAAACCTGCAGATTCAAATTCAATTTTAATTGATTGATCTTCAACTTTGTGAACCAATGACAATCAAGCATAGTATATATTTGAAGATAAGTTCTTGCAGTACATTCAGTACAGGAGTTTTACTGTTTCATTTCATGAAATTCGCTCAAAGCATCTGCTGAGAATCATTTTTTTTGTTCAGATTGCTAACTAAACGATTTTATATTGTATAGGGTGATTCATGAACATGCTAAATGTCGTGCTTTTCTGATGATTTTCTAAAATCTTTTTGTTTTTTATTTATATTTTCTGTCTCTCTTCTTCTCTCTTTCTTTCTCAGCATACTCCACGCCAGGCTCCACAGCTCCCAACAGGTTTGTCAGCATCGGATCACGGGACAACAACTTTCTGAACATACCCCAGCAGACGCAGGTGATTGTTATAATCAAAACAAACCTTGTTTCTTGTGTTCGAGCATTTAAAATCCTCTTTCTTAGCATGTTAGCCTGCTCCTCCCCTCCTTTCCCATGATGCTCTCTGCTATGCGGTGACGGGCCCATCTGGAGCAGGCCTGCGATAACTCAAGCTGATCGGCGCGGTGTAGTTGATTTGAGCGTTGCGAATGTGCGGCCACCACACTGCGCCTCCTCCATCACCCAGTACACTTTACTCATTAATGTGTAAACCACACCCGCCCCGGGCCGGCTCCCTGCTCCTCAACACATGGTGACCATCTGAAGTCGCTAACTCGCCCGCTCTCACCTCCTCCCTCTGCTGGACGGCCTCTCTGGATTTGACCATTAATTTCCCTCTCTTTCTGCCTAACCTTTCCTTAATTCTCAGTGTTTTTTTCACCTTCTTTAACTTGTTTCTCAACTCGCTATCACCCTCTGCTGGTGATTTTTTTTTTTTTTTTTTTTTTTTCTCCCACCGTGACTTCTTGGCTGTGACTTCGCTTTGTCCGATTTTGCACATTTTCAAGTTTTGCACATTTTCAAGTGTGTTCACCCAAAAAATGTTAAGGGTAGAGGAACCACTTTCCTTTTGTCCTCTAAGACTTAAACAACTTTAGTGTGCAAAATAGCATAGCTGGGTATTATAAGTAAATGTTTTGCAAAGATTCATTATTTGTTGGTGAATGTATATATATTATTATTATTATAAATATTATTATTAGTATTGCACTTTTCTGGATGCAATAATTCATTTATATAAAATTATTAAATGTAATGTAGACAATGACCATGACAATGAAAATAGCTGGACACACACACACACACACACAGCAATTGCATATATTGCTATGCTACAGTATGCAATGCAAGTGAAGAAATAAATATATAGTGCAATAATAAAATATTAAAAATATTAAATGTAATACAGACATTTGTGAAAGATAAAGAGGCAGTGAGACAATAGTGAAATAATACATTTATTATTAATTAAAAAAATCAATTCAATGTAATACAAACATTGATAACAGCTAAAAGAGGCATAGATACAATGGTGAAATAATACATTTATTTATTTTGTTTTTATTTATACATTTTTAAGTAAATGTGCATTGAGAGAGTGCATTAATAATTATAATTCAGTGTAATTTACTTCAAAGAGCTGTTTCTTGAAGGATTCAGTGAACTTTCAAGTGGCCTAAAGGGTATTTCAGCTCTTAAGTTAAACTTTAAAATGTTTGTTGACAGAATATCAAAGCAAGTGGCATGTATTTTGAAGAAACAGCAAAAGAACACTTTTCAAACATTCCACAAAAAGTACTTTGTGAGGTTTTCAATGATAAATCAAAAGAACTAGAGTTTTTGTTTTAGGTGATAGAAGCTATGTCAGTGTATCATGTTCATAGTCGATGAGATTTTCTTCACCTGAGTGAACTGACTTCATACATCCAAGAAAAATCACCACAACTCTAGTTTTCCAAAGACTCAAAAGAAAAGTGACGTGATTGAAGAGAAAAGATCCAGTAGCGTTTCAGACGCACAGATACAGACAGATCATCTCATGTGGTGCCATTCCTGTGCCTTTTAAGTGTTTGAAAAACATTTGGGCCCACTGTATGTCCATACATCTCCGTATGGGGAAGTTCTCTCCGTTCTCATCCAAAGGAACAAGGAAAGAACTGCGGAAAAGTGAGACAGGCCTGGAGGAAAGAGAGGCAAAGTTTAAGCACGGCCCCTAAACTGAAAAGTCACGTCCCAACTGTCTGGTTGCCCGCAGCAACGAGACATGATGTCACAGGCAGTTGAACTTGAGAGTGTGTGTGTGTGTGTGTGTGTTTGAGTAGAGCTGGTCACTGCCAAGGATTACAGGGGGAAGATGGGATTGCGAGAGGGAGGAGTACAGCTTAGAGGGGAAGAGTTACTTTGCCCGAGTGGCTGTTGGGCTTTAGCCAGGGGCGAGCGAGTCGACTGGGCGGGGGGGGGTTGGACGTGCCGGGGGTGTTTGTGTGACCTGCAAGAGTCACCCAGAACAAAAGTTACCCACAGCCCCTCCTCCCAGACCCTCTCAGCCAAAGTGTTTCCAGGATTTGACTTCTAGAGAGTTTTGTTAAAGCCAATCAGGAGAAACAATCCTGCTCTCTCTCACCGAGATCTCACTGTAATCCAGATCCATCTCTCCTTCTCCATCTCTCTTCACACTGATGAAGCCGAGCTCTCGCCGTAATCCAGAGCGGCATCTCTCCTTCTCCATCTCTCTTCACACTGATGGAGTTGAGCTCTCGCCAGAGCGGCATCTCTCCTTCTCCATCTCTCTCCACACTGATGAAGTCGAGCTCTCGCCGTAATCCAGAGCGGCATCTCTCCTTCTCCATCTCTCTTCACACTGATGGAGTCGAGCTCTCGCCGTAATCCAGAGCGGCATCTCTCCTTCTCCATCTCTCCTTCTCCATCTCTCTTCACACTGATGGAGTCGAGCTCTCGCCGTAATCCAGAGCGGCATCTCTCCTTCTCCATCTCTCCTTCTCCATCTCTCTTCACACTGATGGAGTCGAGCTCTCGCCGTAATCCAGAGCAGCATCTCTCCTTCTCCATCTCTCCTTCTCCATCTCTCTTCACACTGATGGAGTTGAGCTCTCGCCGTAATCCGGAGCAGCATCTCTCCTTCTCCATCTCTCCTTCTCCATCTCTCTTCACACTGATGGAGTCGAGCTCTCGCCGTAATCCAGAGCGGCATCTCTCCTTCTCCATCTCTCTTCACACTGATGAAGCCGAGCTCTCACCGTAATCCAGAGCGGCATCTCTCCTTCTCCATCTCTCTTCACACTGATGGAGTCGAGCTCTCGCCGTAATCCAGAGCGGCATCTCTCCTTCTCCATCTCTCTTCACACAGATGAAGCCGAGCTCTCACCGTAATCCAGAGCGGCATCTCTCCTTCTCCATCTCTCCTTCTCCATCTCTCTTCACACTGATGGAGTCGAGCTCTCACCGTAATCCAGAGCGGCATCTCTCCTTCTCCATCTCTCCTTCTCCATCTCTCTTCACACTGATGGAGTCGAGCTCTCGCCGTAATCCAGAGCGGCATCTCTCCTTCTCCATCTCTCTTCACACAGATGAAGCCGAGCTCTCACCGTAATCCAGAGCGGCATCTCTCCTTCTCCATCTCTCCTTCTCCATCTCTCTTCACACTGATGGAGTCGAGCTCTCACCGTAATCCAGAGCGGCATCTCTCCTTCTCCATCTCTCCTTCTCCATCTCTCTTCACACTGATGGAGTCGAGCTCTCGCCGTAATCCAGAGCGGCATCTCTCCTTATCCATCTCTCTTCACACTGATGGAGTCGAGCTCTCGCCGTAATCCAGAGCGGCATCTCTCCTTCTCCATCTCTCTTCACACTGATGGAGTCGAGCTCTCGCCGTAATCCAGAGCGGCATCTCTCCTTCTCCATCTCTCCTTCTCCATCTCTCTTCGCACTGATGGAGTCGAGCTCTCGCCGTAATCCAGAGCGGCATCTCTCCTTCTCCATCTCTCCTTCTCCATCTCTCTTCACACTGATGGAGTCGAGCTCTCGCCGTAATCCAGAGCGGCATCTCTCCTTCTCCATCTCTCTTCACACTGATGGAGTCGAGCTCTCACCGTAATCCAGAGCGGCATCTCTCCTTCTCCATCTCTCTTCACACTGATGGAGTCGAGCTCTCGCCGTAATCCGGAGCAGCATCTCTCCTTCTCCATCTCTCTTCACACTGATGGAGTCGAGCTCTCGCCGTAATCCGGAGCAGCATCTCTCCTTCTCCATCTCTCTTCACACTGATGGAGTCGAGCTCTCGCCATAATCCGGAGCAGCATCTCTCCTTCTCCATCTCTCTTCACACTGATGGAGTCGAGCTCTCACCGTAATCCAGAGCGGCATCTCTCCTTCTCCATCTCTCCTTCTCCATCTCTCTTCACACTGATGGAGTCGAGCTCTCGCCGTAATCCGGAGCAGCATCTCTCCTTCTCCATCTCTCTTCACACTGATGGAGTCGAGCTCTCGCCGTAATCCAGAGCGGCATCTCTCCTTCTCCATCTCTCCTTCTCCATCTCTCTTCACACTGATGGAGTCGAGCTCTCGCCGTAATCCAGAGCGGCATCTCTCCTTCTCCATCTCTCTTCACACTGATGGAGTCGAGCTCTCGCCGTAATCCGGAGCAGCATCTCTCCTTCTCCATCTCTCCTTCTCCATCTCTCTTCACACTGATGGAGTCGAGCGCTGCATCACTGTCACGTGTCAAACACTCAAGCACTTCCTGATTAGTCAACGCAAGGGTGTTTCAGTAAATCTCTGAACAAGAGCTCTTGAGCGGATTGTAGAACAGTATTGTTTTAGAGCTATTATAATATTTATTTTATTTAAAACAATAATTTTATATATTAGTTTAAATATATATTTATATATTAAATATATATTTATATATTATTTTATTTAAATAATATAATTAGTGCTGTCAAATCGATAAATCGCATCTAACAAAAGTTTATGTTTTCATAATATGTGTCTGCATATATTAAAAAATATATATTTACATATTATATATAAATGTGTGTATGTGCGTGTCTGTACATATATATATATATATATATATATATATATATACAGTATATATGTGTGTATATACAGACGCATACACAGACATGTACACTATGCAATATATACACTGAACAAAATTATAAACGCAACATTTTTGTTTTTGCCCCCATTTTTCATGAGCCGAACTCAAAGATTTAAGACTTTAGTACATTTGTAGTACATTTAGAAAATAGAAATATTTTTTTCATATATACATACATACATATATATATGTACGCACACATACAAACATGTATATAAATCAGTGTTAATTCAGCATATTTTTTATTTGTAAATATATGACATTTAGAATTGTATATATTTTCTATAAATAATTAATGTTCATTAATAATAAATTATTTACTTGTATATTATAATTTGAATATTAAGGACATAAACCTTCATGAAAATATTAATCACAGTAATAAAGGACTGTCCTTCCTCTATTTACAGAAAAATGTGTATGTTTAATCTAACAAATTTTATTCTGCTGCCATTTTTTTTTTTTTTTTTTTTACAACACTCTAAAGGTTAAATGAGTTTCCTAATGAAAATTAAAAGTTTGACAAGTCGTAAAGTATTTTTACTGGGAAACACAGTAATTCCAAGATAATGAGAACGCACTATAAACTTTGTCTAAATATTTCTCTTTGTAAGAATGTCTGTCCATTGGCGTTATCAGTGTGATATTTGAACTTTATGAGCTGAACTCCTGAGATACATTAACAGAACGTCTGTTGAAGTTAATAAAGTCAATGTGTTGGTATGTAGAGATGCGTCAGAGATCTCTTGACATGACATTCCCAGAAGGGAGGTTTAGTTCAGGTCAAACTGTGGCGTAAAGGCCCATATGGTGAGCAGGTCAGACTGAGCGCTCTGTGAGAGTCAAGCCTGACCTCTAGTGGTGTCGCCTGTAACAGCAGTCTTCACACAATCAAGGATTTATGGTGCTGGATCAAGTCATTTCGGAAAGATTGTACCTACGAGTTGAATGCATATGAACGCCAAAACAAAGTCGCAAATACGAGTTGGGAGCTCAGGATTTTCTTTAAGCTCCAATCTTCATGAGTTGAGGGAGTTTCAGTGTGCAATGTGGTGAAATACCACAATATTTATAGGTATTTAGAAGTGGCATTGTCAGGCTTTTTTGTTTAAAACAAAATGAGATAATTGTATGCACAAAATATAATAGCATTGTAATATAACAATACAAAATGTAACACTAAAGTTGACAGTGGCGCCTTAAATTAATTAAAAACATTTTATTAAAACATGTTTTATAGAAGTAGTTTAAAAACCTTGCTGTATTTTTGTGTAATTGATTAAGAGAAAGTACACCACCATCTTGATCGGACCAAAGTGACTTATACACACCTGACGTCTTGGCCTTGGTACTTGTTATTGGATCAAAAAGAAGTCAAATTCTTTCCGCACAAATAGTTTTATAATAATACAATATTCTCATTGAACACTAACACTGCTTTTTTGTGTGTGTTTTTACAGTCATGGTTCCTTTGACGAGGTCCTGCCTGCAACCTGTCGACACAATTTGGAAGTTTTATGAAAAAAAAAAAAATCCTGTTTGAAAATCCCCTCCGACCTGAAATGCACCCTAAGAAACGTGAGCAGAATATGATTGGGAAACGTTCGACCCTGTATTTGCCAACCGTCAGACGCCCTTCAAGCCCGCTCCTCCACCTCCGTTACAGACGTTCAGATCACAGCAGGAGGTGACGGACTGACACACACCTACAGCATCTCGCAAGAACCGTCAGAAAAACAACGGCAACATAGAGGAAGAACCTGATGAACTGAGACAGAAACAAGGATGTAGTGTACAATGGCTGGGATTATCAACAGTTTCAGTGGTGAGGATTCAGACACAACTAAATCGAAGATCTTTACTAATTAAACTTCAGTTTTTTGTTTTCTAAACACTTAAACATGTCATTTCACATCATAAGACGTTTTGCAGCATTTGTAGCTAAATAGCATGCGGTAGAAACGTCTTTTTCGGTCAATTACTAAACTAATTATGAACAGCAGAAGTATTGCACTACAAATATGCGAAGAACACTAGTTTGATGTGCACTATTGAAAATGGGATCGACGGCGGACATTATTTGCACATTTTATTGCGGAGAAAACAAACCCCTCACACTACAGCTACGCAGAGACGCATCTCAGAGGAAGTCCTCGTTTTCAGGCCTCAAACAGAAGCGTTTTAATGAAACAAACGTCCAATTCAGGCCCTTAGTGCCAACTAGACAGCACCAGATTTTAGTTAGTACTCCTATAGGACGAAAAATGCCAACCAGAACACACACACACACACTTTAGGCGCCGTCACTTGCGCAAAATTTCGTGGGCGAAAAAGGTCCGTTGTGCATCGCTACACTATTGACTATGTACAAAGTACAGAATTTGCTGGTCAATGCAGCGGATTTGTGTGACCATCTTGAACTTAATGCGAAATCTGTCCGAGATAATCATTGCATTCTTGTATTTTTTTATTATTAAAGCCACATGTCTGAAATATAAGTTTTCTAGCACAAAAACCTAGCACAGTTTTATCATTTGGTAGATAATACAAGCATAAATTATATTTATTATTTGTCAAACCCAATTCCCACAGACTTGGCAACCCTGGTGAACGTTACTTCACAGCCATGTGACTGAGCTAGAATTTTAAAAAGTCAGAGATAATCATTGCATTCTTTTTTTCTATTTCTTTTATTAAAGCCATATGTCTGTAATAAAAATTTTAACAATGAATTTAAAACTTATAAGTAAAATCTCCTTGGGGATATTTTTCACCCCCATTATTCATTGCGTAGATTCCTATTTAAATGATGGTATTTCGTCCGCGAAATTTCGCCGAGCAATTATAAATGTGACGGCACCTCAACAGCCATGTGACCGAGCTACAATTTTAAAATCCTTTGTTTAAAAAAAAAAAAAAAAACTGCGATAATCATTGCATTCTTTTCACTTCAAACTAATTTTTTTAATTAAAGCCATATGTCTGAAATATAAGTTTTAAATTGTTTGTTTAAAAACATAAAGCTCTTAATTAGAAGTTGGAGACTTAAAACAAAATTCTAGTCAAGCAAGGCATAATAAAAGTCCCCAGTTCATTAGCGCTAATAAAAACGGCCCTAGAGACACGCCCACTTCTGTGTTTTGTTTACGTACCTGTTTACACTCCCAGAAGTCCTTGTTCCAAGAACACGCGACCTCGCTGCGGAGCAAAAGAATGTGTGACATATCATAGCCGTGCTCAGAGGGAGGTGGGCCGCTCGGGGGCCGCTTTTATTAGGCGCCGCGCTTTACCATTCACTTCAACAGCAACATTTGGGTGACGTTTCGGCATGGCCGTCATAAAAGTACGCGCATACACGCGCTGTCCTCCGCAGGTTGACTACAAAGGGAAGCCTTTAGGGTGAATTACAGTAGCTTCATCCGCTGATAAAACAAACGTTTTGCTTTCAACGCAGCTGTAATGGACAACCTCACTAAATAACTGGACTGCCTGACCATGTATCTCACTGCAGGGAAGCATTGTTGCCGGACGGCGGCCGTGTCATCGCTTTGCTAGAAAACTAACACGGTCTTTTCTTTTCTAATCAAAGGAAGTGCCTCTGTATTCCCATTATGCAATTTGTTAAAACATGAATTCAGGTTATTTTCTTGCATATAAGCTATAGAGGAGCGTGAAATTTTTATGAGAAAAAGAAAAAAACAAGCGTCAGCTCACTAGTTACAAACATCTTTATATATACAGGATATATCCATATATATTTATATATACATTTTTTTTTTTCTTATTTGCCTAATAAGCTCAATGGCAGTCTAGTTATTTTTTGAAGTATGACATGATCATGAGTTATCATATATCAGAAATCAGAAGTTCCAGTCCCGAAACCCAGTTCTGCACTTAATAAATTAGAGCGAAAAAATTTACTGGCGGAAATCAGATTTCCGTGGAAAACGTTATTGATAGCGTAGGGAGAGAAAAAAATGCACGGCTTTTGATTTCTTTTGTGTTTTGGACAGGAAGTATTTGTTATTGCAAAATAAAGTGTGTTGATTGAGCCATGTGCAATGCCTTGGGTAGAAACTGTGTTTGTCTCATTGTTAGGGTGTACAGGAAAGCGTAGAGGTGAAAATCCTTCTATTATAGTAAAGTCCACGCTGTCCGGGACTCTAAACTACAGGGCAGAGAGAGAGAGAGAGAGAGAGAGCGATTGAGAGAGAAAAAAACGGTCTTTGTAAGTTTTGGGAATTTGTTTTGTAATCTTTCCTTTTTTTCTGCTTTTTTTTTATTGTTCATTTGTAATGATTTGTTCTCAAAACTTAGGAGGGCTGAAGCAGCTGTTTTTTTGCGACACGTAAGAATATATCACTAAATAAAACAGGTGCTTTTTATGGATCAAAGTACGATCAATCTCTATTATACATAAGAAGACAAAAAAAAAAGTGTTATCAAGACAAACTTTAGGAGGGGGGGGGGGGACACGTACATTACTCTTTTTCCTTTTTATATTTACTAAAGGGGGGAGGGGGTTCATTGTGGTCAAGGTTGTGACAAAAGGCATTTTTCCTCCAACCTTTTCTCCGAAGCGATCGAGGAATGACGACGTCCTAAGAGGTTTTACGGTTTTTACCAAGCTAAAATGCGGTATTTTTGACTTCACGCTATGCATTCCAGTTTTGTAGGACTTCCATACTTTGGGTCGCCCGAAACCGCCGTAGTCCTTAACTCAACTTCCCGCCGGAAATTTGCTGGCTTTTTGTATGTAGAAAATTTCGAATTCATTTGAAAGTTATGACAAGATCTTCCCTGTTTATGGGAGAGGCTTTAACGCAGCAGGAATAAACTAAAATGCCCGTCGTAAGCTAGAAACTATGAAGAGACGGGAGATGTGATGTGAATTTGTTATTTTTTTATATTTTGATAAACTGTTGAATCTTACAAAAACACGTCATATTTCACTCCAAAATCAAAAGAATAAAAAGATCTTTGGTCAAAAATAGTCAGTGCAGAAACATCTTAATGGTCCTAAACAAATAGGCTTAATTTTTATACTTTATACACAATATCATTTATTTTGATTTGGGAGTGAAAAAAAAAAATCTATATTTCTTAATAAGCTTCACCCAAACAGACCCCCAAACAACGTTGGCGACCAATCAGAACGAGAGAGTTGTAACTGAACCCCTCCCCCTCCGAACTCGCAGCGCCCTCTCCTGGCCCTCCGTGTAAATGACTCTAAATATTTGTTTTGTGATCTAGTGTTAGACTCAGAGCATCATAAAGGTTGTCCCTAAAAAGTGCCTTTTGTTCACAGACACCATCTTGTAATCCTGAGTGCCCATCTCAAAAAAAAAAAAAAAAAAAACCATAAAAAAAAAAAGTCCCCTCCTTCAAACTTCTGTATTTCTCCTTCCGCGACTTCTTCAAAGCAGTATATATAGTACTAAAGGAAATCGGTGTGACTTAGTTCCTCTTTTTATTGTTGAATAATTAAGAAAACTGTAAAAAATTACAACAAAAAAAAAAAAGACCAAAAAAAAAAAAAACTTTCTGTCTTGCTTTTCCTTCCTCTGTAATCTTGTCTTCTGCCTCTTTTGGACACTGGAGTAGTCTATAGTTGCAAAACCATCACCCTTCCCCGTGCCCCTTTTCTCTGAACGGAGGGGTTTTAAAATAATAAAAAAAAAGAGTAAGAAAAAAATGTTGTCTGAGCAGAATGCAGTTAGCTCACATGTTATTCTTGTCTGTACGCTTCACGTTGTATTCATACCGATCTCTTCAGCTTCTCCATTGAACAGTTAATGTACGTGAACAAGTTACGCCGGTGAGCTCTGGTGGGCCGTCCGACGGACAGACGGGCGTTTCGGCTGCGAGAACGATAGAGGCCGACCGCTGGGGTAGACTAGGAGAGTTTTTGATCTATTTATTTCTTTTTTTGTTACCAAATTCATTTGATTTGCTATGATCTGTTTGTATTGATTTTGCATTGAGAATCTGTATTGATGATGCACCTTTTGAATGGTTGTACGTGACCAGATATTTAATTTAAATAATAATAAAAAAAAGTTCCTGTCTAGACAAAGCACCTTAAAAACGGAGTGGTTTCAGCCCAGGGAAAGCGACAGACAGTTTCGAAGCCCAGCGTTACGAGCCAAACCCTTTAGACCAAAGTGACGCACGCCACAAAAAAAACCCTAAAAATTAACTTGAAAACTCACCAGCAAAAGCCGATGTGGGCTTAAAGACAACTTGCTTCCTCCCACAAACAAAATATGCAATTGTTTCACTTTCCCGAGTCCGTGAAGCCGGCGTCCGCGTTGGCTGCGATTTATTAATAACTGTAATAAGTGAAAGCCATAGCGACGGACACGTGTTTGGCGCTCTCATCGTCCCTCCCTGGTACTGACCGTCCATTTTCTTTCTTTCTTTGGTATTTACTTTTGTACTCTTTTGTTGAGCGGGGCATTGGAATGCGTTTAGAGTAGCATGAGCCCCCGGCGGCTTCGGTCCTGGTTTGAACTCCTCGAGCGGCGCCCGTCTCAGTCCCACACGCCTTCCAGAGCTCATGGTGAAATGCATGTGTTGATTACAATTTCTTTTCCATAATAAGAAAAACAAGAAAGAGCAGCACCTTTAACTGATTGAATAAAAGGATGTTCTTGACTGTAAAGACGACTCGGTGTGGTTATTTTGATCTTCAAATCCAGTTTAGCCTCAGCAAACTTCCAAGATTATTTAAAATAAGCAAAAAATCAAGGTATTTCTTCATTCACCCCATAACTAATATTTTCTCATTTTCCAGGGTTCCCAGGGTCTTGTGAAAATATGAAGTAGCCTTATCTAGACCTGTATATGTCATGTAAATGAATAGTATTTTATAACTCCATGTGTGTTTTTATACTTTTTAGTCATGCAAAGCTTTCAAATGTTTTATTGGATAGAAATTGAAGGGAAATCTTCAATCATTATCCAGAAAATCACAAACAACTGGAAAAGTCAAGCGGTCTTCGTCTGTTGTTGGACAATGTGAGGCCAAAAGATGGGAAAGTCAAAAAGTTTGAGGACCGTAGAAATGTATACAGTACACAGAAGCCACATTCGACCGCTTCAGACATGTCGACGTGTCCGCCATCTTTATGAAACTGTTCATTACAAATCAATGCACAAAATGTCACAGCATTGTTCGGCCTACGGCTGTTAAACCACCACTGGTTTGGTAACATATTGATCATGCACTGATGTAATATGTAAATATATTCACAAACAAACCATTTTTAAGTTACAGCAAGTATTTATTTCATGATAAATTAACAGTCTATAAATAATTATTTAATGAATTTCCCCCAAGGGATTGTGTTCGGATCACAAACATCTAAAAGGCAAGTAGTCATTTATTAGATTTTCTTTTTCTTTTTTTAAAGCATTAAATTATATTGTTTACAGAAGTTAGTTAAAGCATTGCTTTTTAGAAACAACTATGAACTATTAAAACTTTTGTTTTGACTAGTACTTGTGCAGCAAAGCAAAAATAAGTCATTTTTAAAATATTCAAGGCCACCTTTTGTCAACATTTTCTCCAAAAGGTTTTTTTTTTTTACAATTTTTAAAAATATTTATAATATATAACATTTCAATTTATTTACATTCAACAATTTTACATCATTTGTGCACTTCAGCATCAGCATTTATGTGCTATTGAGGAAATTGACCTGAAATCGTCCCAGCTGAGGGTGATCAGACAAGTTGCACACATACAGTCGTCGGCCCCTCTTAAATGTGGTAAATGCTTTTCTGATCGCATCCCTCCCAGTCGACGAGCTCTGAGGAATGAAACCACAGCGAGATCTCCCGCTCCGCTCCTTCCACAGAATCAGAGGCATGCACCACATTTCTGAAGAATTCAACAGTCATGAAAGTCATTGCATCCATGCCACTCATTTAGGGTTTGAAGACATAATTACAGCTGAGATTCTTGGTAACGCTTTATAATAAGGTCCCATTAGTTAATGCATTAAGTAGCTTTAACTAACACAATTGTTACAGAATTATTTATTCATCTTTGTTAAAGTAAAACTACTGTTCATTGTTAGTTCATGTCCGTTCATGCCGCATGTCCATTAGTTCATATTAACAGATACAACTTTTGTTTGTGCCCCTTTTATGCTTTTTTGAATATTACTTTTCATGTAGTGAATAATATAGCTGTTTGTCAGTTTCAAAGGTCAAAGTGCACGACAAATAAAGTTAATGTCTCCTAAAAATAAAATCAATTCTGAACTGCCAAAATGAGTAGTCAGTAATTCCACAGAAAGGCTCACTTACTGTTACATATCTACGTAACAAATTTGCATAATGTCAGCCGATGATCTTCATTGGTTGCTCGTGAACAACATTTACTTTGACCCTCAAACACTGTAGATGAAGCTGAGGCTGGAAGAGTTTGGTTCATGTTGTCGACAAGACGCTGTTTTCTGCTCTGTGGAAGCAAATCCACTTTACATATATTTCCAAAGGATGAGGACTCGAACTGATACGGTAAAACCGACGCCATCGTCACTGTTCCCCTCACTGTGTATCCTGTGCTGAAGAAGATCTAGAGCTGACCAATCACCGACTCTGCTTGATAAGAGGCAGTTGTGCTGTATCAGCTTCACCTCCATTCATAAATCCTCTCCTGTGGCCTCATGGGACAGTAAAGTGTCCATCGTATGCGAACTTCAGAATCACGCCAGAAGTAGTTGGTCATCCGGGCACTTTTCACTTTTCACCATGAATTTGGACACTCGTCGGCTCACATGCTGTTTTTCGCGTCCTATATAGAATGGAAGTGGCGTTTTCATACGCAGCATGAATCTCTGAACGAACCATTTTAAGACTCTTTGAAAAATGAGGTGATCTGCAATGTATATTATGAGAAAATGAAAGTGTTTTTGACCTTTGATGTGTGTAAACCTGTTGTAGGAGACCTCCAAAACTAAATTAGGAAACTTTAAAATAGCATTATAGGGGCACTTTAATAATGTGTTTGCAAATGTTTAAATAAACATTAATAGATGCTTTAGAAGTAACTTTAAATGTCAGTTCATGTTAACTAATCGTAATGTTAACAAATGGAACCTTATTGTTACAAGATCTTTTTCTTGATTTTTTTTTTATTTTGATTTTTTTAATGTTACTACCAAGAGTTAAAAAAAAAAAGAGTGGCAACAATATAGTACACTACTGTTTGAATATCTATTTTTTTTCCTTTTTTATATATCATTTTGTTTATTTTTTCTTTAAACAAATGTAAAAAACTGTTTATTATTGAATGTAACCTTTGAACATTTAAAAAATATATAATCACTATAAATATATAGTGTGCAGTACACTAGTACTCATAATGAGTGTGTGTGTGTGTGTGTGTATGTAAGCACCTGCTGATGTGAACGCTGAAATCTCCTCTAATAGTTCCAGGTGAAGCTTCAGCAGGGTCAGTGTCTCCCACCAGCATACGGGATGACCTCACCACATTATGCCCCTCCCACACCTGAAAACAGGCCAATGAGAACTCCTCAGTCTTTATGACAGTATGTGACACGTGTAACGGTTTGAAGAACACAGTTAAAAACTGTAGTATGCTATACCTTTTTCTTCTTCATTGCATATTTAATTAGGCGAGTGGCATCTAATTTTCATTTAAAATGTGATTTTGCATTTTGAATAAATTGTGTAAAACTTACTTTTGGATGTTCATTAATCACATTGTAAATCAAAGTGCTCTTATTTGCATACTGTAGTATTATAGTATTACAGCTGTATGATATTCATAACTGGTGGTTACTGTACCATGGCGACTACAGGGCCAGAGGTCATGTAATACAGCAGGCTGGAGTAGAAGGGTTTCTTCCGCAGCGAGATGTAATGCTGAGCTAAAAGCTTGTCAGAAGCCTGAAACACACACAGACTCATGATGTACAAACATGTCACACACTCTCATGAACGTCTTGTGTGTGAATCACGCACCTGCAGCATCTTCAGACCAACCAATCGGAATCCTCGCTGCTCGAAGCGCTTGATGACATCACCGATCAGACGCCTCTGAACGCCATCAGGTTTCACAGCGACCAAAGTGCGTTCTCTAATGCCCGACAGATCTAAAGCAGTTCAGAAACATGTCAATACATGTCAGTTTTCATGGCGACTGCACACATTATTATTTTTCAGATTAATGATACATTTGTTAAGCAAACAGCGCCATCTACTGACCAAGGGTGAGACAATAGTGTGAGTGTATATATATATACTCTCTGCACGTCCCTGCTAAAAGCTTCCTGCCATTAACATTGTCATTGTCTCTCAATATTGGTTATTTATCAGCATTTTGAATATTCATTGCAGGAACAGAGAGATATTTCATCTGTTATCATCAGGAAAATGACGTGCATCCCCTGACCATCTCTTACAGGAATACTAACAGCCTTTATAAAGAAAAGTTCCTGCAAACGTGACAGACACGCGACCACTTACAGTCGTTCCTTGAAGCTTGATCAAATTAAGGTGGTTCCACACACACACACACAGACACACACACACACTGACTCACATTGGCCTTCTGATGGACCAATCACACACACTGTGAAGAGGGAGTTGGAGGTCACCACAGTTAGTCAGGTCTAACCAGTACCAGTCTGTAGCAGTACCACAGTACAGTGATGTATACAGTGGTAATACTGTGGTACCTTTAGGCCTATATGCATTAATTAAATATAATATTATTTATAATATAATGTAATATTTTATTTTTATTTTAGTTTCATCATTTTGAATTAGCTTTTATTTGTACAGTTTCCATGTTAATTTTAGTTTAATTGTTAGTAATTCCCCTATGTGCCTTTGTCATTTTATTAGGTTTTTTAAATATCGCTATTTAGGTTTAAGATTAATATTTCAGTTTTAGTTGAGATTTAGATGTATTTACAGTAGTCAACGTTTGAAGTGGATCAAAAAAGTTCATCAAAGTTGTCCTGAGACAAGAACGGGTATATTGTTCAAAATTCATGTATAACTTTGATGAAAGGTTTTGATCCACTTCAAATGTTGACTATTGTATTTCTATTTAATAATTTTAGTTTTTTACCAAGACAACATTTCTTGTTTTCATTTAGTTTTAGTTTTTTCCCCCAGCTTTATTTAATTTAACTGAAATGTAGTAATATGTGCAAACATTTTGGTGGATTACATAGGAGTTTGAAGTTTGAGATGTGAGTATTTTTATGCTCATGTGTAGTTTTTGTCTTTAGTTTCAGTTTCAGTATGTGATACAGAAAGCCAGTGCAATTTTGACCTGTGCAACTAAATCTATTAAGTGTGAGACGACACCACTTGCACGAGCTCCTAATGTAGTCAGCACTCACCCACGTGAGGACGCAATAACACAATTAACCAATCATGATCGCCTGAGGACAGAGCACGTACACTTATATCCTATAGATAAAACTGGATTTAAAAAATATAGCCTAGCCTAATTCGATATATTTTTGTAATGGCTGTAACACAATACTTGTATCATATGGTTCTATACCATGGTACATTCGTTTAGGCCTAAAGGCTTATACAGCGTGGCATAATATTAAAATCAAATTCATTCATATCATGGTCAGTTAAGTTACGTCGAGGTATTTCAATGGATAAGTTAGGCCTACCATGAAATGTTTCCAAAATCAGCCTTACAAAAAGTACCATGGAAGCAATATTATCAAATCTAATACAACCGTTACCGTACTAAACATTTTTTTACCATGGTATTACTCTGAAGTACTAACGTGGTGTGTACAAAACTCATCGTAGTCCAGTCTTTTTTACTCGTTGTTTAGTGAAGCATTACTGGTACACATCCTTGAATATGTTATTTCCACGCTAAAAGGTCAATAAAATGCTACTGTCATGGAACTTTTAATTTTCCCTGTCCTAAAACTTCTCCATAAAGAGCACTTTTATCACTAAACCTGTTTGTTCTCCACACAGAGAGAGATGGATGTAAACAGACCTGTGTCGCTGCTGAGGCTGCGCGCGTGCCCGTGTCCCAAAGCGCGCGTGGAGCTCAGTGTGGCCGCTCGCACTCCGTGGACGCCGATGGCAAATCTCACAAACATCATCTTCATTTCCAGGTCAAGCCCTTCTCAAAACTTCACCGAGCAGCGCTTTTGCAACTCCGAAACTTAAGAGCGGTCCGATACTTTTAACCCCCGGACCGTTACACACATACGCGCGCGCGGTCATTCACCTGACAGGTCAAAGTCAAGCGACCACGCCGACCAGTCACAGTATGTGCAGATGAGGAGCGCGTGCGTGTGCTTGTCATGGGAAGAAGAGACCCGCAAACTACAGTGTAATTACTGCTCATCACGTGCACAAACAGGACCTCTTAATTAACACCATTTCCTGTTTGGAGAGGCATGAAAGATAGACGCACAAAAATGCATAAACCATATGAAAAAGACAGCTAAACAAACAACGGAACTGAATTAACAGTTTGTTATTTAAATTATTTTTATTCTCTAGAAAGAATATTTTGTCAGATTTTATGTTAACTTCAGGGGACATTTTGTTTCAGCTGTTCTGTCCCAAAAGTGAAGTGAGGTCGAAAGACAAGCACACATTAATCGATTGCTGGCAGGGAGACAACACAATAAATGTTAGCCTTTGGAGAACAGACAAATAGAGCTGACTACTTTTGATCATTTCAAACAGAGGATTCAATCCCATTAACTGATCACTGATAGTAGAGATGTAGGCTACGAGTGAATAATTCTACTAGCCTTGATCACTGATAATGTGAGACAGACAGCAGAGAAAGGAAATTACAAATGATTCAGTTAGTGTTATTAAGAGACTTTAACGTTCAGCTAAACTTTGCTTTTTTTTTTTTTTTACTCCAATAATCTTAAATCTTTATGAATGACGTGTCGTGAGGGAATGTAAATATACATCATCATTGACCACTAGAGGTCGCGGTTTACATACTTTACTAGTAGTAACAATGCACTTCATTTAATCTCATTCGTTTTAAGTGATATTCAAGGTGCATGTGTAATTAACATGGCTATATGACTGGTTTTATGATTAGATGCGTTATTTTAAACGAGGTCAAAATTTATTGCAATATAAATTCCAGAAAAACACACACAAAAGAAAAGAAAAAAGACTTTTTCTCCCAAGAACTGGCCTCAACTTGCCTAAAGGCGATGTAAACAGGGACATCACACTGGAATGAGAAGTTTAATAGGATTCCTGGTAACACTTTACTACAGGATCTCGTTACTTAACGTTAGTTAAAGGCAGGGTAGGCGATTTGGTCCAGATTTTGTTTTTAGTTATGCTGGTTGAAAGTCTCTTCACATCCTGATAGTGTTCTAAATGTATTTATGTGTATATTTATATATTTATCGTCTTTGTAGGAAGGTGTTGGACCATAAAATGTTCGGTCCGAATGCAATGATATGATGTCCTACCTGCCAGTCAACATATGTATATTTACATACCTCTGCGCACCTGCTAGTGCAGACATCACCCGTCATCAGCACGTTTCATGAAGGGAGACAGATGTTAGACAGACGTCAGTCACAGGGCGCCACAACACAAAACAGCAGCCGCCTTTTACAGTTCCTCCTGAACTAAAACAACAAGCTAATGCTGTGTTCATGCCATAAATACTGTCATTTTGAAGAGATGGAAACCTGTGACTTTATACTCTGAGCAGTTTGTGACTCGAATGTATGCGTTTCTATATCAACACTATCAACGGCAATATGAATCCGCAGCAGTCAGATGGTACAGGTCAGTGCTCTGTAAGTTATGTTCATTATTACTGTAATGTAATGTGCTTTGAGACACATGGTAGAGATAAGGTTTAACAGTGTCTCTGTGATGCTTTTGTTTGCTCTCTGCTGTGTGTTCATGTGTTTTGAAGGAGGCGTGTATGGAGACGCTCTGAAGGGAGGGTGGGATCTAATCCTTTCAATATAGCTTGTTATTGCTAGCCTCTCTGAAAATTGCAGTAGTTATTAATCTTAGTTAATGTTATTAATAACATTCCTACGGGAGCCTGCAGTTTACATTAAACGGGTACAAGCACCGCCGGCAGGCGAACGGGGCATTGAATTAAGTTACAAAAATAAAATGTTGTCCCTTATACACAAAAAGTGGCCTCAGACCTCCAGCACTGAGCCCAAAATCAAGTGGTGGTGCTGCAGAGCCAAATGAAGTCCAGCTCCCCCTCTCTGAACGTAAGGGGTGGAGTTTGACCTAGTCCAGCTGACCTGCTCTACCTCTGTGGATCTAATGGGTGGAGTTATATTCAGTGAGTGGGGTTAGGGTAGAGTTAGGGTTTGGTTGAACCGTCTAGCTGGACGTCAAGCTCCACCCATTGGCTCTGCAGCCTCTGGCAACCGGTAGCCCCGCAGCACTACCCTAAAACTCGCCCTTAACACGCCTCCATAGAACAACCACACTAACTCACCATTTCACCAGTTGACTGAAAACTGGCTAGATCGCAAAATGAGCATGACAGAAGCGAATGGTATTTACTTAAAGACTTAAAATACTAGTTCACTTCAGAATTAAAATTTCCTGATAATTTACTCACGTCATCCAAGATGTTCATGTCCTTCTTTCTTCAGTCAAAAAGAAATTAACGTTTTTGAGGAAAACATTCCAGGACTTTTCTCCATATAGTGGACTTCAATGGGGTCCAATGGTCGAAGGCCCAAATTGCAATTTCAATGCAGCTTTAAAGGGCTTTACACGATCCCAGCCGAGGAATAAGGGTCTTATCCAGCGAAACAGTCTGTCATTTTCTAAAAAAAAAAAAAAACATTTATATACTTTTTAACCACAAATGCTCATCTTACACTATACTCTGCGATGCGTCACGCATTACATAATCACATTGAAAGGTCACGCGTGTTCTGGGTCAAAAATGTAGGGTAGGGTGAAAAAACATCTCTTTTTCTCCTCCAACTTCAAAATCGTCCGACACCGTTATTTTACCTTTTATTTATTTATTTATTTATTTATTTATTTATTTATTTATTGTAAATGCCGTCTTAGTCGGCACAAACTTAGTCTTTGTACATTCGCTGTTTAAATACTATAGGTCTGTACTTCCTTCCACCTACGTCACGCGTGACCTTTCAACATTATAACTTGTGGCACATCGCAGAGCTAGTGCAAGACAAGCATTTGTGGTTAAAAAGTATATAAATGTTTATTTTTTTTAGAAAATGACAGACTGTTTTGCCAGATAAGACCTTTATTCCTGATTAACTCGCCATGAGTTGCATAGCAGCGCTGACAGCAAATCAAGCCAATGACAAACACAAGGAAAACACGCAAAAATGAACACACAGACAAATATACCGAAACAGATTCTTTGACTCACTTATTTAGACTTGCCGCCACTACTGGCAAAATTTTAGATCACTAATCTCATAACATTATTCATGCAACTGTACAGTATATAAACATCTAAATAATAATAGTATAGCAATAGTAAAAATATATAGTAATTTCTGTCAGTAATGATTTTGTTCGTTTACCAATTCCAGCTGTAAGAGCCATCATGCTCTATTTTAAATGTCTGTTGTAGTTCCACTGGAGAACACTGGGTGGAGTATGGGTTTAGGGTATATATGTAATCAGAGAGCAAGAGAGGGCAGGGCAGGTGTAATGGGGAAGCAAACAATTTTTGACCGTGAGGATCATGAATCATGTAAGGACATGCTTACTGTTGATTACAATGTGTTTGAGCATCAGAACTGAACCAAAATAAAGAAGATAAATGCAGTATTGGACTGGAAGTGTATATGTTTGGAACCACGCGTCAGATAACCCTACAAACACCTCTAAGGGACAAGATGGTAAATTGTCGCTACACCAGCGTAATGTCAAAACAATGAAAAATGTGTGATTTTTTTTTTTTTTTTTAAACATTCAAGCATGAACACCTATTCTAATAGGCCAACTTTGGAAAAGATGATACTAGGTCTCCTTTAAAGATGAATTTGTTAAGATTATGCTTTAAATAAGAAAATAAAACTGTATGTTTTGCCATCATCACATACAACTCACCCATAATATTCCACTGGTTTTTGAAGTATTTGAGGCCAAAAGTTATGATGTGAGAAAGACCAACGAGAAACAGCAAATACCATAATGCTAGTTCTAATAATAATTTTGGAAACTATTGTGCATAAGCCGAGATATTAAAGATGCACACAGTAATTTTTATGTTGTGTTGTAAATGACGCCTAACGGCATGAATCATCGTCAGTGACATCATGCAACAACATTGTAGAAATGCTCTGTTCTAGTCAGTCATGATTTGTTGAAAATATAAACAATTAGTCCACTGATTTGAGTCAATGTGGGAGAGCATGATTTTAAACCAAATTTTTTCAATGAGAATTAAATGACTTGAGTTTAAGTTTCTTTAATGTGATGAGAAAGAAAGACTGGCTCCAGCAAACTAGTGCAATAAATACACTAAACTTATGGGACGATTCGCGAACTAATGACATTTCGATCGATTCATTTTGATGAATGTCTAAAACTTTGTGATACTTTGTCTCCTTTTTTTTCTATTATCTAAACTTATTTTATTTTAAATTTACGTAACATTTTAGATGAGATTTATATTATAATGATGTTTTTTTTTTTATTTCCAGAATAAATATGTGATAAACTGTCTTTTGACATTTATTTCTGGTATATTGTCAGTGGGGTCACAGTTCTCTCTATATTTGTGGATGCGTATATTGTTTCATCATCCACATTTGTGTTCACTTTTTTGTTTAAATCCATGTAACATGTCTGCCATATTTCACATCAGATTAAAGTGAGGAGTGTCAGTCTGTGTGCCAGAAGAAACTACAGCAGGTTTATCAGCCTGAATGATGGGAGGGACTGTGTCTGTTCCGGTGTTACAAGAGAAAGTGGAAATAAAAGAGGAAGGATCTCCTTGTGATCGTAAAAAAATCTTTCATATGGACACAATTTATTAAGACACTCTTGAGAACACAGTGAATGTTGAGTTGAAGGTAAGTCATGGAAGAATCAGAAACACATTTACCTGAAGTCTGGCATGAGTGTGGCTTGAGGACCATGTTTGAGTTCAACAGGTTTAATGCATATAATACTTAATCTTGTAAATAAATAAAAGGTTTCTGAATCAAAATTATAGATATATGTGCATTTTTGAAAATGAAATCCTGATTCAACAACCTTCAACATGTGTTTATATGTATTTATTTGTACTACATGTAGATTCACATTGTGTATTTATATCCTGCTTTGTCTTGATCCGGTTTAACTGGTTTCTTTCTACAGAAAGTGATTGTAAATGTGTATCTCGCTTTTGGACAGGAGGTTTAGTGTAAGTATTATAAGGCAAAGAGCATGTATGCTGACACACTTTTCTGTAATGTTTTCTCTTTTTAGCATCTGTGTCTCAGAGATGAAGTTCATTTGTTTGACTCTCCTGCTTGTTAGTGGAATTACAGATTCAAGATCAGGTAATTTATTCATCATTGTGAATAATACTTTAATGTTGTTCCAGACAAACAGTACTGTGCAATAAATATAGAGTAAAAACCTTTAAGATGTGTAGTTCAGATCTGCTCTCTTTCTCTTGTAACAGAGCAGTATATAGTAGTGGGACCTGCAGATCCTGTATTTGCTGTAGCTGGTGAAGAAGTGATTCTGCCCTGTTCAGTCAAACCCAGCATCAGTGTTGTGGACATGAGAGTGGAGTGGTTTAGACTTGATCTGAAAGACCCAGTGCATCTCTATGATGATCATGAAGACAGAAACACAGAGCAGATTCAGTCCTACAGCGGAAGAACAAAACTGAGTCATCAAGAACTACAGAGAGGAAACGCATCACTCAAACTCTCAACAGTCCGAGTCTCTGATGAAGGACTTTATAAGTGTTTTATTCAGTCTAAATCCTGGTCTGATGATGTCACTGTTGATGTCAGAGTTGAAGGTGAGGAAACCAGTGAGAACTAGCATGCTCTTTTCACTGAACAAACTAACTTTTCAGAATAACAACAGAATGTTCTTGTTGATCTGCAGCTGTAGGAAGTCCTCCAGTGATCACTGTAGATGGGTTTGATCGTTCTGGAGGGCTTCATCTACAGTGTGAATCTGAAGGTTGGTATCCTGAACCTGATCTTGAGTGGCTGGACAGTGAAGGAGTCAGTTTGAGTTCAGAAACTACAGAGACACACAGAAACACAGACGGATTCAGTGTCAAACACACCATCATTGTATATCACAGTGGCAAGATTCACTGCAGAGTCAAACTGAAGCATCAAATGCTGGAGACACTGATTAACACCACAAGTACGTACTGACTTCTGTTACTCTGTCATGTTCTCATGATATTTTTGATGCAGTAAATATAATTAATGATTATCAGCTTATTATGTAAAGCTAAAAGCAATAGCAGCATTAGGTTTATAATAGAGTTTTGTATAAAAATGTTACTGTATGTGCCATTCAGAACTGAACATTATATAAACACCTGTAAAAAATATGTTTGATTTACACAATGTGCTTATTTACTGATTTGTTTTGCAGATAATAGGTTTATTTCTTGGAGGACGTCAATCATCCTGATTTCAGTTTTTGTTGTGCTCGTTGTGATTGCTGGAATACTGATAGCTGTGTTTGTTCATAAAAACAGAGGTAAAGTTCTTGCTATTTTATATGTTTTATGTAAATATATAAGTCAGAATGGGGATAATTTTTTACATATTTTTTTATTTCTATTTATGAACATCTGATTCACTTAAACACACACAGACATCAACAATCAGTGTATGAATCTCAACAATTGTGACAATCAATAGTTTCATGTCGCAGTGCATGCTGGGTGCCAGCATAGTACAAAACTCCCAGTATGCATTGCAGCATGAATAAATTATACAGCTGAATGGTCTTACCTTTTTATGTGTTTGCTTGTTTTTTGGCAATGTTTTTGTTTACTTTTTTTGTAGCCGGTTTTGTGATGTTCAGAGTATTATTATTTTTTTGATTGTCAACATTGTTGAGATTCATGGGCTGATGTTTGATGTCTAAGTGATGTTATAACTCTGTATTTGTGCATGATGTGTTTTTAATATCTTCATTATAACTGATTGCTGTTGGAACTCTTGCTGTAGTTTAACACTGGTGGTAATGTAAAGTTTAAGTGTGTCAAAAATGTAACACTTAAAGGATTGAACACTGGATGAGATCAAGAGACTCATCCAACGCTCTAATTGTTTTCTTGTTATTTTATATATTTTTATGTAAATAAATATGGCAGCCTGGGGATAGTTTTTTACACATTTTACTCATTTCTATTTCTGAACATCTGCATCACTTAGAGACAGACATCAACAATAAATCAAGAGACCACAAGATGATTGTCATTATCAACACAAAACAATCTGCATTCACTGATCACATTTTCTCTCTTTTCGGCCATAAATGTCCCTCATAAACACACAGTTAAAGCAGCCAGAGAAAAACACGTTAACAGCACTTAATTATCTCATTAACTATTTAAAAGGTTTCTGTTGTCTGAGTTTTGTGGGTCATCGTTGTGTTTAAGAGTAGAGTCTGTGCTTCAGTCCAGCAGAAGATCATGAAACACTGATGTTATTCTGCCTGTTGCTTTATTTAAAACAGTAACTGTGTAGTTGCTGACAGTGATAAGCTGTTCGCTAATTATATTAGTTCATGCATGTGTGCTGTTGTTAACTAGCAGTTATATGAAGAGATTAGAGTTAAATTGATGTTTCTTGTTTTAATGTTGTTGTTTAATTTGGTTCACTTTACTGTAAGAATTTTTTTGTGGATAAACGATTTTTTCATTAATATGCTCACATAACTAGCACACTACAAATTACTTAAATGGCAATTGGCCAGTTTAAGGCAGTCAGTTTCTGCAAATGAAATGAGTTAAATCATGTTTTAATTTTGTGCAATTGTGCTGGCAATATTTTTCGCGACAATTTCTTACAGTAAAAACTGCTTTACTTTGCAGGAGAAGCTGCTGCCAGTTAATTACTGCACATTTACAGTGAAATGTTTTACAGTAATGATGATTTTTTTTTTTTATTATTGAAAATGTTTCATTTGAAGTCACGATTATGGTGATTATTGTTTGCTGTAGTTGAGCACTTGATCCTTGACCTTTGACTTTTTATTATTTTTCACCAATTGCAATAGTGTTAAATTGAGAACACATTGATAAAGTACAGTAGATCAGCTGAAGTTTGTCTGCTTTTAAACTGGTCAGTAATAAGTGAAGCTGGTAATGCTGTTTGTGGAGTTGTTTAATCCTCTGCTGAGATCTTCACAGATTTAATTTATTTGATTTGTAGTTTGTTTCATTGGCTGACATCAGATTGCTTATTTGCCATTGAAATGAATTTAAATGGTAATAAGAAAGTTGTCAACTGAAACATTTGAAATAAAATAATCATTTACAATTTAAATAAAAAACAACTGAAATAAAATAATTATTTATTTGGTTGAACTAAGAAAATAAGCCAAATAAGGTGAAATGAACATGAACTTTGGTATAGAAAACTTAAATTAAGTTCACTTTACTTAGTTATTTACAAATACTTTCATAGTTATTTATAAACAAAAGTTCAAATAACAAAAATGTTCAAGTTGAAAATACTAAGTAAATACAACTTAACTGAGTCCATGTAAAAAGATAAAGTGTTGACAGTAGTGCATGTAAGACAGATATTGGCTCACGCATCATGTTCATTGATGATGTGAAGAACTGAGGAAAATGTCTTTGTCTCAAACACTATGAAAGTATGTATAATAATACTATAAAATGTATGCATGTATATCAGCTATATATTTAATGCTGTTTTCTCTTCTTTATATCCTGAATTTTCTTCAGCAATCGATCAACTACCGAATGAGCACAGGACACTACAGAATGAGAAGAGGACACTACAGAATGAGCACAGGACACTACAGAATGAGAAGAGGACACTACAGAATGAGCACAGGACACTACAGAATGAGCACGGGACACTACAGAATGAGAAGAGGACACTACAGAATGAGCACAGGAAAATACAACAGGGTGAATCTGTCTTTATTAAGTTATTAATTAATTGCTCATTTAAAGTCTGTTTTCAGCCATAACATATCTACTCAACAGACTGTGTGTATTCATTTAGTTTTGTGTATATCTTGGATCCTGTAAATGGTTATCAGTTGTTTATAATGTATATTTATTCAGTCACTGATGTACTTGTGTGATGTTAACAGCCTATACACACAACTAATGATTGTAACTTGTTTGTAATTTCAATGTCAAGTCATCTTTATTTATATAGTGCTTTATGCATTACAGATTGTTTCACAGCAGCTTTACAGAGATAACAGGAAAATAATACAGCAAAGTTTGATTCTGCTGTACAGATCTATAATGTTATTTTCTCCTCTATTTCTGAATTTTCTCTAGAACGTGATCAACTTTTACAAAGTCAGAAGATTATTCTACCAAAAGGTGAATTTGTTTATATGCCTTTATTAAAATATTAATTACTTTTGAATTATTTTGCAAAACACTATTAATACACTGTGCATTCATATCTGTCTATACTATTCATTATATTTTATTATAGGATATACAGTATAAACTGTGTAAAGTCTTCTAGGATTTTGTTGCTCTTCAAGCAGTGATTAAAATTATTGATCTCATTATTGATCTAAAGATGAATTCTGTTATGAACCCTTTATAACTTCATACTTTCTGTTTCATAATTAGCTGTCCCACATTTAAGAACACACAGAGGTGAGTAAAATATTTAAAGTATTAAAAAGTATTTATTTTAAATTCATCATGTCAAACATTTATTCATTTATTATTATTATTATTGTTAATGTTTTTGGTATAATGCACCTCATAAATGCTATCAAATGATTATAAATGATCAAGGATGATATCCCTATTCTTGCATAAGAATTTTGGGTAACATGTTATTTTACAGCGTCCTTGTTACAAATGTTACATGTACTTTCCATAGTAGCAACAACCTAACAACCACCCAGAATGCCCTAGCAACTGCATAGCAACACCCAGGCAAATGCCTAGCAACCATCAGCCAAAATACCCAAATACCCTAGCAACCACCCAGAATACCCTAGCAACTTCATAGCAAAAACCCAGAACACTCTAGCAACTTAAAGCTTTTTAAACTACTTCAGACTTTCTGTTCAGGTTTTCTCAAGTCAACTTCAACGTTTGGTTACAAACTTTTTAATCTAGTTTACAATTAATGCAATATTTTTATTTTTTATTATCTTGTTCTAAAGTTACCATGATTCCTAATTACAGTGAGGAAAATAAGTATTTGAACACCCTGCTATTTTGCAAGTTCTCCCACTTGGAAATCATGGAAGGGTCTGAAATTGTCATCGTAGGTGCATGTCCACTGTGAGAGACATAATCTAAAAAAAAAAATCCAGAAATCACAATGTATGGTTTTTTAACTATTTATTTGTATGATACAGCTGCAAATAAGTATTTGAACACCTGTCTATCAGCTAGAATTCTGACCCTCAAAGACCTGTTAGTCTGCCTTTAAAATGTCCACCTCCACTCCATTTATTATCCTAAATTAGATGCACCTGTTTGAGGTCGTTAGCTGCATAAAGACACCTGTCCACCCCATACAATCAGTAAGAATCCAACTACTAACATGGCCAAGACCAAAGAGCTGTCCAAAGACACTAGAGACAAAATTGTACACCTCCACAAGGCTGGAAAGGGCTACGGGGAAATTGCCAAGCAGCTTGGTGAAAAAAGGTCCACTGTTGGAGCAATCATTAGAAAATGGAAGAAGCTAAACATGACTGTCAATCTCCCTCGGACTGGGGCTCCATGCAAGATCTCACCTCGTGGGGTCTCAATGATCCTAAGAAAGGTGAGAAATCAGCCCAGAACTACACGGGAGGAGCTGGTCAATGACCTGAAAAGAGCTGGGACCACCGTTTCCAAGGTTACTGTTGGTAATACACTAAGACGTCATGGTTTGAAATCATGCATGGCACGGAAGGTTCCCCTGCTTAAATCAGCACATGTCAAGGCCCGTCTTAAGTTTGCCAATGACCATTTGGATGATCCAGAGGAGTCATGGGAGAAAGTCATGTGGTCAGATGAGACCAAAATATAACTTTTTGGTCATAATTCCACTAAACGTGTTTGGAGGAAGAAGAATGATGAGTACCATCCCAAGAACACCATCCCTACTGTGAAGCATGGGGGTGGTAGCATCATGCTTTGGGGGTGTTTTTCTGCACATGGGACAGGGCGACTGCACTGTATTAAGGAGAGGATGACCGGGGACATGTATTGCGAGATTTTGGGGAACAACCTCCTTCCCTCAGTTAGAGCATTGAAGATGGGTCGAGGCTGGGTCTTCCAACATGACAATGACCCGAAGCACACAGCCAGGATAACCAAGGAGTGGCTCTGTAAGAAGCATATCAAGGTTCTGGCGTGGCCTAGCCAGTCTCCAGACCTAAACCCAATAGAGAATCTTTGGAGGGAGCTCAAACTCCGTGTTTCTCAGCGACAGCCCAGAAACCTGACTGATCTAGAGAAGATCTGTGTGGAGGAGTGGGCCAAAATCCCTCCTGCAGTGTGTGCAAACCTGGTGAAAAACTACAGGAAACATTTGACCTCTGTAATTGCAAACAAAGGCTACTGCACCAAATATTAACATTGATTTTCTCAGGTGTTCAAATACTTATTTGCAGCTGTATCATACAAATAAATAGTTACAAAATCATACATTGTGATTTCTGGATTTTTTTTTTTTTAGATTATGTCTCTCACAGTGGACATGCACCTACGATGACAATTTCAGACCCCTCCATGATTTCTAAGTGGGAGAACTTGCAAAATAGCAGGGTGTTCAAATACTTATTTTCCTCACTGTATAAAATATAATTCTTTATTTTATTATATGCTCATCTGTAAAGCAGACTTTTCAATATTTTCTGCAGTGAATGTGACTCTGGATGCTGATACGGCTCATCCACATCTTATCGTGTCTCATGATGGGAAACAAGTAAAAGATGGAAACAGAGAGAATGCAGTGGATGGGGGAAAAGACAGGTTTGATTGTTATCTTGGTGTTCTCGGGAAGGACGGATTCTCCTCAGGGTGTTTTTACTTTGAGGTGCAGGTGAAGGATCAAACTAAGTGGTATTTAGGAGTGGCCAGAGAATCCAGTAAGAGCTGCGATATCAGGCTGAGTCCTGATGTTGGATACTGGACTGTGGGACGATTTGATATGAGTTATTGGACTCTTGATTTATCATCTGTCCTTCTTTATCTGAGAGTAGAGCCTCAGAGGGTCGGGGTGTTTGTGGATTATGAGGAGGGTCTCGTCTCCTTTTATGAAGTGGAGTCTATGTCTCATATCTACACTTACACCGGTCAGTCTTTTAATGAGAATCTCTATCCATTTGTTTGTTTGGGTTATCGGTGGAATGAAAACTCCACACCACTGATTATCTGTGATGATTAATAATAAGATCAGTTAATGAATTAACATGATCAAGTCAAATAAAAATAAAATAAGTGTAACAGCCACAAATATGAACTATTATTCACAAATGTGGACACAGAAGTGTGTGTGAGGGGTTCATCTGATCACTGATCACCTGTTCCCCATCAGCACCTCCTCATCTCCACTAGAAAGTGAATGAAAGTCATCATGAAGTGCTGATCGCATAGTTAACTGTTTCTCCCTCAATAGTGTTTGGTGTTTGTTGATTAATGTCTAGATTAAGTAAAGCTGGAATCAAAGAACAAGCTCAAATATAAGACATTTTCATGTGTGTAATGTTTTGCTCACTACATCATTCCCACAATGCCATTTGTGTTATTCAGTTTTCATGACTTATATGTGGATAGCGTAAATAATTAGTGTCCAAACTTCTGATCCGACACAGATAAATAGATGAGTTTAAGTTTATTCATGTATTCATATATTCTTAAAGGGGTCATATAATGGTACATGCACTTTTACAAGTTGATTGCACTGAAATGTCTGTTGGCAGTGCCTGTACACAACCATCCTATCATGATAAAAATCCATCCAGTGGTTTTGTTTTAATCTCCTTATATGTTTGACCATCTCTGAAATCAAGCCGTTCGATATTGTGACGTCATAAGATCGTACGCCCCTCCCGCTATTGTGATTGACAGCCGTGTTTCAACACAAGACCCGCCCTGAGCAAGCTGTGACAGCCGTCGTCATAGTAGTCCGCCATTGTTGATATGCTGGAGTAGAATGGCGTCTAAGCGATTGTGGTGTTCTGTTCTTAGATGTAATAAGGAACACAGCAGTCATTTGGATGTTCCTAAATCCGAGCCATTGAAGAAGCAGTGGCTGAGTTTTGATTTTGAAGGATATGCCCAAAGGATTGACGCGGGGATTCCCTCACGGGGATTCCCCACGATCGTCTGTGCTTTCATGTTTGCGCGAATCATTTCACACCAGACAGCTTCACAAACGAGAAAAAACGGATCGGTACCAACGTGTTCCTGCTGAACCTCCAGAAGATGTGAGTGTAATGTTTTATTAACCTTTATATTAGTATTTATATTAATCTTTGCGAAATTTGCAAACCTTGCTGCAGGCTTCACGATGAATGCGTCTAAGGTTTACACTCAGGGTACATTACGGCATGTTTTCTATGTACGACGTTCTCAATATAATTCATAATCCCACGTTTATAACGAATAACACGTGGTTATTGTGTTAGATACGGTCTGTGTCCCAATGTTGAAGGCTGCATCCTTCGAAGGACGCAGCTTCAAGGATGCAGCCTATGCGTCCTCTGAAGGACGCACCATGTAGCCTTCCTAGGATTTCCTAATTGTGCAACCAGGTGTTCCCGATCACCGCTCCTGGCGCCAAGCAACGGTGCGAGAGGACAGCTGCTTTCCTGATCATTCATTTTTATAACTGAGTAAACAGCTATGGAGCCAGAATTGACTATTGTCATTTTTATGTTTTATATTTTACTGGAGGTCATGGTGTGCACCGGCGCTGCCGGATCATGTATTTTCGGTTTAGCCCTGTTTGAATACAAAACCCAATTTAATATAAAAAGTCCAGTATTTCTAGCGCTCGTCATCTGCAGCTGTCACGGTTGCCAGGCGACAAGAACAATCCTTCGTAGGCTAGACCGGTCCGAGCACTTCAGATGCGCCCTTTGATATGGGACGCTGCTGTAGTTAGCAACAATTTGTTAATATTGTGACAATAAGCCTACATTTTGTTACTTTAATTTTCGGAACTGCATATTTCGTTAAGTATTCACTTACAAATGTGAAGTAACCTGAAGTACTTTTTTCCCTCACATCACAATATGATTACATTACACTACACAAAAGTATATAATGTAACAACCAGATATTACTGTATATTGAAAATATACAGAAGTAAAATGCAACATAGCCTACGCAGTAATGCAGTAGTACCCTAATATAAATGCAGTAGTTATTAAAAGTACTTTTTTCAGGAAGCCGTCGATTGAATCAGCCCTGCAAACCTGTTGGTAGACAATTTAGTGGATAGTGGAAATATGCACTTTAACACTCTGGAGACCATCCCAGATGATGTCCCACCAGCAGGAGGCCTTACCAGGGGCAGCCCATCCCGGTCCAGCAGCTCAGCTCAATAGAGTCTACATCATTTTTTTCTTATTTTATGTATTGTAAAATTAAATGTTTATGTTGATTTTGATATGTTTAACGTATTTTGTAAATAGTTGGAAAAAGTACTTTTATTTGAAAAAATAAAAAGGTATAGAATTTGTTTCATGCAGAAAGTATTACTGTCATTACAAAAATAAACAATGTCCAGAACAATTCATTCTCTTTTATTTACACAATTAAAGTTGCATAAAAATAAATTTACATAATTTTTCTTTTAAAAAATAAAAGTGAAAAAAGTTAAACAAGAATATGTAGAAAATATATATATTTTTCAATCATTCTCTCAAGAAGAGAAAACAGCCTGTCCATCCTCTCCCTTCTTTCCTGTGCACTCCTCGCCTCTGCCTCCCTCTGTAGTTGCATTTCTTCTCTGATCAAGTCCAAAAACTCGTACTGTCTCGCCGCCTTTGTGCTGCTGCTGCCCCTGGCTCCTCCTCACCGTGGGCACCCACTGCTGAACTCGGCCCTGGTGTGTCCTCAGGGATTGAAGCGATGAGGACAGGGGGGTTGGTGCAATGCCTCTGTCCCAACACCTCATCCATGAGGACAAACCAGGGCCAAGCTTCAGCAGTGGGTTTCCCACTCACACCCTCTCCTGTCCCAGGACACTTGCAATCCTAAAGGCAGAGCAAATGAACCATGGCTTGATAACAACAACAGGACAATACATTTCAGCAAAGATGTGTGTATTACTTTTCTTTATAAATATATATATATAGACCCATTTTTTCCTGAATTGTTCTAAAAAAGCAGAAAAGGGTACTTAACACAGAGGAGCAATTTAAGTGCATTGTTAACACTGCAAAATATGACACATCAAGACATGCATACAAAATACTTAAGAAATCATATTTCTGTATACTAAAATTTGGTTAAAACCACATACCTTGCATGACAGCTACAAAAACACATAAAAGTGAAACCCCATTGCCTTATCTACTGCTTTTCTTATTGTTTTGGGCTTTATTGGGTGAGTGATAGCCTATTTCTTATAATACACAAGTGAAAATATTACAAATAGGTCGTTAAACTAATAACGTTATTACCACAAGTTTTGCCTAAAACTACCTGATAAATGAAGCCACGCAATGGTGACGAAGGAGTTAAGAAGAAGTTTATAAGAAAATTTAACTCTGGTTTCGCTAGCTATTTGAGTAAATGAAAACATAATACTTACATTTAAATGTGAATTTGCTGTCCACCACCGATCTCTAGTCTCGGCCGCCTTTAAAAATAAATAAATAAATGCTGTCTTCAACGGCGCGCAATGACTTATGGGGTAGAATAGGCCGCTAAGTGTCCATTTATGTATCCTTCTTTTCACGGGGAAACGAAGGGTGCATTTGGCGTCGCTTTTGAATCAGGGAAGCCTTCGTCGCGGCGCGATGACGCAACCGGCCTTCGAATACGGCCTTCGAAGGATGGAGAATTGAATTGGGACAGCCTTCATCGAGCCGCGGTGACGCAATCGGCCTTCAAATGCGACCTTCCAAGGATGCAGCCTTTGAATTGGGACGTCCTTCGTTGCGCCGCGGTGACGCAATCGGCCTTCAAATGCGGCCATCCGGCCTTCAAATCCGGCCTTCGAAGGACGCAGCCTTCACTTTGGGACACAGCTTTCACTTTGGGACACAGCTAATGTCTAATACGGTGTACCCACAGAACAGAGGGGCGGGGTGAGCAAAGCTCATTATCATTTAAAGACACATGCACTGAAACGGCGTGCTGAAAACAGAGCTGTTTTTGACCAGGTAAAATTAGTGTTTTCTTACAATACTAATGAGAATTTTTAATTAAAGTATATTACAAACTTTTAATTTAGACCCTAAAGAATCATATTAGCTTGTACAAAAATGGCATTATATGACCCCTTTAAGTGATCGCTTGTATTCTTCATCTTCATTCTTTTATTATTATGATGGATATCGTTCACCCAAAAAGAACATTTTCATGTCTTTCCAACCCTGTTTTTATTGTTCTATTAAACAAAATATTGAGATGTTATCAGTGTGAGCCATTACACAGTTGATGTTTACTGTCAAGCTCTTGAAGGACTAAATGAGTCTCATAATAACATGTGTTCTGAGTTAATAATGTCTGTAGTGGACGGATATCATGGGTTTCACAGTCATGTACGTGTTGATGATGCAATTTAAGTTCTGTTGCTTTTATATGAAAATAAATATAATGAACAAGACACCCAAAGTACTGTTATTTATTTCCCTTCGCAAGACGTGCTTATAAATCCTTTTTACTTTAATTACAGACATGCTTTTATATTTTTTATATTTATATAGTGTCCTGTTTCACTGATATCATCTGAAGTGTAGATGTCCAGATGTAGAGACCAATCAGTCTCTCAGGATCATTGTGAAGCTATCAAGCCACGCCCTAGCAACCATTTAGAGCTCCTTAGCAACAAGTCCCATAGACTTCCATTGAAAGAGATCAAAGGGATATCTCCGGACTGAATTGTGATAGAAACACGGTCTTGTTTCACTCAGGGCAGCAAACGGCCAATCATGAATCACCTCAACACTTCCTAGCCCCTCCCTAGCAACCATTGTCAAGCACCTTAGCAACCAAAATCCAAAGAGGGATATCTTCCATTCTGAATGTCACAGAGGCATGGGAGTTGGGTTATATCATTCATACTGACAAGCAGCCTTTGGAGTTTCATGATTGGCAGCTGCCAAGCCACTCCCTAGCAACCAAAATCCAAAGAGGAATATCTTCCAATCTGAATGTCACAGAGGCATGAGAGTTGGATTATATCATTCATATTGACAAGAAGCTTTTGGAATTTCATCATTGGCAGCTGCCAAGCAACTCCATAGCAACCAAATAGAGTACCCTAGCAACCAAAATCCAAAGAGGGATATCTTCCATTCTGAATGTCACAGAGGATATGGGAGTTGGTTTATATAATTCATACTGACAAACAGCCTTTGGAGTTTTATGATTGGCAGCTGCCAAGCCACTACCTAGCAACCAAACAAAGTACCCTAGCAACCATTTTGCAAGACATATCTCTGCATTAGAACATCATAAAGAGATGGGGTTGACACAAGTTTGACTCAGGGCAGCAAACGGCCAATCATGAATCACCTCAACACTTCCTAGCCCCACCCTAGCAACCATTGTCGAGCACCTTAGCAACCAAAATCCATTGAGGGATATCTTCCATTCTGAATGTCACAGAGGAATGGGAGTTGTTCATCCATTCTGAATGTCACTTCAATGGGACTCCATGAAGTGCTAAGCGGCTACATAAACAAACATCCTGATGCTGCTTTTATCATCGCGGGGGACTTTAATAAAGCTAATCTCAGGAAAGTCATGCCGAACTTTTACCAACATGTCACCTGCCCTACCAGAGGGAACAATACGCTGGATCATTGCTACTCTCAGTTTAAGAATGCCTACAAAGCCCGATCACAACCCGCTTTTGGCAAATCGGACCATGCCGCCATTTTCCTCACACCGGAATATAAACAAAGGCTCGTCCAGGAACCTCCGGTGCAGAAAGTGGTGACGCGCTGGTCCTCCACTTCTGAAACTTGGCTACAGGCGGCTCTTGATGACGTAGACTGGGACATGTTCCGGGCGAGCTCATCTGACGTCAGCGAGTTTACGGACGTAGCATTAAGTTTTGTAAACACACTAACAGAACAAGCAACGGAAACTGTAACTATCAAGATTTTCTCAAATCAGAAACCATGGGTGGACAAAAATATTCGTGCTGCAGTGAACAAACGCACGGAAACATACAACGCCGGTCTTCTGTCGGGCAATATGAGCGAGTACAAATCATCCTGCTATGCTCTTCGCCACGCAGTTAAAGACGCCAAACTCCGCTACAGGGATCGTGTGGAGACTCACTTCCAACTAAATGACTCCAGACGCATGTGGCAAGGACTGAGGACCATCTGCACCTTCGGAACCAAATCCTCTACAGAGGTGAGAGCAGATCCGTCGCTGGCTGACGAGTTAAACTCTTTCTTTGCTCGCTTTGATTGCAATCGCGGCAGAGCAACTCTGCCTCTCGGCGCGCGAGAGAGTAGCGGACAGAGCGGCGACAACCCTGCAATCACCGTGTCGGAGGACGTGGTTAGACGGGCGCTAAAGCGGGTTAATGTCAGGAAAGCAGCCGGACCTGATGGCATCTCTGGTCGCGTTCTGAGGTGCTGTGCTGATCAGCTCGCTGGATTGTTTACATCTATCTTCAACGAGTCCCTTGCTACATCCGTGGTCCCCTCATCTTTAAAAAAATCGGTCATCATTCCTGTGCCGAAGAACAATAAACCCTCATGCCTGAATGACTATCGTCCAGTTGCCCTCACATCCACAGTCATGAAGGTATTTGAGAGACTGGTTAAAAACAACATCTGCTCCTTCATACCTGATACACTGGACCCTCTTCAGTTTGCCTATCGGCCAAACAGATCTACGAAGGACGCCATCTCTCACGTCCTACATTTCTCTCTCACCCACATCGACAGCAAAAATGGGAACTATGTAAGGCTGCTTTTCATCGACTACAGCTCAGCCTTTAACACTATAATTCCCAGCAAATTAACTTCCAAACTCCTAAATCTGGGTCTGAATCCTTCACTCTGCAAGTGGATTCAGGACTTTCTTTCATACAGACCCCAGGTAGTGAAAGTAGGCCGGTCCACCTCCGACTCCATCACCCTGAGCGTAGGAGCGCCACAGGGCTGCGTTCTGAGTCCCCTACTTTACTCTCTCTACACACATGATTGCGTGGCTTCTCACAGCTCCACTTCTATTGTCAAATTCGCTGACGATACAGTGGTTCTAGGCCTTATCTCCAACAACAACGAGACCGCATACATGGAAGAGGTTGAGAAATTAACATCTTGGTGCCAGGACAACTGTCTCTCTCTGAATGTGACCAAAACCAAAGAGCTGATTGTGGACTTCAGAAAGAGACAGCAGGCCTTTACTCCTCTTATGATCAGTGGGACACCTGTGGAGAAGGTGAGCAGCTACAAGTACCTCGGTGTGAACATCTCTGAGGATCTTACTTGGACCTCTCACATTCACACACAGGTGAAAAAAGCCAGGCAAAGACTATACCATCTGCGACAGCTGAGAAAATTCAGGGTATCACCAACGATCCTAAAAACTTTCTATTCAGGGGCCATAGAAAGTGTTTTAACTCAGTGTATCACAGTGTGGTATGGGAATAGCTCAAGTCACGACTGCAAATCACTTCAGAGAGTTGTGCGCTTAGCTGAGCGCATCTCTGGGTCTTCTCTTCCCCCCCTGCAAGACATTTACCACAAACGCTGCAAGAGCAGAGCCAACAAAATTATTAAGGACTTCAACCACCCACATAACTGTCTCTTCAACTTGCTGCCATCAGGTAAGCGCTACCGCAGCGTGAGGTCTAAAACAGAGAGACTTAGGAGAAGCTTCTTCCCTCAGGCCATCAGGCTCCTAAACTCGGCCTCCTAGCATTATCTGTACATCATACCCTGGACATCATACCCGCACTCTGGACATTAATACCTGCACTCAGCACTGACTGCTCTTATTGTAACGAAGCTACAAATCTGCATCCCTGCACTTTACACTGCTGCTATGTAACTACCTCGTTACTATTGTCTGTACATTTCTGTAAATATTCTCAGTTAGCTTACAGATCTTTTTTTTATTTTTTTTATTATTTTTTTTTTTATTTTTTTTAATTTTTAATTATTATTATTATTAGAATTGTATCTTATATTGCTTAAATTGTTAATATTTTTAGTGTTTTATAACATTGCACTATCTTGGAGTTCACCCTATTTACATTTCACTACTGGTTGTATATTCTGTATATAACTGTGTATGTGACAAATAAAATCTTGAGTTGGTTTATATCATTCATACTGACAAGCAGCCTTTGGAGTTTCATGATTGCAGCTGCCAAGCCACTCCCTAGCAACAAAACAGAGTAACCTAGCAACCATTTTGCAAGACCTATTTCTCTGCATCAGAACATCGTACAGAGATGGGGGTTGGCTCTTTTGACTCATGTTAGCAAACAGGAATTCCAACATGCTACACATGCTAGTTGTGAATAGCTACATGCTAACAGTGATTAGGTAAGTGCTAAATCATGGCAAGAAAATGCTAAGAACTCCAATAGTAATCATCTGTGACAACTACCAACCACTAAGTAACACCATAGCAACCACCCATAATACCTTAGCAACCACCTGAACACCCTAGCAACTGCCTAGCAACGCCCTAGCAACCACCCAAAATACCCTAGCAACACCATAGCAACCACTCAGAACACCCTTGCAACTGCCTAGCAATGCCCTAGCAACACCATAGCAACCACTCAGAATACCCTAGCAACTGTCTAGCAATGCCCTAGCAACCACCCAGAATACAATAGCAACCGCCTAGCAACCACCCAGAACACCCTAGCAACACCATAGCAACCCCCTTAGAATACCCTAGCAACACCCTAGCAACCACCCAAAATACCCTAGCAACCGCCCATAATACCCAAGCAACACCATAGCAACTGCCTAGCAATGCCCTAGCAACCACCCAGAATACCCTAGCAACTGCCTAGCAACCACCCAGAATACCCTAGCAACCACCTAGCAACACCATAGCAACCACCCAGAACACACTAGCAACTGTTTAGAGCCACCTAGCAACCATATTCCAACATACAGAAGCCATATTTCAGCCCCACAACATTGTATAGACATGTCTGTTGGCTTGTATGCAATCGTACAGAACACCCTAGCAACCGAGTGGTGAGTTTTGCCACTGCAAGCACCACTTCACATTTTCTTCAGGAAATGTACATTCTCTAATATCATGTCTAGTACATTCTAATATCTGATTAACTCATAAAATATCAGTTGTTAATTTTGCATGACAATACTGCTGTAAAAGATTCTGCAGTGCTGTGATATTCAGATTTTATGAAATCATTATACAGAAAATGTTTTGACAGGATCATATAGACTCACTCGGACATCAACCATCAGCGTATGAATCGCAACAATGGTGACAATGAAAAAAAATATGAATTACTATAAAGTCACAAAAAGGCTTTGTTGGTTGTCACCATTGTTGAGATTCATATGTCTCTATTCTACTAAAAAAATTATTCAGCTCAAAAAATGTTCTGTATAATATTTTTTTTAAATATCACAAAATACTGATGCCACAATATATCAAGGGTCATGTGAAAATTATGACATTAATCATAGACTTTGTATAATTCTTAGTTCCATCTACATATTATGTAATCTCATCTTATATTGAGAGATCTGACTGATATATCAGTGAATCAGATCACAATATGATGACTACAACATCATCAATAAATGATCAAGATCATCTGATATATTCTCCTGCATTTATTACTACAAATGTGTATCAAATACACAGTTAAAACAGCCAGAGAAAAACTAAAGGCTCAAGGGTAATGAGCCCAACTAAAGCAGACACTGATCTCAATCATGGTTAATTTCTGTTAAAGTTTTTTGCCGTAGCTGCCAGTCATTTGACCCTTTTTTTACGATTTTTTTTACAATGAAGGTATATGATCGTGATAATTCAGGAAATACCTGTAAAATAACAGTGTTTTTCAGTTTATTTAATTTAGGATGTTTTACTTTAATGTTACAGTTTTTTGGGGGGCTGACAGTCATTTGACCATTTTATCATTTAACTGTTTTTTTACTGTTTAATTACAGATTATATTTGTACTTTTACATACATTTTTATGTAATTTAAGAAAACAGAAAAAATACTGTATGAAAAATATGAATTTTTATTTTACAGATATTTTTTGTAATTTTACAGTGTTTTGAGTACAATTTAAAATGAAAGAAAATGATCGTCAAACACAGATCAGTTATTTTCTGTAAAATTATGATTTTTTTTTTTTTTTTTACAGTGTATAGGAGCAGGGAACTTTATCGTGATTAATGTATGTTCCTACACCTGAAGGAGCGAGTGAGACATACGAGGGGCAGCTTCACAGGGGACAGAGGTGGTCCGATTTGGTCAGAGGTGATCCGATTTGGGATCTAGGAGCTTGAAAGCACTGATTCAGATTACTAGCCGGGAGCCTATATGGAGTGAAAAGGCCTTGAAGCAGAGACCTTGAAAACAGTATAAAACTGCCCTGCTCCCTCCTCTGCACGTCTCACTTGCTCCACAGTGTAACTCTGTCACTTCTGTGTGGGAAACTGGGCCTATTCTTGCAAGAATAAATACTTTTAAAAGACAATTGGATTCAGAGTGTCTCTTACGCAGTGATGATGAAGTTCAAGAAATTTTTGCCACAACATTTGTCTAGATTTATAATTGACAACATTGACCCCACTTTTACTAATATCCCCTCAAATAAAAGGAAAGAATCCTATATCATAAATTTAATTTTTGCTAAAATCAATGTACATAAATGTAAGTACAGTAAAACCCAACCTTTGTTTTTGGATATATATATTCTGACTATTTTTCATTCACACAATACACTGTAAAAAATAATTCCGTAAAAAAACGGATAATGTACAGGCAGAAAATTACCAGGACATTTTCCGTTAAATTACGGACAGTTCCTTCACCTCTAAAACAGAACATTCTGTATATTAACAGTACATTTTCTGTACTTTTAACGGATAATCCTTATACAGAAATTTCTATAGTTATATAAATTTTATAGCATATATTTTGGTGGCAAATAATTCAAGAACGATATATACAAATTGAACATGGTTTATTTTTGTAAAAATTTTCTTGTAAACATTCTTAAATACATTCAATGGGTAAATATATATATATATATATATATATATATATATATATATGACATAAATGAAACAATGTACAAAGCACCATTAAAAAGTGCTTGTATTGTGTAATACATTGAGACATTAAACAAACAAGAGACAGAATTAAAAAAAGAAAACATGAGAAGGTACTTGCACAATATTGGTGTTGCACCAAATAGCTCACAAAATTCTTTGAAAAAAACAAACTGTGAAAGTCAAGATTCAAAACATTTTCAAATGCAATACAATACAACACAGAAAGAAACAAACAAAACAAATGGAATACGAATACAGGTATGCTGCTTTTATCATTAAAAATAGCTTTAGACAGTCAATAGTAGAGTGGAATGTTAGTGTTGATGCCATTTTTCTGTAAGAGAACACCATATTCCTTAAAGGGTTAGTTCACCCAAAAATTGTAATTGTCATTAATTACTCACGCTCATGTTGTTCCACACCCCACAAGACTTCCATTCGTCTTCAGAACAAAAATTAAGATCTTTTTGAGGAAATCTGAGAGATTTCTGTCCCTCCATTGACATCTTACGCAACTACCAATTTCAAGGTTCAGAAAGGTATACAGACATAAATGTAATCCATGTGACTCCAGTGGTTTAACCTCAAATTTAGGAAGTGGCACAAATGTTTTGTGTGAAGAAGTTGAAGTTTTTCTCACACAATATAGATCGCTGCTGACCCAGCAGGGTGAGAACACAAGCCACTGAGATGCTCATGTGAATGTATAAAAAATTGTGACAAAAGACAATTTGTTTTTTTTCCCACACACAAAGCATTTGCATCGCTTTTTTGGGGGGTTAAACCAATGAAAAGACATAGATTACACCGTGTTCTAACTACACGCAACACACGATAAAAGGTATATTTTCATGTCAATCAGAGTTTTTGTCCTAACCAGTGACACGTGACGATTCTATTTTAGAAACGGTTTCTATTTTTCTGTGACACTGCAGCTGAAACACTACAAGAAAAAACAGTCAACTCATTGTGAACAAACAGGTGTACTCTTTGACAAAGAGTGTTTCAGTCACTCAGTTGTTTAAATGGTGTAATATTTATGAATTTGATTTTGTACTTATCAATTTCATTGTGACTGCTGTGCACTTGCCAAGAGAACCTGCCCACACACGGTTCCGATTGGCTTTTTGGTTTTTAATTGATTTTGTCGCTTTACAAGGTCACGATGCATTTGGTGTGGTCAGAAAAACAGCTTGTTGCTAGAATCTTATCGCATTGCATTTGGTTAGGACACCGTGTTACTTTGATGATGTCTTTACTACCTTTCTGGAGCTTGAAAGTGGTAGTTGCGTAAGCTGTCAACAGAGGAAGAGAAAGCTCTCAGATTTCATTTAAAAGATCTTCATTTTTGTTCAGAAGATGAACTAAAGTCTTGCAGGTTTGGAACATCAGGAGGGCGAGTAATTAATGCCATTATTTTCATTTTGGAGTGAACAACTTGCGTGAAAAACTTTCCTTCTTCTGTATGTTCAGTTAAAGGTCCATTAAGAGATTTGACAAAAGCTTAAACTTTACATGGGTTTTCAGTTGTTCATACAGGAACTTCAGCAGTCTTGGAGGAATGTGTAGACGTTTGGTTTCCTTCATCTCAGCCTTTTCGACCTTCGTTCAGGATTTCTGCACAGGAAAGTTGGATATGAAGAAAAAAAAAATAAGTTTTTAGCTACACAAGAAATTAAATAAAGGAAATTGAACTACAAAGTATCATACAGACCAGGTTGAGGTTGAAAAACAATCGCACAGTATTTTACGTTCGTTAAATTATCAACTGCCATCCCTAATTCTTTCAAATTCAAACACTGTATAAAATGCTAAGACTTCTGTTTCCAGTGGACTCCAAGTGCATCTCATGTTAGCTTGTCTGCTCAACTATACCTTATAATATGTTTCATTATTTTCAATTATATAAACAGTAACACAACAACTTGCTCTATAAAAAGTTTTCATAAAAAATGTGTTGCTTACTTTTATATGAACTCCAGGATAAGTGCCATTTTCTTTGGGTATTTTGTAGCTCACTGCCTCAATGGGGTCGGAGATGTGGTCAATAATAACTTCTTGAATGACTGCAATCCTGAATGCCCATCACCTTAAACAAATAAGATATTACAAAATGAAAAACATTACACGATCACTTCAGAAAACCGCTCCAAAAATAGTTGTTTAAATCTTCCCTATACAATGTTTTTCTACTGACCATATAAGCATAAAATCTTTGAAGGGGGTGTTCAGCAACCAACTTTTTCTATAAACATTTTTCCTCAGAATTTAAATTTAAATGTGTTTTGCCAAAATTGAATACTCATAATGATAAAAAAAATATATATACACTAATAAAACAAAATACAAACCTATAAGGAGCATGCAGGGTGGTGCTTGGGATGCACAGTACATCAGCAAAATCCTGTCAATAGATAAGAAAACAACAGAAACACTATGAAACAAACTAATGAGGAGGGAGCTGGTAAAGAATGACTAACGTTAACGTTACAGGCAGAAGTATAACACATGTTAAATGTAAATTAATCTTTCAAGGTCATTATTTGGGGTTTAAAGTCAAATAATATAGTGTGTGTATAAAGACAAGACAATAAAAAGTCTAACGTAAAGATAACATTAACGTAATGTTACCTCATTTGGCAGAAAATGTGGTGTTATCCTTGATCCAGCTGTACTGCATCTTCACACACAGTCTCTTCACGTTGTATCTTCATGACTTTTAAATCAAGCAAGTCTTAAATGGCCTTTCCTTTTCTTGACGATTCGTCTGGTAGCTTTTGTTTGAAGGCATTAAACTGCTCCAAAAACGGTGCGGTAAAGTAGGTTTTATGTTGGACATTCGTTAGACATTCGTTCTTTTCTGCAGCATTAATTGATATGTAATGGCTTAATAGTCGTGGATGATGCTGTATCTCGTCTAGGTCACATTGTAAAGCATAATGTCAAAAGTGAATTTTAATATTATTCAATGATGTAATTGTTTTAAAGGACAAGTTCGGTATTTTACACTTAAAGCCCTGTTTACAGATCGTTTCTGATGAAATAGAACGGTTAAGATTAAAATTTGGACACATGCTGCTGTCCCGAGAATTTTAGGTTTCTTTCGCTTTCCCCAAAACCTCCAGAATGGGTGTATAGGTGCACTGGAACAGTCCTTCCTAAAACGCATTAAACTTTCGTTTACAAAGACGTAAAACTCACAGAGTGGTCAGGGTTGTTCACTGATATGCTCACACAAAAATCGCTGCAAAATATGCTTTCCAACAGGTTTTATCGTAGTTTTTGTCCAACTCCATTGACTTGTATTGGATGTGATGTGAGGTACGGTATTACTCTGCGCGGAAACTGAAATGGGGTTTTCTTCTTCTTCTTCTTCTTGTGTTTTTTTTTATGGCGGATCGCCATAGATATATACACTAGATGTCGCCTAGGGTTCTAAACATGCGTCAAAACCGCCGCCATCTTGGAACAGGGGTCTTGTCATAGGAAGTAGCTAGGTAACGCTGCTATCTCCGCCTGTACTACGAATTCATGGATGATGCCGGACTTTTGTTCTGCATATGGATGTTCACACAAACGAAATCTAAACCAGACAGCATGGGATTACATTTACTCTGTGGATGGTAGTAGTCAAATTGTTTTTTTAGAAGTTAAGTGTACATTTCTCTGCTTGGAGGAAGAAAATGAACTGTGATTCTCGCACAGAAAATGATCTGTGAATGTGCTGTACTCTTTAGATATTATTTGAAATAACCCTTGTGTTTAAAATGTACAATATGAAGGAGTTGATCCTCAATACCCACTTTTGGCTGTGTTGTGCTGTGTTGTTCCTAACTTTAGATTTTTTTACCGATTGTAGGCTACTTTTAATGGAAAAAACAGTGTGACGCTTGTAACCTGTAAGTACAGTCCTAATAGTATGCTTGTCCTCTCCCTGTCAATCTTCAAACAGTACATCCATGATTATTATACATAGAATTCCTCAAATCTTATGTGTGAGTTTTGCACAAGGATACAGTGGGCTCAAGGGCTTGTTTCTTCCTTACAAACTGGGGATAGAGGTGTGGAAGGACACTGGAATTTGTGAAAATGTCAACTGTTTAAAGCCTTTCTTTAAAGTGAATTTCGTTTTGTATAAATTGTATCTTAATTTTAATACATTTTATTCATCAACAAATTGCCTGTTAATATAATCACGGAGGCGCCCGCGTGGTCACTTGCATTGCACGTTAACTGGAGCGCATCTCATCCCAACTTAACGAAACTCATTGTATGCCTCACACAGACATGAGAAATACATAAAATACACAAAGCTTGAATAGTCTTTAAACTAAATAATTCAAAAAGAAAGAAAAAGGCTACTCTCTGATTACGTAATCCATTATGTAGCCTACATTTCTCTCTATAGGCGCGTTCACTACGGAGATGGCGATTGTCAACTTCATCTCTGCAGACGAGTCAACACTGTCAGAAGTTTATTAATAAAAATCAATGCACGCATATATATATATATATATATATATATATATATATATATATATATATATATAGTGATAGTTTATTCTAAGTTTACTCAAGTGGAAGAATGTGACTAATAAACTTAGGCCTACTAGCAAATGCATTATATTTTGAAAAATAAGTAATTATCTTAATATCAAAACCTTCAATTTCCTCTGGACTCAGTGATAAATACATGTCTGACCGTTGGAACGAAACATAAAAACTAGAAAATCGCATTCATGACGATTTATGGTGATTTTATTTCCGTTAGACCTTTGCCTACATTGACGCTGATGCATTAAGAGAAGGGGCTCCCTGTTCCAAGATGGCGGCTCTATTGATGCATTCGTTCCAATGAACTGCCGTATACCAGGCGACATCTAGTGTATATATCTATGGCGGATCGCAAACAAATGCCAGTGGTTTGCTTGCAAAGGTGCATTATCGCCACCAACTGGGCTGGAGTGTCTATTATCAGAGCCCGTCTACATTCTCTGCTATTATTCAAGCTCTCAACGGAAGAACGTACGGGTGTGACGCGTTTGGAAAAATAGGTCCACAGTTTTACAACGAATGGTAAAACACCTGTTGGAAAGCATCTTTTGCAGCGATTTTTGTGTGAACATAACAGTGAACACCCCTGACCACTCGGTGAGTTTCACGTCTTTGTAAACGAAAGTTTAATGCGTTTTAGGAAGGACTGTTCCAGTGCACCTATGCACCCATTCTGGAGGTTTTGGGGAAAGCGAAAGAAACCTAAAATTCTCGGGACAGCAGCATTTGTCCAAATTTTTATCTTAACCGTTCTATTTAATCAGAAACGATCTGTAACCAGGGCTTTAAGTGTAAAATACCGAACTTGTCCTTTAACTGAGTTTTAGATGTTAATGTTTCATTGAATGTTTTATTTGAAGTCACCAGAATCGTGATTAATGGCTCCTTTATTTGAGCTCTTGACCCTGTACTTTTCTTTTAGTTTTTCTCTGGCTGTTTTAACTGTATTTTAATAAAATACATTTGTTATGGCGAGAGAAAATATGATCAGATGTCAAACACAGACATCAAGAATCAGCGTATGAATCTCAACAATGGTGACAAACGAAAAGCTTCATGCCGCAATGCATGCTGGGAGTCATGGATGAGATTTGTACTATGGTGGCACCCAGCATGTAGCCTGACTTCGTCATACCAGAGCCCGTCTACGGAGAGCCTGCCCACTCCCTATTAAGTCCTATTGTACCGAATTTTGGTTGTAGTTCCTAAATTTAGTTTCCTAAAATTAAGCTAAATTTATCTCTTTCACCCGATTGCCGTTGAGAAATCTCAGATTTGATTGTAGGTTTTGCAAGTTCAACATGGGTTATAGGTCGAAAGTTGAATGAACGAGTACTTATGTCCTTTCGATTTCTTACAGGTTGAGTTGTTGTTGCCCATAACACGCTAGCATTCTGCTAATGAACGCTGATTGGTCAGTGAAGGACTGATTACGACCAGAGATGCCACTTGATGGCATCGTGGCATCCGAAGCGGGACCAGAAACAAACAAAACAAAAACTCTTCTAGCACGTGTATTTACCTGTGTCAGTTGTGTTGTCGATGCCTCGAGTGAAAAGAAAGTGCAGAGCATACCAGAGATACTGCTTTCGCAAGCACCAAAGTGACTGAAGGATTGCCGTAAAGCAGTATCTCTGGTCGTACGATGTGTATGACGTCACTGACACTTTAAAAGAGTTTTTAAAGCAAATAAGTGACTCTAAAAAAATCTAACACCCCGCAATGTGTAATTCCTTTGCATCTCCTTTTGAATACAACATTCAAATTACTAGACAAAAAATTATATCCTGAGAAAAGTGGATTTTGATGTGTATAGCGCCATAGACCTCCATTCATTCTGCACTCGTCCTGTGAGCGCCCTCATATGGAGCCAGAGTGGAACTGCAACCAGTTCAGAAGCCGGAAGTGTACTGAGAGTGGAAGTTCTCCCCTTATTAGACATTCTCTGGTCATACTCAGATTCTAGTCAGAATGTGAGTCTGATACTGCTCCATTGGGCTGTGATTATGGGGCGTGTTTCAACCGAACCAGGAAGGAAAATGCCTCTGTACTCAATTGGATAGACCTTCAACCAATCAGAGCAACGGAGTAAGTGACGTATGTTCTTCAATCATGTTTCCGATCGACAAATGCCTCGATCGCGGTTCTCTGTTCCTCTTTTAAAATGAATGCGCTGTCGATGTCTTCTACAACAGACGCGATGGCGGAATCTACACAATGTTTTATAAACAAAGTTCGGGAGGAGCACGTTACCATGTCTATACCCTATCACCATGAGAGGAACCATATATTTATTCACTCTGTCAACTCACCTAACATTCCTTGACAGTTTTCAGCATCCCTCCACTCACTCTCGGCTTGTTCTTCCACAGCCAGGAATATGGGGGGAGTAACGTTACTTTGGGTTCGGGCCGAATACCGAGCCCGGAGCCTCTCCTCGGACAGCACGCCAAATATGCATTTATTCTATCTGACTTATTTATTATTAAGTGTGAACTCATGAAATCTCAATTCTCCAGCGGCAGTCATCTTTGTTGTAAACGAATTCAACCCAAGCGCTCTTTGATGACGTGGATGATTACGTTACCGTTGCTCATCTGTCCATCATCGTATAAAGCCCACCCTGACAATTTGATTGGTCCGAACAATTTTTGTTCGAGCATAATAGCTCCTCAACGGATCGAGTCCAGACCGAACTTCCCGACCTAAAAATTTTGTAGGCTGGGCTAAGTTCGGCTGGCATCCAGGCTACCCAGCATGCATTGTGGCATGAAGCTTTTTGTTTGTCACCATTGTTGAGATTCATGTGCTGATTCTTGATGTCTGTTTGATGCCATAGACTGTAAGGCTCTGTACGAACTGTGTATTTAAAAATGTATTAAGTTAATTGCAATATGCTAATCTTTTTAAAAATCATCTTTTATATAATACACTCATCTTTCAAATATTAAACTCTTGCTAAGCTTAACAATCTTACATATCCATGATGATAATATTATAATCTGAGCATATCTTTCTCATGACTATTTCTGCTGTTTCAAATGTGTTAAAATAATTACACATTTACAGCAATCAGAGAAAACTAATGTTAAAAAGTCAAGGGTCAAGAGCCCAAATAAAGCTGACACTAATCACGATTCTGGTGACTTTAAATGAAACATTCAATGAATCATCAACACCAAAACCTGTTAATTCTCAATAAGAGCTTCTGTAGAGTCTGACAGAAATAAAGTTAATCTGGTTATTAGTGAAAGCAGCATTTGAAAAAGACATTGAAAGAGTCATGATGTGATTGGCTGCAAAAAAACACCCGTTAATCTTTAAGTTTTCATGAATTAAGATTTAATTTATTTATTTGAATGTATTGTTTAATTTATTTTAGAGCATTTTATGGGATACCATATAAAATAGGCCTATACTTTTTTCATAAACGCAAACTCTCCTCCACCCAGTGCTATTCTATCCAGAGTTACATTTTAACACACATTGAGTGTTAAAAATCTACACAACATGTGTCAAAATACCATCAACACATGCTGTGTGTTGTTTTTTAACACATCTCTTTTTAGAGTGTAAGGACACATTAAATTAAAAGTGACAGGAATGACATTCATAATGTTCATTAAGTTCATAATGTTCAATTCATAAAGATTCTATTCTATTTCAAATAAATGCTTTTGAACCCTCTATAAATATTAAATAAATATTACACACAACTGTTTACAACATTTATAAAAAATAATTGTTTCTTGAGCAGGAAAACAGCATATAATAATAATTTATTTGAATAATTATAAATAATTTTACTGAAACTAAATTCTACTTTCACCACAAGAATAAATTACATTTTAAAATATATTCAAATAGATGACAATTATTTAAAATTGTAATCATATTTCACAATATTACTGTTTTTCTCTGTATTTTTGATCAAATAATGCAGCCTTGGTCAGCAGAAGAGAGGAAATAAACCTCCAAAAAACCTCCAAAATTGACTCCAAACTTTTGAACATTAGTTCAAAACTTGAACATGGACTTGTCAATTTTCGTGAAGTTAATCTACATAAGATAATGACCTGAAGGGTTAATTTTACCTCGAACACAGTAAGGCTGTACATCATGACATATTCATTTCTGCTGTTGGAGAGGAAGTAGAGGCAGTGCCTCCACGAGCCGGGCTGCCCCGCGAAACTGTTCAGCAGCTCTTCTGCAATAAACACCACCACAACACACTCATCACAAAACACATTATTATCTAATTGAAACAAAGCACGCAGTGAAAGATATTAATGTTTAGTCAGGTTAGTTGCAATTAACACCAAACAAACACTCAGCAGAAACTTCTTTCAATGACGAACAAGGGCTTATACAAGCGGTCTTCTGTAAAGCATAAATGAAGGCTGTTCCCACAACTTCAAAGTTATTGTACACAGAGTTTTCCATATTTGCATGAAAAAGAAAACATAGCTTTGTTGCACACCTACACATATGCGCATTTCAAAAACCAGTCGAGTTCAAATTACAGTGTGTTTGTTAGTTAGAGCTACATCACAATATCTTCATTAGTTACATACATTCATTTGATAGATGTTTTATCTAAAGGCTTGAATCAATACGCTTGTTGTGTTCCCTTGGAAGTGAACACTTAACACTGACAATTACCAGCACTACCTTTTTGCCTCCATTAAATATGGCAGATTTTTGTAATGACAACATTTTGAAAAACACCTCTCGTGACAATCAGGAACTGAGAAACTGGGCCGCATCTGATAGTTAACATCTGGGGCCGTATTCAGAAAGCATTTTATCTTACCACAAGGAGTACTCCTAAATCGCACTAAAAGATTTTAGCTAGGAGTTTTCTCTTAGAAGTTATTCACAACGCCTTTCAGACCTACTCTTAGTAAAGAAAAATGACAACTCCCAAACTAAGAGTGAGTCTTTGTTGCTATGGATGACTTCATTACTCATGCACGAGCTTGACTGAAGTGACCACCTTGATTGTCTGATGATTGTAACGCGGGAATAATTCCAAACAGCTCCACTACGATGATGAGTGACAGGTGACAGGTCTGAGAATGCTTAAGGCTACTTTTAGCCTTAAAATTCTTGTGAATACGGCCCCTGGTTTTGTCTGAAAACATGGTGTGAAACAGGGCGAAAGATCATATAGATTTAGGCTCTAAAAAGACAAGATACTTTTTAGTCATGCAAAGCTCTCAAATGTTTTAGTGAATAGAAATTGAAGGGGTAAAAAAATCTTTAATCCTTACTTAGAAAATCACAAACAACTGGAAAAGTCAAGCGGTCTTCGTCTGTTGTTGGACAATGTGAGGCCAAAAGATGGGAAAGTCAAAAAGTTTGAGAATCGTAGAAATGTATACAGTACACAGAAGCCACATTCGACCGCTTCAGACATGTCGACGTGTCCGCCATCTTTATGAAACTGTTCATTACAAATCAATGCACAAAATGTCACAGCATTGTTCGGCCTACGGCTGTTAAACCACCACTGGTTTGGTAACATATTGATCATGCACTGATGTAATATGTAAATATATTCACAAACAAACCATTTTTAAGTTACAGCAAGTATTTATTTCATGATAAATTAACAGTCTATAAATAATTATTTAATGAATTTCCCCCAAGGGATTGTGTTCGGATCACAAACATCTAAAAGGCAAGTAGTCATTTATTAGATTTTCTTTTTCTTTTTTTAAAGCATTAAATTATATTGTTTACAGAAGTTAGTTAAAGCATTGCTTTTTAGAAACAACTATGAACTATTAAAACTTTTGTTTTGACTAGTACTTGTGCAGCAAAGCAAAAATAAGTCATTTTTAAAATATTCAAGGCCACCATTTGTCAACATTTTCTCCAAAAGGTTTTTTTTTTTTTACTATTTTTAAAAATATTAATAATATATAACATTTCAATTTATTTACATTCAACAATTTTACATCATTTGTGCACTTCAGCATCAGAATTTATGTGCTATTGAGGAAATTGACCTGAAATCGTTCCAGCTGAGGGTGATCAGACAAGTTGCACACATACAGTCGTCGGCCCCTCTTAAATGTGGTAAATGCTTTTCTGATCGCATCCCTCCCAGTCGACGAGCTCTGAGGAATGAAACCACAGCGAGATCTCCCGCTCCGCTCCTTCCACAGAATCAGAGGCATGCACCACATTTCTGAAGGAATTCAACAGTCATGAAAGCCACTGATTTAGGGTTTGGACACATAATTACAGCTGAGATTCTTGGTAACGCTTTATAATAAGGTCCCATTAGTTAATGCATTAAGTAGCTTTAACTAACACAATTGTTATAGAATTATTTATTCATCTTTGTTAAAGTAAAACTACTGTTCATTGTTAGTTCATGTCCGTTCATGCCGCATGTCCATTAGTTCATATTAACAGATACAACTTTTGTTTGTGCCCCTATTATGCTTTTTTGAATATTACTTTTCATGTAGTGAATAATATTGCTGTTTGTCAGTTTCAAAGGTCAAAGTGCACGACAAATAAAGTTAATGTTTCCTAAAAATAAAATAAATTCTGAACTGCCAAAATGAGTGGTCAGTAATTCCACAGAAAGGCTCACTTACTGTTACATATCTATGTAACAAATTTGCATAATGTCAGCCGATGATCTTCATTGGTTGCTCGTGAACAACATTTACTTTGACCCTCAAACACTGTAGATGAAGCTGAGGCTGGAAGAGTTTGGTTCATGTTGTCGACAAGACGCTGTTTTCTGCTCTGTGGAAGCAAATCCACTTTACATATATTTCCAAAGGATGAGGACTCGAATTGATACGGTAAAACCGACGCCATCGTTACTGTACCCCTCACTGTGTATCCTGTGCTGAGGAAGATCTAGAGCTGACCAATCACAGACTCTGCTTGATAAGAGGCAGTTGTGCTGTATCAGCTTCACCTCCATTCATAAATCCTCTCCTGTGGCCTCATGGGACAGTAAAGTGTCCATCGTATGCAAACTTCAGAATCACGCCAGAAGTAGTTGGTCATCCGGGCACTTTTCACTTACTCTTTTATATTATGAATACCATGAATTTGGACACTCGTCGGCTCATATACTGTTTTTCGCGTCCTATATAGAATGGAAGTGGCGTTTTCATACGCAGCATGAATCTTTGAACGAACCATTTAAAGACTCTTTGAAAAACGAGGTGATCTGCAATGTATATTATGAGAAAATGAAAGTGTTTTTGACCTTTGATGTGTGTAAACCTGTTGTAGGAGACTTACAAAACTAAATTAGGAACCTTTAAAATAGCATTATAGGGGCACTTTAATGTGTTTGCAAATGTTTAAATAAACATTAATAGATGCTTTAGAAGTAACTTTAAATGTCAGTTCATGTTAACTAATCGTAATGTTAACAAATGGAACCTTATTGTAAAGTGTTACAAGATCTTTTTCTTTCTTTTTTTTTTTTTATTATTTTTTTAATGTTACTACCAAGAGTTTTTGAAAAAAAAAAAAAAACGAGTGGCAACAATATAGTACACTACTGTTTGAATATCTATTTTTTTTCCCTTTTTTATATTTCATTTTGTTTATTTTTTCTTTAAACAAATGTAAACAACTGTTTATTATTGAATAAACAGTGAATATTGAACGTTTATTACAGCATACGGGATGACCTCACCACATAATGCCCCTCCCACACCTGAAAACAAGCCAATGAGAACTCCTCAATCTTTAAGACAGTATGTGACACGTGTAACGGTTTCAAGAACACAGTTAAAAACTGTAGTATGCTATAACTTTTTCTTCTTCATTGCATATTTAATTAGGCGAGTGGCATCTAGTTTTCATTTAAAATGTGATTTTGCATTTTGAATAAATTTTGTAAAACTTACTTTTGGATGTTCATTAATCACATTGGAAATCAAAGTGCTCTTATTTGCATACTGTAGTATAATAGTATTACAGCTGTATGATATTCATAACTGGTGGTTACTGTACCATGGCGACTACAGGGCCAGAGGTCATGTAATACAGCAGGCTGGAGTAGAAGGGTTTCTTCCGCAGCGAGATGTAATGCTGAGCTAAAAGCTTGTCAGAAGCCTGAAACACACACAGACTCATGATGTACAAACACGTCACACACACTCATGAACGTCTTGTGTGTGAATCACGCACCTGCAGCATCTTCAGACCCACCAATCGGAATCCTCGCTGCTCGAAGCGCTTGATGACATCACCGATCAGACGCCTCTGAACGCCATCAGGTTTCACAGCGACCAAAGTGCGTTCTCTAATGCCCGACAAATCTAAAGCCGTTCAGAAACATGTCAATACATGTCAGTTTTCATGGCGACTGCACACATTATTATTTTTCAGATTAATGATACATTTGTTAAGCAAACAGCGCCATCTACTGACCAAGGGTGAGACAATAGTGTGAGTGTGTATATATATATATATATACACTCTCTGCACGTCCCTGCTAAAAGCTTCCTGCCATTAACATTGTCATTGTCTCTCAATATTGGATATTTATCAGCATTTTGAATATTCATTGCAGGAACAGAGAGATATTTCATCTGTAATCATCAGGAAAATGACGTGCATCACCTGACCATCTCTTACAGGAATACTAACAGCCTTTATAAAGAAAAGTTCCTGCAAACGTGACAGACACGCGATCACTTACAGTCGTTCCTTGAAGCTTGATCAAATTAAGGTGGTTCCACACACACACACACACACACACACACACACACACACACACACACACACACACACACAGACACTCACTCTCTCACACGCAGACACACACTGACTCACATTGGCCTTCAGACGGACCAATCACACACACTGTGAAGAGGGAGTTGGAGGTCACCACAGTTAGTCAGGTCTAACCAGTACCAGTCTGTAGCAGTACCACAGTACAGTGATGTATACAGTGGTAATACTGTGGTACCTTTAGGCCTATATGCATTAATTAAATATAATATTATTTACAATATAATGTAATGTTATTTTAGTTTTATTTTAGTTTTATCATTTTGAATTAGCTTTTATTTGTACAGTTTCCATGTTAATTTTAGTTTAATTGTTAGTAATTCCCCTATGTGCTTTTGTCATTTTATTAGGTTTTTTAAATATCGCTATTTAGATTTAAGATTAATATTTCAGTTTTAGTTGAGATTTAGATGTATTTACAGTAGTCAACGTTTGAAGTGGATCAAAAAAGTTCATCAAAGTTGTCCTGAGACAAGAACGGGTTTGTTCAAAATTCATGTATAACTTTGATGAAAGGTTTTGATCCACTTCAAATGTTGACTATTGTATTTCTATTTAATAATTTTAGTTTTTTACCAAGACAACATTTCTTGTTTTCATTTAGTTTTAGTTTTTTTTCCCCAGCTTTATTTAATGTAACTGAAATGTAGTAATATGTGCAAACATTTTAGTGGATTACATAGGAGTTTGAAGTTTGAGATGTGAGTATTTTATGCTCATGTGTAGTTTTTGTCTTTAGTTTCAGTATGTGATACAGAAAGCCAGTGCAATTTTGACCTGTGCAACTAAATCTATTAAGTGTGAGAGGACACCACTTGCACGAGCTCCTAATGTAGTCAGCACTCACCCACGTGAGGACGCAATAACACAATTAACCAATCATGATCGCCTGAGGACAGAGCACGTACACTTATATCCTATAGATAAAACTGGATTTAAAAAATATAGCCTAGCCTAATTCGATATATTTTTGTAATGGCTGTAACACAATACTTGTATCATGTGGTTCTATACCATGGTACATTCGTTTAGGCCTAAAGGCTTATACAGCGTGGCATAATATTAAAATCAAATTCATTCATATCATGGTCAGTTAAGTCGAGGTATTTCAATGGATAAGTTAGGCCTACCATGAAATGTTTCCAAAATCAGCCTTACAAAAAGTACCATGGAAGCAATATTATCAAATCTAATACAACCGTTACCGTACTAAACATTTTTTTTTTCCATGGTATTACTCTGAAGTACTAACGTGGTGTGTACAAAACTCATCGTAGTCCAGTCTTTTTTACTCGTTGTTTAGTTAAGCATTACTGGTACACATCCTTGAATATGTTATTTCCACGCTAAAAGGTCAATAAAATGCTACTGTCATGGAACTTTTCATTTTCCCTGTCCTAAAACTTCTCCATAAAGAGCACTTTTATCACTAAACCTGTTTGTTCTCCACACAGAGAGATGGATGTAAACAGACCTGTGTCGCTGCTGAGGCTGCGCGCGTGCCCGTGTCCCAAAGCGCGCGTGGAGCTCAGTGTGGCCGCTCGCACTCCGTGGACGCCGAGGGCAAATCTCACAAACATCATCTTCATTTCCAGGTCAAGCCCTTCTCGAAACTTCACCGAGCAGCGCTTTTACAACTCCGAAACTTAAGAGCGGTCCGATACTTTTAACACCCGGACCGTTACACACATACGCGCGCGCGCGGTCATTCACCTGACAGGTCAAAGTCAAGCGACCAGTCACAGTATATATGTTCAGATGAAGAGCGCGTGTGTGAGCGTGTCATGGGAAGAAGAGACCCGCAAACTACAGTGTAATTACTGCTCATCACGTGCACAAACAGGACCTCTTAATTAACACCATTTCCTGTTTGGAGAGGCATGAAAGATAGACGCACAAAAATGCATAAACCATATGAAAAAGACAGCTAAACAAAAAAACGGAACTGAATTAACAGTTTGTTATTTAAATTATTTTTATTCTCTAGAAAGAATATTTTGTCAGATTTTATGTTAACTTCAGGGGACATTTTGTTTCAGCTGTTCTGTCCCAAAAGTGAAGTGAGGTCGAAAGACAAGCACACATTAATCGATTGCTGGCAGGGAGACAACACAATAAATGTTAGCCTTTGGAGAACACACACAAATAGAGCTGACTACTTTTGATCATTTCAAACAGAGGATTCAATCCCATTAACTGAGATGTAGGCTACGAGTGAATAATTCTACTAGCCTTGATCGCTGATAATGTGAGACAGACAGCAGAGAAAGGGTATTACAAATGATTCAGTTAGTGTTATTAAGAGACTTTAACGTTCAGCTAAACTTAGAATTTTTACTCCAGTAATCTTAAATCTTTATGAATGACGTGAGGGAATGTAAATATACATCATCATTGACCACTAGAGGTCGCGGTTTACATACTTTACTAGGCTAGTAGTAACAATGCACTTCATTTAATCTCATTCGTTTTAAGTGATATTCAAGGTGCATGTGTAATTAACATGGCTATATGACTGGTTTTATGATTAGATGCGTTATTTTAAACGAGGTCAAAATTTATTGCAATATAAATTCCAGAAAAACACACACAAAAGAAAAAAGACTTTCCTCCCAAGAACTGGCCTCACCTTGCCTAAAGGCGATGTAAACAGGGACATCACACTGGAATGAGAAGTTTAATAGGATTCCTGGTAACACTATACTACAGGATCTCGTTACTTAACGTTAGTTAAAGGCAGGGTAGGCGATTTGGTCCAGATTTTGTTTTTAGTTATGCTGGTTGAAAGTCTCTTCACATCCTGATAGTGTTCTAAATGTATTTATGTGTATATTTATATATTTATCGTCTTTGTAGGAAGGTGTTGGACCATAAAATGTTCGGTCCGAATGCAATGATATGATGTCCTACCTGCCAGTCAACATATGTATATTTACATACCTCTGCGCACCTGCTCGCGCAGACATCACCCATCATCAGCGCGTTTCATGAAGAGTTAGACAGATGTCAGTCACAGGGCGCCACAACCGAAACAGCAGCCGCCTTTTACAGTTCCTCCTGAACTAAAACAACAAGCTAATGCTGTGTTCATGCCATAAATACTGTCATTTGGAAGAGATGGAAACCTGTGACTTTATACTCTGAGCAGTTTGTGACTCGAATGTATGCGTTTATATCAACACTATCAACGGCAATATGAATCCGCAGCAGTCAGATGGTACAGGTCAGTGCTCTGTAAGTTATGTTCATTAATACTGTAATGTAATGTGCTTTGAGACACATGGTAGAGATAAGGTTTAACAGTGTCTCTGTGATGCTTTTGTTTGCTCTTTGCTGTGTGTGTTCATGTGTTTTGAAGGAGGCGTGTCTGGAGACGCTCTGAAGGGAGGGTGGGATCTAATCCTTTCAATATAGCTTGTTATTGCTAGCCTCTCTGAAAATTGCAGTAGTTATTAATCTTAGTTAATGTTATTAATAACATTCCTACGGGAGCCTGCAGTTTACATTAAACGGGTACAAGCACCGCCGGCAGGCGAACGGGGCATTGAATTAAGTTACAAAAATAAAGTGAAAGTGAAAGTGAAAGTGACACGTGACGGCCAAGTATGGTAACCCATACTTGGAATTTGACCTCTGCATTTAACCCATCCAAGTTAATGCACACACATTAGGAGCAGAGTAGTGAGTAGTTAACACACACACTGCAAATGTGGATACACACACCCAGAGCAGCGGGCAGCCTTTGTGTGGCGCCCGGGGAGCGATTAGGGGTTAGGTGCCTTGCTCAAGGGCACCTCAGTAATTTCCCACCGGCTCTGGAATCGAACCAGCAACCTTTGGGTTACCAGTGCAACTCCCTAACCACTAGGCCATGACTGCCCCTTGACAAAATGTTGTCCCTTGTACACAAAAAGTGGCCTCAGACCTCCAGCACTGAGCCCAAAATCAAGTGGTGCTGCAGAGCCAAATGAAGTCCAGCTCCCCCTCTCTGAACGTAAGGGGTGGAGTTTGACCTAGTCCAGCTGACCTGCTCTACCTCTGTGGATCTAATGGGTGGAGTTATATTCAGTGATTGGGGTTAGGGTAGAGTTAGGGTTCGGTTGAACCGTCTAGCTGGACGTCAAGCTCCACCCATTGGTTCTGCAGCCTCTGGCAACCAGTAGCCCCGCAGCACTACCCTAAAACTCGGCCTTAACACGCCTCCATAGAACAACCACACTAACTCACCATTTCACCAGTTGACTGAAAACTAGCTAGATCACAAAATGAGCATGACAGAAGTGAATGGTATTTACTTAAAGACTTAAAATATTAGTTCACTTCAGAATTAAAATTTCCTGATAATTTACTCACCCCCACGCGGCCACGCCATCCAAGATGTTCATGTCCTTCTTTCTTCAGTCAAAAAGAAATTAACGTTTTTGAGGAAAACATTCCAGGACTTTTCTCTATAGTGGACTTCAATGGGGTCCAATGGTTGAAGGCCCAAATTGCAGTTTCAATGCAGCTTTAAAGGCTTTACACGATCCCAGACGAGGAATAAGGGTCTTAGCGAAACAGTCTGTCATTTTCTAAAAACAAAAACTAAAAAAAACATTTATATACTTTTTAACCACAAGTGCTCATCTTACACTATACTCTGCGATGCGTCACGCATTTTATAATCACATTGAAAGGTCACGCGTGTTCTGGGTCAAAAATGTAGAGTAGGGTGAAAAAACATCTATTTTTCTCCTCCAACTTCAAAATCGTCCGACACCGTTATTTTACCTTTTATTTATTTATTGTAAATGTCGTCTTAGTCGGCACAAACTTAGTCTTTGTACATTCGCTGTGTAAATACTATAGGTCTGTACTTCCGCCTACGTCACGCGTGACCTTTCAACATGATAACGTAATGTGTGGCGCATCACAGAGCTAGTGCAAGACAAGCATTTGTGGTTAAAAAGTATATAAATGTTTATTTTTTTTAGAAAATGGCATACTGTTTCACTAGATAAGACCCTTATTCCTGATTCTCTCACCATGAGTTGCATAGCAGCGCTAACAGCAAATCAAGCCAATGACAAACACAAGGAAAACACGCAAAAATGAACACACAGACCCATATGACGAAACAGATTCTTTGACTCACTTATTAAGACTTGCCGCCACTACTGGCAAAATTTTAGATCACTAATCTCATAACATTATTCATGCAACTGTACAGTATATAAACATCTAAATAATAATAGTATAGCAATAGTAAAAATATATAGTAATTTCTGTCAGTAATGATTTTGTTCGTTTACCAATTCCAGCTGTAAGAGCCATTATGCTCTATTTTAAATGTCTGTTGTAGTTCCACTGGAGAACACTGGGTGGAGTATGGGTTTAGGGTATATATGTAATCAGAGAGCAAGAGAGGGCAGGTGTAATAGGCCTTTTTCACGGAAGTTAGAACGCACATCCGGTTCAGCGTTTGTTGTGTAAAGCGACTTCCGGTCGAAACAGCAATGGCTGAAGCCATCGAGGTGTCACTGTAGCATCCCTCATTGCTCAAATAATAATCAGTGACAACCATATTTGAGTTTTAATGCTTTTCCAAGCGATGACTGTCTGACAAAGAAGTGGATGCATGCTATTTGACACGTAGAAGTCCCGACGTTTAAGATCGCTAGAAGCGCACGTTTGTTAGCCGATGCTAATTACACTGCCGCTATACTGGCAGTAGCCTACTAAGTTTTATATATATATATATATATAAGATTTATTTTTTGTTAATAGGCTATCTTCATTACCCAGAGATATAATTAAACAAAGTATTAAACAAGTTAAATTAAACAAGTAACCTAGTCAAAACACATCTAACAGAACAATGTTTATTTTTTACATTGTGTTCTTATTTTTTTTTTTATTAACGAAATGTCAATTTTCGTCTTTATAACAGAAGATACAATCTTCAAGATAGCCTACAATCTTCAAATGTATAACGGATTGTCACCTTATAAACAGTCCTTTGTGTGGTGGAATAGTTAGTGAGCATTATTTGGATAAAGTATGGTGATATCTTCCTGGAACAGTAATTTCATTTGTGTCAACATTAACTAAAATTATATTATGACTTGAAAGTGAAAGGACATAAATGTAAAGGCTTCAATAATAGATTTAATAAAATATGACGGGAAAGTAGCTTCATAATTTGTTTTCAGAAATGCATAAACATACCTGGAAGGAGTGACTGCTAGTCATGATCTGCTCCAGCGCTGTTGCCTCACTATTTCGTCGTCAGAGTAAGCTACGGTGCCACATTGCTGCCACATATTATTTCCTTATTATTTTGTACATTATTTTATGTACAAAATATGTCTTTATCCACATAAAATTGATATAGCCTAATCCTATCATGTCTATCATACATCTACGTTCAAAAAGCTGATAGCCCCCAATGGCAGAGGCGGACAGAGTACACAGCTTCATTACTTGAGTAAAAGTACAGATACCCCTTGCTAAATTTTACTCAAGTACAAGTAAAAGTACTACAGTCAGATGTCTACTTAAGTAAAAGTACTGAAGTACTTGTTTTTAAAAGTACTTGAGTATCAAGAGTACATTATCTAAATATTGCATTACTACTGCCACAGTGCTTACATTGGTAAACACAGCAAACACTTGAAGCGAAAACTATCATTAACTTGTTCAGAAAATTGAAATAGTCTGGCGAGGTGGGGCCACGGGTTGGCACATTCCTGGGATGGACCTGCTGCGTCTTCATCCATTGTTTCGTCCATGGTTTCGTCTCTTATCTAAATCTGACCATGGAGTTGACTTTGGCGGAAAGCTTAAGGTGATTGCTGATAGGCTGCCCCAATCAGTGGCGCCTGCACAATCCAATCACGTTTGAGAGGGAAACAACAAATTGAGGGTTTCCGAGATTTTTCTTTTTTCCTTTTTTTTTATTTATTTTTATTATAAGTAACGGGTACTCACGGTTATGGATAGAAATGTAGTGGAGTAAAGAGTACAATATTTGCCTCTCAAATGTACTTGAGTAAAGTCATGAGTACTCCCCAAAAATGATACTCAAGTAAAGTACAGATCCCTCAAAATTGTACTTAAGTACTGTACTCAAGTAAATGTACTCCGTTACTGTCCGGCTCTGCCCAATGGACATGTTAAAATATCAAATTCTGTACACACCTTATTAATAAACCACACTACAGAAAAGATGAGTCAGATGAGTCCAGAATATGAACGCAACGCATTTAATTACACGTTAAGCGTTTTTCTCCCATAGAAACCCTTTATTAAAGAAAAATCTTAACGTGTTTTTCTATGGGATGATGGCATTGCGGTGCACAACAAATCCTTTAAATGGTAGGCTATTCAATGCAAAACAAAAAAGGAAAAATATAAATAGCCTTTAAAATAAACAAATTATTGTGACAATATTTATTTTAAAGCCTAAACGAATTTATTTAAAGAAAAACACCAGCTTTCTAGTGTTGTGTTTCAGCCGCCCAGCGCACACTGGTACAGCGCTTACTCGCCGTAGAAAATTCATGATTTAATTTGTTAAACATGAAGAGGACTTGTCCGTCTGGCATGGCCGCTCGCCCTACCTATTATTAAGCACATATCCAAGTGTTTGTGCAGAGTGCGGAGCGCGCACTGCAGGCGCCGGTGCCATCACTCGCATTTTCCTAACAGTGCGGTAACAACTTAAAATACTCCATCATTTCTGGTCATACAGAAAACAATAATACATTAGTCGCAACTACTTTTATTTGTGTAAACTCACAACAACAAGAACACGTTGTGCTTTTGTAAAATAAAAGAAACAGGACGCGCTTTCATGATCTCTGTGAATTGGGGCGCGTCTCAAAAATGAACTGAAAAAACAGCGCATCACTAGCCTCACAGACAAGAGAAATATATCTATAAAGCTTGAAATGTTCAATAACGAAAAAAAAAATCCAATTGAAAGCAAATACGTATGGTAGGCTACTATCTGATGATGTAATCCTGTCCGATGAAAGGTGCATCTACTTTACAGCGGATATGTATGGAGATGTTTTCAGTCGACACCGATTTAGAAAACACCAGTTTATTAATAAACAATTAAAATGCTTCGTTATTTTTTCAGACAAATTTATTACCATTAGCCTACTTTTGCGGCAATATGTATGCGCTGGAGCGCATAATATGCTATAGCCTATACCAAGGATTAAATATAAACGTGCGATAATTGCTTAACTAGAAAAAAAAGTTTGTTGAGACAAACTTTAAGTTGGCTTGAGAAAGCCGGACCAGAGAGTTTGAAGAAGTTAAAAGTAGATAGAAGTTTAAAGTAGTTAGAAGTAGTTTGAAGTTTGAAGTAGTTTGAAGTTTAAAGTAGTTTAAATTTTGATTGATAAATTAGTTAGAAAGAAAGAATAGTTAGAAAGAAAGAATAGTTAGAAAGAAAGAAAAGTTAGAAAGAAAGAAAGAAAGAAAGAGAAAGAAAAAAGAAAGATTAGTTAGAAAGAAAGAAAGAAAAAAGAAAGAAAGATTAGTTAGAAAGAAAGAAAGAAAGATTAGGTATAAAGAAAGATAGAACGAAAGAAAGATTAGGTAGAAAGAAAGAAAAAAGAAAAGATTAGTTAGAAAGAAAGAAAGAAAGTAAGATTAGGTATAAAGAAAGAAAGAACGAAAGAAAGATTAGGTAGAAAGAAAGAAAAGTTAGAAAGAAAGAAAGAAAGAAAGAAAGAAAGAAAGAAGAAAGATTAGTTAGAAAGAAAGAAAGAAAGAAAGAAAGAAAGAAAGAAAGAAAGAAAGAAAGAAAGAAAGAAAGATTAGTTAGAAAGAAAGAAAAAAGAAAGAAAGATTAGTTAGAAAGAACGAAAGAAAGATTAGGTAGAAAGAAAGAAAAAAGAAAAGATTAGTTAGAAAGAAAGAAAGAAAGATTAGGTATAAAGAAAGAAAGAACGAAAGAAAGATTAGGTAGAAATAAAGAAAAGTTAGAAAGAAAGAAAGAAAGAAAGAAAGAAAGAAAGAAAGATTAGTTAGAAAGAAAGAAAAAAGAAAGAAAGATTAGTTAGAAAGAAAGAAAGAAAGATTAGGTATAAAGAAAGAAAGAACGAAAGAAAGATTAGGTAGAAAGAAAGAAAAAAGAAAAGATTAGTTAGAAAGAAAGAAAGAAAGATTAGGTATAAAGAAAGAAAGAACGAACGAAAGAAAGATTAGGTATAAAGAAAGAAAAGTTAGAAAGAAAGAAAGAAAGAAAGAAAGAAAGAAAGAAAGAAAGAAAGAAAGAAAGAAAGAAGAAAGATTAGTTAGAAAGAAAGAAAGAAAGAAAGAAAGAAAGAAAGAAAGAAAGATTAGGTATAAAGAAAGAAAGAAAGAAAGATTAGGTATAAAGAAAGAAAGAAAGTTTAGGTATAAAGAAAGAAAGAAAAAGAAAGAAAGAAAGAAAGAAAGAAAGAAAGAAAGATTAGGTATAAAGAAAGAAAGAAAGAAAGAAAAAAATATAAGGTATAAAGAAAGAAAGAAAAAGATTAGGTATAAAGAAAGAAAGAAAGAAAGAAAGAAAGAAAGAAAGAAAGAAAGAAAGAAAGAATAGGTAGAAAGAAAGAATGAAAGAAAAAAGAAAGAAAGATTAGCTAGAAAGAAAGAATGAAAGAAAAAAGAAAGAAAGATTAGCTAGAAAGAAAAAAAGAAAGATTGTAAGAAAGAAAGAAAGATTAGGTAGAAAGAAAGAATGAAAGAAAAAAGAAAGAAAGATTAGCAAGAAAGAAAGATTGTAAGAAAGAAAGAAAGATTAGGTAGAAAGAAAGAATGAAAGAAAAAAGAAAGAAAGATTAGCTAGAAAGAAAGAAAGAAAGAAAGAAAGAAAGAAAGAAAGAAAGATTAGGTATAAAGAAAGAAAGAACGAAAGAAAGATTAGGTAGAAAGAAAGAAAGAAAGAAAGAAAGAAAGAAAGAAAGAAAGAAAGAAAGAAAGAAAGAAAGATTAGGTATAAAGAAAGAAAGAACGAAAGAAAGATTAGCTAGACAGAAAGAAAAGTTAGATAAGTCAGTCAGATAGATAGATAGATAGATAGATAGATAGATAGATAGATAGATAGATAGATAGATAGATAAGTTCAAAAGATAGATAGATAGATAGATAGATAGATAGATAGATAGATAGATAGATAAGTTCAAAAGATAGATAGATAGATAGATAGATAGATAAGTTCAAAAGATAGATAGATAATAGATAGATAGATAGATAGATAGGATAGATAGATAGATAGATAGATAGAAAGAAAAGGTTTAAAGAGATAGAAAGAAAGAAAGAAAATGTTTAAAGAAAGAAAGAAAGAAAGAAAGAAAGAGAGAAAGAAAGAAAGAGAGAAAGAAAGAAAAAGAAAGATTGATTAGTTGAAAGAAAGAAAGAAAGAAAGAAAGATAGATGATTTACTGATTCAAGCATGATTTACCATAGTTTACCATGATTTACCATAGTTTACCATGATTTACCATGATTTACCATAGTTTACCATAATTTACTATAGTATACCATGATTTACCATGTTCAAGTATGATTTACTGATTCTAGCATGATTTGTCATAGATTACCATCATTTTCCATAGTTTACCATGATTTACTATAGTATACCACGATTTACCATGTTCAAGTATAATTTACTGATTCTAGCATGATTTACCATAGTTTACCATGATTTACCACGATTTACCATAGTTTACCATGATTTACTATAGTATACCATGATTTACCATGTTCAAGTATGATTTATTGATTCTAGCATGATTTACCATAGTTTACCATGATTTACCACGATTTACTATAGTTTACCATGATTTACTATAGTATACCACGATTTGCCATGTTCAAGTATAATTGACTGATTCTAGCATGATTTACCATAGTTTAGCATGATTTACCATGATTTACCATGATTTACCATAGTTTACCATTATTTACTATAGTATACCAAGATTTACCATGTTCAAGTATGATTTACTATGATTCTAGCATGATTTACCATATTTTACCACGATTTACCATAGTTTACCATGATTTACCATAGTTTACCATGCTAGCATGATTATCATGTTGCTAGCATGATGCTAGAATTTCTTTACCATGTTGCTAGCATGGTTTACCATGATTTACCATAGTTTACCATGATTTACCACGATTTACCATAGTTTACCATGATTTACTATAGTATACCATGATTTACCACGATTTTCCATAGTTTACCATGATTTACTATAGTATACCATGATTTACCATGTTCAAGTATGATTTACTGATTCTAGCATGATTTAGCATAGTTTACCATGATTTACCACGATTTACCATAGTTTACCATGATTTACTATAGTATACCACGATTTACCATGTTCAAGTATAATTTACTGATTCTAGCATGATTTACCATAGTTTACCATGATTTACCACGATATACCATAGTTTACCATGATTTACTATAGTATACCATGATTTACCATGTTCAAGTATGATTTATTGATTCTAGCATGATTTACCATAGTTTACCATGATTTACCACGATTTACAATAGTTTACCATGATTTACTATAGTATACCATGATTTACCATGTTCAAGTATGATTTATTGATTCTAGCATGATTTACCATAGTTTACCATGATTTACCACGATTTACTATAGTATACCATGATTTACTATAGTATACCACGATTTGCCATGTTCAAGTATAATTTACTGATTCTAGCATGATTTACCACAGTTTAGCATGATTTACCATAGTTTACCATGATTTACCATAGTTTACCATTATTTACTATAGTATACCATGATTTACCATGTTCAAGTATGATTTACTATGATTCTAGCATGATTTACCATAGTTTACCACGATTTACCATAGTTTACCATGATTTACCATAGTTTACCATGCTAGCATGATTATCATGTTGCTAGCATGATGCTAGAATTTTTTTACCATGTTGCTAGCATGGTTTACCATGATTTACCATAGTTTACCATGATTTACTATAGTATACCATGATTTACCACGATTTACCATAGTTTACCATGATTTACTATAGTATACCATGATTTACCATGTTCAAGTATGATTTACTGATTCTAGCATAGAAAGAAATAGAAAGAAATAGAAAGAAAGAAAGAAAGAAAGAAAGAAAGATTAGGTAGAAAGAAAGAAAAGTTAGATAAGTCAGATAGATAGATAGATAGATAGATAGATAGATAGATAGATAGATAGATAGATAGATAAGTTCAAAAGATAGATAGATAGATAGATAGATAAGTTCAAAAGATAGATAGATAGATAGATAGATAGATAGATAAGTTCAAAAGATAGATAATAGATAGATAGATAGATAGATAGATAGATAGATCTATGTATGATTTATTGATTCTAGCATGATTTACCATAGTTTACCATGATTTACCACGATTTACTATAGTATACCATGATTTACTATAGTATACCACGATTTGCCATGTTCAAGTATAATTTACTGATTCTAGCATGATTTACCATAGTTTACCATGATTTACCACGATTTACAATAGTTTACCATGATTTACTATAGTATACCATGATTTACCATGTTCAAGTATGATTTATTGATTCTAGCATGATTTACCATAGTTTACCATGATTTACCACGATTTACTATAGTATACCATGATTTACTATAGTATACCACGATTTGCCATGTTCAAGTATAATTTACTGATTCTAGCATGATTTACCACAGTTTAGCATGATTTACCATAGTTTACCATGATTTACCATGATTTACCATAGTTTACCATTATTTACTATAGTATACCATGATTTACCATGTTCAATTATGATTTACTATGATTCTAGCATGATTTACCATAGTTTACCACGATTTACCATAGTTTACCATGATTTACCATAGTTTACCATGCTAGCATGATTATCATGTTGCTAGCATGATGCTAGAATTTTTTTACCATGTTGCTAGCATGGTTTACCATGATTTACCATAGTTTACCATGATTTACTATAGTATACCATGATTTACCACAATTTACCATAGTTTACCATGATTTACTATAGTATACCATGATTTACCATGTTCAAGTATGATTTACTGATTCTAGCATGATTTAGCATAGTTTACCATGATTTACCATAGTTTACCATGATTTACCACGATTTACCATAGTTTACCATGATTTACTATAGTATACCATGATTTACCATGTTCAAGTATGATTTACTGATTCTAGCATGATTTATCATAGATTACCATGATTTACCATAGTTTACCATCATTTACCACGATTTACCATAGTTTACCATGATTTACTATAGTATACCATGATTTACCATGTTCAAGTATGATTTACTGATTCTAGCATGATTTATCATAGTTTACCATGATTTACCATAGTTTACCATGATTTACCACGATTTACCATAGTTTACCATGATTTACAATAGTATACCATGATTTACCATGTTCAAGTATGATTTACTGATTCTAGCATGATTTATCATAGATTACCATGATTTACCATAGTTTACCATGATTTACCACGATTTACCATAGTTTACCATGATTTACTATAGTATACCACGATTTACCATGTTCAAGTATGATTTACTGATTCTAGCATGATTTACCATAGTTTAGCATGATTTAGCATAGTTTACCATGATTTACCACGATTTACCATAGTTTACCATGATTTACTATAGTATACCATGATTTACCATGTTCAAGTATGATTTACTGATTCTAACATGATTTATCATAGTTTACCATGATTTACCATAGTTTACCATGATTTACCACGATTTACCATAGTTTACTATGATTTACTATAGTATACCATGATTTACCATGTTCAAGTATGATTTACTGATTGTAGCATAGATAGATAGATAAGGTTTGTAGATAGATAGATAGATAGATAGATAGATAGATAGATAGATAGATAAGGTTTGAAGATAGATAGATAGATAGATAATGTTTGAAGATAGATAGATAGATAGATAGATAGATAGATATAGTTAAAAAGATAGATAGATAGATAGATAGATAGATAGATAGATAGATAGATAGATAGATATAGTTAAAAAGATAGATAGATAGATAGATAGATAAGTTAAAAAGATAGATAGATAGATTAGTTCAAAAGATAGATAGATAGATAGATAGATAGATAGATAGATAGATAGATAGATAGATAGATAGATAGATAAGTTAAAAAGATAGATAGATAGATAGATAGATTAGTTAAATAGATAGATTAGAAAGAAAGATAGATAAGTTAGTTAAAAAGATAGATAGATAGATAGATAGATAGATAGATAGATAGATAGATAGATAGATAGATAGATAGATAGATTAGTTAGTTAGAAAGAAAGATAGATTAGTTAGAAAGAAAGATAGATAGATAAGTTAGTTAGAAAGATAGATAGATTAGTAAGAAAGAAAGATAGATAAGTTAGTTAGAAAGATAGATAGAAAGATAAGTTAGTTAGAAAGATAAGTTAGATAGATAGATAGATAGATAGATAGATAGATAGATAGATAGATAGATAGATAGATAGATAGATAGAAGTTTATTAGGTCATTGAATGGTAGTTTAATTGAGTCTAGGGCTTCAGGGAGTTTAGATTTGAGTTTTTGGCTTGTACACTAATGGGCCACCGTAGTCTTGGCTCAATTTGAGCAGTCTGCCATGTAAGTCTATGGGATTTTTATGTTTTTTAATATTAATTTTTAAGAAAACTGAAAGTCAAATCAGTCTGAAAAGATATAGCACACCAAGTCAGAACAGTCTGAAAGTCTGACCCGAGTTTGGAGTTTGTAGAGTTAAAGCTCTAGGAGGAGTTAGAGTTGATAAATTTTGGGTCAGAAGAATAAGAAGAAGAAGAATAACTAGATGCGAAAGTTCGTCGAGACAAACTTTAAGTTGGCTTGAGAAAGTTTGGAGCACAACGTTTTTTGCTAGGCGGTTGCTAGGATGTTATGGGTGGTTGCTAGGGTATTTTGGGCGGTTGCTAGGGTGTTCTGGGTGGTTGCTAGGTGGTTGCTAGGGTGTCCTGGGTGGTTGCTAAGGTCTTTTGGGTGGTTGCTAGGGTATTTTGGGTGGTTGCTAGGGTGTTCTGGGTGGTTGCTAGGCGGTTGCTAGGGTTTTCTGGGTGGTTGCTAGGCTGTTTTGGGTGGTTGCTAGGGTATTCTGGGTGGTTGCTAGGCGGTTGCTAGGATATTCCTGATGGTTGCTAGGGTCTTTGGGGTGGTTGCTAGGCGGTTGCTAGGATATTTTAGGTGGTTGCTAGGGTCTTTTGGGTGGTTGCTAGGCAGTTGCTAGGGTCTTTTGGGTGGTTGCTAGGGTCTTTTGGGTGGTTGCTAGGCGGTTGCTAGGGTGTTTTGGGTGGTTGCTAGGATGTTTTGGGTGGTTGCTAGGGTCTTTTGGGTGGTTGCTAGGCAGTTGCTAGGGTGTTTTGAGTGGTTGCTAGGATATTTTAGGTGGTTGCTAGGGTCTTTTGGGTGGTTGCTAGGCGGTTGCTAGGGTGTTTTGGGTGGTTGCTAGGGTCTTTTGGGTGGTTGCTAGGGTGTTTTGGGTGGTTGCTAGGGTATTTTGGGTGGTTGCTAGGGTGTTCTGGGTGGTTGCTAGGCGGTTGCTAGGGTGTTTTGGGTGGTTGCTAGGATGTTTTGGGTGGTTGCTATGGTCTTTTGGGTGGTTGCTATGGTCTTTTGGGTGGTTGCTAGGCAGTTGCTAGGGTGTTTTGAGTGGTTGCTAGGATATTTTGGGTGGTTGCTAGGGTCTTTTGGGTGGTTGCTAGGCGGTTGCTAGGATATTTTAGGTGGTTGCTAGGGTCTTTTGGGTGGTTGCTAGGCGGTTGCTAGGGTCTTTTGGGTGGTTGCTAGGGTGTTTTGGGTGGTTGCTAGGATGTTTTGGGTGGTTGCTAGGGTCTTTTGGGTGGTTGCTAGGCGGTTGCTAGGGTGTTTTGGGTGGTTGCTAGGATATTTTGGGTGGTTGCTAGGGTCTTTTGGGTGGTTGCTAGGTGGTTCCTAGGGTGTTTTGGGTGGTTGCTAGGGTGTTCTGGGTGGTTGCTAGGCGGTTGCTAGGGTGTTTTGGGTGGTTGCTAGGATATTTTGGGTGGTTGCTAGGGTCTTTTGGGTGGTTGCTAGGGTGTTCTGGGTGGTTGCTAGGCGGTTGCTAGGGTGTTATGGGTGGTTGCTATGGTGTTGCTAGGCGGTTGCTAAGGTATTCAGGGCGGTTGATATGGTGTTACTAGGTGGCTGGTAGTTGTCACAGATGGTTACTATGGAGTTTTTAGAGAGTTCTTAGCATGATCTTGGCATGATTTAACACTTAACTAATCACTATTAGCATGTAGCTATTCACTGCTAGCATGTGTAGTATGTTGGAAGTGCTGTTTGCTAGCATGAGTCAAAAGAGCCAAACCTCATCTCTATACGATGTTCTGATACAGAGATATAGGTCTTACAAAACGGTTGCTAGGGTACTCGAGTTTGGTTGCTATGGAGTTGCTTGGGAGCTGGAAGATTTAAACTTAAGAAGTTTATAGTGGTTTGAAGTTTACAGTAGTTTGAAGTTTGACAGATAGATAAATAAGTTAGATAGACACACACACACACACACACACACACAAACACACACACACACACACACACACACTAACTCGCTCACACACTCACTCATAAACTCAGTGTGTGTGTCTGAATTTAGAGTTTATAAGTGTATAAATTGATGAGTTTATAAGTGTATGAGTTCTTGAGTTTTGAGTTTATAAGTTTAAATCAGTTTAGAGTTTATAAGTTTAAATGAGTTTAAGAGTTCAGAGTTTATTAATTTATGAGTTTAAGAGTTCATAAGTTTATGAATTCATGAGTTTATAAGTTAATTAGTTTATAAGTGTTAATAGTTTAGAGATTTATTAGTTTAAATGAGTCTCAATGGCTCATATAGTATATAGAACGGCAGTTTGGTTTAGTCTTCAAGGTGTTTAGATTTAAATTTTTGTCGGTTTGAATTTTTTAGAACTCCCCAATGTAAGTCAATGGGAGTTTTTGAATGAGTTTTTTCGAGTTTTGATCGTCATTTGTAGGAAAACCGTAAGTCCGATCAGTCTGAAAAGATAGAGCACACCGAGTCAGATCAGTTTGAGTGTCTGACCCGAGTTTGGAGTATGTAGAGTTAAAGCTCTAAGAGGAGTTTGAGTTGTAAATTTTTAGGGTCAGAATAATAATAATAATATGTTTAAATAGGATTTCAATATGTTGGCTCTCTCAAGCCAACTTAATAACTAGATGCGAAAGTTCGTTGAGACAAACTTTAAGTTGGCTTGAGAAAGTTTGGAGCAGAAAGTTTTTTGCTAGGCGGTTGCTAAGATGTTATGGGTGGTTGCTTTGGTGTTGCTAGGGTATTTTTGGCGGTTGCTAGGGTGTTCTGGGTGGTTGCTAGGTGGTTGCTAGGGTGTCCTGGGTGGTTGCTAGGGTCTTTTGGGTGGTTGCTAGGCGGTTGCTAGGATATTTTCGGTGGTTGCTAGGGTCTTTTGGGTGGTTGCTAGGCGGTTGCTAGGGTATTTTGGGTGGTTGCTAGGATATTTTTGGTGGTTGCTAGGGTCTTTTGGGTGGTTGCTAGGCGGTTGCTAGGGTGTCTTGGGTGGTTGCTAGGATATTTTGGGTGGTTGCTAGGGTCTTTTGGGTGGTTGCTAGGGTCTTTTGGGTGGTTGCTAGGGTATTTTGGGTGGTTGCTAGGGTGTTCTGGGTGGTTTCTAGGCGGTTGCTAGGGTGTTCTGGGTGGTTGCTAGGGTCTTTTGGGTGGTTGCTAGGCGGTTGCTAGGGTGTTTTGGGTGGTTGCTAGGATATTTTGGGTGGTTGCTAGGGTCTTTTGGGTGGTTGCTAGGGTGTTTTGGGTGGTTGCTAGGGTCTTTTGGGTGGTTGCTAGGATATTTTGGATGGTTGCTAGGGTCTTTTGGGTGGTTGCTAGGGTATTTTGGGTGGTTGCTAGGGTGTTCTGGGTGGTTGCTAGGCGGTTGCTAGGGTGTTCTGGGTGGTTGCTAGGGTCTTTTGGGTGGTTGCTAGGCGGTTGCTAGGGTGTTTTGGGTGGTTGCTAGGATATTTTGGATATTTTGGGTGGTTGCTAGGTGGTTGCTAGGGTCTTTTGGGTGGTTGCTAGGCGGTTGCTAGGGTGTTTTGGGTGGTTGCTAGGATATTTTGGGTGGTTGCTAGGGTCTTTTGGGTGGTTGCTAGGGTGTTCTGGGTGGTTGCTAGGCGGTTCTGGGTGGTTGCTATGGTATTCAGGGCAGTTGATATGGTGTTACTAGGTGGTTGGTAGTTGTCACAGATGGTTACTATAGAGTTTTTATAGAGTTCTTAGCATGATCTTGGCATCATTTAACACTTAACTAATTGCTATTAGCATGTAGCTATTCACTGCTAGCATGTGTAGCATGTTGGAAGTGCTGTTTGCTAGCATGAGTCAAAAGAGCCAAAACTCATCTCTATACGATGTTCTGATACAGAGATATAGGTCTTGCAAAACAGTTGCTAGGGTACTCAAGTTTGGTTGCTATGGAGTTGCTTGGGAGCTGGAAGCATTAAACTTAAGAAGTTTAAAGTGGTTTGAAGTTTAAAGTAGTTTAAAGTAGTTTGAAGTTTATGATAGATATATAAATAAGTTAGATAGATACACACAAACACACACACACACACACACTCACACTCACACAGACTACCTCACTCACACACTCACTCAGACACACACACACACACTCAGAGTTTATGAGTTTAGAGTTTATAAGTGTACAAGTTTTTGAGTTTAGAGTTTATAAGTTTAAATGAGTTTAGAGTTCAGAGTTTATTAATTTATGAGTTTAAGAGTTCATAAGTCTATGAATTCATGAGTTTATTAGTTAATTAGTTATTAAATTTAAGTTAATTAGTTTATAAGTGTATGAGATTAGAGTTTATTAGTTTAAATGAGTTTCATTGGCTAATATATATAGAACGGCAGTTTGGTTTAGTCTTCAAGGTGTTTAGATTTGAATTTTTGTCGGTTTGAATTTTTTAGAACTCCCCAATGTAAGTCAATGGGAGTTTTTGAATGAGTTTTTTCGAGTTTTGATCGTCATTTTTAGGAAAACCGTAAGTCCGATCAGTCTGAAAAGATAGAGCATACCGAGTCAGATCAGTTTGAGTGTCTGAGCCGAGTTTGGAGTATATAGAGTTAAAGCTCTAAGAGGAGTTTGAGTTGTAAATTTTTAGGGTCAGAATAATAATAATAATAATAATAACTAGATGCGAAAGTTCGTCGAGACAAACTTTAAGTTGGCTTGAGAAAGTTTGGAGCAGAACGTTTTTTGCTAGGCGGTTGCTAGGATGTTATGGGTGGTTGCTATGGTGTTGCTAGGGTATTTTGGGTGGTTGCTAGGGTGTTCTGGGTGGTTGCTAGGTGGTTGCTAGGGTGTCCTGGGTGGTTGCTAAGGTCTTTTGGGTGGTTGCTAGGCAGTTGCTAGGGTTTTCTGGGTGGTTGCTAGGCTGTTTTGGGTGGTTGCTAGGCGGTTGCTAGGATATTTCTGATGGTTGCTAGGGTCTTTTGGGTGGTTGCTAGGCGGTTGCTAGGATATTTTGGGTGGTTGCTAGGGTCTTTTGGGTGGTTGCTAGGCGGTTGCTAGGATATTTTAGGTGGTTGCTAGGGTCTTTTGGGTGGTTGCTAGGTGGTTGCTAGGGTCTTTTGGGTGGTTGCTAGGATATTTTAGGTGGTTGCTAGGCGGTTGCTAGGGTCTTTTGGGTGGTTGCTAGGCGGTTGCTAGGATATTTTAGGTGGTTGCTAGGGTCTTTTGGGTGGTTGCTAGGCGGTTGCTAGGGTCTTTTGGGTGGTTGCTAGGCGGTTGCTAGGGTGTTTTGGGTGGTTGCTAGGGTCTTTTGGGTGGTTGCTAGGCGGTTGCTAGGGTGTTTTGGGTGGTTGCTAGGATCTTTTGGGTGGTTGCTAGGGTCTTTTGGGTGGTTGCTAGGCGGTTGCTAAGGTGTTTTGGGTGGTTGCTAGGGTCTTTTGGGTGGTTGCTAGGCGGTTGCTAGGTCTTTTGGGTGGTTGCTAGGATATTTTGGGTGGTTGCTAGGGTCTTTTGGGTGGTTGCTAGGGTATTTAGGGTGGTTGCTAGGGTGTTCTGGGTGGTTGCTAGGCGGTTGGTAGGGTGTTCTGGGTGGTTGCTAGGGTCTTTTGGGTAGTTGCTAGGCGGTTGCTAGGATATTTTGGGTAGTTGCTAGGGTCTTTTGGGTGGTTGCTAGGATATTTTCGGTGGTTGCTAGGGGTCTTTTGGGTGGTTGCTAGGCGGTTGCTAGGGTATTTTGGGTGGTTGCTAGGATATTTTTGGTGGTTGCTAGGGTCTTTTGGGTGGTTGCTAGGCGGTTGCTAGGGTGTTTTGGGTGGTTGCTAGGATATTTTGGGTGGTTGCTAGGTGGTTGCTAGGGTGTTATGGGTGGTTGCTAGGTGTTGCTAGGCAGTTGCTAAGGTATTCAGGGTGGTTGATATGGTGTTACTAGGTGGCTGGTAGTTGTCACAGATGGTTACTATGGAGTTTTTATAGAGTTCTTAGCATGATCTTGGCATGATTTAACACTTAACTAATCACTATTAGCATGTAGCTATTCACTGCTAGCATGTGTAGTATGTTGGAAGTGATGTTTGCTAGCATGAGTCAAAAGAGCCAAACCTCATCTCTATACGATGTTCTGATACAGAGATATAGGTCTTACAAAACGGTTGCTAGGGTACTCGAGTTTGGTTGCTATGGAGTTGCTTGGGAGCTGGAAGATTTAAACTTAACAAGTTTATAGTGGTTTGAAGTTTACAGTAGTTTACAGTAGTTTGAAGTTTGACAGATAGATAAATAAGTTAGATAGACACACACAAACACACACACACACACACACACACACACACACACACACACACACACACACACACACACCCACTAACTCGCTCACACACTCACTCATAAACTCAGTGTGTGTGTCTGAGTTTAGAGTTTATAAGTGTATACATTGATGAGTTTATAAGTGTATGAGTTCTTGAGTTTTGAGTTTATAAGTTTAAATCAGTTTAGAGTTTATAAGTTTAAATGAGATTAAGAGTTCAGAGTTGATTAATTTATGAGTTTAAGAGTTCATAAGTTTATGAATTCATAAGTTTATAAGTTAATTAGTTTATAAGTGTTTATAGTTTATAGTTTATTAGTTTAAACGAGTCTCAATGGCTCATATAGTATATAGAACGGCAGTTTGGTTTAGTCTTCAAGGTGTTTAGATTTAAATTTTTGTCGGTTTGAATTTTTTAGAACTCCCCAATGTAAGTCAATGGAGTTTTTGAATGAGTTTTTTCGAGTTTTGATCGTCATTTTTAGGAAAACCGTAAGTCCGATCAGTCTGAAAAGATATAGCATACCGAGTCAGATCAGTTTGAGTGTCTGAGCCGAGTTTGGAGTATGTAGAGTTAAAGCTCTAGGAGGAGTTTGATATAGATTTTTTTAGGGTCAGAAGAATAATAATAACTAGATGCGAAAGTTCGTCGAGACAAACTTTAAGTTGGCTTGAGAAAGTTTGGACCGGAACGTTTTTTGCTAGGCGGTTGTTAGGATGTTATGGGTGGTCGCTATGGTGTTGCTAGGCGGTTGCTAAGGTATTCTGGGTGGTTGCTAGGCAGTTGCTAGGGTATTTTGGGTGGTTGCTAGGGTGTTTTGGGTGGTTGCTAGGGTGTTTTGGGTGGTTGCTAGGCGGTTGCCAGGGTCTTTTGTGTGGTTGCTAGGCGGTTGCTAGGGTGTTCTGGGTGGTTGCTAGGATATTTTGGGTGGTTGCTAGGGTCTTTTGGGTGGTTGCTAGGGTATTTTGGGTGGTTGCTAGGCGGTTGCTAGGGTGTTTTGGGTGGTTGCTAGGCGGTTGCTAGGGTATTTTGGGTGGTTGCTAGGGTGTTCTGGGTGGTTGCTATGGTGTTGCTAGGCGTTGCTAAGGTATTCTGGGTGGTTGCTAGGTGGTGGCCAGGGTGTTCTGGGTGGTTGCTAGGCTGTTTTGGGTGGTTGCTAGGGTATTCTGGGTGGTTGCTAGGGTCTTTTGGGTGGTTGCTAGGGTCTTTTGGGTGGTTGCTAGGCGGTTGCTAGGGTCTTTTGGGTGGTTGCTAGGGTCTTTTGGGTGGTTGCTAGGGTCTTTTGGGTGGTTGCTACGGTGTTCTGGGTGGTTGCTAGGGTCTTTTGGGTGGTTGCTAGGCGGTTGCTAGGGTGTTCTGGGGGGTTGCTATGGTATTCAGGGCGGTTGATATGGTGTTACTAGGTGGTTGGTAGTTATCACAGATGGTTACTATGGAGTTTTTATAGAGTTCTTAGCATGATCTTGGCATGATTTAACACTTAACTAATCGCTATTAGCATGTAGCTATTCACTGCTAGCATATGTAGCATGTTGGAAGTGCTGTTTGCTAGCATGAGTCAAAAGAGCCAAACCTCATCTCTATACGATGTTCTGATACAGAGATATAGGTCTTGCAAAACGGTTGCTAGGGTACTCAAGTTTGGTTGCTATGGAGTTGCTTGGGAGCTGGGAGCTTTAAACTTAAGAAGTTTAAATTGGTTTGAAGTTTAAAGTAGTTTAAAGTAGTTTGAAGTTTATGATAGATATATAAATAAGTTAGATAGATACAAACAAACACACACACACACACACACACACACACACACACACACAGACTACCTCGCTCACACACTCACTCAGACACACACACACACACACACACACACTCAGAGTTTATGAGTTTAGAGTTTATAAGTGTACAAGTTTTTGAGTTTAGAGTTTATAAGTTTAAATGAGTTTAGAGTTCAGAATTTATTAATTTATGAGTTTAAGAGTTCATAAGTCTATGAATTCATGAGTTTATTAGTTAATTAGTTATTAAATTTAAGTTAATTAGTTTATAAGTGTATGAGATTAGAGTTTATTAGTTTAAATGAGTTTCATTGGCTAATATATATAGAATGGCAGTTTGAATTAGTTTTCAAGGGATTTAGATTTAAATTTTTGTCGGTTGGTGAGTTTGAATTTTTTTAGAATGCCCAATGTTAAGTCAATGGGAGTTTTTCCGAGTTTTGATCGTCATTTGTAGGAAAACCGTAAGTCCGATCAGTCTGAAAAGATATAGCACACTTGGTCAGATGAGTTTGAGTGTCTGAGCCGATTTTGGAGTATGTAGAGTTAAAGCTCTAGGACGAGTTTGAGTCAGATTTTTTAGTAAGAAGAATAATAATAATAACTAGATGCGAAAGTTCGTCGAGACAAACTTTAAGTTGGCTTGAGAAAGTTTGGACCGGAAAGTTTTTTGCTAGGCGGTTGCTAGGGTGTTCGGGGTGGTTGCTATGGTGTTGCTAGGCGGTTGCTAGGGTTACTAGACGGTTGCTAGGGTGTTCTGGGTGGTTGCTATGGTGTTGCTAGGCAGTTGCTAGGATATTCTGGGTGGTTGCTAGGCGGTTGCTAGGGTATTTTGGGTGGTTGCTAGGGTGTTTTGGGTGGTTGCTAGGCGGGTGCCAGGGTCTTTTGTGTGGTTGCTAGGCGGTTGCTAGGGTGTTCTGGGTGGTTGCTAGGATATTTTGGGTGGTTGCTAGGGTCTTTTGGGTGGTTGCTAGGGTATTTTGGGTTGTTGCTAGGCGGTTGCTAGGGTGTTTTGGGTGGTTGCTAGGCGGTTTTGGGTGGTTGCTAGGCGGTTGCTAGGGTATTTTGGGTGGTTGCTAGGGTGTTCTGGGTGGTTGCTAGGCAGTTGCTAGGGTGTTATGGGTGGTTGCTATGGTGTTGCTAGGCGTTGCTAAGGTATTCTGGGTGGTTGCTAGGTGGTGGCCAGGGTGTTCTGGGTGGTTGCTAGGCTGTTTTGGGTGGTTGCTAGGGTATTCTGGGTGGTTGCTAGGGTCTTTTGGGTGGTTGCTAGGCGGTTGCTTGGGTCTTTTGGGTGGTTGCTAGGGTCTTTTGGGTGGTTGCTAGGCGGTTGCTAGGGTGTTCTGGGTGGTTGCTAGGATATTTTGGGTGGTTGCTATGCTGTTGCTAGGTGGTTGCTAGGGTATTCTGGGTGGTTGCTAGGCGGTTGCTAGGGTGTTTTGGGTGGTTGCTAGGCGGTTTTGGGTGATTGCTAGGCGGTTGCTAGGGTATTTTGGGTGGTTGCTAGGCAGTTGCTAGGGTGTTATGGGTGGTTGCTATGGTGTTGCTAGGCGTTGCTAAGGTATTCTGGGTGGTTGCTAGGTGGTGGCCAGGGTGTTCTGGGTGGTTGCTAGGCTGTTTTGGGTGGTTGCTAGGGTATTCTGGGTGGTTGCTAGGGTATTTTGGGTGGTTGCTAGGGTCTTTTGGGTGGTTGCTAGGGTCTTTTGGGTGGTTGCTAGGCGGTTGCTAGGGTCTTTTGGGTGGTTGCTAGGGTCTTTTGGGTGGTTGCTACGGTGTTCTGGGTGGTTGCTAGGGTCTTTTGGGTGGTTGCTAGGCGGTTGCTAGGGTGTTCTGGGGGGTTGCTATGGTATTCAGGGCGGTTGATATGGTGTTACTAGGTGGTTGGTAGTTATCACAGATGGTTACTATGGAGTTTTTATAGAGTTCTTAGCATGATCTTGGCATGATTTAACACTTAACTAATCGCTATTAGCATGTAGCTATTCACTGCTAGCATATGTAGCATGTTGGAAGTGCTGTTTGCTAGCATGAGTCAAAAGAGCCAAACCTCATCTCTATACGATGTTCTGATACAGAGATATAGGTCTTGCAAAACGGTTGCTAGGGTACTCAAGTTTGGTTGCTATGGAGTTGCTTGGGAGCTGGGAGCTTTAAACTTAAGAAGTTTAAATTGGTTTGAAGTTTAAAGTAGTTTAAAGTAGTTTGAAGTGTATGATAGATATATAAATAAGTTAGATAGATACAAACAAACACACACACACACACACACACACACACACACACACTCACTCACTCAGACACACACACACACACACACACTCAGAGTTGATGAGTTTAGAGTTTATAAGTGTACAAGTTTTTGAGTTTAGAGTTTATAAGTTTAAATGAGTTTAGAGTTCAGAATTTATTAATTTATGAGTTTAAGAGTTCATAAGTCTATGAATTCATGAGTTTATTAGTTAATTAGTTATTAAATTTAAGTTAATTAGTTTATAAGTGTATGAGATTAGAGTTTATTAGTTTAAATGAGTTTCATTGGCTAATATATATAGAATGGCAGTTTGAATTAGTTTTCAAGGGATTTAGATTTAAATTTTTGTCGGTTGGTGAGTTTGAATTTTTTTAGAATGCCCAATGTTAAGTCAATGGGAGTTTTTCCGAGTTTTGATCGTCATTTGTAGGAAAACCGTAAGTCCGATCAGTCTGAAAAGATATAGCACACTTGGTCAGATCAGTTTGAGTGTCTGAGCCGATTTTGGAGTATGTAGAGTTAAAGCTCTAGGACGAGTTTGAGTCAGATTTTTTAGTAAGAAGAATAATAATAATAATAAGTTTAAATAGGATTTCAATATGTTGGCTCTCTCAAGCCAACTTAATAAGTTTAAATAGGATTTCAATATGTTGGCTCTCTCAAGCCAACTTAACTAGATGCGAAAGTTCGTCGAGACAAACTTTAAGTTGGCTTGAGAAAAGTTTGGAGCAGAACGTTTTTTGCTAGGCAGTTGCTAGGATGTTATGGGTGGTTGCTATGGTGTTGCTAGGGTATTTTGGGTGGTTGCTAGGGTGTTCTGGGTGGTTGCTAGGGTGTCCTGGGTGGTTGCTAAGGTCTTTTGGGTGGTTGCTAGGGTATTTTGGGTGGTTGCTAGGGTGTTCTAGGTGGTTGCTAGGGTATTCTGGGTGGTTGCTAGGCGGTTGCTAGGGTTTTCTGGGTGGTTGCTAGGCTGTTTTGGGTGGTTGCTAGGGTATTCTGGGTGGTTGCTAGGCGGTTGCTAGGATATTTCTGATGGTTGCTAGGGTCTTTTGGGTGGTTGCTAGGCGGTTGCTAGGATATTTTAGGTGGTTGCTAGGGTCTTTTGGGTGGTTGCTAGGTGGTTGCTAGGGTCTTTTGGGTGGTTGCTAGGATGTTTTGGGTGGTTGCTAGGGTCTTTTGGGTGGTTGCTAGGCGGTTGCTAGGGTGTTTTGGGTGGTTGCTAGGATATTTTGGGTGGTTGCTAGGGTCTTTTGGGTGGTTGCTAGGTGGTTGCTAGGGTGTTTTGGGTGGTTGCTAGGATATTTTGGGTGGTTGCTAGGGTGTTCTCGGTGGTTGCTAGGGTCTTTTGGGTGGTTGCTAGGCGTTGCTAGGGTGTTTTGGGTGGTTGCTAGGATATTTTGGGTGGTTGCTAGGGTCTTTTGGGTGGTTGCTAGGGTGTTCTGGGTTGTTGCTAGGCGGTTGCTAGGGTGTTCTGGGTGGTTGCTAGGGTCTTTTGGGTAGTTGCTAGGCGGTTGCTAGGATATTTTGGGTAGTTGCTAGGGTCTTTTGGGTGGTTGCTAGGCGGTTGCTAGGATATTTCGGTGGTTGCTAGGGTCTTTTGGGTGGTTGCTAGGCGGTTGCTAGGGTCTTTTGGGTGGTTGCTAGGGTGGTTGCTAGGTGGTTGCTAGGGTGTTATGGGTGGTTGCTAGGCTGTTCTGGGTGGTTGCTAGGCGGTTGCTAGGGTGTTATGGGTGGTTGCTATGGTGTTGCTAGGCGGTTGCTAAGGTATTCAGGGCGGTTGATATGGTGTTACTAGGTGGCTGGTAGTTGTCACAGATGGTTACTATGGAGTTTTTATAGAGTTCTTAGCATGATCTTGGCATGATTTAACACTTAACTAATCACTATTAGCATGTAGCTATTCACTGCTAGCATGTGTAGTATGTTGGAAGTGCTGTTTGCTAGCATGAGTCAAAAGAGCCAAACCTCATCTCTATACGATGTTCTGATACAGAGATAGAGGTCTTACAAAACGGTTGCTAGGGTACTCGAGTTTGGTTGCTATGGAGTTGCTTGGGAGCTGGAAGATTTAAACTTAAGAAGTTTATAGTGGTTTGAAGTTTACAGTAGTTTACAGTAGTTTGAAGTTTGACAGGTAGATAAATAAGTTAGATAGACACACACACACACACACACAAACAAACACACAAACACACACACACACACACACACACACACACACACACACACACTAACTCGCTCACACACTCACTCATAAACTCAGTGTGTGTGTCTGAGTTTAGAGTTTATAAGTGTATAAATTGATGAGTTTATAAGTGTATGAGTTCTTGAGTTTTGAGTTTATAAGTTTAAATCAGTTTAGAGTTTATAAGTTTAAATGAGATTAAGAGTTCAGAGTTTATTAATTTATGAGTTTAAGAGTTCATAAGTTTATGAATTCATGAGTTTATAAGTTAATTAGTTTATAAGTGTTTATAGTTTAGAGTTTATTAGTTTAAATTAGTCTCAATGGCTCATATAGTATATAGAACGGCAGTTTGGTTTAGTCTTCAAGGTGTTTAGATTTAAATTTTTGTCGGTTTGAATTTTTTAGAACTCCCCAATGTAAGTCAATGGGAGTTTTTGAATGAGTTTTTTCGAGTTTTGATCGTCATTTTTAGGAAAACCGTAAGTCCGATCAGTCTGAAAAGATATAGCATACCGAGTCAGATCAGTCTGAGTGTCCGAGCCGAGTTTGGAGTATGTAGAGTTAAAGCTCTAGGAGGAGTTTGATATAGATTTTTTTAGGGTCAGAAGAATAATAATAACTAGAATGTACATTTCCTGAAGAAAATGTGAAGTGGTGCTTGCAGTGGCAAAATTCGGCACGGTTGCTAGGGTTTTACTAGGTGGTTGCTATGGTGTTCTGGGAGGTTTCCAAGGTATTCTGGGTGGTTGCTAGAGCGTTGCTAAGTGGTTGCTAGGGTATTCAGTGTGGTTGCTAGGCAGTTGCTAAGGTGTTTACCATAGTTTACCATGATTTACCACGATTTACTATAGTTTACCATGATTTACTATAGTATGCCATGATTTACCATGTTCAAGTATGATTTACTGGTTCAAGCATGATTTACCATAGTTTACCATGATTTACCACGATTTACCATAGTTTACCATAATTTACTATAGTATACCAGGATTTACCATGTTCAAGTATGATTTACTGATTCTAGCATGATTTATCATAGTTTACCATAGTTTACCATGATTTACTATAGTATACCATGATTTACCATGTTCAAGTATGATTTACTATGATTCTAGCATGATTTATCATAGTTTACCATGATTTACCATAGTTTACCATGATTTACCATAGTTCACCACGATTTACCATAGTTTACCATGATTTACCATGTTCAAGTATGATTTACTGATTCTAGCATGATTTACCATAGTTTACCATGATTTACCATAGTTTACCATTATTTACCACGATTTACCATAGTTTACCATGATTTACTATAGTATACCATGATTTACCATGTTCAAATATGATTTACTGATTCTAGCATGATTTACCATAGTTTACCATGATTTACCATACTTTACCATGATTTACTATAGTATACCATGATTTACCATGTTCAAGTATGATTTACTGATTCTAGCATGATTTACCATAGTTTACCATGATTTACCACGATTTACCATACTTTACCATGATTTACTATAGTATACCATGATTTACCATGTTCCAGTATGATTTACTGATTCTAGCATGATTTATCATAGTTTACCATGATTTACCATAGTTTATCATGATTTACTATAGTATACCATGATTTACCACGATTTACCATAGTTTACTATGATTTACTATAGTATACCATGATTTACCATGTTTTAGTATGATTTACTATGATTCTAGGATCATTTACCATAGTTTACCATGATTTACTATAGTATACTATGATTTACCATGTTCAAGTATGATTTACTGATTCTAGCATAATTTACCATAGTTTACCATGATTTACTATAGTTTACCATGATTTACCACGATTTAGCATAGTTTACCATGATTTACTATAGTATACCATGATTTACCATGTTCAAGTCTGATTTACTGATTTTAGCATGATTTACCATAGTTTACCATGATTTACTATAGTATACCATGATTTACCATGTTCAAGTATGATTTACTATGATTCTAGCATGATTTACCATAGTTTACCATGATTTACCACGATTTACTATAGTTTACCATGATTTACTATAGTATACCATGATTTACCATGTTCAAGTATGATTTACTGATTCTAGCATGATTTACCATAGTTTACCATGATTTACCATAGTTTACCACGATTTACCACGATTTACCATAGTTTACCATGATTTACTATAGTATACCATGATTTACTATAGTATACCATGATATACCATGTTCAATTATGATTTACTGATTCTAGCATGATTTATCATAGTTTACCATGATTTACCATAGTTTACCATGATTTACCATAGTTTACCATGATTTACTATAGTATACCATGATTTACCATGTTCAAGTATGATTTACTATGATTCTAGCATGATTTACCATAGTTTACCATGATTTACCACGATTTACCATAGTGTACTATGATTTACTATAGTATACCATGATTTACCATGTTTTAGTATGATTTACTATGATTCAAGGTTGATTTACCATAGTTTACCATGATTTAGTCAAAAGAGCCAAGTCCCATCTCTATACTATGTTTTGATGCAGAGATATACGTTTTGCTAAACGGTTGCTAGGATACTCTCTTTGGTTGCTATGGAGTTACTTGGCAGCTGCCAATGATGAAATTCCAAAGGCTTCTTGTCAGTATGAATGATATAAACCAACTCCCATGCCTCTGTGACATTCAGAATGGAAGATATCCCTCTTTGGATTTTGGTTGCTAAGGTGCTCGACAATGGTTGCTAGGGAGGGGCTTGGAAGTGTTGAGGTGATTCATGATTGGCTGTTTACTGCCCCGAGTCAAATGAGACCACCCCCATGTTTCTATGACAATTCAGTCTGGAGATATCTCTTTGAACTCTTTCAATGGAAGTCTATGGAACTTGTTGCTAAGGTGCTCTAAATGGTTGCTAGGGCGTGGCTTGATAGCTTCACCATGATCCTGAGAGACTGATTGGTCATCTGAGTAAAATGAGCCCTCCCCCTTGTCTCTATGACACTGTGATCCAGAGCTACGTTCAATACAAAGTCCCTATGCAATTTACCATAGTAGGAAAAGCATGTGTGTTTCACGGGACGTTCCTTCCCCATAGTAAGTCAATGGGGCAACTTTGGGCATCTCCTGCCCCCCAGGGGTGCAACTTTTACCCCATTGTGAGGTATGTTCTTACAGAGCCTGTCAGCCTTTTCAAATGTGGCAAATCACACATTTCTGCGAAATCCTCGCTCAGAGCTACGTGTGGTCAAAGTTCGTCGCAATGTTAAGTCAATGGGACTTTTTTGGCCGCTTTTTCGCCCCTGGGGCGAACACCGCACCCCCGATCGCTTATAAAAGTCATAGCACACCTCTCCTTAATGAGCCGGTCGATTTGACACCAAATTCATGGCTCTGAGACAAACGGTGCGGGGCGAGTTACGCGCCAAACTTTGTCCAGAATAATAATAATAATAATAAGAATAACTAGAATGTACATTTCCTGAAGAAAATGTGAAGTGGTGCTTGCAGTGGCAAAATTCGGCACGGTTGCTAGGGTTTTACTAGGTGGTTGCTATGGTGTTCTGGGAGGTTTCCAAGGTATTCTGGGTGGTTGCTAGGGCGTTGCTAAGTGGTTGCTAGGGTATTCAGTGTGGTTGCTAGGCAGTTGCTAAGGTGTTTACCATAGTTTACCATGATTGACCACGATTTACTATAGTTTACCATGATTTACTATAGTATGCCATGATTTACCATGTTCAAGTATGATTTACTGATTCAAGCATGATTTACCATAGTTTACCATGATTTACCACGATTTACCATAGTTTACCATAATTTACTATAGTATACCAGGATTTACCATGTTCAAGTATGATTTACTGATTCTAGCATGATTTATCATAGTTTACCATGATTTACCACGATTTACCATAGTTTACCATGATTTATTATAGTATACCATGATTTACAATGTTCAAGTATGATTTACTGATTCTAGCATGATTTACCATGATTTACTATAGTATACCACAATTTACCATGTTCTAGTATAATTTACTGATTCTAGCATGATTTATCATAGTTACCATGATTTACCATGATTTACCATAGTTTACCATGATTTACTATAGTATACCATGATTTACCATGTTCAAGTATGATTTACTGATTCTAGCATGATTTACCATAGTTTACCATGATTTACAACGATTTACCACTAATTACCATAGTTTACCATGATTTACTATAGTATACCATGATTTACCATGTGCAAGTATGATTTACTGATTCAGGCATGATTTACCATAGTTTACCACAATTTACCACGATTTACTATAGTTTACCATGATTTACTATAGTATACCACGATTTACCATGTTCAATTATAATTTACTGATTCTAGCATGATTTACCATGATTTACCATAGTTTACCATGATTTACTATAGTATACCATGATTTACCATGTTCAAGTATGATTTACTGATTCAAGCATGATTTACCATAGTTTACCATGATTTACCACGATTTACCATAGTTTACCATAATTTACTATAGTATACCAGGATTTACCATGTTCAAGTATGATTTACTGATTCTAGCATGATTTATCATAGTTTACCATGATTTACCACGATTTACCATAGTTTACCATGATTTATTATAGTATACCATGATTTACCATGTTCAAGTATGATTTACTGATTCTAGCATGATTTACCATAGTTTACCATGATTTACTATAGTATACCACAATTTACCATGTTCTAGTATAATTTACTGATTCTAGCATGATTTATCATAGTTACCATGATTTACCATGATTTACCATAGTTTACCATGATTTACTATAGTATACCATGATTTACCATGTTCAAGTATGATTTACTGATTCTAGCATGATTTACCATAGTTTACCATGATTTACAACGATTTACCACTAATTACCATAGTTTACCATGATTTACTATAGTATACCATGATTTACCATGTGCAAGTATGATTTACTGATTCAGGCATGATTTACCATAGTTTACCACAATTTACCACGATTTACTATAGTTTACCATGATTTACTATAGTATACCACGATTTACCATGTTCAATTATAATTTACTGATTCTAGCATGATTTACCATGATTTACCATAGTTTACCATGATTTACTATAGTATACCATGATTTACCATGTTCAAGTATGATTTACTATGATTCTAGCATGATTTATCATAGTTTACCATGATTTACCATAGTTTACCATGATTTACCATAGTTCACCACGATTTACCATAGTTTACCATGATTTACCATGTTCAAGTATGATTTACTGATTCTAGCATGATTTACCATAGTTTACCATGATTTACCATAGTTTACCATTATTTACCACGATTTACCATAGTTTACCATGATTTACTATAGTATACCATGATTTACCATGTTCAAATATGATTTACTGATTCTAGCATGATTTACCATAGTTTACCATGATTTACCACGATTTACCATACTTTACCATGATTTACTATAGTATACCATGATTTACCATGTTCAAGTATGATTTACTGATTCTAGCATGATTTACCATAGTTTACCATGATTTACCACGATTTACCATACTTTACCATGATTTACTATAGTATACCATGATTTACCATGTTCCAGTATGATTTACTGATTCTAGCATGATTTATCATAGTTTACCATGATTTACCATAGTTTACCATGATTTACTATAGTATACCATGATTTACCACGATTTACCATAGTTTACTATGATTTACTATAGTATACCATGATTTACCATGTTTTAGTATGATTTACTATGATTCTAGGATCATTTACCATAGTTTACCATGATTTACTATAGTATACTATGATTTACCATGTTCAAGTATGATTTACTGATTCTAGCATAATTTACCATAGTTTACCATGATTTACTATAGTTTACCATGATTTACCACGATTTAGCATAGTTTACCATGATTTACTATAGTATACCATGATTTACCATGTTCAAGTCTGATTTACTGATTTTAGCATGATTTACCATAGTTTACCATGATTTACTATAGTATACCATGATTTACCATGTTCAAGTATGATTTACTATGATTCTAGCATGATTTACCATAGTTTACCATGATTTACCACGATTTACTATAGTTTACCATGATTTACTATAGTATACCATGATTTACCATGTTCAAGTATGATTTACTGATTCTAGCATGATTTACCATAGTTTACCATGATTTACCATAGTTTACCACGATTTACCACGATTTACCATAGTTTACCATGATTTACTATAGTATACCATGATTTACTATAGTATACCATGATATACCATGTTCAATTATGATTTACTTATTCTAGCATGATTTATCATAGTTTACCATGATTTACCATAGTTTACCATGATTTACCATAGTTTACCATGATTTACTATAGTATACCATGATTTACCATGTTCAAGTATGATTTACTATGATTCTAGCATGATTTACCATAGTTTACCATGATTTACCACGATTTACCATAGTGTACTATGATTTACTATAGTATACCATGATTTACCATATTTTAGTATGATTTACTATGATTCAAGGTTGATTTACCATAGTTTACCATGATTTAGTCAAAAGAGCCAAGTCCCATCTCTATACTATGTTTTGATGCAGAGATATACGTTTTGCTAAACGGTTGCTAGGATACTCTCTTTGGTTGCTATGGAGTTACTTGGCAGCTGCCAATGATGAAATTCCAAAGGCTTCTTGTCAGTATGAATGATATAAACCAACTCCCATGCCTCTGTGACATTCAGAATGGAAGATATCCCTCTTTGGATTTTGGTTGCTAAGGTGCTCGACAATGGTTGCTAGGGAGGGGCTTGGAAGTGTTGAGGTGATTCATGATTGGCCGTTTACTGCCCCGAGTCAAATGAGACCACCCCCATGTTTCTATGACAATTCAGTCTGGAGATATCTCTTTGAACTCTTTCAATGGAAGTCTATGGAACTTGTTGCTAAGGGGCTCTAAATGGTTGCTAGGGCGTGGCTTGATAGCTTCACAATGATCCTGAGAGACTGATTGGTCGTCTGAGTAAAATGAGCCCTCCCCCTTGTCTCTATGACACTGTGATCCAGAGCTACGTTCAATACAAAGTCCCTATGCAATTTACCATAGTAGGAAAAGCATGTGTGTTTCACGGGACGTTCCTTCCCCATAGTAAGTCAATGGGGCAACTTTGGGCATCTCCTGCCCCCCAGGGGTGCAACTTTTACCCCATTGTGAGGTATGTTCTTACAGAGCCTGTCAGCCTCTTCAAATGTGGCAAATCACACATTTCTGCGAAATCCTCGCTCAGAGCTACGTGTGGTCAAAGTTCGTCGCAATGTTAAGTCAATGGGACTTTTTTGGCCGCTTTTTCGCCCCTGGGGCGAACACCGCACCCCCGATCGCTTATAAAAGTCATAGCACACCTCTCCTTAATGAGCCGGTCGATTTGACACCTCATTCATGGCTCTGAGACAAACGGTGCGGGGCGAGTTACGCGCCAAACTTTGTCCATAATAATAATAATAATAATAATAATAATAATAAGAAGAATAATAAGTATGAGCAATAACAATAGTGATGCCTTGCTTTCAGCAAGCACCACTAATAAGAAGAATAATAAGTATGAGCAATAACAATAGTGATGCCTTGCTTTCAGCAAGCACCACTAATAACTAGATGCGAAAGTTCGTCGAGACAAACTTTAAGTTGGCTTGAGAAAGTTTGGACCAGAACGTTTTTTGCTAGGCGGTTGTTAGGATGTTATGGGTGGTCGCTATGGTGTTGCTAGGTGGTTGCTAAGGTATTCTGGGTGGTTGCTAGGCGGTTGCTAGGGTATTTTGGGTGGTTGCTAGGGTGTTTTGGGTGGTTGCTAGGGTGTTTTGGGTGGTTGCTAGGCGGTTGCTAGGTGGTTGCTAGGGTGTTCTGGGTGGTTGCTAGGATATTTTTGGTGGTTGCTAGGGTCTTTTTGGTGGTTGCTAGGCGGTTGCTAGGGTCTTTTGGGTGGTTGCTAGGCGGTTGCTAGGGTGTTTTGGGTGGTTCCTAGGGTGTTTTGGGTGGTTGCTAGGATATTTTGGGTGGTTGCTAGGCGGTTGCTAGGGTGTTTTGGGTGGTTGCTAGGATATTTTGGGTGGTTGCTAGGCGGTTGCTAGGGTCTTTTGGGTGGTTGCTAGGGTCTTTTGGGTGGTTGCTAGGCGGTTGCTAGGGTCTTTTGGGTGGTTGCTAGGGTGTTCTGGGTGGTTGCTAGGCGGTTGCTAGGGTCTTTTGGGTGGTTGCTAGGGTCTTTTGAGTGGTTGCTAGGCGGTTGCTAGGGTGTTTTGGGTGGTTGCTATGGTGTTGCTAGGGTGTCCTAAGGTATTTTGGGTGGTTGCTAGGGTGTTCTGAGTGGTTGCTATGGTGTTGCTATGGTGTTCTAAGGTATTTTGGGTGGTTGCTAGGGTGTTCTGGGTGGTTGCTATGGTGTTGCTAGGGTGTTCTAAGGTATTTTGGGTGGTTGCTAGGGTGTTCTGGGTGGTTGTTAGGCAGTTGCTAGGGTGTTCTGAGTGGTTGCTAGGATGTTGCTAGGGTGTTCTAAGGTATTTTGGGTGGTTGCTAGGGTGTTCTGAGTGGTTGCTAGGGTGTTGCTAGGGTGTTCTAAGGTATTTTGGGTGGTTGCTAGGGTGTTCTGGGTGGTTGCTAGGCGGTTGCTAGGGTGTTCTGGGTGGTTGCTATGGTATTCAGGGCGGTTGATATGGTGTTACTAGGTGGTTGGTAGTTGTCACAGATGGTTACTATGGAGTTTTTATAGAGTTCTTAGCATGATCTTGGCATGATTCAACACTTAACTAATTGCTATTAGCATGTAGCTATTCACTGCTAGCATGTGTAGCATGTTGGAAGTGCTGTTTGCTAGCATGAGTCAAAAGAGCCAAAACTCATCTCTATACGATGTTCTGATACAGAGATATAGGTCTTGCAAAACGGTTGCTAGGGTACTCAAGTTTGGTTGCTATGGAATTGCTTGGGAGCTGGAAGCATTAAACTAAAGAAGTTTAAAGTGGTTTGAAGTTTAAAGTAGTTTAAAGTAGTTTGAAGTTTATGATAGATATATAAATAAGTTAGATAGATACACACAAACACAAACACACACACACACACACACACACACACACTCAGACTACCTCGCTCACACACTCACTCAGACACAAACACACACACACTCAGAGTTTATGAGTTTAGAGTTTATAAGTGTACGAGTTTTTGAGTTTAGAGTTTATAAGTTTAAATGAGTTTAGAGTTCAGAGTTTATTAATTTATGAGTTTAAGAGTTCATAAGTCTATGAATTCATGAGTTTATTAGTTAATTAGCTATTAAATTTAAGTTAATTAGTTTATAAGTGTATGAGATTAGAGTTTATTAGTTTAAATGAGTTTCATTGGCTAATATATATAGAATGGCAGTTTGAATTAGTTTTCAAGGGATTTAGATTTAAATTTTTGTCGGTTGGTGAGTTTGAATTTTTTTAGAACTCCCCATTGTAAGTCAATGGGAGTTTTTCCGAGTTTTGATCGTCATTTGTAGGAAAACCGTAAGTCCGATCAGTCTGAAAAGATAAAGCAACGCGAGTCAGAACAGTTTGAGTGTCTGAGCCGAGTTTGGAGTATGTAGAGTTAAAGCTCTAGGACGAGTTTCATATAGAAATTTTAGTCTCGGAATAATAATAATAACTAGATGCGAAAGTTCGTCGAGACAAACTTTAAGTTGGCTTGAGGAAGTTTGGACCAGAAAAGTTTTTTGCTAGGCAGTTGCTAGGATGTTATGGGTGGTCGCTATGGTGTTGCTAGGCGGTTGCTAGGGTATTCTGGGTGGTTGCTATGGTGTTGCTAGGCGGTTGCTAAGGTATTTTGGGTGGTTGCTAGGTGGTTGCTAGGGTGTTCTGGGTGGTTGCTATGGTGTTGCTAGGCGGTTGCTAAGGTATTATGGGTGGTTGCTAGGCGGTTGATAAGGTATTTTGGGTGGTTGCTAGGGTATTCTGGGTGGTTGCTAGGGGGTTCTGGGTGGTTGCTAGGCGGTTGCTAGGATATTTTGGGTGGTTGCTAGGGTCTTTTGGGTGGTTGCTAGGTGGTTGCTAGGGTATTTTAGGTGGTTGCTAGGCGTTGCTAGGGTGTCCTGGGTGGTTGCTAGGGTCTTTTGGGTGGTTGCTAGGGTATTCTGGGTGGTTGCTAGGCAGTTGCCAGGATATTTTGGGTGGTTGCTAGGCGGTTGCTAGGATCTTTTGGGTGGTTGCTAGGCGGTTGCTAGGGTATTTTGGGTGGTTGCTAGGGTGTTCTGGGTGGTTGCTAGGCGGTTGCTAGGGTATTTTGGGTGGTTGCTAGGGTCTTTTGGGTGGTTGCTAGGATATTTTAGGTGGTTGCTAGGGTCTTTTGGGTGGTTGCTAGGCGGTTGCTAGGGTCTTTTTGGTGGTTGCTAGGGTGTTCTGGGTGGTTGCTAGGCAGTTGCTAGGGTGTTATAGGTGGTTGCTATGGTGTTAGTAGGCAGTTGCTAGGGTCTTTTGGGTGGTTGCTAGGGTGTTCTGGGTGGTTGCTAGGCGGTTGCTAGGGTATTTTGGGTGGTTGCTAGGGTGTTCTGGGTGGTTGCTAGGGTATTATTGGTGGTTGCTAGGGTCTTTTGGGTGGTTGCTAGGCGGTTGCTAGGGTGTTTTGGGTGGTTGCTAGGGTTTTTTGGGTGGTTGCTACGGTGTTCTGGGTGGTTGCTAGGGTCTTTTGGGTGGTTGCTACGGTGTTCTGGGTGGTTGCTAGGGTCTTTTGGGTGGTTGCTAGGCGGTTGCTAGGGTGTTCTGGGGGGTTGCTATGGTATTCAGGGCGGTTGATATGGTGTTACTAGGTGGTTGGTAGTTGTCACAGATGGTTACTATGGAGTTTTTATAGAGTTCTTAGCATGATCTTGGCATGATTTAACACTTAACTAATCGCTATTAGCATGTAGCTATTCACTGCTAGCATATGTAGCATGTTGGAAGTGCTGTTTGCTAGCATGAGTCAAAAGAGCCAAAACTCATCTCTATACGATGTTCTGATACAGAGATATAGGTCTTGCAAAACGGTTGCTAGGGTACTCAAGTTTGGTTGCTATGGAGTTGCTTGGGAGCTGGGAGCTTTAAACTTAAGAAGTTTAAATTGGTTTAAAGTTTAAAGTAGTTTGAAGTTTATGACAGAGAGATAGGTAGATAAATAAGTTAGATAGATACACACACACACACACACACACACACACACACACACACACACACACACACACACACACACACTCACACAGACTACCTCGCTCACACACTCACTCAGACACACACACACACACACACACACACACACTCAGAGTTTATGAGTTTAGAGTTTATAAGTGTATAAACTGATGAGTTTATAAGTGTATGAGTTTTTGAGTTTAGAGTTTATAAGTTTAAATGAGTTTAGAGTTCAGAGTTTATTAATTTATGAGTTTAAGAGTTCATAAGTCTATGAATTCATGAGTTTATTAGTTAATTAGTTATTAAATTTAAGTTAATTAGTTTATAAATGTATGAGATTAGAGTTTATTAGTTTAAATGAGTTTCATTGGCTAATATATATAGAACGGCAGTTTGGTTTAGTCTTCAAGGTATTTAGATTTGAATTTTTGTCGGTTGGTCAGTTTGAATCTGGATTTGAATTTTTTAGAACTCCCCAATGCAAGTCAATGGGAGTTTTTCCGAGTTTTGATCATCATTTGTAGGAAAACCGTAAGTCCGATCAGTCTGAAAAGATAAAGCAACGCGAGTCAGAACAGTTTGAGTGTCTGAGCCGAGTTTGGAGTATGTAGAGTTAAAGCTCTAGGACGAGTTTCATATAGAAATTTTAGTCTCGGAATAATAATAATAATAATAATAATAATAATAAGTTTAAATAGGATTTCAATATGTTGGCTCTCTCAAGCCAACTTAATAATAAGTTTAAATAGGATTTCAATATGTTGGCTCTCTCAAGCCAACTTAATAATAAGTTTAAATAGGATTTCAATATGTTGGCTCTCTCAAGCCAACTTAACTAGATGCGAAAGTTCGTCCAGACAAACTTTAAGTTGGCTTGAGAAAGTTTGGACCCGAACGTTTTTTGCTAGGCGGTTGTTAGGATGTTATGGGTGGTCGCTATGGTGTTGCTAGGCGGTTGCTAAGGTATTCTGGGTGGTTGCTAGGCGGTTGCTAGGGTCTTTTGTGTGGTTGCTAGGCGGTTGCTAGGTGGTTGCTAGGGTGTTCTGGGTGGTTGCTAGGATATTTTGGGTGGTTGCTAGGGTCTTTTGGGTGGTTGCTAGGTGGTTGCTAGGGTGTTTTGGGTGGTTGCTAGGCGGTTGCTAGGGTATTTTGGGTGGTTGCTAGGGTGTTCTGGGTGGTTGCTAGGCAGTTGCTAGGCTGTTATGGGTGGTTGCTATGGTGTTGCTAGGCGTTGCTAAGGTATTCTGGGTGGTTGCTAGGTGGTGGCTAGGGTTTTCTGGGTGGTTGCTAGGCTGTTTTGGGTGGTTGCTAGGGTATTCTGGGTGGTTGCTAGGGTCTTTTGGGTGGTTGCTAGGCGGTTGCTAGGGTGTTTTGGGTGGTTGCTAGGATATTTTGGGTGGTTGTTAGGCGGTTGCTAGGGTCTTTTGGGTGGTTGCTAGGGTGTTCTAGGTGGTTGCTAGGCGGTTGCTAGGGTCTTTTGTGTGGTTGCTAGGCGGTTGCTAGGGTGTTCTGGGTGGTTGCTAGGCTGTTTTGAGTGGTTGCTAGGATATTCTGGGTGGTTGCTAGGCGGTTGCTAGGATATTTCTGGTGGTTGCTAGGGTCTTTTGGGTGGTTGTTAGGCGGTTGCTAGGATATTTTGGGTGGTTGCTAAGGTCTTTTGGGTGGTTGCTAGGTGGTTGCTAGGGTCTTTTGGGTGGTTGCTAGGCGGTTGCTAGGGTGTTTTGGGTGGTTGCTAGGGTCTTTTGGGTGGTTGCTAGGCGGTTGCTAGGGTTTCTGGGTGGTTGCTAAGATATTTTGGGTGGTTGCTAGGCTGTTTTGGGTGGTTGCTAGGGTGGTCTGGGTGGTTGCTAGGCGGTTGCTAGGATATTTTTGGTGGTTGCTAGGGTCTTTTGGGTGGTTGCTAGGCGGTTGCTAGGATATTTTCGGTGGTTGCTAGGGTCTTTTGGGTGGTTGCTAGGCGGTTGCTAGGGTATTTTGGGTGGTTGCTAAGATATTTTGGGTAGTTGCTAGGGTCTTTTGGGTGGTTGCTAGGCGGTTGCTAGGGTATTTTGGGTGGTTGCTAGGGTGTTATGGGTGGTTACTAGGATGTTTTGGGTGGTTGCTAGGCGGTTGCTAGGCGGTTGCTAGGGTATTTTGGGTGGTTGCTAGGGTGTTCTGGGTGGTTGCTAGGCGGTTGCTAGGGTGTCCTAGGTGGTTGCTATGAAGATTTTAGGCCATTACTTATTGGCTGTGTAATAGCAATTTTTTATCTCACTGGGAAAAACAGCATTACAGGGTTAAGGAACACTCAAAAGGCAAAATTGTAATATAGAAGAAAAGGCTTTTTATTCTTTGAGGAATCTTTTCGCAACCGCAGCCACCCAGATGTGAAACAGAAAGCCTCCTGACATAATAAAACAGAGACATTTTATGCAGGTTTCTGACATTCTTGACTCCTCCTTTCCAGTTTCTGTAAATTTCCTTAAAGACATCTTATATCTCAAGCTAGTATGGACTGGTTCTACCCCCCCTGGGCAGGTCATGCTGTTCTTTGTCCCTGAGAAGCCAAAAGGCCTTTATTTACAATCTTTATCCCTGAGAAGCCAAAAGGCCTTCATTTACAATCTAGATGACCTCCTGCTTTCCTCAGGAGGGGCCCTGGGACCCTACTATATGACATCCTGTATTCTTCGACTAAGATTCTTTCTCGTGCCTAGGTGTTTGTTATCTCCCCGGGCTATCTGGTTTATTACATCTGCTCTTTCCTACCCCCAATTCAGCTGTTAGAAATGCTTTTACACACACTCAAATGAAATCAACAAGTTTAAATGAATGGACACAAGAACAATGAATTTTTCATTAACAGCTGCTTGATAATATAAATCCTCTGAGGGAGAGAGAGGGAGAGAAACGCAGGGGTGTCAGGCCCTTTGCGTCTGTGTGTGTGAAAACGTCGGTTTGGATTTGAATTTTTTTAGAATGCCCAATGTTAAGTCAATGGGAGTTTTTCCGGGTTTTGATCGTCATTTGTAGGAAAACCGTAAGTCCGATCAGTCTGAAAAGATAAAGCAACGCGAGTCAGAACAGTTTGAGTGTCTGAGCCGAGTTTGGAGTATGTAGAGTTAAAGCTCTAGGACGAGTTTGATATAGAAATTTTAGTCTCGGAATAATAATAATAACTAGATGCGAAAGTTCGTCGAGACAAACTTTAAGTTGGCTTGAGAAAGTTTGGAGCAGAATGTTTTTTGCTAGGCGGTTGTTAGGATGTTATGGGTGGTCGCTATGGTGTTGCTAGGTGGTTGCTAAGGTATTCTGGGTGGTTGCTAGGCGGTTGCTAGGGTGTTTTGGGTGGTTGCTAGGCGGTTGCTAGGGTCTTTTGTGTGGTTGCTAGGCGGTTGCTAGGTGGTTGCTAGGGTGTTCTGGGTGGTTGCTAGGATATTTTTGGTGGTTGCTAGGGTCTTTTGGGTGGTTGCTAGGGTCTTTTGGGTGGTTGCTAGGCGGTTGCTAGGGTGTTTTGGGTGGATGCTAGGGTCTTTTGGGTGGTTGCTAGGCGGTTGCTAGGGTATTTTGGGTGGTTACTAGGGTGTTCTGGGTGGTTGCTAGGCAGTTGCTAGGGTGTTATGGGTGGTTGCTAGGGTGTTTTGGGTGGTTGCTAAGATATTTTGGGTGGTTGCTAGGGTCTTTTGGGTGGTTGCTAGGCGGTTGCTAGGGTATTTTGGGTGGTTGCTAGGGTGTTCTGGGTGGTTGCTAGGGTGGTCTGGGTGGTTGCTAGGCGGTTGCTAGGGTATTTTGGGTGGTTGCTAGAGTGTTCTGGGTGGTTGTTAGGCAGTTGCTACGGTGTTCTGAGTGGTTGCTATGGTGTTGCTAGGGTGTCCTAAGGTATTTTGGGTGGTTGCTAGGGTGTTCTGGGTGGTTGCTATGGTGTTGCTAGGGTGTTCTAAGGTATTTTGGGTGGTTGCTAGGGTGTTCAGGGTGGTTGCTATGGTGTAGCTAGGGTGTTCTAAGGTATTTTGGGTGGTTGCTAGGGTGTTCTGAGTGGTTGCTATGGTGTTGCTAGGGTGTTCTAAGGTATTTTGGGTGGTTGCTAGGGTTTTCTGGGTGGTTGTTAGGCAGTTGCTAGGGTGTTCTGAGTGGTTGCTATGGTGTTGCTAGGGTGTTCTAAGGTATTTTGGGTGGTTGCTAGGGTGTTCTGGGTGGTTGTTAGGCAGTTGCTAGGGTGTTCTGAGTGGTTGCTATGGTGTTGCTAGGGTGTCCTAAGGTATTTTGGGTGGTTGCTAGGGTGTTCTGAGTGGTTGCTATGGTGTTGCTATGGTGTTCTAAGGTATTTTGGGTGGTTGCTAGGGTGTTCTGGGTGGTTGCTATGGTGTTGCTAGGCGGTTGCTAGGGTATTTTGGGTGGTTGCTAGGCGGTTGCTAGGGTATTTTGGGTGGTTGCTAGGCTGTTGCTAGGGTCTTTTGTGTGGTTGCTAGGATATTTTTGGTGGTTGCTAGGGTCTTTTGGGTGGTTGCTAGGCGGTTGCTAGGGTGTTTTGGGTGGTTGCTAGGCGGTTGCTAGGGTCTTTTGGGTGGTTGCTAGGGTCTTTTGGGTGGTTGCTAGGCGGTTGCTAGGGTATTTTGGGTGGTTGCTAGGGTATTTTGGGTGGTTGCTAGGGTCTTTTGGGTGGTTGCTAGGGTGTTCTGGGTGGTTGCTAGGCGGTTGCTAGGGTCTTTTGGGTGGTTGCTAGGCGGTTGCTAGGGTCTTTTGGGTGGTTGCTAGGGTGTTCTGGGTGGTTGCTAGGCGGTTGCTAGGGTCTTTTGGGTGGTTGCTAGGCGGTTGCTAGGGTGTTCTGGGTGGTTGCTAGGCTGTTTTGGGTGGTTGCTAGGATATTCTGGGTGGTTGCTAGGCGGTTGCTAGGATATTTCTGGTGGTTGCTAGGGTCTTTTGGGTGGTTGCTAGGCGGTTGATAGGATATTTTGGGTGGTTGCTAGGGTCTTTTGGGTGGTTGCTAGGTGGTTTCTAGGGTGTTTTGGGTGGTTGCTAGGGTCTTTTGGGTGGTTGCTAGGCGGTTGCTAGGGTGTTCTGGGGGGTTGCTATGGTATTCAGGGCGGTTGATATGGTGTTACTAGGTGGTTGGTAGTTGTCACAGATGGTTACTATGGAGTTTTTATAGAGTTCTTAGCATGATCTTGGCATGATTTAACACTTATCTAATCGCTATTAGCATGTAGCTATTCACTGCTAGCATATGTAGCATGTTGGAAGTGCTGTTTGCTAGCATGAGTCAAAAGAGCCAAACCTCATCTCTATACGATGTTCTGATACAGAGATATAGGTCTTGCAAAACGGTTGCTAGGGTACTCAAGTTTGGTTGCTATGGAGTTGCTTGGGAGCTGGGAGCTTTAAACTTAAGAAGTTTAAATTGGTTTGAAGTTTAAAGTAGTTTGAAGTTTATGACAGAGAGATAGATAGATAAATAAGTTAGATAGATACACACACACACACACACACACTCACAGACTACCTCGCTCACACACTCACTCAGACACACACACACACACTCAGAGTTTATGAGTTTAGAGTTTATAAGTGTATAAACTGATGAGTTTATAAGTGTATGAGTTTTTGAGTTTAGAGTTTATAAGTTTAAATGAGTTTAGAGTTCAGAGTTTATTAATTTATGAGTTTAAGAGTTCATAAGTCTATGAATTCATGAGTTTATTAGTTAATTAGTTATTAAATTTAAGTTAATTAGTTTATAAATGTATGAGATTAGAGTTTATTAGTTTAAATGAGTTTCATTGGCTAATATATATAGAACGGCAGTTTGGTTTAGTCTTCAAGGTATTTAGATTTGAATTTTTGTTGGTTGGCGAGTTTGAATCTGGATTTGAATTTTTTAGAACTCCCCAATGTAAGTCAATGGGAGTTTTTCCGAGTTTTGATCATCATTTGTAGGAAAACCGTAAGTCCGATCAGTCTGAAAAGATAAAGCAACGCGAGTCAGAACAGTGTGAGTGTCTGAGCTGAGTTTGGAGTATGTAGAGTTAAAGCTCTAGGACGAGTTTCATATAGAAATTTTAGTCTCGGAATAATAATAATAATAATAATAATAATAAGTTTAAATAGGATTTCAATATGTTGGCTCTCTCAAGCCAACTTAACTAGATGCGAAAGTTCGTCGAGACAAACTTTAAGTTGGCTTGAGAAAGTTTGGACCGGAAAGTTTTTTGCTAGGCGGTTGTTAGGATGTTATGGGTGGTCGCTATGGTGTTGCTAGGCGGTTGCTAAGGTATTCTGGGTGGTTGCTAGGCGGTTGCTAGGGTATTTTGGGTGGTTGCTAGGGTGTTTTTGGGTGGTTGCTAGGGTGTTTTGGGTGGTTGCTAGGCGGTTGCCAGGGTCTTTTGTGTGGTTGCTAGGCGGTTGCTAGGGTGTTCTGGGTGGTTGCTAGGATATTTTGGGTGGTTGCTAGGGTCTTTTGGGTGGTTGCTAGGGTCTTTTGGGTGGTTGCTAGGCGGTTGCTAGGGTGTTTTGGGTGGTTGCTAGGGTCTTTTGGGTGGTTGCTAGGCGGTTGCTAGGGTTTCTGGGTGGTTGCTAAGATATTTTGGGTGGTTGCTAGGCTGTTTTGGGTGGTTGCTAGGGTGGTCTGGGTGGTTGCTAGGCGGTTGCTAGGATATTTTTGGTGGTTGCTAGGGTCTTTTGGGTGGTTGCTAGGCGGTTGCTAGGATATTTTCGGTGGTTGCTAGGGTCTTTTGGGTGGTTGCTAGGCGGTTGCTAGGGTATTTTGGGTGGTTGCTAAGATATTTTGGGTAGTTGCTAGGGTCTTTTGGGTGGTTGCTAGGCGGTTGCTAGGGTATTTTGGGTGGTTGCTAGGGTGTTATGGGTGGTTACTAGGATGTTTTGGGTGGTTGCTAGGCGGTTGCTAGGCGGTTGCTAGGGTATTTTGGGTGGTTGCTAGGGTGTTCTGGGTGGTTGCTAGGCGGTTGCTAGGGTGTCCTAGGTGGTTGCTATGAAGATTTTAGGCCATTACTTATTGGCTGTGTAATAGCAATTTTTTATCTCACTGGGAAAAACAGCATTATAGGGTTAAGGAACACTCAAAAGGCAAAATTGTAATATAGAAGAAAAGGCTTTTTATTCTTTGAGGAATCTTTTCGCAACCGCAGCCACCCAGATGTGAAACAGAAAGCCTCCTGACATAATAAAACAGAGACATTTTATGCAGGTTTCTGACATTCTTGACTCCTCCTTTCCAGTTTCTGTAAATTTCCTTAAAGACATCTTATATCTCAAGCTAGTATGGACTGGTTCTACCCCCCCTGGGCAGGTCATGCTGTTCTTTGTCCCTGAGAAGCCAAAAGGCCTTTATTTACAATCTTTATCCCTGAGAAGCCAAAAGGCCTTCATTTACAATCTAGATGACCTCCTGCTTTCCTCAGGAGGGGCCCTGGGACCCTACTATATGACATCCTGTATTCTTCGACTAAGATTCTTTCTCGCGCCTAGGTGTTTGTTATCTCCCCGGGCTATCTGGTTTATTACATCTGCTCTTTCCTACCCCCAATTCAGCTGTTAGAAATGCTTTTACACACACTCAAATGAAATCAACAAGTTTAAATGAATGGACACAAGAACAATGAATTTTTCATTAACATCTCCCCCCTGTTTATCATTCTCTGATAACCAATAAAATAATAAAAATTCATTTCTGTTTTCTAATCAAACCCATTATACTATTAAATCTTTAAGAATAGAATTAATTCAAGTCTTAATTCAAGAACAGTTATACCCTTCATGTATATCAATACTAAGCCCTAATTTGATTCAATCAAATAAAATCGCAAAACTTTTCTTCAACCATTAATTGGTCAACATTTTCTCCAGATATGTTGATCATCTCGTTGCCTCATGGACGTTCCATCTTCACCAATATGACACTTTGTGTGCTGTTGAAATGGTCTTTTTCCAACGTTGGCAGGAGAGGTATGTTCTAGCGCATATCCTTGATCTTCCACTTTATTCTTCGTTGTGGCGTATGGGGTTGCTGATGTTGGTTGGTATAGTTTAAGGTGAGATGCTTGGACCCAGATCCTTCCAAGATTTTCCCTTAGATCACGATCGCACCCCCACTGGAATGAGTCATTTACTGTCTACTGTCACCTGCGAATGGAGGCCTTAAGTGATTTTGTTAGTGAGCGCGTGTCTTGTTGTCTCTTTGGTGTGACCTGTGAAATTTTCAACCTGAAACATATCACCGGATAATTTCTTGCTCATTGAATAGCACTCAGGGTCCTTGTTCCCCTGAAAAACATTCAACCCATGTTGTTCATGTTAACAAAACAATACAGAATCAGTTCTGTTTGGTTCAATCCATCCTGACATCCTGCAAAATGAAAATTTTAAGTTAGGCATTACACAGGGTTAGGCACTGTTTCTTCACTTTGCTCATGCCATGCGCAAAAGTCTGCATCTTCTGTAAAGAAAAACAAATGTTGAGGTTATTGTCACATAGTTTTCTTTTGTCTGCTGTGCTGCCACATCTGCTCCGGCGTTTCCTGTCAAAACAATTCTTGTTATTAGCACACTTAAAATACAAACAATACACACAATTAAACCCAATGTCCTCCCAACATTTATCTTCCCACCTGTGCGATGGCTTTCAGCAAATGTGAACCCCTTAGTAAACCAGATCTAGCTGGTTAATACAAATAAAGTTCTTCAAATAAACCCCTCCTGGACTTTTACTGTCCTCATATACCGATGAGGTCAAAGCTAGATAACCTCTCAGCCTGCTGTGAAGACAATGGGTTTAGCCCTCCCCCCCTGGATTTACTGTTTTCCCACCTGTGAGGCCAAAATGTCTTTGTTTGTGGCCTGAATACAAATTATCCATACTAAAAAGTTCAAAGACTCATCTGACCACTTGTTTTACTGTGCGTTCTCTTGTTCCCGCCATGAGCATATTCATCCTCCTCTTGATGCACAACACCCATCTCGTGCATAAATTTAATATAATAAAATTCTCTTACTTTTATCAGACGCTTTTATCCATAGTGACTTCCATTTCAAAGTACACATTTACATTCTTATCAGTTCTTGCTTTCCCTCTGAAATCAAACCCATGACCTTGGCGTTACAGGTGTCAAACTCTAATGTTTGAGCTACAAGAAAACTACAATATTTGTTAATATTTATTTGGTAACATTTGTTTGGATAAAGTTTGCTAACCCAAACGTTGTCCTTCAGCCAAATTTCCCATCTTTCTCTGCCTCTGAAATAAAAATATTACTTAAAGCCACAATTTCATCTTCTTATCAAATTATTTTTTAAGGCAACGGCCCCTAGTCTCACAGCGTTTCTTGCTTTTCAAGCCTATTGTTTGGTCTCTTAATCAACTGTCATCTACGAACATTCTCCAGGTCATCAATTGGTCAGGTCAGGTCGTGTACACTTTGTCAACGTCAGTACACTTCGTCAACGTCAGTCGAATAACAATCTTCCCCTTTTTACAATACATAACTGTTAAGGGCTCTCTGGATAATCTGATATTTACTTAGCCTACGTGTTTGTTGCTGTCAAATCTATAACTTTTTCTCAACACATGACTGACGGCTATCTACGACTTCACAATTCTAATTTATCAATACTTAAACCTGTCCAGAAAGTAATTCAAATCTACTGCACATCATGAATGATCAAAATAATAATTAACAGACAGAGCTCGATGATCAATCAACTTAAAGCTCATCCTGTTCTGTGTTGCCTTCTCATCAGATTGACTCACAATCCTCAGCTTACTTTTCAAATTTGTCATTCGCCTTAACCCATCTATAATGCTAAAACACTCTTTCCAGAGGTTAATGACAAATTTATACACACTATTCAGACAGAATAGTTGTCCTAAACTAACACATACTGTACAAACATGAATTAACACTCACACTCATCCCTGACTATGAACTGCTCATATTTCTTATTCATATCTTTTCTCTTAAAAGATTTAAATTTTAAATGACATTTTAACCTTACATTTTCCTGTATCTTTTATCTAATGTTTTTATGGCCTCTTAACCAGTTTCAAAGCATGTCTGTTCATTATTCATTTGATTTTAGAAAAGTCAGCTGGATTGTTTTGGTGCATAATTATTACTTTGCTTCAGCTTTCTTTGGCTGACTGATAACAGAAGAAAAGACAGAGTACCATCCCAAGCAGTCTCTTTCTCTCTCACTATAAGCAAATAATCTTTTCAACAGCCTCCTAGGACTGTAACTAAAATAATCATAGTCATATTCAATCGTTCTATGATCTTTTCTAAGGTTATCTTTAGTTTAAATACTCAATTTACCTAACCTTTGTTTTCCAGAAAATTCTCTTGAGTCATCTTTAGCCACCACCATGTCTTATAATGGTCCTTTGTCATGTCTAAATGATCTACAGGAGTCAGAACTGACACATTAGTTCAGCATCGACACAAATCTCTGTGTTTTCCTTTGCTCATCAGGCAACTAACATTACAATTTTTTTTTTTTTTTTTTTTTTTTTTTTTTTTTTATTGTCTCCACAACAGATAACCATTAGTTCAATGGTCTCTGCTGGCTCCTGAATGCCCATTCAGATCAGCTCTTAACCTATAATTGTCTTTTCTTCAGGGTGTTGTCCCCTGGCATAGTTGCAGACACTTGTCAGAAAAACAAGCCATTCAATCAACGCGGTTTCTGGTGAGTGGTATATAGAGGAACTCACATTTTCTGGGTCAGACGGCCGTAACTTCTCACAGCTCATCTCGCCTCTCAATGATCTGCTGATGCTGGTCGCCACTCAGTCAATCAGCGCCACTCTCATATCCATCTCACATAAAAACACCTCCATCAGGAAATGCCCAGTGTTTTTGCGTGAATTCCCCTGTCTTAGGTTGCCCTTTTGGCCAGAGGGTCTTACCCGTCTCTGGGGTAAACACTTCGTACACACGTGGTTACCGCTCTTTACCATCACAAAATCTGTGACCGTTTTCTTCAACATAATCTGTTGTTTTCTGGAGCTTAGGAAAAGGCGCATTCAAGAGTCATCAGAGCCATTCTGACCTAATAGTGTTCACAGGGAGACAGGTTAATAACAACAGTATTTAATCACTTAAATTCATTAATCATCTTAAAGGTAGCAACCTGCTTAGATTATAGTCAGTGAATTTAGATCACAATCGTACATTCAGTGTACTGTTACTTCTGTAGCCGGAGCCATCAGCCCTGTTTTATGGTGGAGGCTAAAATCAGACAAAGAAGCGGTCCTAAATGTCACTTCTATCATTTAAGGTCTGCATTATTATTTTAAAGACTTCTTTAAAATCATTCAGTTTTACTTTTAAAACATTTACAAATTGTCCTCTAAATTTGTCAAATCTGATTTGTTTTAGCTTTTCCATATCTATGAATCTTTTCAACTGAAACACTGTGCTTTACACAGCCTCAGACAACAGTTTTCAGCTGATATTGAATGAGAGAGAGACTCTTGAGGCATCAGGACTGGTACACTGCATTCTCATAAACTTTTAACTTCAGACTTTATCTACCATCTTTTTCAACTGTAGCCCATCTTAAGGCATCTTTTCCATGAATTACATGTATTGTAATTTAGACATAATATCCACTCAGAATGAGTCTCTGTTGCACTGAAACTGTGGCAGTTTCAGTCACAGCACATGCTAGATTCAGATAAGCAAACCTGTTTTGGCCAAATCACAATCTTATCTTTTAAAATCAACATTAACAAGCCTTTGTTTAATCAAATGCCTTTTACACATTTTACATTTAGCAACTGTTAATCCTGTAACACTGCTTCTGTTTATTTTATCTTAAAGAAATAATACGAATTATTCTAGTTCTTAATAACAATTTCATTTCAATTTTACTTCAATGTTTTCTCTAGGAGTTTATCAATCTGCTTCTATGATTCACTTTTGAGGCTGCTCCCTGCTTGTGATACATTTTTTGATTATCATTATAAATCATTCATTAGATTTGTCTCTCCATATCATCTAAAACCTTATCAAAGCATTTCATTCAAAACACAATCATCCTTTTAGTGACCGGTACTTTTAAAATATTTTGCAACTCATTTAGCTCATCTGTAATTTTACGTCCACCGGTACTTTTTATAGTTCTTTTCCTTTCAAAAGGAATTCCTTACACTTAATATCTTTCAATCTTCTTAACAACTTTCAAAAGTTTATCTATCAACTTTCTTTTCTCCCTCATCTACTTTTACAGTTATACAGTTGTCATTTTACAGTCACTGAATGACCTCGCTGACCGCAGTAGAACACTCTCTGTTATTCTACCTACAATCACTGTGATCTTTTTAACATCTCCACCCTACTTTACGCCCCTGAAGCAGAGCGTTCCTATTCAGGAAATGCAAACAGAGCCACTGATAAGTTCTCTGCATTTTCCCCCACTGTCCCAGCTGCAAATTCAATTACAACAGCCGAATCACAATCTTCATCATATTAACACTGATCTACTTTCTAACTCATATTAACACAGACTTTTCTTTAAATTTGTGTTATTTTGGCACTTTCTTTGTTTGGAGCCAATTAAGTTATTGTTTATCTTTCCAATCACAATCAAACTTTTACAAAACATCATCTGCAAATCTCTTCAGAGCATGAGCAGAACTGCTTATAGCATTTGCTCTCTATTATCTCACTATTTATCAGGACTGTTCAGTTACTCTTCATACAGTATTAAAACTTTAACGTGTCATTAATTTCATCAACACTGGTTTTAAAAGCTTATTCTTCTATCAAATGGTTAGTTTGCAGATTCAACATAAATCACAAGATTGTATTATAATTATTCAGTCCTACTTATCTCTACTGTTTCACAGAAAACACAAGATTCTCTAAATCTTCTCAGTCTCTAAATTACACAGACAGCTATCTTAGCCGCTTGCACCTTCAACTCTTGTTACAAAAATATGGCAATCTATTCTTCAATACCCTTGTTTTCATAACATTAATACAATAAAGCATTCACATCGTCATTATTGGCAGAACATTAATTTTCATAAGCGACACGGAAAATCTAAATATTCTAAATGGGTTTCACAAAGTTTCTGATTAACTTTAGTCACACGTTTCTGGGGAAATTATCTCCAACCCATAATTTCCTTTATAAAACAATATATTTCCTTAAATGGCTTAATATCAACAAAATATCCAATCTCTAGACATTTTCTAATTTGATATTATCATCAACAACACTGATTACAAAACAAGTATACATTTAACATTCAGAAGCTGGTTTGAACAAGCAAGCGCTGTTGCTGTACTCCCAGCATAGCTGGACCCTTTAGGTTCAAAAGACAATCGTTTTACTTAATGAAACATTCCTTATCCTTATATCATGCCAATCCCTGTTAATCATACTCAACGCCCCATTTCCATCTAAAACTCACCTTTCGTACCATTTCAACTTAATTTGACTTAATCAGGCGTTCATAAATAGTTCCATGAACTCTATCGTTCCCTACATGTCAGTTCCTTCTGCACCTGCTCAATCCAACAATTCACTGTTTCCATCAGGAAAAAACATCCTATCTTCCCCTACATGTCAGTTCCTTCTGCATCGACTCTGTTCTCTTTTATCTGCTTCTTTCCCATCCAACAATTCACTGTCCGTTCACAGTTTTACACTCATGAACAAACTTCAACAACCCTTTCTGACTAGTAACGGATAAGTTAGCATTTCAGAAAACCCTGTAGGCTACTTTGTACAATCTCATATGCTCATCATTCACAACACTGCTCAAATTATCAGTCATAGCTTTGCTCAAAGTTTCATCAGCCACACATAAAGATCCTTTACACACGTTTAACACACACACAACAACCATTCTGTTTTCCCTCGTTCTTTTCTATTGATTCTTTTACAACATTGAGTCTTATCTTACTCAAGGTTCCCGCCTCGGGGAAATACATTTACATTTACCACCATCATTATTTCTCTTTTAACAGAAAATTGGTGTATAAAAATGATCTACTTTACTGTTAGATGACCCCATTTTGGCTGAATCTCCCTTCTGGATTTCACAATTTCGACACGTGTCTTACAGTATCTGTCAAACGTCTTCAACAGACCCAATTTTTTTGCATTACCCAAAATCGGTCGGGTTTCTGTAATTACGTTCTACTCAATCTTCCCATAGGCACTTTCTAGCGCTCGATTAATTTCTGATTCACTTAATTGATTTGATGTGGCTCTTCCGTCCACTTGTACGATGTGGCTCTTCCGTCCACTTGTACGATTGATTTGATGTGGCTCTTCCGTCCACTTGTACGAGATTTCCTCAGGTTACAGAGTTTTTGAGTAAAACTAATTAATCAGCAATTGTGATTATCTGAATCACCTGTGGCACTTCCGTCCACCAACGAGCTTAAGTGTGGTAGATACCGACCCGAATCTGTCAGATCAATTTTTTCCCCAAAAAATGTGTGATTATCTGAATCACCTTTTCGCTCGTACCAAAAGCAAAACTCAGCCAATATGGTTCACGTTCACTCACAATTATCAAATTACACTCAACTTCAATAAAACAATTTTGCCGTTTCTTACCCAGAGATGCTTTTCTGTTTTTCCCGCAATCGTCGCGGATTTTTTTTAATCCTGGTGGGAGTTTTTCTTTCACTGGTCCTGAGTGTGGGGTATTTGCCTCTCTCTCTCGTAATCTGTTGAGTTTCTATCTCAAACCGTCGAGGTATAAGACGGCTGCCTAGTGCTGCCGAGGTTGTGCACTTTCCCGTCAAATCCGTTCTCAGGACCAGGAGAAGAAGCGTCCGCACAGGATCCCACTTCTGACACCAGCTGTAATAGCAATTTTTTATCTCACTGGGAAAAACAGCATTACAGGGTTAAGGAACACTCAAAAGGCAAAATTGTAATATAGAAGAAAAGGCTTTTTATTCTTTGAGGAATCTTTTCGCAACCGCAGCCACCCAGATGTGAAACAGAAAGCCTCCTGACATAATAAAACAGAGACATTTTATGCAGGTTTCTGACATTCTTGACTCCTCCTTTCCAGTTTCTGTAAATTTCCTTAAAGACATCTTATATCTCAAGCTAGTATGGACTGGTTCTACCCCCCCCTGGGCAGGTCATGCTGTTCTTTGTCCCTGAGAAGCCAAAAGGCCTTTATTTACAATCTTTATCCCTGAGAAGCCAAAAGGCCTTCATTTACAATCTAGATGACCTCCTGCTTTCCTCAGGAGGGGCCCTGGGACCCTACTATATGACATCCTGTATTCTTCGACTAAGATTCTTTCTCGTGCCTAGGTGTTTGTTATCTCCCCGGGCTATCTGGTTTATTACATCTGCTCTTTCCTACCCCCAATTCAGCTGTTAGAAATGCTTTTACACACACTCAAATGAAATCAACAAGTTTAAATGAATGGACACAAGAACAATGAATTTTTCATTAACAGCTGCTTGATAATATAAATCCTCTGAGGGAGAGAGAGGGAGAGAAACGCAGGGGTGTCAGGCCCTTTGCGTCTGTGTGTGTGAAAACGTCGGTTTGGATTTGAATTTTTTTAGAATGCCCAATGTTAAGTCAATGGGAGTTTTTCCGGGTTTTGATCGTCATTTGTAGGAAAACCGTAAGTCCGATCAGTCTGAAAAGATAAAGCAACGCGAGTCAGAACAGTTTGAGTGTCTGAGCCGAGTTTGGAGTATGTAGAGTTAAAGCTCTAGGACGAGTTTGATATAGAAATTTTAGTCTCGGAATAATAATAATAACTAGATGCGAAAGTTCGTCGAGACAAACTTTAAGTTGGCTTGAGAAAGTTTGGGCCGCAAAGGTTGCTAGGGTGTTCTGGGTGGTTCCTAATGTATTTTTTAGGGTATTTTGGGCGGTTGCTAGGGTGTTCTGGGTGGTTGCTAGGTGGTTGCTAGGGTGTCCTGGGTGGTTGCTAAGGTCTTTTGGGTGGTTGCTAGGGTATTTTGGGTGGTTGCTAGGGTGTTCTAGGTGGTTGCTAGGGTATTCTGGGTGGTTGCTAGGTGGTTGCTAGGGTTTTCTGGGTGGTTGCTAGGGTCTTTTGGGTGGTTGCTAGGGTCTTTTGAGTGGTTGCTAGGCAGTTGCTAGGGTGTTTTGGGTGGTTGCTAGGATGTTTTGGGTGGTTGCTAGGGTCTTTTGGGTGGTTGCTAGGCAGTTGCTAGGGTCTTTTGGGTGGTTGCTAGGGTCTTTTGGGTGGTTGCTAGGGTCTTTTGGGTGGTTGCTAGGGTCTTTTGAGTGGTTGCTAGGCAGTTGCTAGGGTGTTTTGGGTGGTTGCTAGGGTCTTTCGGGTGGTTGCTAGGCGGTTGCTAGGGTGTTTTGGGTGGTTGCTAGGATATTTTGGGTGGTTGCTAGGGTCTTTTGGGTGGTTGCTAGGCGGTTGCTAGGGTGTTTTGGGTGGTTGCTAGGATATTTTGGGTGGTTGCTAGGGTCTTTTGGGTGGTTGCTAGGTGGTTGCTAGGGTCTTTTGGGTGGTTGCTAGGGTCTTTTGGGTGGTTGCTAGGTGGTTGCTAGGGTGTTTTGGGTGGTTGCTAGGGTATTTTGGGTGGTTGCTAGGGTCTTTTGGGTGGTTGCTAGGGTATTTTGGGTGGTTGCTAGGGTGTTCTGGGTGGTTGCTAAGCGGTTGCTAGGGTGTTCTGGGTGGTTGCTAGGGTCTTTTGGGTGGTTGCTAGGCGGTTGTTAGGGTCTTTTGGGTGGTTGCTAGGCGGTTGCTAGGGTATTTTGGGTGGTTGCTAGGGTGTTCTGGGTGGTTGCTAGGCGGTTGCTAGGGTGTTCTGGGGGGTTGCTATGGTATTGAGGGCGGTTGATATGGTGTTACTAGGTGGTTGGTAGTTGTCACAGATGGTTACTATGGAGTTTTTATAGAGTTCTTAGCATGATCTTGGCATGATTCAACACTTAACTAATTGCTATTAGCATGTAGCTATTCACTGCTAGCATGTGTAGCATGTTGGAAGTGCTGTTTGCTAGCATGAGTCAAAAGAGCCAAAACTCATCTCTATACGATGTTCTGATACAGAGATATAGGTCTTGCAAAACGGTTGCTAGGGTACTCAAGTTTGGTTGCTATGGAGTTGCTTGGGAGCTGGAAGCATTAAACTTAAGAAGTTTAAAGTGGTTTGAAGTTTAAAGTAGTTTAAAGTAGTTTGAAGTTTATGATAGATATATAAATAAGTTAGATAGATACACACACACAAACACACACACACACACACACACACACACACACACACACTCACTCACTCAGACTACCTCGCTCACACACTCACTCAGACACACACACACACACACACACTCAGAGTTTATGAGTTTAGAGTTTATAAGTGTACGAGTTTTTGAGTTTAGAGTTTATAAGTTTAAATGAGTTTAGAGTTCAGAGTTTATTAATTTATGAGTTTAAGAGTTCATAAGTCTATGAATTCATGAGTTTATTAGTTAATTAGTTATTAAATTTAAGTTAATTAGTTTATAAGTGTATGAGATTAGAGTTTATTAGTTTAAATGAGTTTCATTGGCTAATATATATAGAACGGCAGTTTGGTTTAGTCTTCAAGGTGTTTAGATTTGAATTTTTGTCGGTTGGTGAGTTTGAATCTGGATTTGAATTTTTTAGAACTCCCCAATGTAAGTCAATGGGAGTTTTTCCGAGTTTTGATCGTCATTTGTAGGAAAACCGTAAGTCCGATCAGTCTGAAAAGATAAAGCAACTCGAGTCAGAACAGTTTGAGTGTCTGAGCCGAGTTTGGAGTATGTAGAGTTAAAGCTCTAGGACGAGTTTGAGTGGAATTTTTTGGTAAGAAGAATAATAATAATAATAATAAGTTTAAATAGGATTTCAATATGTTGGCTCTCTCAAGCCAACTTAACTAGATGCGAAAGTTCGTCGAGACAAACTTTAAGTTGGCTTGAGAAAGTTTGGACCGGAAAGTTTTTTGCTAGGCGGTTGTTAGGATGTTATGGGTGGTCGCTATGGTGTTGCTAGGCGGTTGCTAAGGTATTCTGGGTGGTTGCTAGGCGGTTGCTAGGGTATTTTGGGTGGTTGCTAGGGTGTTTTTGGGTGGTTGCTAGGGTGTTTTGGGTGGTTGCTAGGCGGTTGCCAGGGTCTTTTGTGTGGTTGCTAGGCGGTTGCTAGGGTGTTCTGGGTGGTTGCTAGGATATTTTGGGTGGTTGCTAGGGTCTTTTGGGTGGTTGCTAGGGTATTTTGGGTGGTTGCTAGGCGGTTGCTAGGGTGTTTTGGGTGGTTGCTAGGCGGTTTTGGGTGGTTGCTAGGCGGTTGCTAGGGTATTTTGGGTGGTTGCTAGGGTGTTCTGGGTGGTTGCTAGGCAGTTGCTAGGGTGTTATGGGTGGTTGCTATGGTGTTGCTAGGCGTTGCTAAGGTATTCTGGGTGGTTGCTAGGTGGTGGCCAGGGTGTTCTGGGTGGTTGCTAGGCTGTTTTGGGTGGTTGCTAGGGTATTCTGGGTGGTTGCTAGGGTCTTTTGGGTGGTTGCTAGGGTCTTTTGGGTGGTTGCTAGGGTCTTTTGGGTGGTTGCTAGGCGGTTGCTAGGGTCTTTTGGGTGGTTGCTAGGGTCTTTTGGGTGGTTGCTACGGTGTTCTGGGTGGTTGCTAGGGTCTTTTGGGTGGTTGCTAGGTGGTTGCTAGGGTGTTCTGGGGGGTTGCTATGGTATTCAGGGCGGTTGATATGGTGTTACTAGGTGGTTGGTAGTTGTCACAGATGGTTACTATGGAGTTTTTATAGAGTTCTTAGCATGATCTTGGCATGATTTAACACTTAACTAATTGCTATTAGCATGTAGCTATTCACTGCTAGCATGTGTAGCATGTTGGAAGTGCTGTTTGCAAGCATGAGTCAAAAGAGCCAAACCTCATCTCTATACGATGTTCTGATACAGAGATATAGGTCTTGCAAAACGGTTGCTAGGGTACTCAAGTTTGGTTGCTATGGAGTTGCTTGGGAGCTGGAAGCATTAAACTTAAGAAGTTTAAAGTGGTTTGAAGTTTAAAGTAGTTTAAAGTAGTTTGAAGTTTATGATAGATATATAAATAAGTTAGATAGATACACACAAACACACACACACACACACACTCACTCAGACTACCTCGCTCACACACACACTCAGACACACACACACACACACACACTCAGAGTTTATGAGTTTAGAGTTTATATGTGTACGAGTTTTTGAGTTTAGAGTTTATAAGTTTAAATGAGTTTAGAGTTCAGAGTTTATTAATTTATGAGTTTAAGAGTTCATAAGTCTATGAATTCATGAGTTTATTAGTTAATTAGTTATTAAATTTAAGTTAATTAGTTTATAAATGTATGAGATTAGAGTTTATTAGTTTAAATGAGTTTCATTGGCTAATATATATAGAACGGCAGTTTGGTTTAGTCTTCAAGGTGTTTAGATTTGAATTTTTGTCGGTTGGTGAGTTTGAATCTGGATTTGAATTTTTTAGAACTCCCCAATGTAAGTCAATGGGAGTTTTTCCGAGTTTTGATCGTCATTTGTAGGAAAACCGTAAGTCCGATCAGTCTGAAAAGATAAAGCAACTCGAGTCAGAACAGTTTGAAGGTCTGAGCCGAGTTTGGAGTATGTAGAGTTAAAGCTCTAGGAGGAGATTGAGTGTAATTTTTTGGTAAGAAGAATAATAATAACTAGATGCGAAAGTTCGTCGAGACAAACTTTAAGTTGGCTTGAGAAAGTTTGGAGCAGAATGTTTTTTGCTAGGCGGTTGCTAGGGTGTTCTGGGTGGTTGCTAGGCGGTTGCTAGGGTGTTCTGGGTGGTTGCTAGGCGGTTGCTAGGGTGTTCTGGGTGGTTACTAGGGTGTTCTGGGTGGTTGCTAGGCGGTTGCTAGGATATTTTGGGTGGTTGCTAGGGTCTTTTGGGTGGTTGCTAGGGTATTTTAGGTGGTTGCTAGGGTATTCTGGGTGGTTGCTAGGCGGTTGCTAGGATATTTCTGGTGGTTGCTAGGCGGTTGCTATGATATTTTGGGTGGTTTCTAGGGTCTTTTGGGTGGTTGCTAGGATATTTTTGGTGGTTGCTAGGGTCTTTTGGGTGGTTGCTAGGTGGTTGCTAGGGTATTCTGGGTGGTTGCTAGGCTGTTTTGGGTGGTTGCTAGGGTATTCTGGGTGGTTGCTAGGCGGTTGCTAGGGTATTTTGGGTGGTTGCTAGGGTATTTTGGGCAGTTGCTAGGGTGTTCTGGGTGGTTGTTAGGCAGTTGCTAGGGTATTCTGAGTGGTTACTATGGTGTTGCTAGGGTGTCCTAAGGTATTTTGGGTGGTTGCTAGGGTGTTCTGAGTGGTTGCTATGGTGTTGCTAGGGTGTCCTAAGGTATTTTGGGTGGTTGCTAGGGTGTTCCGAGTGGTTGCTATGGTGTTGCTATGGTGTTCTAAGGTATTTTGGGTGGTTGCTAGGGTGTTCTGGGTGGTTGCTATGGTGTTGCTAGGGTGTTCTAAGGTATTTTGGGTGGTTGCTAGGGTGTTCTGAGTGGTTGCTATGGTGTTGCTAGAGTGTTCTAAGGTATTTTGGGTGGTTGCTAGGGTGTTCTGAGTGGTTGCTATGGTGTTGGTAGGGTGTCCTAAGGTATTTTGGGTGGTTGCTAGGGTGTTCTGGGTGGTTGTTAGGCAGTTGCTAGGGTGTTCTGAGTGGTTGCTATGGTGTTGCTAGGGTGTCCTAAGGTATTTTGGGTGGTTGCTAGGGTGTTCTGGGTGGTTGCTATGGTGTTGCTAGGGTTTTTTAAGGTATTTTGGGTGGTTGCTAGGGTGTTCTGGGTGGTTGCTATGGTATTCAGGGCAGTTGATATGGTGTTACTAGGTGGTTGGTAGTTGTCACAGATGGTTACTATGGAGTTTTTATAGAGTTCTTAGCATGATCTTGGCATGATTTAACACTTAACTAATTGCTATTAGCATGTAGCTATTCACTGCTAGCATGTGTAGCATGTTGGAAGTGCTGTTTGCAAGCATGAGTCAAAAGAGCCAAACCTCATCTCTATACGATGTTCTGATACAGAGATATAGGTCTTGCAAACCGGTTGCTAGGGTACTCAAGTTTGGTTGCTATGGAGTTGCTTGGGAGCTGGAAGCATTAAACTTAAGAAGTTTAAAGTGGTTTGAAGTTTAAAGTAGTTTAAAGTAGTTTGAAGTTTATGATAGATATATAAATAAGTTAGATAGATACACACAAACACACACACACACACACTCAGACTACCTCGCTCACACACTCACTCAGACACACACACACACACTCAGAGTTTATGAGTTTAGAGTTTATAAGTGTACGAGTTTTTGAGTTTAGAGTTTATAAGTTTAAATGAGTTTAGAGTTCAGAGTTTATTAATTTATGAGTTTAAGAGTTCATAAGTCTATGAATTCATGAGTTTATTAGTTAATTAGCTATTCAATTTAAGTTAATTAGTTTATAAATGTATGAGATTAGAGTTTATTAGTTTAAATGAGTTTCATTGGCTAATATATATAGAACGGCAGTTTGGTTTAGTCTTCAAGGTGTTTAGATTTGAATTTTTGTCGGTTGGTGAGTTTGAATCTGTATTTGAATTTTTTAGAACTCCCCAATGTAAGTCAATGGGAGTTTTTCCGAGTTTTGATCATCATTTGTAGGAAAACCGTAAGTCCGATCAGTCTGAAAAGATAAAGCAACTAACTTCAGATCAGTTTGAGTGTCTGAGCCGAGTTTGGAGTATGTAGAGTTAAAGCTCTAGGACGAGTTTGAGTCAACAGTTTTTCACAGAAGAATAATAATAATAACTAGATGCGAAAGTTCGTCGAGACAAACTTTAAGTTGGCTTGAGAAAGTTTGGGCCGCAAAGGTTGCTAGGGTGTTCTGGGTGGTTCCTAATGTATTTTTTAGGGTATTTTGGGCGGTTGCTAGGGTGTTCTGGGTGGTTGCTAGGTGGTTGCTAGGGTGTCCTGGGTGGTTGCTAAGGTCTTTTGGGTGGTTGCTAGGGTATTTTGGGTGGTTGCTAGGGTGTTCTAGGTGGTTGCTAGGGTATTCTGGGTGGTTGCTAGGCGGTTGCTAGGGTTTTCTGGGTGGTTGCTAGGGTCTTTTGGGTGGTTGCTAGGGTCTTTTGAGTGGTTGCTAGGCAGTTGCTAGGGTGTTTTGGGTGGTTGCTAGGATGTTTTGGGTGGTTGCTAGGGTCTTTTGGGTGGTTGCTAGGCAGTTGCTAGGGTGTTTTGGGTGGTTGCTAGGGTCTTTTGGGTGGTTGCTAGGGTCTTTTGGGTGGTTGCTAGGGTCTTTTGAGTGGTTGCTAGGCAGTTGCTAGGGTGTTTTGGGTGGTTGCTAGGGTCTTTTGGGTGGTTGCTAGGGTGTTTTGGGTGGTTGCTAGGATATTTTGGGTGGTTGCTAGGGTCTTTTGGGTGGTTGCTAGGCGGTTGCTAGGGTGTTTTGGGTGGTTGCTAGGATATTTTGGGTGGTTGCTAGGGTCTTTTGGGTGGTTGCTAGGTGGTTGCTAGGGTGTTCTGGGTGGTTGCTAGGGTGTTTTGGGTGGTTGCTAGGGTATTTTGGGTGGTTGCTAGGGTCTTTTGGGTGGTTGCTAGGGTATTTTGGGTGGTTGCTAGGGTGTTCTGGGTGGTTGCTAAGCGGTTGCTAGGGTGTTCTGGGTGGTTGCTAGGGTCTTTTGGGTGGTTGCTAGGCGGTTGTTAGGGTCTTTTGGGTGGTTGCTAGGCGGTTGCTAGGGTATTTTGGGTGGTTGCTAGGGTGTTCTGGGTGGTTGCTAGGCGGTTGCTAGGGTGTTCTGGGGGGTTGCTATGGTATTGAGGGCGGTTGATATGGTGTTACTAGGTGGTTGGTAGTTGTCACAGATGGTTACTATGGAGTTTTTATAGAGTTCTTAGCATGATCTTGGCATGATTCAACACTTAACTAATTGCTATTAGCATGTAGCTATTCACTGCTAGCATGTGTAGCATGTTGGAAGTGCTGTTTGCTAGCATGAGTCAAAAGAGCCAAAACTCATCTCTATACGATGTTCTGATACAGAGATATAGGTCTTGCAAAACGGTTGCTAGGGTACTCAAGTTTGGTTGCTATGGAGTTGCTTGGGAGCTGGAAGCATTAAACTTAAGAAGTTTAAAGTGGTTTGAAGTTTAAAGTAGTTTAAAGTAGTTTGAAGTTTATGATAGATATATAAATAAGTTAGATAGATACACACACACAAACACACACACACACACACACACACACACACACACACACACACACACACACACACACACACACTCACTCACTCACTCAGACTACCTCGCTCACACACTCACTCAGACACACACACACACACACACTCAGAGTTTATGAGTTTAGAGTTTATAAGTGTACGAGTTTTTGAGTTTAGAGTTTATAAGTTTAAATGAGTTTAGAGTTCAGAGTTTATTAATTTATGAGTTTAAGAGTTCATAAGTCTATGAATTCATGAGTTTATTAGTTAATTAGTTATTAAATTTAAGTTAATTAGTTTATAAGTGTATGAGATTAGAGTTTATTAGTTTAAATGAGTTTCATTGGCTAATATATATAGAACGGCAGTTTGGTTTAGTCTTCAAGGTGTTTAGATTTGAATTTTTGTCGGTTGGTGAGTTTGAATCTGGATTTGAATTTTTTAGAACTCCCCAATGTAAGTCAATGGGAGTTTTTCCGAGTTTTGATCGTCATTTGTAGGAAAACCGTAAGTCCGATCAGTCTGAAAAGATAAAGCAACTCGAGTCAGAACAGTTTGAGTGTCTGAGCCGAGTTTGGAGTATGTAGAGTTAAAGCTCTAGGACGAGTTTGAGTGGAATTTTTTGGTAAGAAGAATAATAATAATAACTAGATGCGAAAGTTCGTCGAGACAAACTTTAAGTTGGCTTGAGAAAGTTTGGGCCGCAAAGGTTGCTAGGGTGTTCTGGGTGGTTCCTAATGTATTTTTTAGGGCATTTTGGGCGGTTGCTAGGGTGTTCTGGGTGGTTGCTAGGTGGTTGCTAGGGTGTCCTGGGTGGTTGCTAAGGTCTTTTGGGTGGTTGCTAGGGTATTTTGGGTGGTTGCTAGGGTGTTCTAGGTGGTTGCTAGGGTATTCTGGGTGGTTGCTAGGCGGTTGCTAGGGTTTTCTGGGTGGTTGCTAGGGTCTTTTGGGTGGTTGCTAGGGTCTTTTGAGTGGTTGCTAGGCAGTTGCTAGGGTGTTTTGGGTGGTTGCTAGGATGTTTTGGGTGGTTGCTAGGGTCTTTTGGGTGGTTGCTAGGCAGTTGCTAGGGTGTTTTGGGTGGTTGCTAGGGTCTTTTGGGTGGTTGCTAGGGTCTTTTGGGTGGTTGCTAGGGTCTTTTGAGTGGTTGCTAGGCAGTTGCTAGGGTGTTTTGGGTGGTTGCTAGGGTCTTTTGGGTGGTTGCTAGGCGGTTGCTAGGGTGTTTTGGGTGGTTGCTAGGATATTTTGGGTGGTTGCTAGGGTCTTTTGGGTGGTTGCTAGGGTGTTCTGGGTGGTTGCTAGGGTGTTTTGGGTGGTTGCTAGGGTATTTTGGGTGGTTGCTAGGGTGTTCTGGGTGGTTGCTAGGCGGTTGCTAGGGTGTTCTGGGGGGTTGCTATGGTATTGAGGGCGGTTGATATGGTGTTACTAGGTGGTTGGTAGTTGTCACAGATGGTTACTATGGAGTTTTTATAGAGTTCTTAGCATGATCTTGGCATGATTCAACACTTAACTAATTGCTATTAGCATGTAGCTATTCACTGCTAGCATGTGTAGCATGTTGGAAGTGCTGTTTGCTAGCATGAGTCAAAAGAGCCAAAACTCATCTCTATACGATGTTCTGATACAGAGATATAGGTCTTGCAAAACGGTTGCTAGGGTACTCAAGTTTGGTTGCTATGGAGTTGCTTGGGAGCTGGAAGCTTTAAACTTAAGAAGTTTAAAGTGGTTTGAAGTTTAAAGTAGTTTAAAGTAGTTTGAAGTTTATGATAGATATATAAATAAGTTAGATAGATACACACACACAAACACACACACACACACACACACACACACACACACACACACACACACACACACACACACACTCACTCAGACTACCTCGCTCACACACTCACTCAGACACACACACACACTCAGAGTTTATGAGTTTAGAGTTTATAAGTGTACGAGTTTTTGAGTTTAGAGTTTATAAGTTTAAATGAGTTTAGAGTTCAGAGTTTATTAATTTATGAGTTTAAGAGTTCATAAGTCTATGAATTCATGAGTTTATTAGTTAATTAGTTATTAAATTTAAGTTAATTAGTTTATAAGTGTATGAGATTAGAGTTTATTAGTTTAAATGAGTTTCATTGGCTAATATATATAGAACGGCAGTTTGGTTTAGTCTTCAAGGTGTTTAGATTTGAATTTTTGTCGGTTGGTGAGTTTGAATCTGGATTTGAATTTTTTAGAACTCCCCAATGTAAGTCAATGGGAGTTTTTCCGAGTTTTGATCGTCATTTGTAGGAAAACCGTAAGTCCGATCAGTCTGAAAAGATAAAGCAACTCGAGTCAGAACAGTTTGAGCGTCTGAGCCGAGTTTGGAGTATGTAGAGTTAAAGCTCTAGGACGAGTTTGAGTGGAATTTTTTGGTAAGAAGAATAATAATAATAATAATAAGTTTAAATAGGATTTCAATATGTTGGCTCTCTCAAGCCAACTTAATAATAAGTTTAAATAGGATTTCAATATGTTGGCTCTCTCAAGCCAACTTAACTAGAAAAAAAGTTCGTTGAGTCAAACTTTAAGTTGGCTTGAGAAAGCCGGACCAGAAAGTTTGAAGAAGTTTGAAGTTTAAAGTAGTTTGAAGTTTAAATTAGTTTAAAGGTTAAAGTAGTTTAAAGGTTAAAGTAGATTAAAGTTTAAAGTAGTTTAAAGTTTGAATTAGTTTTAAGTTTAAAGTAGTTTAAAGGTTAAAGTAGATTAAAGTTTAAATTAGTTGATTTAAACTAATACATTTTTGATTAGTTTAAAAGTTTAAAGTAGTTTGAAGTTTAAAGTAGTTTAAAGGTTAAAGTAGTTTAAAGGTTAAAGTAGATTAAAGTTTAAAGTAGTTTAAAGTTTTAATTTGTTTTAAGTTTAAAGTAGTTGAAAGTAGTTTGAAGTTTAAAGTAGTTCGACGTTTAAAGTAGTTTAAAGTTTGAATTAGTTTTAAGTTTAAAGTAGTTGAAAGTAGTTTGAAGTTTAAAGTAGTTTGACGTTTAAAGTAGTTTGAAGTTCAAAGTAGTTTAAAATTTTAATTAGTTTGAAGTTTAAAGCAGTTTAAAGTTTCAAGTAGTTTAAAGTTAAAAAGTTGCTAGGCTGTTGCTAGGGTATTCTGGGTGGTTGCTATTGTGTTGCTAGGCGGTTACTATGGTATTCTGGGTGGTTGCTAGGGTGTTGTTAGGCGGTTGCTAGGGTGTTCTGGGTGGTTGCTATGGTGTTACTAAGTGGTTGCTAGGCGGTTGCTAGGGTGTTCTGGGTGGTTGCTATGGTATTCAGGGCGGTTGATATGGTGTTACTAGGTGGTTGGTAGTTGTCACAGATGGTTACTATGGAGTTTTTCTAGAGTTCTTAGCATGATCTTGGCATGATTTAACACTTATCTAATCGCTATTAGCATGTAGCTATTCACTGCTAGCATGTGTAGCATGTTGGAAGTGCTGTTTGCTAGCATGAGTCAAAAGAGCTAAACCTCATCTCTATACGATGTTCTGATACAGAGATATAGGTCTTGCAAAACGGTTGCTAGGGTACTCAAGTTTGGTTGCTATGGAGTTGCTTGGGAGCTGGGAGCTTTAATTTTAAGAAGTTTAAATTGGTTTAAAGTAGTTTAAAGTAGTTTAAAGTAGTTTGAAGTTTATGACAGAGATAGATAGATAAATAAGTTAGATAGATACACACACACACACACACTCAGACTATCTCGCTCACACTCACTCAGACACACACACTCTCAGAGTTTATGAGTTTAGAGTTTATAAGTGTATAAATTGATGAGTTTATAAGTGTACAAGTTTTTGAGTTTAGAGTTTATAAGTTTAAATGAGTTTAGAGTTCAGAGTTTATTAATTTATGAGTTTAAGAGTTCATAAGTCTATGAATTCATGAGTTTATTAGTTAATTAGTTATTAAATTTAAGTTAATTAGTTTATAAGTGTATGAGATTAGAGTTTATTAGTTTAAATGAGTTTCATTGGCTAATATATATAGAACGGCAGTTTGGTTTAGTCTTCAAGGTGTTTAGATTTGAATTTTTGTCGGTTGGTGAGTTTGAATCTAGATTTGAATTTTTTAGAACTCCCCAATGTAAGTCAATGGGAGTTTTTCCGAGTTTTGATCGTCATTTGTAGGAAAACCGTAAGTCCGATCAGTCTGAAAAGATATAGCAACTAACTTCAGATCAGTTTGAGTGTCTGAGCCGAGTTTGGAGTATGTAGAGTTAAAGCTCTAGGGCGAGTTTGAGTCAACAGTTTTTCACAGAAGATTAATAATAATAATAAGTTTAAGTACAATATCAGTAAGTTGGCTTTCTCAAGCCAACTTAATAATAATAAGTTTAAATAGGATTTCAATATGTTGGCTTTCTCAAGCCAACTTAATAAGTTTAAATAGGATTTCAATATGTTGGCTTTCTCAAGCCAACTTAATAATAACTAGATGCGAAAGTTCGTCGAGACAAACTTTAAGTTGGCTTGATAAAGTCGGACCAGAAAGTTTGAAGAAGTTTGAAGTTTAAATTAGTTTGAAGTTTAAATTAGTTTGAAGTAGTTTGAAGTTTAAAGTAGTTTGAAGTTTAAAGTAGTTTGAAGTTTAAAGTATTTAAAAGTAGTTTAAAGTATTTTGAGTGGTTGGTTAGTTGTCACAGATGGTTACTATGGAGTTTTTATAGAGTTCTTAGCATGATCTTGGCATTATTTAACACAAAGAAAGAAAGAAAGATAGGTTAGATAGATAAAAAGGTTAGAAAGAAAGATTAGTTCGAAAGAAAGAAAGAAAGAAAGAAAGAAAGAAAGAAAGAAAAAGAGTAGTTAGAAAGAAAGAAAGAAAGAAAGAAAGAAAGAAAGAAAGAAAAAGATTAGTTAGAAAGAATGAAGGAAAGATTAGTTAGTTAGAAAGAAAGAAAGATAGGTTAGAAAGATAAAAAGGTTAGAAAGAAAGATTAGTTAGAAAGAAAGAAAGAAAGAAAGAAAGAAAGAAAGAAAGAAAGAAAGAAAGAAAGAAAGAAAGAAAGAAAAAGAGTAGTTAGAAAGAAAGAAAGAGAGAAAGATTAGTTAGAAAGAATGAAGGAAAGATTAGTTAGTTAGAAAGAAAGTTAGAAAGAAAGAAAGAAAGAAAGAAAGAAAGAAAGAAAGAAAGAAAGAGAAAGAAAGAAAGAAAAAGAGTAGTTAGAAAGAAAGGAAGAAAGAAAGAAAGAAAGAAAGAAAGAAAGAAAGAAAAAGAAAGAAAGAAAGAGAAAGATTAGTTAGAAAGAATGAAGGAAAGATTAGTAAGAAAGAAAGAAAGATAGGTTAGAAAGATAAAAAGGTTAGAAAGAAAGAAAGAAAGAAAGAAAGAAAGAAAGAACAAAAGAAAGAAAGATGGATTAGTTAGAAAGAAAGATAGATTAATTAGAAAGAAAGAAAGATGGATAAGTTAGAAAGAAAGAAAGAAAGAAAGAAAGAAAGAAAGAAAGAAAGAAAGAAAGAAAGAAAGAAAGAAAGAAAGAAAGAAAGAAAGAAAGAGAAAGAAAGAAAAAGAGTAGTAAGAAAGAAAGAAAGAAAGAAAGAAAGATCAGTTAGAAAAGAAAGAAGGAAAGATTAGTTAGAAAGAAAGAAAGAAAGATAGGTTAGAAAGATAAAAAGGTTAGAAAGAAAGATTAGTTAGAAAGAAAGAAAGAAAGAAAGAAAGAAAGAGAGTAGTTAGAAAGAAAGAAAGAAAGATAGATTAGTTAGAAAGAATGAAGGAAATATTAGTTAGTTAGAAAGAAAGAAAGAGAAAGAAAGAAAGAAAGAAAGAAAGAAAGAAAGAAAGAAAGAAAGAAAGAAAGAAAGATGGATTAGTTACAGAGAAAGATAGATTAATTAGAGAGAAAGAAAGATGAATAAGTTAGAAAGAAAGATAGATAGATAGATTAGAAAGAAAGAAAGAAAGAAAGAAAGAAAGATGGATTAGTTAGAAAGAAAGATAGATTAATTAGAAAGAAAGATGGATAAGTTAGAAAGAAAGATGGATTAGTTAAAAAGAGATAGATAGATAGTTTAAAGTTTAAAGTAGTTTGAAGTAGATAGATGGATGAGTTTATTTGTTTAAATGAGTCTCAATGGCTCATATAGTATATAGAACGGCAGTTTGGTTTAGTCTTCAAGGTGTTTAGATTTAAATTTTTGTCGGTTTGAATTTTTTAGAACTCCCCAATGTAAGTCAATGGGAGTTTTTGAATGAGTTTTTTCGAGTTTTGATCGTCATTTTTAGGAAAACCGTAAGTCCGATCAGTCTGAAAATAGATAGCACACTTAGTCAGAAAAGTTTGAGTGTCTGAGCCGAGTTTGGAGTATGTAGAGTTAAAGCTCTAGGAGGAGTTACATATAGAAATTTTTAGTCTCAGAAGAATAATAATAACTAGATGCGAAAGTTCGTCGAGACAAACTTTAAGTTGGCTTGATAAAGTCGGACCAGAAAGTTTGAAGAAGTTTGAAGTTTAAATTAGTTTGAAGTTTAAATTAGTTTGAAGTAGTTTGAAGTTTAAAGTAGTTTGAAGTTTAAAGTAGTTTGAAGTTTAAAGTATTTAAAAGTAGTTTAAAGTATTTTGAGTGGTTGGTTAGTTGTCACAGATGGTTACTATGGAGTTTTTATAGAGTTCTTAGCATGATCTTGGCATTATTTAACACAAAGAAAGAAAGAAAGAAAGATAGGTTAGAAAGATAAAAAGGTTAGAAAGAAAGATTAGTTCGAAAGAAAGAAAGAAAGAAAGAAAGAAAGAAAGAAAGAAAGAAAGAAAGAAAGAAAAAGAGTAGTTAGAAAGAAAGAAAGAAAGAAAGAAAGAAAGAAAGAAAAAGATTAGTTAGAAAGAATGAAAGATTAGTTAGTTAGAAAGAAAGAAAGATAGGTTAGAAAGATAAAAAGGTTAGAAAGAAAGATTAGTTAGAAAGAAAGAAAGAAAGAAAGAAAGAAAGAAAAAGAGTAGTTAGAAAGAAAGAAAGAGAGAAAGATTAGTTAGAAAGAATGAAGGAAAGATTAGTTAGTTAGAAAGAAAGTTAGAAAGAAAGAAAGAAAGAAAGAAAGAAAGAAAGAAAGAGAAAGAAAGAAAAAGAGTAGTTAGAAAGAAAGAAAGAAAGAAAGAAAGAAAAAGAAAGAAAGAAAGAAAAAGAAAGAAAGAAAGAGAAAGATTAGTTAGAAAGAATGAAGGAAAGATTAGTAAGAAAGAAAGAAAGATAGGTTAGAAAGATAAAAAGGTTAGAAAGAAAGAAAGAAAGAAAGAAAGAAAGATGGATTAGTTAGAAAGAAAGATAGATTAATTAGAAAGAAAGAAAGATGGATAAGTTAGAAAGAAAGAAAGAAAGAAAGAAAGAGAAAGAAAAAGAGTAGTAAGAAAGAAAGAAAGAAAGAAAGATCAGTTAGAAAAGAATGAAGGAAAGATTAGTTAGAAAGAAAGAAAGAAAGATAGGTTAGAAAGATAAAAAGGTTAGAAAGAAAGATTAGTTAGAAAGAAAGAAAGAAAGAAAGAAAGAAAGAAAGAAAGAGAGTAGTTAGAAAGAAAGAAAGAAAGAAAGAAAGAAAGATAGATTAGTTAGAAAGAATGAAGGAAATATTAGTTAGTTAGAAAGAAAGAAAGAAAGAAAGAAAGAAAGAAAGAAAGATGGATTAGTTAGAGAGAAAGATAGATTAATTAGAGAGAAAGAAAGATGAATAAGTTAGAAAGAAAGATAGATAGATTAGAAAGAAAGAAAGAAAGAAAGAAAGATGGATTAGTTAGAAAGAAAGATAGATTAATTAGAAAGAAAGATGGATAAGTTAGAAAGAAAGATGGATTAGTTAAAAAGAGATAGATAGATAGTTTAAAGTTTAAAGTAGTTTGAAGTAGATAGATGGATGAGTTTATTTGTTTAAATGAGTCTCAATGGCTCATATAGTATATAGAACGGCAGTTTGGTTTAGTCTTCAAGGTGTTTAGATTTAAATTTTTGTCGGTTTGAATTTTTTAGAACTCCCCAATGTAAGTCAATGGGAGTTTTTGAATGAGTTTTTTCGAGTTTTGATCGTCATTTTTAGGAAAACCGTAAGTCCGATCAGTCTGAAAATAGATAGCACACTTAGTCAGAAAAGTTTGAGTGTCTGAGCCGAGTTTGGAGTATGTAGAGTTAAAGCTCTAGGAGGAGTTACATATAGAAATTTTTAGTCTCAGAATAATAATAATAACTAGATGCGAAAGTTCGTCGAGACAAACTTTAAGTTGGCTTGATAAAGTCGGACCAGAAAGTTTGAAGAAGTTTGAAGTTTAAATTAGTTTGAAGTTTAAATTAGTTTGAAGTAGTTTGAAGTTTATAGTTTGAAGTTTAAAGTATTTAAAAGTAGTTTAAAGTATTTTGAGTGGTTGGTTAGTTGTCACAGATGGTTACTATGGAGTTTTTATAGAGTTCTTAGCATGATCTTGGCATTATTTAACACAAAGAAAGAAAGAAAGATAGGTTAGAAAGATAAAAAGGTTAGAAAGAAAGATTAGTTCGAAAGAAAGAAAGAAAGAAAGAAAGAAAGAAAGAAAGAAAGAAAGAAAGAAAGAAAAAGAGTAGTTAGAAAGAAAGAAAGAAAGAAAGAAAGAAAGAAAGAAAGAAAGAAAAAGATTAGTTAGAAAGAATGAAGGAAAGATTAGTTAGTTAGAAAGAAAGAAAGATAGGTTAGAAAGATAAAAAGGTTAGAAAGAAAGATTAGTTAGAAAGAAAGAAAGAAAGAAAGAAAGAAAGAAAGAAAGAAAGAGAAAGAAAGAAAGAAAAAGAGTAGTTAGAAAGAAAGAAAGAGAGAAAGATTAGTTAGAAAGAATGAAGGAAAGATTAGTTAGTTAGAAAGAAAGTTAGAAAGAAAGAAAGAAAGAAAGAAAGAAAGAAAGAAAGAAAGAAAGAGAAAGAAAGAAAGAAAAAGAGTAGTTAGAAAGAAAGAAAGAAAGAAAGAAAGAAAGAAAGAAAGAAAGAAAGAAAGAAAAAGAAAGAAAGAGAAAGATTAGTTAGAAAGAATGAAGGAAAGATTAGTAAGAAAGAAAGAAAGAGAAAGAAAAAGAGTAGTAAGAAAGAAAGAAAGAAAGAAAGATCAGTTAGAAAAGAATGAAGGAAAGATTAGTTAGAAAGAAAGAAAGAAAGATAGGTTAGAAAGATAAAAAGGTTAGAAAGAAAGATTAGTTAGAAAGAAAGAAAGAAAGAAAGAAAGAAAGAGAGTAGTTAGAAAGAAAGAAAGAAAGAAAGAAAGAAAGATGGATTAGTTAGAAAGAATGAAGGAAATATTAGTTAGAAAGAAAGAAAGAAAGAAAGAAAGAAAGAAAGAAAGAAAGAAAGAAAGAAAGAAAGAAAGAAAGATGGATTAGTTAGAGAGAAAGATAGATTAATTAGAGAGAAAGAAAGATGAATAAGTTAGAAAGAAAGATAGATAGATTAGAAAGAAAGAAAGAAAGAAAGAAAGAAAGAAAGAAAGATGGATTAGTTAGAAAGAAAGATAGATTAATTAGAAAGAAAGATGGATAAGTTAGAAAGAAAGATGGATTAGTTAAAAAGAGATAGATAGATAGTTTAAAGTTTAAAGTAGTTTGAAGTAGATAGATGGATGAGTTTATTTGTTTAAATGAGTCTCAATGGCTCATATAGTATATAGAACGGCAGTTTGGTTTAGTCTTCAAGGTGTTTAGATTTAAATTTTTGTCGGTTTGAATTTTTTAGAACTCCCCAATGTAAGTCAATGGGAGTTTTTGAATGAGTTTTTTCGAGTTTTGATCGTCATTTTTAGGAAAACCGTAAGTCCGATCAGTCTGAAAATAGATAGCACACTTAGTCAGAAAAGTTTGAGTGTCTGAGCCGAGTTTGGAGTATGTAGAGTTAAAGCTCTAGGAGGAGTTACATATAGAAATTTTTAGTCTCAGAAGAATAATAAGTTTAAGTACAATATCAGTAAGTTGGCTTTCTCAAGCCAACTTAACTAGATGCGAAAGTTCGTCGAGACAAACTTTAAGTTGGCTTGAGAAAGTTTGGACCAGAACGTTTTTTGCTAGGCGGTTGTTAGGATGTTATGGGTGGTCGCTATGGTGTTGCTAGGCGGTTGCTAAGGTATTCTGGGTGGTTGCTAGGCGGTTGCTAGGGTATTTTGGGTGGTTGCTAGGGTGTTTTGGGTGGTTGCTAGGCGGTTGCCAGGGTCTTTTGTGTGGTTGCTAGGCGGTTGCTAGGGTGTTCTGGGTGGTTGCTAGGATATTTTGGGTGGTTGCTAGGGTCTTTTGGGTGGTTGCTAGGGTATTTTGGGTGGTTGCTAGGCGGTTGCTAGGGTGTTTTGGGTGGTTGCTAGGCGGTTTTGGGTGGTTGCTAGGCGGTTGCTAGGGTATTTTGGGTGGTTGCTAGGGTGTTCTGGGTGGTTGCTAGGCAGTTGCTAGGGTGTTATGGGTGGTTGCTATGGTGTTGCTAGGCGTTGCTAAGGTATTCTGGGTGGTTGCTAGGTGGTGGCCAGGGTGTTCTGGGTGGTTGCTAGGCTGTTTTGGGTGGTTGCTAGGGTATTCTGGGTGGTTGCTAGGGTCTTTTGGGTGGTTGCTAGGGTCTTTTGGGTGGTTGCTAGGCGGTTGCTAGGGTCTTTTGGGTGGTTGCTAGGGTCTTTTGGGTGGTTGCTAGGCGGTTGCTAGGGTCTTTTGGGTGGTTGCTAGGGTCTTTTGGGTGGTTGCTACGGTGTTCTGGGTGGTTGCTAGGGTCTTTTGGGTGGTTGCTAGGCGGTTGCTAGGGTGTTCTGGGGGGTTGCTATGGTATTCAGGGCGGTTGATATGGTGTTACTAGGTGGTTGGTAGTTATCATAGATGGTTACTATGGAGTTTTTATAGAGTTCTTAGCATGATCTTGGCATGATTTAACACTTAACTAATCGCTATTAGCATGTAGCTATTCACTGCTAGCATATGTAGCATGTTGGAAGTGCTGTTTGCTAGCATGAGTCAAAAGAGCCAAACCTCATCTCTATACGATGTTCTGATACAGAGATATAGGTCTTGCAAAACGGTTGCTAGGGTACTCAAGTTTGGTTGCTATGGAGTTGCTTGGGAGCTGGGAGCTTTAAACTTAAGAAGTTTAAATTGGTTTGAAGTTTAAAGTAGTTTAAAGTAGTTTGAAGTTTATGATAGATATATAAATAAGTTAGATAGATACAAACACACACACACACACACACACACACACACACTCACACAGACTACCTCGCTCACACACTCACTCAGACACACACACACACACACACACACACTCAGAGTTTATGAGTTTAGAGTTTATAAGTGTACAAGTTTTTGAGTTTAGAGTTTATAAGTTTAAATGAGTTTAGAGTTCAGAATTTATTAATTTATGAGTTTAAGAGTTCATAAGTCTATGAATTCATGAGTTTATTAGTTAATTAGTTATTAAATTTAAGTTAATTAGTTTATAAGTGTATGAGATTAGAGTTTATTAGTTTAAATGAGTTTCATTGGCTAATATATATAGAATGGCAGTTTGAATTAGTTTTCAAGGGATTTAGATTTAAATTTTTGTCGGTTGGTGAGTTTGAATTTTTTTAGAATGCCCAATGTTAAGTCAATGGGAGTTTTTCCGAGTTTTGATCGTCATTTGTAGGAAAACCGTAAGTCCGATCAGTCTGAAAATAGATAGCACACTTAGTCAGAAAAGTTTGAGTGTCTGAGCCGAGTTTGGTGTATGTAGAGTTAAAGCTCTAGGAGGAGTTTAATATAGAAATTTTAGTCTCAGAATAATAATAATAACTAGATGCGAAAGTTCGTCGAGACAAACTTTAAGTTGGCTTGAGAAAGTTTGGACCAGAACGTTTTTTGCTAGGCGGTTGTTAGGATGTTATGGGTGGTCGCTATGGTGTTGCTAGGCGGTTGCTAAGGTATTCTGGGTGGTTGCTAGGCGGTTGCTAGGGTATTTTGGGTGGTTGCTAGGGTGTTTTGGGTGGTTGCTAGGGTGTTTTGGGTGGTTGCTAGGCGGTTGCCAGGGTCTTTTGTGTGGTTGCTAGGCGGTTGCTAGGGTGTTCTGGGTGGTTGCTAGGATATTTTGAGTGGTTGCTAGGGTCTTTTGGGTGGTTGCTAGGGTATTTTGGGTGGTTGCTAGGCGGTTGCTAGGGTGTTTTGGGTGGTTGCTAGGCGGTTTTGGGTGGTTGCTAGGGTATTTTGGGTGGTTGCTAGGGTGTTCTGGGTGGTTGCTAGGCAGTTGCTAGGGTGTTATGGGTGGTTGCTATGGTGTTGCTAGGCGTTGCTAAGGTATTCTGGGTGGTTGCTAGGTGGTGGCCAGGGTGTTCTGGGTGGTTGCTAGGCTGTTTTGGGTGGTTGCTAGGGTGTTTTGGGTGGTTGCTAGGCGGTTGCCAGGGTCTTTTGTGTGGTTGCTAGGCGGTTGCTAGGGTGTTCTGGGTGGTTGCTAGGATATTTTGGGTGGTTGCTAGGGTCTTTTGGGTGGTTGCTAGGGTATTTTGGGTGGTTGCTAGGCGGTTGCTAGGGTGTTTTGGGTGGTTGCTAGGCGGTTTTGGGTGGTTGCTAGGCGGTTGCTAGGGTATTTTGGGTGGTTGCTAGGGTGTTCTGGGTGGTTGCTAGGCAGTTGCTAGGGTGTTATGGGTGGTTGCTATGGTGTTGCTAGGCGTTGCTAAGGTATTCTGGGTGGTTGCTAGGTGGTGGCCAGGGTGTTCTGGGTGGTTGCTAGGCTGTTTTGGGTGGTTGCTAGGGTATTCTGGGTGGTTGCTAGGGTCTTTTGGGTGGTTGCTAGGGTCTTTTGGGTGGTTGCTAGGGTCTTTTGGGTGGTTGCTAGGGTCTTTTGGGTGGTTGCTAGGCGGTTGCTAGGGTCTTTTGGGTGGTTGCTACGGTGTTCTGGGTGGTTGCTAGGGTCTTTTGGGTGGTTGCTAGGCGGTTGCTAGGGTGTTCTGGGGGGTTGCTATGGTATTCAGGGCGGTTGATATGGTGTTACTAGGTGGTTGGTAGTTATCACAGATGGTTACTATGGAGTTTTTATAGAGTTCTTAGCATGATCTTGGCATGATTTAACACTTAACTAATCGCTATTAGCATGTAGCTATTCACTGCTAGCATATGTAGCATGTTGGAAGTGCTGTTTGCTAGCATGAGTCAAAAGAGCCAAACCTCATCTCTATACGATGTTCTGATACAGAGATATAGGTCTTGCAAAACGGTTGCTAGGGTACTCAAGTTTGGTTGCTATGGAGTTGCTTGGGAGCTGGGAGCTTTAAACTTAAGAAGTTTAAATTGGTTTGAAGTTTAAAGTAGTTTAAAGTAGTTTGAAGTTTATGATAGATATATAAATAAGTTAGATAGATACAAACAAACACACACACACACACACACACACACACTCACACAGACTACCTCGCTCACACACTCACTCAGACACACACACACACACACACACACTCAGAGTTTATGAGTTTAGAGTTTATAAGTGTACAAGTTTTTGAGTTTAGAGTTTATAAGTTTAAATGAGTTTAGAGTTCAGAATTTATTAATTTATGAGTTTAAGAGTTCATAAGTCTATGAATTCATGAGTTTATTAGTTAATTAGTTATTAAATTTAAGTTAATTAGTTTATAAGTGTATGAGATTAGAGTTTATTAGTTTAAATGAGTTTCATTGGCTAATATATATAGAATGGCAGTTTGAATTAGTTTTCAAGGGATTTAGATTTAAATTTTTGTCGGTTGGTGAGTTTGAATTTTTTTAGAATGCCCAATGTTAAGTCAATGGGAGTTTTTCCGAGTTTTGATCGTCATTTTTAGGAAAACCGTAAGTCCGATCAGTCTGAAAATAGATAGCACACTTAGTCAGAAAAGTTTGAGTGTCTGAGCCGAGTTTGGAGTACGTAGAGTTAAAGCTCTAGGACGAGTTTCATATAGAAATTTTAGTCTCAGAATAATAATAATAAGTTTAAATAGGATTTCAATATGTTGGCTCTCTCAAGCCAACTTAACTAGATGCGAAAGTTCGTCGAGACAAACTTTAAGTTGGCTTGAGAAAGTTTGGACCGGAAAGTTTTTTGCTAGGCGGTTGTTAGGATGTTATGGGTGGTCGCTATGGTGTTGCTAGGCGGTTGCTAAGGTATTCTGGGTGGTTGCTAGGCGGTTGCTAGGGTGTTTTGGGTGGTTGCTAGGGTGTTTTGGGTGGTTGCTAGGCGGTTGCCAGGGTCTTTTGTGTGGTTGCTAGGCGGTTGCTAGGGTGTTCTGGGTGGTTGCTAGGATATTTTGGGTGGTTGCTAGGGTCTTTTGGGTGGTTGCTAGGGTATTTTGGGTGGTTGCTAGGCGGTTGCTAGGGTGTTTTGGGTGGTTGCTAGGCGGTTTTGGGTGGTTGCTAGGCGGTTGCTAGGGTATTTTGGGTGGTTGCTAGGGTGTTCTGGGTGGTTGCTAGGCAGTTGCTAGGGTGTTATGGGTGGTTGCTATGGTGTTGCTAGGCGTTGCTAAGGTATTCTGGGTGGTTGCTAGGTGGTGGCCAGGGTGTTCTGGGTGGTTGCTAGGGTCTTTTGGGTGGTTGCTAGGGTCTTTTGGGTGGTTGCTAGGCGGTTGCTAGGGTCTTTTGGGTGGTTGCTAGGGTCTTTTGGGTGGTTGCTAGGCGGTTGCTAGGGTCTTTTGGGTGGTTGCTAGGGTCTTTTGGGTGGTTGCTACGGTGTTCTGGGTGGTTGCTAGGGTCTTTTGGGTGGTTGCTAGGCGGTTGCTAGGGTGTTCTGGGGGGTTGCTATGGTATTCAGGGCGGTTGATATGGTGTTACTAGGTGGTTGGTAGTTATCATAGATGGTTACTATGGAGTTTTTATAGAGTTCTTAGCATGATCTTGGCATGATTTAACACTTAACTAATCGCTATTAGCATGTAGCTATTCACTGCTAGCATATGTAGCATGTTGGAAGTGCTGTTTGCTAGCATGAGTCAAAAGAGCCAAACCTCATCTCTATACGATGTTCTGATACAGAGATATAGGTCTTGCAAAACGGTTGCTAGGGTACTCAAGTTTGGTTGCTATGGAGTTGCTTGGGAGCTGGGAGCTTTAAACTTAAGAAGTTTAAATTGGTTTGAAGTTTAAAGTAGTTTAAAGTAGTTTGAAGTTTATGATAGATATATAAATAAGTTAGATAGATACAAACAAACACACACACACACACACACACACACACTCACACAGACTACCTCGCTCACACACTCACTCAGACACACACACACACACACACACACTCAGAGTTTATGAGTTTAGAGTTTATAAGTGTACAAGTTTTTGAGTTTAGAGTTTATAAGTTTAAATGAGTTTAGAGTTCAGAATTTATTAATTTATGAGTTTAAGAGTTCATAAGTCTATGAATTCATGAGTTTATTAGTTAATTAGTTATTAAATTTAAGTTAATTAGTTTATAAGTGTATGAGATTAGAGTTTATTAGTTTAAATGAGTTTCATTGGCTAATATATATAGAATGGCAGTTTGAATTAGTTTTCAAGGGATTTAGATTTAAATTTTTGTCGGTTGGTGAGTTTGAATTTTTTTAGAATGCCCAATGTTAAGTCAATGGGAGTTTTTCCGAGTTTTGATCGTCATTTTTAGGAAAACCGTAAGTCCGATCAGTCTGAAAATAGATAGCACACTTAGTCAGAAAAGTTTGAGTGTCTGAGCCGAGTTTGGAGTATGTAGAGTTAAAGCTCTAGGACGAGTTTCATATAGAAATTTTAGTCTCAGAATAATAATAATAACTAGATTAAAAAGTTCGTCGAGACAAACTTTAAGTTGGCTTGAGAAAGTTTGGACCGGAAAGTTTGAAGTTTAAAGTAATTAGAAGTTTAATTTAGTTTAAAGTTTAAAGAAGTTTGAAGTTTAATTTAGTTTAAAGTTTAAAGAAGTTTGAAGTTTAAAGTAGTTTAAATTTTAAATTAGTCTAAAGTTTAAATCAGTTTGAAGTTTAAAGTAGTTTAAAGTTTAAAGAAGTTTGAAGTTTAAAGTAGTTTAAATTTTAAATTAGTCTAAAGTTTAAATCAGTTTGAAGTTTAAAGTAGTTTAAAGTTTAAAGTAGTTTACAGTTAAAAAGTTGTTGGGGGTTTTCTAGTGGGTTGCTAGGGTGTTCTGGGTGGTTGCTATGGTGTTCCTAGGCGGTTGCTAGGGTATTCTGGGTGGTTGCTAAGCGGTTGCTAGGGTCTTCTGGGTGGTTGCTATGGTGTTGCTAGGTGGTTGCTAGGGTATTCTGGGTGGTTGCTAGGGTGTTCTCGGTGGTTGCTAGGCGGTTGTTAGGGTGTTCTGGGTGGTTGCTATGGTGTTGCTAGGTGGTTGCTAGGGTATTCTGGGTGGTTGCTAGGCGGTTGCTAGGGTGTTTTGGGTGGTTGCTAGGCGGTTGCTAGGGTGTTCTGGGTGGTTGCTATGATGTTGCTAGGCGGTTGCTAGGGTGTTTTGGTGGTTGCTATGGTGTTGCTAGGGTGTTCTGGGTGGTTGCTATGATGTTGCTAGGTGGTTGCTAGGGTGTTTTGGTGGTTGCTATGGTGTTGCTAGGGTATTCTGGGTGGTCGCTATGATGTTGCTAGGTGGTTGCTAGGGTGTTTTGGTGGTTGCTATGGTGTTGCTAGGGTATTCTGGGTGGTCGCTATGATGTTGCTAGGTGGTTGCTAGGGTGTTTTGGTGGTTGCTATGGTGTTGCTAGGGTATTCTGGGTGGTTACTAGGTGGTTGCTAGGGTGTTCTGGGTGGTTGCTATGGTGTTACTAGGTGGTTGGTAGTTATCACAGATGGTTACTATGGAGTTTTTATAGAGTTCTTAGCATGATCTTGGCATGATTTAACACTTAACTAATCGCTATTAGCATGTAGCTATTTACTGTCGAGACAAACTTTACGTTGGCTTGAGAAAGTTTGGACCGGAAAGTTTTTTGGGTGTTCTGGGTGGTTGCTAGGATATTTTTGGTGGTTGCTAGGGTCTTTTGGGTGGTTGCTAGGCGGTTGCTAGGGTCTTTTGGGTGGTTGCTAGGGTCTTTTGGGTAATTGCTAGGCGGTTGCTAGGGTGTTTTGGGTGGTTGCTAGGGTCTTTTGGGTGGTTGCTAGGGTATTTTGGGTGGTTACTAGGGTGTTCTGGGTGGTTGCTAGGGTATTTTGGGTGGTTGCTAGAGTGTTCTGGGTGGTTGTTAGGCAGTTGCTACGGTGTTCTGAGTGGTTGCTATGGTGTTGCTAGGGTGTCCTAAGGTATGTTGGGTGGTTGCTAGGGTGTTCTGGGTGGTTGCTATGGTGTTGCTAGGGTGTTCTAAGGTATTTTGGGTGGTTGCTAGTGTGTTCTGGGTGGTTGCTATGGTGTAGCTAGGGTGTTCTAAGGTATTTTGGGTGGTTGCTAGGGTGTTCTGAGTGGTTGCTATGGTGTTGCTAGGGTGTTCTAAGGTATTTTGGGTGGTTGCTAGGGTGTTCTGGGTGGTTGTTAGGCAGTTGCTACGGTGTTCTGAGTGGTTGCTATGGTGTTGCTAGGGTGTTCTAAGGTATTTTGGGTGGTTGCTAGGGTGTTCTGGGTGGTTGTTAGGCAGTTGCTAGGGTGTTCTGAGTGGTTGCTATGGTGTTGCTAGGGTGTCCTAAGGTATTTTGGGTGGTTGCTAGGGTGTTCTGAGTGGTTGCTATGGTGTTGCTATGGTGTTCTAAGGTATTTTGGGTGGTTGCTAGGGTGTTCTGGGTGGTTGCTATGGTGTTGCTAGGGTGTTCTAAGGTATTTTGGGTGGTTGCTAGGGTGTTCTGGGTGGTTGTTAGGCAGTTGCTAGGGTGTTCTGAGTGGTTGCTATGGTGTTGCTAGGGTGTTCTAAGGTATTTTGGGTGGTTGCTAGGGTGTTCTGAGTGGTTGCTATGGTGTTGCTAGGGTGTTCTAAGGTATTTTGGGTGGTTGCTAGGGTGTTCTGGGTGGTTGCTAGGCGGTTGCTAGGGTGTTCTGGGTGGTTGCTATGGTATTCAGGGCGGTTGATATGGTGTTACTAGGTGGTTGGTAGTTATCACAGATGGTTACTATGGAGTTTTTATAGAGTTCTTAGCATGATCTTGGCATGATTTAACACTTAACTAATCGCTATTAGCATGTAGCTATTCACTGCTAGCATATGTAGCATGTTGGAAGTGCTGTTTGCTAGCATGAGTCAAAAGAGCCAAACCTCATCTCTATACGATGTTCTGATACAGAGATATAGGTCTTGCAAAACGGTTGCTAGGGTACTCAAGTTTGGTTGCTATGGAGTTGCTTGGGAGCTGGGAGCTTTAAACTTAAGAAGTTTAAATTGGTTTGAAGTTTAAAGTAGTTTAAAGTAGTTTGAAGTTTATGATAGATATATAAATAAGTTAGATAGATACAAACAAACACACACACACACACACACACACACACTCACAGAGACTACCTCGCTCACACACTCACTCAGACACACACACACACACACACACACACACACACACACACTCAGAGTTTATGAGTTTAGAGTTTATAAGTGTACAAGTTTTTGAGTTTAGAGTTTATAAGTTTAAATGAGTTTAGAGTTCAGAATTTATTAATTTATGAGTTTAAGAGTTCATAAGTCTATGAATTCATGAGTTTATTAGTTAATTAGTTATTAAATTTAAGTTAATTAGTTTATAAGTGTATGAGATTAGAGTTTATTAGTTTAAATGAGTTTCATTGGCTAATATATATAGAATGGCAGTTTGAATTAGTTTTCAAGGGATTTAGATTTAAATTTTTGTCGGTTGGTGAGTTTGAATTTTTTTAGAATGCCCAATGTTAAGTCAATGGGAGTTTTTCCGAGTTTTGATCGTCATTTTTAGGAAAACCGTAAGTCCGATCAGTCTGAAAATAGATAGCACACTTAGTCAGAAAAGTTTGAGTGTCTGAGCCGAGTTTGGAGTATGTAGAGTTAAAGCTCTAGGACGAGTTTCATATAGAAATTTTAGTCTCAGAATAATAATAATAACTAGATGCGAAAGTTCGTCGAGACAAACTTTAAGTTGGCTTGAGAAAGTTTGGACCGGAAAGTTTTTTGCTAGGCGGTTGTTAGGATGTTATGGGTGGTCGCTATGGTGTTCCTAGGCGGTTGCTAAGGTATTCTGGGTGGTTGCTAGGCGGTTGCTAGGGTATTTTGGGTGGTTGCTAGGGTGTTTTGGGTGGTTGCTAGGGTGTTTTGTGTGGTTGCTAGGCGGTTGCCAGGGTCTTTTGTGTGGTTGCTAGGCGGTTGCTAGGGTGTTCTGGGTGGTTGCTAGGATATTTTGGGTGGTTGCTAGGGTCTTTTGGGTGGTTGCTAGGGTATTTTGGGTGGTTGCTAGGCGGTTGCTAGGGTGTTTTGGGTGGTTGCTAGGCGGTTTTGGGTGGTTGCTAGGCGGTTGCTAGGGTATTTTGGGTGGTTGCTAGGGTGTTCTGGGTGGTTGCTAGGCAGTTGCTAGGGTGTTATGGGTGGTTGCTATGGTGTTGCTAGGCGTTGCTAAGGTATTCTGGGTGGTTGCTAGGTGGTGGCCAGGGTGTTCTGGGTGGTTGCTAGGCTGTTTTGGGTGGTTGCTAGGGTATTCTGGGTGGTTGCTAGGGTCTTTTGGGTGGTTGCTAGGGTCTTTTGGGTGGTTGCTAGGCGGTTGCTAGGGTCTTTTGGGTGGTTGCTACGGTGTTCTGGGTGGTTGCTAGGGTCTTTTGGGTGGTTGCTAGGCGGTTGCTAGGGTGTTCTGGGGGGTTGCTATGGTATTCAGGGCGGTTGATATGGTGTTACTAGGTGGTTGGTAGTTATCACAGATGGTTACTATGGAGTTTTTATAGAGTTCTTAGCATGATCTTGGCATGATTTAACACTTAACTAATCGCTATTAGCATGTAGCTATTCACTGCTAGCATATGTAGCATGTTGGAAGTGCTGTTTGCTAGCATGAGTCAAAAGAGCCAAACCTCATCTCTATACGATGTTCTGATACAGAGATATAGGTCTTGCAAAACGGTTGCTAGGGTACTCAAGTTTGGTTGCTATGGAGTTGCTTGGGAGCTGGGAGCTTTAAACTTAAGAAGTTTAAATTGGTTTGAAGTTTAAAGTAGTTTAAAGTAGTTTGAAGTTTATGATAGATATATAAATAAGTTAGATAGATACAAACAAACAAACACACACACACACACACACACACACACACACACTCACAGAGACTACCTCGCTCACACACTCACTCAGACACACACACACACACACACACACACACACACTCAGAGTTTATGAGTTTAGAGTTTATAAGTGTACAAGTTTTTGAGTTTAGAGTTTATAAGTTTAAATGAGTTTAGAGTTCAGAATTTATTAATTTATGAGTTTAAGAGTTCATAAGTCTATGAATTCATGAGTTTATTAGTTAATTAGTTATTAAATTTAAGTTAATTAGTTTATAAGTGTATGAGATTAGAGTTTATTAGTTTAAATGAGTTTCATTGGCTAATATATATAGAATGGCAGTTTGAATTAGTTTTCAAGGGATTTAGATTTAAATTTTTGTCGGTTGGTGAGTTTGAATTTTTTTAGAATGCCCAATGTTAAGTCAATGGGAGTTTTTCCGAGTTTTGATCGTCATTTTTAGGAAAACCGTAAGTCCGATCAGTCTGAAAATAGATAGCACACTTAGTCAGAAAAGTTTGAGTGTCTGAGCCGAGTTTGGAGTATGTAGAGTTAAAGCTCTAGGACGAGTTTCATATAGAAATTTTAGTCTCAGAATAATAATAATAATAATAATAATAATAAGTTTAAATAGGATTTCAATATGTTGGCTCTCTCAAGCCAACTTAATAATAATAAGTTTAAATAGGATTTCAATATGTTGGCTCTCTCAAGCCAACTTAACTAGATGCGAAAGTTCGTCGAGACAAACTTTAAGTTGGCTTGATAAAGTCGGACCAGAAAGTTTGAAGAAGTTTGAAGTTTAAATTAGTTTGAAGTTTAAATTAGTTTGAAGTAGTTTGAAGTTTAAAGTAGTTTGAAGTTTAAAGTAGTTTGAAGTTTAAAGTATTTAAAAGTAGTTTAAAGTATTTTGAGTGGTTGGTTAGTTGTCACAGATGGTTACTATGGAGTTTTTATAGAGTTCTTAGCATGATCTTGGCATTATTTAACACAAAGAAAGAAAGAAAGATAGGTTAGAAAGATAAAAAGGTTAGAAAGAAAGATTAGTTCGAAAGAAAGAAAGAAAGAAAGAAAGAAAGAAAGAAAGAAAAAGAGTAGTTAGAAAGAAAGAAAGAAAGAAAGAAAGAAAGAAAGAAAGAAAGAAAGAAAGAAAGAAAGAAAGAAAAAGATTAGTTAGAAAGAATGAAGGAAAGATTAGTTAGTTAGAAAGAAAGAAAGATAGGTTAGAAAGATAAAAAGGTTAGAAAGAAAGATTAGTTAGAAAGAAAGAAAGAAAGAAAGAAAGAAAGAAAGAAAAAGAGTAGTTAGAAAGAAAGAAAGAGATAAAGATTAGTTAGAAAGAATGAAGGAAAGATTAGTTAGTTAGAAAGAAAGTTAGAAAGAAAGAAAGAAAGAAAGAAAGAAAGAAAGAAAGAGAAAGAAAGAAAGAAAAAGAGTAGTTAGAAAGAAAGAAAGAAAGAAAGAAAGAAAGAAAGAAAGAAAGAAAGAAAGAAAGAAAGAAAGAAAGAAAGAAAGAAAGAAAAAGAAAGAAAGAAAGAGAAAGATTAGTTAGAAAGAATGAAGGAAAGATTAGTAAGAAAGATAGGTTAGAAAGATAAAAAGGTTAGAAAGAAAGAAAGAAAGAAAGAAAGAAAGAAAGAACAAAAGAAAGAAAGATGGATTAGTTAGAAAGAAAGATAGATTAATTAGAAAGAAAGAAAGATGGATAAGTTAGAAAGAAAGAAAGAAAGAAAGAAAGAAAGAAAGAAAGAAAGAAAGAAAGAGAAAGAAAAAGAGTAGTAAGAAAGAAAGAAAGAAAGAAAGATCAGTTAGAAAAGAATGAAGGAAAGATTAGTTAGAAAGAAAGAAAGAAAGATAGGTTAGAAAGATAAAAAGGTTAGAAAGAAAGATTAGTTAGAAAGAAAGAAAGAGAGTAGTTAGAAAGAAAGAAAGAAAGAAAGAAAGAAAGAAAGAAAGAAAGATAGATTAGTTAGAAAGAATGAAGGAAATATTAGTTAGTTAGAAAGAAAGAAAGAAAGAAAGAAAGAAAGAAAGAAAGAAAGAAAGAAAGAAAGAAAGAAAGATGGATTAGTTAGAGAGAAAGATAGATTAATTAGAGAGAAAGAAAGATGAATAAGTTAGAAAGAAAGATAGATAGATTAGAAAGAAAGAAAGAAAGAAAGAAAGAAAGATGGATTAGTTAGAAAGAAAGATAGATTAATTAGAAAGAAAGATGGATAAGTTAGAAAGAAAGATGGATTAGTTAAAAAGAGATAGATAGATAGTTTAAAGTTTAAAGTAGTTTGAAGTAGATAGATGGATGAGTTTATTTGTTTAAATGAGTCTCAATGGCTCATATAGTATATAGAACGGCAGTTTGGTTTAGTCTTCAAGGTGTTTAGATTTAAATTTTTGTCGGTTTGAATTTTTTAGAACTCCCCAATGTAAGTCAATGGGAGTTTTTGAATGAGTTTTTTCGAGTTTTGATCGTCATTTTTAGGAAAACCGTAAGTCCGACCAGTCTGAAAATAGATAGCACACTTAGTCAGAAAAGTTTGAGTGTCTGAGCCGAGTTTGGAGTATGTAGAGTTAAAGCTCTAGGAGGAGTTACATATAGAATTTTTTAGTCTCAGAAGAATAATAATAATAATAATAAGTTTAAGTACAATATCAGTAAGTTGGCTTTCTCAAGCCAACTTAATAATAAGTTTAAATAGGATTTCAATATGTTGGCTCTCTCAAGCCAACTTAATAAGTTTAAATAGGATTTCAATATGTTGGCTCTCTCAAGCCAACTTAATAATAATAAGTTTAAGTACAATATCAGTAAGTTGGCTTTCTCAAGCCAACTTAATAATAATAAGTTTAAGTACAATATCAGTAAGTTGGCTTTCTCAAGCCAACTTAATAAGTTTAAATAGGATTTCAATATGTTGGCTCTCTCAAGCCAACTTAATAATAATAATAAGTTTAAATAGGATTTCAATATGTTGGCTCTCTCAAGCCAACTTAATAAGTTTAAATAGGATTTCAATATGTTGGCTTTCTCAAGCCAACTTAATAAGTTTAAATAGGATTTCAATATGTTGGCTCTCTCAAGCCAACTTAATAAGTTTAAATAGGATTTCAGTAAGTTGGCTTTCTCAAGCCAACTTAATTAAATGAATGACTACTAGAAAAAATCTTTAGTCTATGGCAACTCTTATCAATAGCCTACATTTAATAGTTGACATTATTTAATTACTAATTAGTATCCAGCTCTTTACATTGCATTAGTTGAGTTGGCATAGTTAATGAACTAATAAAATAAAGTTTAAAATGCTAACCATATATTTCAACATAGCCTATCATTGCATATTCCACCACACAAAGGACTGTTTATAAGGTGACAATCCGTTATACATTTGAAGATTGTAGGCTATCTTGAAGATTTTTGTATTGTATCTTCTGTTATAAAGACGAAAATTGACATTTCGTTAATTAAAAAAAATAAGAACACAATGTAAAATATAAACATTGTTCTGTTAGATGTGTTTTGACTAGGCTACTTGTTTAATTTAACTTGTTTAATACTTTGTTTAATTATATCTCTGGGTAATGAAGATAGCCTATTAACAAAAAATAAATCTTATATATATATATATATAAAACTTAGTAGGCTACTGCCAGTAGCGGCAGTATAATTAGCATCGGCTAACAAACGTGCGCTTCTAGCGATCTTAAACGTCGGGACTTCTACGTGTCAAATAGCATGCATCCACTTCTTTGTCAGACAGTCATCGCTTGGAAAAGCATTAAAACTCAAATATGGTTGTCACTGATTATTATTTAACCAATGAGGGATGCTACAGTGACACCTCGATGTTGCTTCAGCCATTGCTGTTTCGACCGGAAGTCGCTTTACACAACAAACGCTGAACCGGATGTGCGTTCTAACTTCCGTGAAAAAGGCCTATGGGGAAGCAAACAATTTTTGACCGTGAGGATCATGAATCATGTAAGGACATGCTAACTGTTGATTACAATGTGTTTGAGCATCAGAACTGAACCAAAATAAAGAAGATAAATGCAGTATTGGACTGGAAGTGTATATGTTTGGAACCACGCGTCAGATAACCCTACAAACACCTCTAAGGGACAAGATGGTAAATTGTCGCTACACCAGCGTAATGTCAAAACAATGAAAAATGTGTGAATTTTTTTTTTTTTTTTTTAAACATTCAAGCATGAACACCTATTCTAATTGGCCAACTTTGGAAAAGATGATACTAGGTCTCCTTTAAACATGAATTTGTTAAGATTATGCTTTAAATAAGAAAATAAAACTGTATGTTTTGCCATCATCACATACAACTCACCCATGATATTCCACTGGTTTTTGAAGTATTTGAGGCCAAAAGTTATGATGTGAGAAAGACCAACGAGAAACAGCAAATACCATAATGCTAGTTCTAATAATAATTTTGGAAACTATTGTGCATAAGCCGAGATATTAAAGATGCACACAGTCATTTTTATGTTGTGTTGTAAATGACGCCTAACGGCATGAATCATCGTCAGTGACATCATGCAACAACATTGTAGAAATGCTCTGTTCTAGTCAGTCATGATTTGTTGAAAATATAAACAATTAGTCCACTGATTTGAGTCAATGTGGGAGTGCAAGATTTTAAACCAAATTTTTTCAATGAGAATTAAATGACTTGAGTTTAAGTTTCTTTAATGTGATGAGAAAGAAAGACTGGCTCCAGCGAACTAGTGCAATAAATACACTAAACATGTGACGATTCGCGAACTAATGACTTTAGATCGATTCATTTTGATGAATGTCTAAAACTTTGTGATACTTTGTCTCCTTTTTTTTCTATTATCTAAACTTATTTTATTTTAAATTTACATAACATTTTAGATGAGATTTATATTATAATGATGTTTTTGATGTTTCTATTTTATTTCCAGAATAAATTTTATGTGATAAACTGTCTTTTGACATTTATTTCTGGTATATTGTCAGTAGTGGGGTCACAGTTTCCCCTATATTTGTGGATGCATATATTGTGTCATCATCCACATCTGTGTTCACTTGATTGTGTTTTCTTTTGATTAACATGTCTGCCATATTTCAAATCAGATTAAAGTGAGGAGTGTCAGTGTGTGTGCCAGAAGAAACTACAGCAGGTTTATCAGCCTGAATGATGGGAGGGACTGTGTCTGTTCCGGTGTTACAAGAGAAAGTGGAAATAAACCAGGAAGGATCTCCTTACGATCGTACTAAACTTTCATATGGACACAATGTATTAAGACACTCTTGAGAACACAGTGAATGTTGAGTTGAAGGTAAGTCATGGAAGAATCAGAAACACATTTACCTGAAGTCTGGCATGAGTGTGACTTGAGGACCATGTTTGAGTTCAACAGGTTTAATGCATGTAATAGTTAATCTTTCAAATAAATGAAAGATTTTTGAATCAAGATTATAGATATATTTGCATTTTTGATAATGAAATCATGATTCAACAACCTTCAACGTGTTTATATGTATTTATAAGTGCTACATGTAGATTCACATTGTATATTTATATCCTGGTTTGTCTTGACCCGTTTAACCGGTTTTCTTCCAACAGAAAGTGATTGTAAATGTGTATCTCGCTTTTGGACTGAAGGTTTAGTGTAAGTATTATTCTCAGGCATAAAGCATGTATGCTGACACACTTTTCTGTAATGTTTTCTCTTTTTTCATATTTTATTTTTAGCATCTGTGTCTCAGAGATGAAGTTCATTTGTTTGACTCTCCTGCTTGTTAGTGGAATTACAGATTCAAGATCAGGTAATTTATTCATCATTGTGAATAATACTTTATATTTATTGCACATTACTGTTCGTCTGGAACAACATTAGAGTAAAAACCTTTAGGATGTGTAGCTCAGATCTGCTCTTTCTCTTGTAACAGAGCAGTATATAGTAGTGGGACCTGCAGATCCTGTATTTGCTGTATCTGGTGAAGAAGTGATTCTGCCCTGTTCAGTCAAACCCAGCATCAGTGTTGTGGACATGAGAGTGGAGTGGTTTAGACTTGATCTGAAAGACTCACCACTAGTGCATCTCTATGATGATCATGAAGACAGAAACACAGAGCAGATTCAGTCCTACAGAGGAAGAACAAAACTGAGTCATCAAGAACTACAGAGAGGAAACGCATCACTCAAACTCTCAACAGTCCGAGTCTCTGATGAAGGACTTTATAAGTGTTTTATTCAGTCTAAATCCTGGTCTGATGACGCCACTATTGATGTCAGAGTTGACGGTGAGGAAACCAGTGAGAACTAGCATGCTCTTTTCACTGAACAAACTAACTAAAAAACGCCAGAATAACAACAGAATGTTCTTGTTGATCTGTAGCTGTAGGACGTCCTCCAGTGATCACTGTAGATGGGTTTGATCGTTCAGGAGGGCTTCATCTACAGTGTGAATCTGAAGGTTGGTATCCTGAACCTGATCTTGAGTGGCTGGACAGTGAAGGAGTCAGTTTGAGTTCAGAAACTAATGAGACACACAGAAACTCAGACGGATTCAGTGTCAAACACACCATTACTGTATATGACAGTAACAACAAGATTCACTGCAGAGTCAAACTGAGACATCACATGCTGGAGACACTGATTAACACCACAAGTGAGTAATGATACTTCTGTTACTCTGTCATGTTCTCATGATATTTTTGATGCAGTAAAAATAATTCATGATTATCAGCTTATTATGTGAAGCTATAGGCAATAGCAGAATTATGTTTATAATACAGTTTTGTATCAACATTATTGAAACAAATGTGTATGTGTCATTCAGAACTGAACATTATATAAACACCTGTAAAAATATGTTTGATTTACACAATGTGCTTATTTACTGATTTGTTTTGCAGATAATATGTTTATTTCTTGGAGGACGTCAATCATCCTGACTGCAGTTGCTGTTGTGCTCGTTGTGATTTCTGGAATACTGATAGCTGTGTTCGCTCATAAAAACAGAGGTAAAGTTCTTGTTTTCTTGCTGTTTAATGTAAATAAATGGGGATAATAGACTGGGGATCATTTCTTACATATTTTACTAATTTCTATTTATGAACATCTGCATATCTTAAACACACACACAGACATCAACAATCAGCACATGAATCTCAACAATGGTGACAATCAATAGTTTCATGTCGCAGTGCATGCTGGGTGCCAGCATAGTACAAAACTCCCAGTATGCATTGCAGCATGAATAAATTATACAGCTGAATGGTCTTACCATTTTATGTGTTTGCTTGTTTTTTGGCAATGTTTTTATTTACTTTTTTTGTAGCCTGTTTTGTGATGTTCAGAGTATTATTATTTTTTTGATTGTCACCATTGTTGAGATTCATGGTCTGATGTTTGATGTCTAAGTGATGTTATAACTCTGTATTTGTGCATGATGTGTTTTTAATATCTTCATTATAACTGATTGCTGTTGGAACTCTTGCTGTAGTTTAACACTGGTGGTAATGTAAAGTTTAAGTGTGTCAAAAATCTAACACTTAAAGGATTGAACACTGGATGAGATCAAGAGACTCATCCAACACTCTAATTGTTTTCTTGTTATTTTATATATTTCTATGTAAATAAATATGGCAGCCTGGGGATAGTTTTTTACACATTTTACTCATTTCTATTTATGAACATCTGCATCATAGAGACAGACATCAACAATAAATCAAGAGACCACAAGATGATTATGTCATTATCATTACATAACAATCAGCATTCACTGATCACATTTTCTCTCTTTTCTGCCATAAATGTCCCTCATAAACACACAGTTAAAGCAGCCAGAGAAAAACACGTTAACAGCACTTAATTATCTCATTAACTATTTAAAAGGTTTCTGTTGTCTGAGTTTTGTGTCACTGTGTTTAAGAGTAGAGTGTGTGCTTCAGTCCAGCAGAAGATCATGAAACACTGATGTTATTCTGCCTATTGCTTTATTTAAAACAGTAACTGTGTAGTTGCTGACGCAGTGATAAGCTGTTCGCTAATTATATTAGTTCATGCATGTGTGCTGTTGTTATCTAGCAGTTATCTGAAGAGATTAGAGTTAAATTGATGTTTCTTGTTTTAATGTTATTGTTTAATTTGGTTCACTTTACTGTAAGAATTTTTTTGTGGATAAACGATTTTTTCACGGCATTAATATGTTCACATAACTAGCACACTACAAATTAGTTAAATGGCAATTGGCCAGTTTAAGGCAGTCAGTTTCTGCAAATGATATGAGTTAAATCATGTTTTAATTTTGTGCAATTGTGCTGGCAATATTTTACGCGACAATTTCTTACAGTAAAAACTGCTTTACTTTGCAGGAGAAGCTGCTGCCAGTTAATTACTGCACATTTACAGTGAAAGGTTTTACAGTAATGATGATTTTTTGTTTTGTTTATTGAAAATGTTTCATTTGAAGTCATGATTATGGTGATTATTGTTTGCTGTAGTTGAGCACTTGACCCTTGACTTTTTTATTATTTTTCACCAATTGCAATAGTGTTGAATTGAGAACACATTGATAAAGTACAGTAGATCAGCTCAAGTTTGTCTGCTTTTATACTGGTTAGTAATAAGTGAAGCTTAATCCTAAAATAGTGAGTTTAATCCTCCTCTGCTGAGATCTTCAGATTTCTTTGATTTGATTTGATTTGTAGTTTATATGTTTCATTGGCTGACATCAAATCGCTTATTTGCCATTGAAATGAATTTAAATGGTAATAAGAAAGTTGTCAACTGAAACATTTGAAATAAAAAAATCATTTACAATTTAAATAAAAAACAACTGAAATAAAATAATTATTTATTTGGTTGAACTAAGAAAAGCCAAATAAGGTGAAATGAACATGAACTTTGGTATAGAAAACTTAAAAATTAAGTTCACTTTACTTAGTTATTTACAAATACTTTCATAGTTATTTATAAACAAAAGTTCAAATAACAAAAATTTTCAAGTTGAAAATACTAAGTAAATACAGCTTAACTGAGTCCATGTAAAAAGATAAAAAGTGTTGACAGTAGTGCATGTAAGACAGATATTAGCTCAGGCATCATGTTCACTGATGATGTGAAGAACTGAGGAAAATGTCTTTGTCTCAAACACTATGAAAGTATGTATAATAATACTATAAAATGTATGCATGTATGTCAGCTTTAATGCTGTTTTCTCTTCTTTATATCCTGAATTTTCTTCAGCAATCGATCAACTACAGAATGAGAAGAGGACACTACAGGATAAGAAGAGGACACTACAGGATGAGAAGAGGACACTACAGGCTGGGCACAGGACACTACAGGATGAGCACAGGACACTACAGAATGAGCACAGGAAAATACAACATGGTGAATCTGTCTTTATTAAGTTATTAATTAATTGCTCATTCAAAGTCTGTTTACAGCCATAACATATCTACTTAACAGACTGTGTATTCATTTAGTTTTGTGTAAATCTTGGGTCCTGTAAAAGGTTATCAGTTGTTTATAATGTATAATTATTCAGTCACTGATGTACTTGTGTGATGTTAACAGCCTATAAACACAACTAATGATTGTAACTTGTTTGTAATTTCAATGTCAAGTCATCTTTATTTATATAGTGCTTTATGCATTACAGATTGTTTCACTGCAGCTTTACAGAGATAACAGGAAAATAATGCAGTAAAGTTTGATTCTGCTGTACAGATCTATAATGTTATTTTCTCCTCTATTTCTGAATTTTCTCTAGAACGTGATCAACTTTTACAAATTCAGAAGATTATTCTACCAAAAGGTGAATTTGTTTATATGCCTTTATTAAAATATGAATTACTTTTGAATTATTTTGCAAAACACTATTAATACACTGTGCATTCATATGTCTCTACTATTCATTATATTTTATTATAAGATATACAGTATAAACTGTGTAAAGTCTTCTTGAAGTCTTCCTGCTCTTCAAGCAGTGATTAAAATTGATCTCATTATTGATCTAAAGATGAATTCTGTTATGAACCCTTTATAACTTCATACTTTCTGTTTCATACTTAGCTGTCCCACATTTAAGAACACACAGAGGTGAGTAAAATATTTAAAGTATTAAAAAGTATTTATTTTAAATTCATCATGTCAAACATTTATTCATTTATTATTATTATTGTTAATGTTTTTGGTATAATGCACTGCATAAATGCTATCAAATGATTCATATAAATGATCAAGGATGATATCCCTACTATTCTTGCATAAGAGTTTTGGGTAACACGTTATTTTACAGCGTCCTTGTTATATATGTACTTTCCATAGTAGCAACAACCTAACAACCACCCAGAATGCCCTAGCAACTGCATAGCAACACCCAGGCAAATGCCTAGCAACCATCAGCCAAAATACCCAAATACCCTAGCAACCACCCAGAATACTCTAGCAACTTCATAGCAAAACCCCAGAATACCCTAGCAACTTAAAGCTTTTTAAACTACTTCAGACTTTCTGTTCAGGTTTTCTCAAGCCAACTTCAACGTTTGCTTACAAACTTTTTAATCTAGTTTACAATTAATGCAATATTTTTATTTTTTATTATCTTGTTCTAAAGTTACTATGATTCCTAATTATAAAATATAATTCTTTATTTTATTATATGCTCATCTGTAAAGCAGAATTTTCAATATTTTCTGCAGTGAATGTGATTCTGGATGCTGATACGGCTCATCCACATCTTATCGTGTCTCATGATGGGAAACAAGTGAAATGTGGAAACAAAGAACTGAAAGCAGTGGATGGAGGAAAAGACAGGTTTGATTATTATCTTGGTGTTCTCGGGAAGGACGGATTCTCCTCAGGGAGTTTTTACTATGAGGTGCAGGTGAAGGATCAAACTGAGTGGGATTTAGGAGTGGCCAGAGAATCCAGTAAGAGGAGCGGGTTCAGTCTGAGTCCTGATGAAGGATACTGGACTGTGGGACGGTTTAATGAGAGTTATTGGGCTCATGACTCTTCAACTGTCCCTCTTTCTCTGAGAGTGAAGCCTCAGAGGGTCGGGGTGTTTGTGGATTATGAGGAGGGTCTCGTCTCCTTTTATGATGTGAAGTCCATGTCTCATATCTACACTTACACTGCTCAGTCTTTTAACGAGAAACTCTATCCATTTGTTTGTTTGGGGTATCGGTGGAATCATAACTCCACACCACTGATTATCTGTGATGATTAATAATGACTTCAGTGAATGAATTTACATAATCAAGTGAAATAAAAGGAAATACAATACAATAAGTGTAATAGCCCCAAATATGAACTATTATTCAGAAATGTGGACACAGAAGTGTGTGTGAGGGCTTCATCTGATCACTGTTCTCCATCAGCACCTCCTCATCTCCACTAGATAGTGAATGAAAGTCATCATGAAGTGCTGATCGCACAGTGAACTGTTTCTCCCTCAATAGTGTTTGGTGTTTGTTGATGAATGTCCAGATTGAGTAAAGCTGGAATCAAAGAACAAGCTCAAATATAAGACATTTTCATGTGTGTAACGTTTTGCTCACTACATCATTCCCACAATGCCATTTGTGTTATTCAGTTTTCATGACTTATATGTGGATAGCGTAAAGAATAAGTAGAGAACAAACTTCTGATCCGACAGATGAATAGATGAGTTTAAAGGTCCCATGACATGAAATTTTCACTTTCTGAGGTTTTTTAACATTAATATGAGTTCCCCTAGCCTGTATATGGTCCCCAAGTTTCTAGAAATTTGAATCGGTGTAAATCGAGCTTTTGCTATCTTTCTCTGCCTTTAAGAAAATGGAGGCTCAATCAGGCTGATCTTGAATCTCCTCCTTATGAGGTCATAAGTAGAAATGTTACCTCCCCTTTCTCTGCTTTGCCCGCCCAGAGAATATTTCCCGACCATGAGAAAATGAGCTAGGAAGTAGGAACGCGCGCGCGCGATTTTAGTTTGTCCACGAGAGATATCGTTAGCTGTGTCCCAATGTTGAAGGCTGCATCCTTCGAAGGACGCAGACTTCAAGGATGCAGCCTATGCGTCCTCTGAAGGACGCACCATGTAGCCTTCCTAGGATTTCCTGATTGTGCAACCAGGTGTTCCCGATCACCGCTCCTGGCGCCAAGCAACGGTGCGAGAGGACAGCTGCTATCCTGATCATTCATTTTGATAACTGAGTAAACAGCTATGGAGCCAGAATTGACTATTGTCATTTTTATGTTTTATATTTTACTAGAGGTCATGGTGTGCCCCGGCGCTGCCGGATCATGTATTTTCGGTTTAGCCCTGTTTGAATACAAAACCCAATTGAATATAAAAAGTCCAGTATTTCTCGCGCTCGTCATCTGCAGCTGTATGGAACGCCGTTGGGGACAATACCTATAATATGCAACGCGTGAAATTTGGACGCATTAACACGCACAGTTTGTACGCGTCTTTTTGGTCCGTGTAAACGCGAACGTTTTGTACGTCTAAACGCGAAGTTTTTTGTCATGTTATTTGTTGTGTTTATGTACTTGTCAGGAGATGGCGCTGTAGTTCACATGTTGATACCTATAAAAGGTGTAGAGTAAGAATGGAGGGGTGCACCTGCTGCCTAATCATGTACATGGCTGGCACTGTTATATTGCTTGTGGGTTTGAATAAACCTTGAAGAAATGAGAACTTTCTTGTCTTCCTGATTACTTGGACCTAGACATAACAAATTGGCGACGAGGATTTTGCTGTTCTATATGAAAGATGTCTGCTGTTGCTTCTTTTCCTACGCCATTCTTACCATGTCCGGGTGAGCCGTCTATTCCATTTGGCGTCTGGTTGAAGATGTTTGAGAATTACTTACTTGTCGTAAATGCATCAGGAGATGACTGGCCAGTTGCAAGAAAGCGAGCGTTGTTTCTTCATTGCCTGGGAACAGAAGGGCAGAGACTATTCTATACTTTACCAAACCCAGGAGAAACAATGGAGGATGCTATTGAGACTTTGAAACTACACTTTATTCCTCGACGTAATGTTGTGGCTGAGCGTCATGCATTCAGAAAACGAATTCAAGCACCAGGTGAAACAATCCTGCAGTATGTTGCTTCTCTTCGGGACTTAGCCACCACATGTGAGTTTGCATCTAATAATGATGAAATGTTGCGAGATCAATTAGTGGAGAATGTAAACAGTCATCGTATTAGAGAACGTCTGTTGTTAGAGACTGATTTGACGCTTAACAAGGCTATTACTATTGCTACACAAATGGAGGCTGCTGGTGAACAAGCTAAACTTTTTTCAAATCAGACTTCAGTACCTGTGCAAGCAATACAAGCAACAAGTGTGCCTGCTGTTGATCGTTACAAAAGACAATCACTTTTGAAACCTCTGCCTGTGCCTTCAAAGTCTTTTGCTACTTCCTTGGCTCGTGCATGTTATCGGTGTGGATCTACAAAACATCTTGCAAATGATTCCAGATGTCCTGCAGTTTCTGTAAAGTGCAATAATTGTCAAAAGTTGGGACATTTTTCAAGAGTGTGTCGTTCACAGCAAACACATTCTGTACATGAGATTGAACTTCCTGAGCTTCAGATTCTTTACATGCATGATTCAGTATCTAATAAGATAAAGTGTACTACTACTATCATGACTGCATCAGTCTCTGTACCTGTGGAGTTGATTGTGGATTCTGGATCTTCCGTTTCCATTCTGCCTAAATCTGTGTATGAAAAACACTTTAAACAAGACTCTTTGCTGCCTCCTGCTGTTAAATTGGTGACGTATTCACGAAATCCAATACCAGTGCTTGGTTGTCTACCTGTTACTGTTACCAGAGATAATATGACCTGTAATACTTCAATCTTTATAGTCGAATGTGGCACTGCTCTTCTTGGAATGGATTTAATAAATGGATTGCATCTCAAGTTTGAAGGTTCTTCCATACTTCCAGGACCGACTCCGTCTTCAGCCTCTGTAATGCGACTTTCTGCTTCTGTGCCTGTTACTAAGCTAGGATGTGCAAAAGGATTTGAGCATAAGGTAAAAACTTCTTCAGTGGAGAAACCTGTACGTCAGAAACTCAGACGGTTGCCATTATCTGTTCGAAATGCTGTCAGTGATGAACTTCAACGCCTTCTTGACTTGGGTGTTATTGAACGAGTGGATGCATCACCGTGGATTTCTCCAATTGTAGTTGTTCAGAAGAAGACCGGTGGTATTCGCATGTGTGTAGACCTGCGAGAACCAAATAAAGCTGTTGTTGCGGACAGTTATCCTTTGCCCCATATTGATGAGATGATGTCTATGCTGCGTGGAGCAACTGTCTTTTCTACAATTGATTTAGAGAATGCTTATTTCCAGCTCTTGTTACATGAAGAAAGTCGTGATCTGACTGCATTCATCACCCATGAAGGACTATTTAGATTCTGTCGAGTACCTTATGGCCTTGCTTCAGCTCCATCTGCATTTCAGAAAATGCTAGCAACTGTATTACAAGGATTGCCAAACGTAGCCAATTATTTGGATGATGTCATTGTCTGGGGACGCACAAAAAGTGACCATGACCACATGCTTAAAGTGGTTCTTCAGCGTATACATGATGCAGGCTTACAGTTGAATGATTCAAAATGTCACTTTAATAAAAGCAGTTTGCGCTTCCTTGGTCATACTGTGTCTGCACAGGGTATTCACCCAGATGAGGATCATCTTAGTGCAATGCTTCATGCTCCTGTTCCTAAAGATGTACATCAGCTCCGTTCCCTTCTTGGATTGTTGTCATGGTACAACAAATTCATTCCAAATTTCGCTACAGTTGTAGAACCATTGCGTGCTTGCATCAGACAAGGTTCTGAGTTCAGCTGGTCAGATGAGGCTCAGAAGAGTTTCAGTACTGTAAAGGAGTTGTTACTCCAAAGCCCTGCTTTAGCATTGTTTGACCCTAACTTGCCTATTGTCGTTTCAACGGATGCGTCAGATTATGGACTAGGTGCTGTATTCTCTCAAATTCATGAAAACAACACAGAGCACATTGTTGCATTTGCTTCAAGAACATTGTCTACTGCAGAACGCAAATATTCAACAATTGAAAAGGAAGCTCTAGCATGTGTCTGGGCTGTTGAAAAATGGAGAACTTACCTCTGGGGTCGAAAATTTCTTCTACGTACGGATCATCAGGCCTTGACAGTGCTCCTCTCCTCTAAAGGCACAGATCGCGCTGGAATGAGGATCGCACGTTGGGCAGAGCGACTTTTGTGTTTTAACTATGAGGTGAATTATTATCCTGGCTCTCAAAACCAAGTTGCTGATTATCTTTCACGCCTACCCTTGCCTGCTTCTGATGAGGATCTCTCTGATACTGAGCCGGAGTTTGTTGCATTTTTGTCTTCTGAAATGTCTGCTGTGTCTCCAACTGAATTTGCTCTTGCCTCTGCATCATGCTCAGAAATGACTGCATTACGTGCTCAGATTGTTCGTGGATGGCCCTCTTCATCAGCTGCTGTGGGGGTTGTTCTACGTCCCTATTTTCAAATACGTCATGAACTTGCTGTGCAAAAGGACTATGTGTTTAGAGGGTCACGTCTTGTTGTTCCTGTTGCATTGCGACGTGTTTTGGTGAATCTTGCCCATGAAGGTCATCAAGGAATAGTGCGTACGAAACAGCGCATTCGTGAACTTTACTGGTGGCCTGGTATTGACTGCTTGGTTAAGGAACAGATCAAGAATTGTGAAGTTTGCTTGTCTTCTGATAAGGTTACAACTGTTCGTGCTGCACCTTTACAACCTGTACCTTTTCCAACTATGCCATGGGAAAAAGTGGCTGTTGACATTGTTGGCCCATTTGAAACCGCTACCTGGGATTGTCGGTACATTATGACATTGATTGACTATCATAGTAAGTGGCCAGAAGTGGCATTCACTTCTTCAATCACAAGTAAAAATGTGATCAACTTCTTGACGTCAGTTTTCAGCAGATTTGGAAATCCTCATTACATTGTATCTGACAATGGATGTCAGTTCAAGTCAGTGGAGTTTGCTGCATTTCTGAAAGATCGAGACATTCAACATATATATACGTCAGTGTATCATCCAGCTGCAAATGGAGCTATTGAGCGATTTCATAGAGTACTGAAGAGTTCTATTCAATCTGCTATTCTGTCTGGAAAGCCATGGAAATCAACAGTGACAGACTTTCTTCAAACTTACCGTGCTACTCCCCATGCTGTTACTGGACGGTCTCCTTCTGAGTTACTCTGTGGCAGAAAGTTGCGTACTCGTCTAAATGTTCTCCCTCTTCCTTTAACTTGTAAGGATCCTGCTGTGAGTCAGAAAGTGGCATTGTCTCAAAAGAAGATGAAAACATACACAGACCTCAAACGAAGAGCCTGTACTCCTGAGTTCAAACCTGGAGACTGTGTGCGTATAAAAATTCCAGTTCATGTTCCAAAGGGACATCCTAGATTCTCAAAGCCTTTGAGAATTGTACATCAACTTGGTCCATGCACTTACCAGTTATCAGATGGAAAAAACTGGCATGCATCTCATCTGTCTCCAGCTTGTGCACCTGTGGAAAATGCCATTGATAGTGAACTGGTGTCCTTGCCCCTCCAGTCTGTTCCTTCCTCTACGGTGTTGCCTAAAAATGAACTTGTGAACTTGCCTAATCAAATTGCGTCTCCATCTGTTCCTGTAAGGTCTTCTTCAAGAGTGAAACGCCCTCCGCGTTGGTTGCATGATTATGTTACGTAGTACAAAAGATGGATTATTTTGTGCTAAATGAGAAATTAATTCTAGTTCTAATATGTCTGGTTACAGAATGTAGAATATACTGTTAAACTAATTGAATTGGATGTACATTTTGTATAGATTTTGCCTATTGCACCAACTATGTAATTTGGGTGGAATTTACAGTTTTGAGTAAAGGGGGAATGTTGTGTTTATGTACTTGTCAGGAGATGGCGCTGTAGTTCACATGTTGATACCTATAAAAGGTGTAGAGTAAGAATGGAGGGGTGCACCTGCTGCCTAATCATGTACATGGCTGGCACTGTTATATTGCTTGTGGGTTTGAATAAACCTTGAAGAAATGAGAACTTTCTTGTCTTCCTGATTACTTGGACCTAGACATAACATTATTTAAAGACACGATCGTTTGTATCGCCTTAAAGCAACATTTATGGCCGTGTATTTTTTGTTACGTGTTTCTAGACGAACGTTTTCGTCGTGTAAACATGACATGTTTGAACGTGTAATATTTCTGAGTCTTATTTGATGTGCGACATACACATTTTTCTGTTTTAGTTAAACTGGTGATAATTTATAGTCAATGAATAAATGCATTCAATGACTGCATGAATTGACATTATATTCTTTTGTAACATTAAAGGAATTTGTCCATAGGCGTCGATTTCGGGGGGGACTTTCGTCATGAGTCATTTTGTACCCACCACTTTTAACTTCCGTCCATATTAATTTGACTTTTGGTTCGATTTTTTTTGACCGTTTTCAGTGGTTGTGAGGAGCAATATGAGAGAGAAATTTGGTAATCATTGTCTGACCCAACAAAATTTTTTTAGGATTTAATATAGCTATAAAAAGTAAATATAGCAGAATCATATGGTGACGCATTGCTGCCACATACATATTATTTTTTCACCTCAATTATGTCTCATAACGAGATCTTATGTCGTTTTAAAATAACGATGCATTTTAATTGTTTATTAATGAACTAGTCTTTTTTAAATCAGTGTAGGCTGCCTGCATACATATCTCCACATCTCCGCTGTAATGTAACCTAGATGCGCCTTTCATTCGGACAGGATTACATAATCAGATGGTAGCTACCGTATTTGCTTTCGATTGGATTTTTTTTCGTTGGTGGACATTTTTTTTAGTAACTTTATAGTTATATTTCTCATGTCTGTGAGGCTTGTCTATACACTGTTTGTCAGTTCATTTTTGAGGCGCGCTCCAATTCACAGAGATCATGAAAGCGCGCCCTGTTCGTTTTTTTTTATTTTACAAAGGCACACCGTTTTCTTGTTGTTGTGAGTTTACACAAATAAAAGTAGTTGCGACTGATGTATTATTATATTCTGTATGACCAGAAATTGAGTATTTTAAGTTGTTTCCACTGTTGATAGGAAAATGCGAGTGATGGCACCGGCGCCTCCATGTCATAGTGCGCGCTCCACACTCCGCACAAACACTCGGATATGCGCTTCATATAATAGCAAACATTTATCTAGGTTAACGTTAGAGCGAGCGGCCATGCCAGACGGATAATCCTCTTCACATGTTTAACTAATCAAATTCTGTTGCATTTTATTGCGCCAGTTTGAAAAGGGCGGCTGAAACACTTAGCCTATACAGATAAACGCCCAACGCTGGTGTTTTTCTTTAAACAAATTCGTTTAGGCTTTAAAATAAATATTGTTTATGGGCTAATTAATGCCACAATAATTTATTTATTTTATTTGTTTTGCATTGAATATTTATCATTGAATGCATTGAATATTTGCAATGCACCGCTATGCCATCCTCCCATAGAAAGACACGTTAAGAGCCACCTATTTTCCTTATAATAAAGGGTTTCTATGAAAGGAAAACGCTTAATGTATAATTAAATGCATTGCGTTCATATTCTTTATCACTGAAGCTTTTTCTTTATTATAAGGGTGTATTATTCCATTAAAAAGGGACTGTTTATAAGGTGACAATCCGTTATACATCTTGAAGATTTTTGTATTGTATTGTATCTTCTGTTATAAACACGAAGATTGACATTTCGTTAATTAAACAAAATAAGAACACAAGGTGTAAAAAATAAACAACTTAGGCTATGTTCTGTTAGATGTGTTTTGACTACTTGTTGTTTAATTATATCTCTAGTTAATGAAGATATATAGCCTATTAACAATCATTCATATCATTACTTTTACGAAGTGGACGAGCGGAGCGGAATATTCAGAAATGCGCTCTACACTCACGAGCTCTGATCGGAACAAACCCGAACCTCACTGTCTGCTGAACTTGCACAGAAACATCAAAATATAACCAGCTTTTTAAAATGGTTTTTAAAAACTAAACACTATTTTAGCACAAATTATGAGCTTATTGGCGATTTTTTTTTATAACTATTGACAAAATTAGAATATAGTAAAAGTTTTTTTTTTTTTTTTTTTTACTTTTGGGTGGGCCTGTTGAAAAGTGGGGCCGTGCCTGAGCTACAGGACATCGTCTTCCAAAACATAACCTGCGCGAAAGAGAGAAAAAAAATGAATGCGTCATTGTACCCAGCACTTCTGAAAATGCACTTCCGAATGCGTCTCTGTCCCCAGCACATTTCAAACCAAACTGACGCCCATGAATTTGTCCTGTAGGTAAAGTAAACGACCATATTTCCCCTCTGGTTAATACATTCGAGGTGTCTATTTGGACCACTGCAAATAGCCTACTTGTTGGCAGAACTAATTACACTAGGCCAGTCTACCCTATATGTGGAAAAAGTCACTGTCAGCGGTTTCTGTGGCGTGTAAAGGGAGACCGGGTTTCTATTCCCACTGACAGCGCTTTTTTTATATAACTTTACAGTTATTAAACGCATTTGTTTTCAATAAAAATGATTTGAATTAAAATTCATTTTAATTCATAAAAGTTACATTTAGGTAGGTTCGGGGTAGCTCTAGGTCTTTAATATCTCAATAAGTTGCCATGATTTTAATATTGTTTTATAAATCTAATGATCTACTGTCAGTTATATTGCAGGATGTTTAATGCACAACAATACTGATGAGCAAATAGTAACGTTATCTGTCACTATTTATAAGTAAATAGCATCTAAATGTCTACTGAATCCACAACTGTTGCTATTTACACTTGGACTTGGACTGGCTGCCCCACAGTTTACGTGGTCCGCCTGCTGTAGTGATTCTATAATGTTTATGTGTCGTATGATTGTGTCTGTGTTTAAATGTTGAATAAAGATTTGTAAATTGTCATAGGCTACTGGTGCTTTGTTTTCTGCTTTTGTATTTGCCTTATTGTTATAATATAATTGTTAAATTTGTGATTGTTACAATATATTGTTGTTATTAGATTTTTATCTGACATATACAGTATACATACAGTAGCCTATATGTGTATTAATTATTTCCAGTCAACCTTACATCCCGACTTCAAGGAGCATTCCAGAGTCTCTCATACCAGATTGATGCTGGCCCACTCGGAGATTACTCCAGTCATTTTGAAAAAACAATAGCCACAGTATTTAGTATTTAGCCTTTGCTAACTTTATTATTCATTGTATTTATTAAAGTTGAATGATTTATGGCATTTATTGGCACTATTATGTATAATTATTGACACCCCACCGTGGACCTCACTAATTATTAAACCCTGGCTATGGCCATATCCAGTGTTGTATGTTGTATACATATGTTAACATATGTTATACATGTGTATATATATGGGATTAATATCCTGCCATGATTCAAAACTGAAAATAAAGTTCTGAAAGGTTGAAACTAAGTGTTCGAAAACTCAAAATCTTACAAAAAAAGTTTTGCAAGATCGAAAAATAAGATTTGCAAGTTTGCAAAATGTAAAAAAATAAAAATATCTCTGCAAACATTATGTTGTTTTTGAGATTTCCTTCTTCAGAACTGCAAAAAAAAAAAATTTACGTCTTTGACAAATTTGAAACTCTGAAAAATTGTTTGCGCAGTGTTCTCCCAGTTTGTTTTCCAGGTTTGAAACCTTGTAAATGGTGATCTGAAAACTGGTGTGCGAATGTGTGAAAAAAAGTTTTGAAACTCTGAAAACAGAGTTTTGCAGGCTTCAGAGTGGTAAAAAAAAAAAAAAATCTCTGCAAACATAATTTTGTTTTTGAGTTTTCCTTCTTCAGAAGTGCAACCCTCTTTTTTACGGTGTTGTGCAATCATTTTTTCAGATTTTCGAATTTGTCAGTGTTCTCCCAGTGTATAGTTTGTTTTCCAGATTTGAAACCTTGTAAATGGTGCTCTGAAACCTGGTGTGCGAATAGGTGAAAAAAAGTTTTGAAACTCTGAAAACTGAGGTTCGAAAGGGCGAAACTACGGAGCCCCCCTAGTCCCACTTTGGCAAAAAAAATTTATTATAACTATCTTGTGGCCTCAAGATAGTAACTCGTGGCCTCAAGATAGTAACTCGTGGCCTCAAGATACTAACTCGTGGCCTCAAGATAGTAACTCGTGGCCTCAAGATAGTAACTCGTGGCCTCAAGATACTAACTCGTGGCCTCAAGATAGTAACTCGTGGCCTCAAGATAGTAACTCGTGGCCTCAAGATAGTATATCTCGTGGCCTCAAGATAGTAACTCGTGGCCTCAAGATACTAACTCGTGGCCTCAAGATAGTAACTCGTGGCCTCAAGATACTAACTCGTGGCCACGAGAAAGTGAGTTTTTTCAAGGCGAACGTTTCCATGTTAATGTTTCCATGGCGACGCGTCACGCGATACACTGCAGCCACAATAATACTGTATGACAGATGTGTCGCTTTTATTTCGCTTTTCCTTTTTTATTCAAAATATTCACAAACTTGCTTACCATGTCATCAACTAGCCTATCTGATATTCCGATTCTCACATACGTGTAAGTGAGTGTGTTGTTTAAAAACCTTTATAAATAATCTTGACCTATAATAACGTTATGGGCGCTGCAATGTTGTCCGTCGGATTTACAGCACGTGAATTCATCAGTTTCTCCCGAAATAAATGCAAGAAAGTGGCCGGTGAACTGAGAAGAATAGAGTAAACTTTATAGTTCCTTGTCTTGACTCTTGCACTATGTTTGTCTAATATGAATAACACATGTCGGGAAATTATATTTGAATAGATTGTTATTGCTGCTTCCACAGACATCAGTGTGTTTTACAAACTCCAAATGTATTGTTTTACTCGTGCTTATGTATTTAAATATCTGAAACCAAAAATAAACATTATGAAGTTGAAAAACTGCTTAGTTGTGATGACAGCGCTGAACGCGTCCGACTCTGGGCTCGTTTAAAAACCTTTATAAATAATCTTGATCTATAATAACATGAGATGGGCGCTGCAATGTTGTCCTGTCAGTCGGATTTACAGCACGTAAATTCATCAGTTTCTCCCGAAATAAATGCAAAAAGTGGCCCGTGAACTGAGAAGAATAGAGTAAACTTTATAGTTCCTTGTCTTGCACTATGTTTGTCTAATATGAATAACACATGTCGGCAAATTATATTTGAATAGATTGTTATTGCTGCTTCACAGACATCAGTGTGTTTTACAAACTCCAAATGTATTGTTTTACTCGTGCTTATGTGTATTTAAATATCTGAAACCAAAAATAAACATTATGAAGTTGAAAAAACTGCTTAGTTGTGATGACAGCGCTGAACGCGTCTGACTCTGGCTCAGCGCCAGCCAATGCGCGAAAGCACAGTTTGAATCTGGCAGCACTGAACATTCTAAATGTGGCGCCGTACTCTCAGGGGCTAGTTGATGACATGGTAAGCAAGTTTGTGAATATTTTGAATAAAAAAGGAAAAGCGAAATAAAAGCGACACATCTAATACAGTATTATTGTGGCTGCAGTGTATCGCGTGACGCGTCGCCATGGAAACATTAAAGGGAACGTTCGCCTTGAAAAAACTTACTTTCTCGTGGCCACGAGTTAGTATCTTGAGGCCACGAGTTACTATCTTGAGGCCACGAGTTACTATCTTGAGGCCACGAGATATACTATCTTGAGGCCACGAGTTACTATCTTGAGGCCACGAGTTAGTATCTTGAGGCCACGAGTTACTATCTTGAGGCCACGAGTTAGTATCTTGAGGCCACGAGTTACTATCTTGAGGCCACGAGTTACTATCTTGAGGCCACAAGATAGTTATAATAATTTTTTTTTGCCAAAGTGGGACTAGGGGGGCTCCGTACGAAACTTACTACATTACATTACATTTGCACTCCTATTGCAGACTATTTTTTCAGAGCTGAGTTTACAACACCCACTTTGCGGAGATACGCACACACAGTTGCGAGTTTGCGACTCACGTGATTTGTGGCAGCGTTGTCACCTATTTTTTTACAGTCTATGGTTGTCACGCAGCTCTGCTCTGAAACTCTGAAACTCAGACTGAGCGAAAATGAAGCTTCGCAACTTCGCAACTTAAAAAAAGCCTGGAGGGAGGGCCTTCTGCTCTTGGCCAATGCTTTGCTGTCTGCTGACGTACAGTCCAATCACAAGTCGTATTTACTGGAAAGGTGGGATTGACCGACTGCTCCGCCAATGACGAAAGAGCACAGGATACACAAACAGGATGCACAGCTTTTTTTAAAGTTTATTTTATAAATTATCTTTAAAATAGAATATTCTGAAAATGTGACATTTTTGCTGATTCACATTGGTATCAAAATAGGTAAAACACATTTCAAAGTTACATACACCATTATGTTTTTGTAAAGATCACATTAGTTACCTGTAGGCCTATTTTCAGATTATAACAGATTATTATTTGATAACACCATTCAAAAGAATATTCGACATGAATGCCCCATTATGTTTTATGATTATTTTTTGTTTTTTAACTCCAATTGTATTCATACAACTCCAATTTTATTGGCTTTTTTATTGGCCAGCAGCAGTCATTAAACAAACATAAGATATACATAATATACACAAAATATTTTTTTTAATTTTTGCCTCATGCATTCATGTTGAATATTTGATACCAAAGCAAGGTTTTTTTTAATGCTTGTTTTGCATATTAAACTTTTTATAAATGCCACCTCTGATGCAGTTTTCTCTGCAGTGGGAAAAAACGTTTTTGTTGATACTAGTCAATTTGATTGGTAAAAGCAATATAGTGACTTAAAATGTATAGAATTTGACTTGAAAGATGACAGTTAGGGGGAAATTGCCTTTATAAATAAAAAAAAATAAAAAAATGCAATGCGAATCAATTTAAGATTATTGGTTCAGAATAAATTATTTTTACAACACAAAATTGAACAGTTTACTGAAGTTAGTTATTGCACCAATACAGTACTTGAGATTTTATTATAATATTAGGCCAATGTACATGACTGAGTCGCTCGCTGCCTGAGGAGAATGAGTCGCTCGCTGAGGAAAGTGAGTCGCTCGCTGTGTGAGGAGAGTGAGTCGCCATCTGAGGAGAGTGAGTCGCCAGCTGATGAAAGTGAGTCGCTCGCTATGTGAGAAGAGTGAGTCGCCAGCTGATGAAAGTGAGTTGCTCGCTGTGTGAGGTGAGTGAGAGTGAGTCGCCAGCTTAGGAAAGTGAGTCGCTCGCTGTGTGAGGAGAGCGAGTATGAGAATTTCGAGAGTGAGAATTTCGTCATTGGCGGAGCTGGCGGTCAATCCCACCTTTCCAGTAAATACGACTTGTGATTGGACTGTACGTCAGCAGACAGCAAAGCATTGGCCAAGAGCAGAAGGCCCTCCCTCCAGGCTTTTTTTAAGTTGCGAAGTTGCGAAGCTTCATTTTCGCTCAGTCAGAGTTTCAGAGCAGTTTTCATTCGTGTACGCTGCCACAAATCACGTGAGTCGCAAGCTCGCAACTGTGTGTGCGTATCTCCGCAAAGTGGGTGTTGTAAACTCAGCTCTGAAAAAATAGTCTGCAATAGGAGTGCAAATGCAATGTAATGTAGTAAGTTTCGCCCTTTCGAACCTCAGTTTTCAGAGTTTCAAAACTTTTTTTCACCTATTCGCACACCAGTTTTCAGATCACCATTTACAAGGTTTCAAATCTGGAAAGTAAACTAATACACTGGGAGAACACTGACAAAATCGAAACTCTGAAAAAATGATTGCACAACACCGTAAAAAAGAGGGTTGCACCTCTGAAGAAGGAAAACTCAAAAACAAAATTATGTTTGCAGAGATTTTTTTTTTTTTTACCACTCTGAAGCCTGCAAAACTCTGTTTTCAGAGTTTCAAAACTTTTTTTCACACATTCGCACACCAGTTTTCAGATCACCATTTACAAGGTTTCAAACCTGGAAAACAAACTAATACAGTGGGAGAACACTGACAAATTTGAAACTCTGGAAAATTGTTTCCGCAACATCGTAAAAAAAAGTTGCAGTTCTGAAGAAGGAAATCTCAAAAATAACATAATGTTTGCAGAGATATTTTTATCTTTTTTACATTTTGCAAACTTGCAAATCTTATTTTTCGATCTTGCAAAACTTTTTTTTGTAAGATTTTGAGTTTTCGAACACTTAGTTTCAACCTTTCAGAACTTTATTTTCAGTTTTGAATCATGGCAGGATATTAATCCCATATATATAGCCTGTTATAAGAGGATGCCAACTGAACGCAGTCTGTAAAAGTTCTTTGACAGTTTAATAAAAAATTCTATGAGCCATCGTAGAGAGTCAAGTCAAGTCAAGAATATTTATATACCGCTTTTCACAATACAGATTGCATCAAAGCAGCTTCACAGCATAAACCAAAATAACAAGGTTTGTTTCTAGTGTAAATTTATTGATTGATAAAATTAAATTAAATATTCCCAAAATATCCCCAATTGAGCAAGCCAAAGGCAACAGTGGCAAGAAACCGAAAACTCCATCAGCAATCCACTTTTCCACGTTACTGGAGACAAAAAACCTGCATGAGTACAAACGGGATGAGATGCCACAGCATGACACAGCACTGACATCACAACCAACGTATAAATGCATCATTGACTCTAAAGTTTTACGCTTGCCTATGTACATGCCAACGTAAAATTACGATCTCATTCACGAACAAATGTTACGTGTGACGTTTGCATAGGTATTTGCTTACCTAACAGCACATCATCCCTCACGGAAAGAAATGTCGTCTGATGTTTATATATGTATACAGCAACGTGCCATCGCATCACAAATGCAAATGAAATCCTAAATAGGGCAACGCTATTGGCTGTTGTGCGGTCTGACGCGACACCCGAACATATACTTCGTATTTACGCGTACAAACTGTGCGTGTTAATGCGTCCAAATTTCACGCGTTGCATATAATAAGTATTGTCCCCAACGGCGTTCCATACAGCTGTCACGGTTGCCAGGCGACAAGAACAATCCTTCGTACGCTAGACGGGTCCGAGCGCGTCAGATGCGCCCTTTGATATGGGACGCTGCTGTAGTTAGCAACAATTTCTTAATATTGTGACAATACGCCTACATTTTGTTACTTTAATTTTCGGAACTGCATATTTCGTTAAGTATTCACTTACAAATGTGAAGTTACCTGAAGTACTTTTTTCCCTCACATAACAATATGATTACATTACACTACACAAAAGTATATAATTTAACCACCAGATATTACTGTATGTATATTGAAAATATTTAGAAGTAAAATGCAACATAGCCTACGCAGTAATGCAGTAGTAGCCTAATATAAATGCAGTAGTCATTAAAAGTACTTTTTTCAGAAAGCCGTCGATTGAATCAGCCCTGCAAACCTGTTGGTAGACAACTTAGTGGATTGTGGAAATATGCACTCAAACACTCTGGAGACCATCCCAGATGATGTCCCACCAGCAGGAGGCATTACCAGGGGCAGCCCATCCCGGTCCAGCAGCTCAGCGCAATAGAGTCTACATCATTTTTTTCTTATTTTATGTATTGTAAAATTAAATGTTTATGTTGATTTTGATATGTTTAACGTATTTTGTAAATAGTTGGAAAAAGTACTTTAATGTAGCCTAAAGAACAAATGATTTTCATTTACCAATTTTATTTGAAAAAATAAAAAGGTATAGAATTTGTTTCATGCAGAAAGTATTACTGTCATTACAAAAATAAACAATGTCCAGAACAATTCATTCTCTTTTATTTACACAATTAAAGTTGCATAAAAATAAATGTACATAATTTTTCTTTTAAAAAATAAAAGTGAAAAAAGTTAAACAAGAATATGTAGAAAATATATATATATATTTTTCAATCATTCTCTCAAGAAGAGAAAACAGCCTGTCCATCCTCTCCCTTCTTTCCTGTGCACTCCTCGCCTCTGCCTCCCTCTGTAGTTGCATTTCTTCTCTGATCAAGTCCAAAAACCCGTCCTGTCTCGCCGCCTTCGTGCTGGTGCTGCTGCCCATGGCTCCTCCTCACCGTGGGCACCCACTACTGAACTCGGCCCTGGTGTGTCCTCAGGGATTGAGGCGATGAGGACAGGGGGGTTGGTGCAATGCCTCTGTCCCAACATCTCATCCATGAGGACAAACCAGGGCCAAGTTGCAGCAGTGGGTTTCCCACTCACACCCTCTCCTGTCCCAGGACACTTGCAATCCTAAAGGCAGAGCAAATGAACCATGGCTTGTTAACAACAACAGGACAATACATTTCAGCAAAGATGTGTGTATTACTTTTCTTTATATATATATATAGACCCATTTTTTCCTGAATTGTTCTAAAAAAGCAGAAAAGGGTACTTAACACAGAGAAGCAATCTTAAGTGCATTGTTAACACTGCAAAATATGACACATCAAGACATGCATACAAAATACTTAAGAAATCATATTTATGTATACTAAAATTTGGTTAAAACCACATAGCTTGCATGACAGCACTACAAAAACATATAAAAGTGAAACCCTATTGCCTTATCGACTGCTTTTCTTATTGTTTTGGGCTTTATTGGGTGAGTGATATTTCTTATAATACACAAGTGCAAATATTACAAATAGGTCGTTAAACTAATAACGTTATTACCACAAGTTTTGCCTAAAACTACCTGATAAATGTAGCCACGCAATGGTGACGAAGGAGTTAAGAAGAAGTTTATAAGAAAATTTAACTCTGGTTTCGCTAGCTATTTGAGTAAATGAAAACATAATACTTACATTTAAATGTGAATTTGCTGTCCACCACCGATCTCTAGTCTCGGCCGCCTTTAAAAATAAATAAATAAATGCTGTCGTCAACGGCGCGCAATGACTTATGGGGTAGAATAGGCCGCTAAGTAGGGCTGGGCGATTTAAATCGCGATGTTGTTATGCGCATCTCATCAGTAAAGCCGGTTCCTTGATTAGTAGTAAATCGCCATCACCTGCTTTCAGATGGAGCGGCATTTACTACAAAGAGCCGTAGTTAACTGACAAGCTGAGCCATATCGCATTAATATCGCGGACGTATCGCCAGCAATAATTAATGCGATATGGCTCAGCTTGTCAGTTAACTACGGCTCTTTGTACAGCAAAAACTCCAGTGTTAAATTAACACTCCTGGGAGTGTATGAGTCCACACTCAAGAGTGTTTAAGTTAATGAGATAATTAAGTGATTAATTTAGTGATGATTGAGCATTATTGAAGACACCTGATGTTAACAAGCGGAATCACTGAAGGAGAAAATCACAAATTGTAAGTTACCGTTATGACGATCAATGGTTGCTTTAGTTGGACTCTTGACCCTTATATTATTAACTTTAGATTTTGTTTGTCTGTTGTTTCTGAATTATAATCACCAGTTGAACAAAGAAAAAAGTGATCTGATGGTGTTGGTTATATTATGACAATCATCATATGAACTTGATCACTGAACTCATTAAAATCCTTCTTTCTGACTTTGATTTATGTTGTTGGTTAATGAATCTGCATAAATGCCCAGAATTTTTGATATAATATAAAGGATTTCTTAAAAATTGTTTAAAAGAAAAAGCATTATTTTAGGCACACACAGATGTCAAGATTCAGTCTATGCATCTCAACAATGGTGAGGAGCAGAATATTCAATTAGGAAAAGTAAATTACATAGACAATTCAGATCATAATTTATTCATACCGCAATGCATGATGGGAGTCATTAATGAGTTGTGATTGGTGGCAGGCACTGCAACATGCTTTATTATTGTCACCATTGTTGAGATTCACAGGCTGATTATTGATGTCTGTGTTTTAAATGAACTTATCTGAATGTGTTTTTATCAGAACAATGTTTATTAAATATTTTGAATTATAAGTAAAGTACTGATAATCATAGGCTGAAGAATCACTAAACTGCTGCTAACAAGTTAAACCAAACTATCTCAATATGTTTCATTTTTCAGATCACAGCGTGATTACGTTAAAACATAACCAACACTATAACACTACTTGGCTCATTTAACTGTTTTAAATCAATAAAAGCAGACAAACAACAGTAAATATTAAAGTAAACATATGGTCTAGAGCCCAACTAAAGCAAACACCCATCACCTTAATGGTAACTTACAATTTGTGATTTTCTCCTTCCGTGATTCTGCTTGTTAACATCAGGTGTCCTCAATAATGCTCAATCATCACTAAATTAATCACTTAATTATCTCCTCAGCCCTAAATGCCGCTTCATCTGAAAGCAGGTGATGGTGATGTACTACTAATCAAGGAACCGGCTTTACTGACGAGATGCGCATAACAATATCGCGATTTAAATCGCCCAGCCCTACCGCTAAGTGTCCATTTATGTATCCTTCTTTTCACGGGGAAACGAAGGGTGCATTTGGCGTCGCTTTTGAATCAGGGAAGCCTTCGTCGCGGCGCGATGACGCAACCGGCCTTCGAATACGGCCTTCCAAGGATGCAGCCTTTGAATTGGGACGTCCTTCGTCGCGCCGCGGTGACGCAATCGGCCTTCAAATACGGCCATCCGGCCTTCAAATACGGCCTTCGAAGGATGCAGCCTTCACTTTGGGACACAGCTCATGGCTTTTGAGCGAGCGAATAATTGCTCAATAACTGGACGTACAAATGAACACCGAAGCCTTCATCCAAGCCCCAGAAGAACCAGTGGATTAATTTCATTTTCTCTGGAAATGCACCGACACAACTTCCCAAAGTTTTGCATGTCTGCGGCAAACATTTCACCGACGACTGTTCCCTCAACTTGGGTCAATACAGAGCTGGGCTTGCTGAACGTCTGAAACTAAAGTCTGGATCAGTACCAACTCTCTTTGGCTCAGCTACACACCTCGGACAAGCAAGTCAACTAATGATATATAAGTGTGTTGCTTGTTTACTGTTTATGGTTACCTAGCTTGTTACACGTAGAATGTGGACACACACACTGTAAAGCGAGTGTTGTACACTTCTTTGTTATTTGGATAGCCTAACCGTTTTCCTGTTGGTTATATGGCGCGCGCGATATCCGCATTTCAAGATCGCAGAGCTTGATGTAATTGTAATAAGATAAATTACAGACGTTACAGATCTCTGTACTAGAACATTTAGGCACAATAAACAGTTTTCCCCCCATGCTATATATATATATATATATATATATATATATATATATATATATACTTTTATATATATTACTTTTAATATATATGAAATATAAATTATGTAATATCATTTTGTCGTTTCATAGATCTAATTTTAAGTATTATTGTTATTCACTAAAGTACCGTATCCAGACATAATATTTTAAACTAACCATTCGGAAACGTCCTGCTGGTGCCGCTGAGTTGCAACTTCTTCATCCGTTGCTTCTCCATCTGGATCCGATTCTGGGTCGAACTGAAATGCTTGAACGACTGCGTGTCTTCATGCCATTGCAATACATCCAACGTAAACATGCATGGTACCGTTGCTCAATAGTATGTTCCTGCAAGATGGTCAAGGCCACACCCAGCCTCCACCTTGCGCCGCCTTTCTACTCCTCATTAACATTTAAAGCTACAGACACCGAAACGGCCCGTCTAAAGGAAGCTCATTCTGGGACTGGTGGCTATAATTCTGCACCAAGGATGAATTTTTGGAAAAAGATTTCAGATACAGTACTAGGGACCACTAATGCCTATATTAAAGCCTACAAAAAGTAGCATGTCATTCATGTATTCATATATTCTTAAGTAATCGCTTGTATTCTTCATCTTCATTCTTTTATTATTAGGATGGATATCGTTCACCCAAAAAGAACATTTTCATGTCTTTCCAACCCTGTTTTTATTGTTCTATTAAACAAAATATTGAGATGTTGTCAGTCTGAGCCATTGTATTTACAGTTGATTTTTACTGTCAAGCTCTTAAAGGACTTAAATGAGTCTCATATTAATATGTGTTCTGAGTTAATAATGTCTGTAGTGGACGGATATCGCGGGATTCACACTCATGTACGGTGTTGATGATGCAGTTTAAGTTCTGTTGCTTTTATATGACAATAAATATAATGAACAAGACCCCCAAATAGTCTAGATGGGATGTACCCAAAAAGTGAAAGTGAGGAGCATTTATGGGTACAAGTCGGGAACCGGCCTACCTTACATATTTCAAGGGTGCTGAGTCCAAAAAAACTGGTTCCCAAGCAAAATTTTGAGTTTTTGACCTTCTAATTTGCATATCAAAATGGCCGCCAAATTGCCTTTCTTGCTCAGTTGTTGGACCATTTTCCCCTAGTTTTTTTGTAAGTAGGCAATCAAGATGAGGAAATTAAGTTTCTAGATCGATAGTCAAGGGTCAGAGCAAAGATATAATGGAGGCTCACTGCCTTTTTTATGTATATATTTATGCAAAATACCAACTTTTAAGGTGAAATTAAGCATTGTGTCATTTTTTAAGGCCGACATACATATTCAAACAATATCACTCTTAAATGTTCCCAGTGTATATATGATATGTGATGTATTCCATATTACATAATAACTAAGAAAAACACCATTGCAAGTTGTCTGAGATTTCATTTTTTATGCAAATGAAGGCGAGACACTACAGGTGAATAGGGTAACATTTTTAACTAGCAGATATCACCATGAAAGTTTCACAGTTGATTACCTACATTAAGATGAGAAAAAAAATGTATTACAAGTTTTCTGTAATTTAATGTTTAAATATGCAAATTAGGCAATATCTAATCAAATGTGCACTAATTTGCATATATTTAAAACAATGAAATCTGAGTATTGGATAAAGCCAGGTTAAAAATGATTTTTTCATTGTGTTCACATATTAGATGGGAAAAAAATTGCAGAGGGATTTATGGATCTACTTTTGTTATCCTGTAAATCAGAAAATACTGTCAATAGCCTTAAAAAAATGATTTTCGCCATGTTTTTTGGAATAAAATGTTATATAAATCAGGCTAGGAATAATATATTTACAAATCCCTCTGTAAATGTCTTCATAATATAACTAGGTACAAGACTGGAAAGTTTGGTGTATAGGTGCTACTGAAGTGGAGCGTCATCCATGTGGTTTCCTTAGTCTGCTTCCGAAGCCTTCACCGGCCCCAAGCAGGAGGACGGCACCGCCCGTCTCCGCCCCTTAGCCGGCCAAAACGCCAGGCTAAGCAGCACTCCTGAGATGGGCAGCTTGGAGTTAGGGCTCAGTTCTTCTCAGGAGCTGGTAGCAGGACCACTCCTTCCCCCGGTGGAGGGCCGGGGGAGAATCTTTTTTCTAAGAACTGATGCCCCTTCCTCCGAGTCCCAAGAGGCCATGGATGGCAGTGTGCGACGCTCTGCCTCACCACTCTTGTCCCCCTCTGTCGCCAGACCTCTGTCAGAGCAGGCCCCCCGTGGAACACTGGTCCTTCCCTGGCCTCCTCTGTCAGGATGCAGCAATGACCATGCCCCCACACCGGGTCGCTACGCCCCCCACGTCCGGACCGTTCATTCCACTTCGCTGCCCTACCGAGGGTACGTCTGTGGTTCCCATGAACCCGCTGGTTCAGTTCTTGGGAGCCTGGCTAGAGCTTCCCAACCTGTCCCGCTGGGTTGAGAGAACCACCAGGCTCGGCTATGCGATTCAGTTCGCACGATCTTCTCCCCGCCTCCGGGGAGTCCGTTACACTATGGTGGGTGGACACCCTGTCATGCGTACGGAGGTCGCTACCTTACTGGCGAAAGGTGCAGTCGAGATTGTCCCTCCAGCCGAAATGAAGTCCGGGTTCTACAGCCCTTACTTCATTGTACCGAAGAAAACCGGTGGGTTACGGCCAATCCTGGACCTGCACGTCTTGAACCGATCCCTTCACAGGCTTCCGTTCAAGATGCTCACGTGCTTTCATGGCTTCAGCCTCTCCCTGGAGAATGGAGACTCCATCCAAAGACAGTTCAGCTGATTTGGGATCAGTTCGGGGACGCACAGGTAGACCTGTTTGCCTCCCACGACTCGTCCCATTGCGACCTGTTTTACTCCCTGACCGAGGGCACGCTCGGCACGGACACACTGGTGCACAGCTGGCCGCGGGGCCTTTGCAAGTATGCATTTCCCCCAGTGAGCCTTCTTGCACAGACCCTGTGCAAGCTCAGGGAGGACAGGAAGAAGGTAATTTTGGTTGCCACCCTGAAAGTGTACGTTGCCGCTCCTCGGCGAAGAAACATATCTGCATGGTGCCAGCATACTTCCTTATATACCCATGAGGTAAGGCGGAGTTACGCAATGCAAATTCCGCAGACCCATGGCATTTCTTTGCCATTGGCTCGTTTTATTTCTCGAAGATGAGAGGCTTTCTAAGCGAAACCCCATTCGTCGTCATGATGTAACGTCTCCATTCCCTACTCAGGGAACGAGGGTTACATATGTAACCGAGACGTTTTACACCCCCCTCTCAGAAGCCTTGGACATTTGGGACAATGTGTCAAAAAATATTTTCTCTAACCTCAAACCCTTTCTCCCACATTGTATGTAGTAGCAGCAACCATGTGTGGCCCACTATAGTCTTCTATCAAATAGCAGTATTCATTGGTTCCATGAGAGTGGGGCCAGCCCATAAAAATATCTTACATTTTAACATCTAGTCGGTCCACAGTCTAATTCTGCTCTTTTTGGTTTTCAGCTATTGTTTTTGTCTGACTTTTATTATGAAGTTTTGTCTGTGGGTCATAATTTGCCATTTACTTTGCAGTTTCGTCTGAGATGCATCTGAAATCGGTCACAAGTTCACTTGTTCATTATAGTGAATGGCACATGTACTTTATAGAGAAAAGAGAAATTAAATTGAGTGATCAGCTTAAGATGACGGAATTTGTGTGTGCCAGAGAGTAGAAATAACTATTTTACACCTTAAAAAATAATGACGATAATAACTTTATATGGTAAGTGAGCCTTTGCAAGTATGCATTTCCCCCAGTGAGCCTTCTTGCACAGACCCTGTGCAAGCTCAGGGAGGACAGGAAGAAGGTCATTTTGGTTGCCCCTCATTGACACAACCGGACCTGGTTCTCCAAACTAGTCCTCCTCGCGACAGCACCTCCCTGGCCAATCCCTCTGAGGAACGACCTGCTTTCTCAGGGACGGTGCACCCTATGGTACCCTCATCCCGATCTTTGGAACCTCCACGTGTGGCTCCTGGACGGGATGAGGCAGGTTTGAGTACCCAACCACCAGCGGTAGTGGCTACCATCACTTCCGCTAGAGCATCGTCCACGAGACATGCCTACGCGTTGAAGTGGAACCTCTTCGTCACCTGGTGCTCTTCTCGCAGAGAAGACCCCAGAAAATGCCCGATCAATGTCGTGCTTTCCTTCCTGCAAGAAGGGTTGGACCGAAGGCAGTCTCCCTCCACCCTGAAAGTGTACGTTGCCGCTCCTCTGCGAAGAAACATATTTGCATGGTGCCAGCATTCTTCCTTATATACCCATGAGGTAAGGCGAAGTTACGCAATGCAAATTCCGCAGACCCATGGCATTTCTTTGCAATTGGCTCGTTTTATTTCTCGAAGATGAGAGGCTTTCTAAGCGAAACCCCATTCGTCGTCATGATGTAACGTCTCCGTTCCCTACTCAGGGAACGAGGGTTACATATGTAACCGAGACGTTTTACGCCCCCCTCTCAGAAGCCTTGGACATTTGGGACAATGTGTCTGTAATGGCAATTTTCTAAAGTTAATATCAAACAGCATCAGAGGTGTAAGAAAACTTTCAAGAGACAAAACTGTAATAAAGAGAAAAGGTTTATTTCAATGAGGATTCTTTTCACAAAAGCCGCAGCCACCCAGCTTTCAAATAGAATACCTAATAGACACAATAAAACATACAGATTTTATACAGTTTCTTGGCAAAAACTCCTCCTTCCAGCTTTCTTGTAAATTTCCAGAAAGATACCCCCTATCTCCTGCTGGTTCGGACTGGTTTCTACCCCCCTGGTACAGGTCACACTGTTCTTTGTCCCTGAGACACCCAAAGGCCTTCATCTACGACCTAAATTGCCTCTCGCTTCCCTGTCCCTCCTCAGCTGCTAGAAAACCTTACAGAAACATATGATTAAACAGTTTGGAAACGAATGATTCTAAGAAATGCTGAATTTTCCAAAACAATTCCTCCTCTTTATCATTCTCTGATAAACGTATTAAAGGAAAATTTACCCTTGTCTTCTAATTTCTTGATCAAACATCATTATATCATTACATCATTACATTTCAAAAACAGAATTGATTCAAGTCTTTACATCACAGTTATACTCTTCATGTCTGACTTTTATATACCTGATCATTTTACTTGAACCTTCATTAAAATTTAGAATGAAAAAGCTTAGGCTGTTTTTGTCAGGATAGATGTTATAGCAAGCAAGTAAAGGTTTATTCTGAAACCGGGCTAGATGAATAAGCACTGTTATTGCATCCCCAACACTATAGATCGGACCCTCAGTCACCTCAGTATAAACAAGAAATAGTATAGATCACATTATTATGGAAAAAACATATCAATTCATAAAACACTGGTTGATTTGACTCTTAAAAAGATGCAAAGAAATAGTATACATAAAAATCCCTCATTTCAAACCCTTCCACTTGTACGTCACCTCGTAACACGGATGACCGCTGTTTTTAACCTTCTAAACATATCATCATTCTTACAATGGAAAAAGAAATAAAAATAATGAAAACAATAATAATAATAAAAACAGTGAATAGAACAGTCAATCATTGACATCAAACCCTAAACAATCAAAGTTTAGAAAATCCCTTTCCTGGTCCCAGGAAGGCAAAAAAAAAGAAAAAAAAAGAAAACACATTTAACTCATGTCTGCATACATGTCATCGCTGTCATAACCATCACATTGCTCTCCATCAGTTATTGGGTACAGAGTCAGTTTCACTGCTTGGACTGACGTGCTAACCGTCCCTGCCCTGATCAATCTCTGCACTAAGCTGGAAAGGCACTTCATAATGCATGGTAAACAAAACAGAATCAGTAATCCCATACCCACAATTGGCAAGACAGTTTGAATTATTCTATAAAACCACCCTGACCATGCAGACATCAGCCACCCCACCCACTCACTATCAGTAGCTTTAGGCGGCTCTTTTACAGCTTTTCTCATGTGCTCGATGATATTGGTTATGTTGTCACTGTAATCAGGAATATTAAAACAACATGATACCCCCAACATTTTACAAACTCCACATTTCTTTGAAGTCAAAGCTTCAGAGCACAGCTGCTTACAGCGTTTGCTCTCCTCTTTTCACTGTTTGTTTCAGGACTCTTCACAAAAGTATAAGAATTTGTACTACATGCCAGCAATTTCATTAAAACTGTGTTGAAACAGTATTCCTCTATCAAGTGGTTAGTCTGCAGATTCAACTTAATGTTATCAATATTTTCTCAGTCCCACTTATCTCTGCTGTTTCACAAAAAAACTAAACATCATATTACTCATCTCTCAATCCCTAAATCGCACAGGCTCAGTTAACAGCTTTTAGCTGACATTGAATGAGAGAGACTCTTAGGCATTTAGGACTGGCACACTGTACTCTCATAAACTTCTCAAATCAAACTTTATCTACCACTTAAACTTTTAACTCTAGCCCAGCAGTAAGGCATCTTTGCCAGAATTTACATCTATTTTCAAATAAACATAATTTTTAGATTTGTCTTTTGCCCACATCAGGGAAGTTAGACATTACATTACCACTAAAATACAATTCAATCCCCATTCTGCTTAATAAAACCTTTGTTCATTCCTCATCTTTATGTCAATTAACTTGACATAAATAGTTATATAAATTCTATCAGAAATTTTATTTTCATAAATATATATTTATATTTATAAATATTTATTCTCATCTTTCCCTACATGCTAGTTCCTTCTGCATCCTCCAATCTTCTTACGACTTCCATCTATTAACTTTCCTTTAAACTTTCTTTTCTCCCTTATTTACTTGCACATTCTTTTCACTTTCTTTTCCGAGTGTCCATTTACAATTACAGGCTAAATGGCCCTGCTGACCATAATTAAAACACTCTCTTTGCCTATAGTTTGATCATTGAGCTTGCAAACGGCTCCAACTTACTGCACACCCTTGAAGCAGTGTGTCCCCATCAGGAATGTAAACACAGCCACTGATAAGCAGTTCTCTGTATTCTTTTACAGTCCACCAGTGTGGATTCAATCACAATAGCCAAATCATAATCTTCATCATTATTATTGGCAGCACATTAATTTTCATAAACTACACAGAAAATCATTCAACATATTCTAAGGGGTTTTCACTAAACATTTTCTTTTTTAACTCCAACCACCTTGTTTGGCAGATACACAGAAGTTCCCACATTCATTAAAGCTGGATAACAGCACCCTGACCAGTCCTTTTTGCAAACGGTGATATGATATTACCACAAACCCAAACTGCCGCCGGTGAACTTTGATACGGTTTATCGAATGGACACTTAAAGTTGATTTCTTCGTGGTTGGTTTTAATTCTGCAGTCTGACCACCCAGTTTTAAATGGTCTCGGTCTGACCTTTGCTTGTCCCCTCGTCTCTCATCCAGGCCAGCTCCTCTCCAGAGGCCCGTTCGATCTCGGGTGGCCCTGGCAGCACGAGAGGTTTCGCCGTTGTTGTTTGTCGTCGGGGTTCCTCCTCCTGTTGCTCTCCTGATATGGGTTGAACTCTCCTGCAGTGATTGGCATTCACCCACATGGCTCGTTCTCCGACCTTCACCGCCATATGCGTGATCAGCAAGACTTGGAACGGTCCTAGCCACCGTTTCGCCCTCCAGCTCTTCCTCCTGAGGTCTCGAATCACCACGTAATCACCCGGTCTGATTTTGTGCAGGAACGTCTCTGCTACTTTGCCCCTGGTATTTCTTTCACCTGCACAGAACTGTTAGATCACAAACACGACATCTCTTTGCAGTAATTCAACATTTCATTCTCACACACATCTGTTGATGGAAGCCTCCTTCTTTCCCCCGTTATACCCATGAATGGTGGTCTACCAAAGAGAATTTCAAATGGGCTCAAATTTGTTTTGACTCTCTTTCTCATTCTCATGTACATTAACACAATGGGGAGTGCTTTCACCCACGAGAGCCCTGTTTCTTCACAGCATTTTGCCAATTTGTTCTTTACCGTCTGGTTTTCACGCTCAACAGCGCCCCCGCTGGCAGCGTGTTAGGCACAGTGTGTTCCATCGTGACCACATATCCACGACTACCAAACAATATTTCTGTTTTCCACACGGGGTTAGTTCAATGAAATCAATCATTAAATATTCAAATGGCCCGTCTGGGGCTGGCTGACTTGCCAGTGGTGTTTTAAAGCCCTGTGCAATGTTATATGCGGTGCAAATCACATCTTTTGCAAAAATTCTCAGTATATATTGTGAAACCTTTGGTAAACCACAATTCCCTCATTTGCTTACATACATGTTTGGCACATGCGCAACAACCCTGTGGTTTGTCACCGTGTCCCTCAATTGCTTAATCATCCCCTCTTTTAATGCATGGTCCCACCCATGCATTAATTTAGCGTAATGCAAGAAAAAATGGCTGGGCAGACATGGCTTCCCATCAACAGATGTCCATACATCATCAACAAGGCTGCAGCCTGCCGTCTTCCATTTGTTTTTCTCAGCTCCTGTGGAAAAAGACTGCATGCTCTGTAAACAAGGAGAAATGTCATTGTTAAGGTTATTGTCAACTTGTACGCAAGTGGCGCCACTGCTATCAGCTTCAGTCTGCTTTGTTGCCGCTGCCTTCGCAGCCATATCAGCTCTGGCGTTGCCTGTTGATACGAAACTTTTATCATTAATATGCGCTGCGCATTTACAAATTGCAATCTTGTCTGGCAGCATAATGGCCTCCAAAAGGTCAGATACTAACCTAGCGTTCAGTATTGGTCGTCCGTCTGACTTAAAAAATTTTCTGTGCTTCCACAGAGCACCAAAGTCATGCGTGACCCCAAAAGCATAACGCGAGTCTGTGTAAATCGTTACACACTTGTCAGTCATCAGTTTACATGCTTCAGTCAAAGCGACTAATTCAGCTGCCTGTGCAGAGTAATGACATGGTAATTTGCCAGATTTTACAGTTTCAAATTCAGTCGTCACGGCATAGCCCACGTTATTTTGTCCTGTTTGTGGATCTTTCGACGCAGATCCATCCACAAACAGGATGTTGTCACAATTATCAAGCGGAACGTCCATCAAATCTGGACGTGGTGTGCATACCTGCTCTAACACTGACAGACAACAGTGATGTTCTTCACCATCCTGCTCTGTGGGTAAAAGGGTCGCTGCGTTCAACTTTGTACACCTTTTGACAGTTATATTTGGCATATCTAAAAGAATCGTATGATATCTCAACCAACGAGCTGTAGACAAATGTGACGTTCTCTGCTCCTGCAAAATCATGGACACCGAATGTGGGACTTCTAAAGTCAGATCCGCATAGCCTACAAACTCTCTTGAGGCCATGACAGCCAATTCAGCCGCTGCCACTGCCCTTAGACAATGTGGCAGTCCTGCGGCTACAGGGTCGAGTTTTGTTGAAAAATAGGCTACAGGTCTTTTCCTATCACCGTGTGTTTGCAGAAGGACAGAAGTCATATAACCGTTCTTTTCATCGACCATCTGCGTGAACTGACGGTCGAGAACCGGAAGGCCCAACGATGGAGCCATACACAATTGTACTTTCATGTTATCAAATGCTGCTTCAGCTTCACTTGTCCAAACAAGTTTGTCACATGACCTCAGCCCTTTCCCTGTTGTAAGGGCTCGTAAAGGCTGTTCTAAAATGGCATAATTGGGAATGAATGTACGACAGTAAGCACACATCCCCAAAAATGACAACAACTGTTTTTTGTTACTGGCTTTGGCACGTCTTTTATGCCCTGCACCCTCTTTTGTGACAATGTTTTGCTGTTTTGTTTGATAACATGGCCCAGGAAGGTCACTTCCTGTTTCACAAACTGCAGCTTTGAAAGGCTGACCTTGTGTCCCTCCCTTTCAAGATGCTTCAGGAGAGTCACAGTGTCAGCCCTGCAAATAGACTCACTTTCTGAACAGATCAAAAGGTCATCAACATAAGAAAGCAATGCGGTTCCCTCTGTTAAAGTCAGATTCTCAATGCTCCTTCTCAGTGCCTCGTTAAATAAAGTCGGACTCTCAGAAAAACCCTGACATAATCTCGTAAAAGTATAACCCCTACCATCGAAATCAAACGCAAACCAAAACTGGCTTTTTCCATCGACCGGAACGCTGAAAAAAGCATTAGCCAAATCAACCACAGAAAAATACTTTGCATTTTCTGGAATTTGAGTTAGGAGCGTGTATGGATTTGGCACGCGTGGGGCACGCGTAACGACAGATGAGTTCACCGTTTGGAGGTCCTGGACAAAACGCCATTTAACCGGTTGGTTACGATCTCGTATCTTTTTCACAGGAAAAATTGGAGTTCTGACAGGTGAATCATCACAAGGCCTAATTACACCCTCTTTCAATAAAGCATCAAACACCGGTTTTATACCCTCTATTGCTTCACGTTTCAGTGGATATTGTGCCTTACATGGTCTGAAATCAGATTTTGGTGTGATTACAACTGGCTCACAACCTTTTATCAGCCCCACATCATATTTGTTTTTTGCCCACAAGTTTGGTGATATTTGTGCCAAAGAAATATCAATTTCTGAGGCAGAAATATCCCCCTCTCCCTGTCCTGTCACATTTTTCCCAATAGCAGTTACATTTCTCTGAACCCCCACCTCAAAGTCACATTTTGATTTAAATGCCCCCATACTCTGACTCTCTGCTGTGTGTGTGTCAACTCTCACCCAGTCTGTGGCTGATAAACATTCTTTCACAAAAAGGCCCACATCTCTCCACTGCTGGCTTATGGCCTTGGAGACAGATAAGTGGCAGGCGGTGTTCTCTGACATAAGATAACAAGCTTTCTGACTTTCTGTCAACACTGCAGCCAATGCGCACACACTCTCTGTCCAGAAAATCTGGTCAAACTTCACACTTTCATTCTCCACAGAATTAAACCACATCTGTTCAAAATCTGAATCTCGCTCTGTTACGACATGCGATGTACAATGCATTTTATCATTTGTCATAAACTCTGTGTCGACTGGGTTTGTTCGAGCCTTTGCCAATTCCAAAATTTTCTCTGCCCAATCAACATCTGTCACCTGCCATTCATAAGCCCACTTCGGCTCGAATTTGGAACAAGTAATTTGTGGTGTCTCCTCAATGCTAATTCCATAGGAATCAGCACAGAGGGACAAATTTAATTTACACATTAAATCACGAGCCATCAGAGGTGCGGGACAACCGGGAGACCACACAAATTCATGTTCAAAAAGGCATCCCCCCTCTGTTTCGCACTCTAACGGCTCGGTTAACCGGTCAGAAATCAAATGGCCAGAGGCCGAAGTGCTCTCATACACTTTCCCGGTTAAATTTGGAACACATGGTAAATCACATGGTCGTAATGTGGACAGGCTTGCACCAGAATCGACTAAGAAGTCAATAACTACCCCTTTAACTCGTAAAGGATAAATAGGCATTTCAGAAAACCCTGTGCTTTTGTATAGTTTCACACGCTCATCACACACAACACTGCTCAAATCATCAGTCACAGCTTTGCTCAAAGTTTCATCAGACACACAAAAAGATTTGCAAGCAGTTTTTTCATTGCAGACAGCAGAAAGAAGATCAGTGTATGTGTTTGTGTGTGCGTCATGTGTGTGTGTGTGTTAGTAAAAATATTTTCACTTCCCTTTGCTGCAGCTTGAGATTGGCTCCCCAAAGCCGGACTCTTTCCGTCCCGCTCTCTCACCCCGTCGGTTCAGTCAGACTTTGTGTTCGGGCACGCGTCGCTCCAATGACCGTCCTGTTTGCACAGTCTGCATTTCGTGCAGTCTCGGGTCGCGTGTGCATTCGTTGAACAAACAAAACAGTTCCATTTTCCAGCTCCAGCAGCTCTTCCTCTTTGTCCTTTTCGATTAGCAGGTTTTGACTGGGGAAACGCAGGCTTGTTATGTTGTTTCTGTTGTTGCACGACCACCATCGTGAGGGTTTTTTTCTTTTCTTTCTTTTCTTCCGCGTCCTCTTCAACGTGAATGGCGTGTTGCAGTGTTGTACTCAAACGCCCGTGTAACTGTGCATGAAACTGCGCTGTTAGTCTGTGTGCCACTCGCTCTGCGGCCTCTGCCCCCCCTCGCGCTGCTCTTGCATCTGTCTCTGCCTGCGCTGCTCTTTGGGCTGCCTCTGCCAGTTCAATTTGTGCTCGTGCTTCTGCAAGTCGTGCTTCTTGGGCTGTTCTCGGGGCTGGTGGAAAGCGGTCCAGATCGAGGTCCAGCCTGAGGGCCGGTATCTCTGCTACTGGGTAGTGAGCTGTATTGTAGGCAGGCGGCGGAGCTGTTGCCACCTCAGTCACATGTGGAAAAGCACATACATTCGGTTCATTAGCATTCTGTTCCAGTGGAACTGTTTTTACGCACACAACATTCTCAACATTACATGCCAATTCTTTTTGTATTTGCTCTCGTTCTCGCCTGTCAGCCTCTTCTACCCAACACATTATAGTCGGTTCACAGTTCTTACACCCATGTTTAACACACACACAGCAGCTACTCTGTTTTCCCTCGTTCTTTTCTACTGACTCTTTTACTACATTTAGTCTTATTTTACTCAAGGTCCCCGCTTCGGGAAAATCGTGATATTTGATCAGTTTCTGTATGTCAACCATACATTTACCACCATAATTATTTCTCATTTGACAGAAAATTGGTGTATAAAAATGATCTAATTTACTGTTGGATGACCCCATTTTTGGCTGAATTTCCCTTCTGGATTTTACTCTTTCGACACGTGTCTTAGTATCTGTCAAACGTCTTCAACAGACCCGATTTTATCTCACCCAAAACCGGTCGGGTTTCGGCAAATATGCCGTGCTTTTGTAATTATGTTCTACTCAAAATCTTCCATTCACCCAATCAATCTGGCGTGGCTCTTCCGTCCACCTTTGCAAGATTTCTTCGGGTCACAGAGACCTTGAGCAAAACTAATTAACTAGCACCTGTGATTCCCTGAATCACCAGTGGTACCCCTGTCCACTAACGAGCTAAGTGTGGCAGAAACCGGTCTGACCGTCAGACCAATTTCTCCCTCAAAACCTGTGATTCCCTGAATCACCTCTCGCTCGTACCCAAAGCAAACTCAGCCAACATGGTTCATGTTCACTCACAATTATCAAATCACTCTTAACATCAATAAAACAATTCTGCCGTTTCTTACCCAGAGATGCTTTCTCTTTTCTGTAATTGCCGCGGATTCTTTCTTGATCCTGGTGGGAGTTCCTCCACTGGTCCTGAATGCGGGAATTGGCTCTCTCTCCCTTAACCTGTTGAGTTACTATCTCAAACCGTCGGGGTATGAGACGGCTGCCTGATGCCGCCGGGATTGTACACTTCCGTCAAAATCCGTTCTTCAGGACCAGGAGAAGAAGATCCGCACAGGACCCCACGTTTCTGACACCAAGTTGTAATGGCAATTTTCTAAAGTTAATATCAAACAGCATCAGAGGTGTAAGAAAACTTTCAAGAGACAAAACTGTAATAAAGAGAAAAGGTTTATTTCAATGAGGATTCTTTTCACAAAAGCCGCAGCCACCCAGCTTTCAAATAGAATACCTAATAGACACAATAAAACATACAGATTTTATACAGTTTCTTGGCAAAAACTCCTCCTTCCAGCTTTCTTGTAAATTTCCAGAAAGATACCCCCTATCTCCTGCTGGTTCGGACTGGTTTCTACCCCCCTGGTACAGGTCACACTGTTCTTTGTCCCTGAGACACCCAAAGGCCTTCATCTACGACCTAAATTGTCTCTCGCTTCCCTGTCCCTCCTCAGCTGCTAGAAAACCTCACAGAAACATATGATTAAACAGTTTGGAAACGAATGATTATAAGAAATGCTGAATTTTCCAAAACATGTCAAAAAATATTTTCTCTAACCTCAAACCCTTTCTCCCACATTGTATGTAGTAGCAGCAACCATGTGTGGCCCACTATAGTCTTCTATCAAATAGCAGTATTCATTGGTTCCATGAGAGTGGGGCCAGCCCATAAAAATATCTTACATTTTAACGTCTAGTCGGTCCACAGTCTAATTCTGCTCTTTTTGGTTTTCAGCTATTGTTTTTGTCTGACTTTTATTATGAAGTTTTGTCTGTGGGTCATAATTTGCCATTTACTTTGCAGTTTCGTCTGAGATGCATCTGAAATCGGTCACAAGTTCACTTGTTCATTATAGTGAATGGCACATGTACTTTATGGAGAAAAGAGAAATGAAATTGAGTGAGCGGCTTAAGATGACGGAATTTGTGTGTGCCAGAGAGTAGAAATAACTATTTTACACCTTAAAAAATAATGACGATAATAACTTTGTATGGTATAATGAAAATAAATAACTTGTTCACTTGTTCTCATATTCATGTCATATTTAATAGATAGTTCATTCATTTTAATAGAATAATAATACAAAAACTACAAAAAAGAATTAACACAATGATATAATTTTATTATTTTTACTTATAAATTTGCCATAAAAAGCAATAAATAGAGCACATAATACATGAAAGCTGTATTCCTTTCAAGGTTATCTGGTTTTGTTTATTTTTAGTTTTCTCCACATGGACTCTGTTTGTGTTTTCACCTTGGTTAGCTTGTCTTCATGGTTGTTAATTTGATTCATTACTCAGTTCAGGTGTGTGTTGTGTTCAGGTGTTCATGTCTCATTATCCTCTAACTACTTAAGTTCAGATCAGTTTGTGTTTCGTGTTGAGTCTCGTCTATGTGTAGTTGTGTTTGGATGTACCTCTTTGGAGTACTCTGTTGGAGCATTAAAGCCTAACTTTCGTCGTCGATTCTTTGGTGTTTTTGTTTTCCGTCTTGTTTGTGTTTTGCTTGGGGCCGGTGAATGCTTCGGAAGCAGACTAAGGAAACCACATGGATGACGCTCCACTTCAGTAGCACCTATACACCAAATTTTTGTACTTGTACCTAGTTATAGTTATATTATGTTATATTATGAAGACATTCACAGAGGGATTTGTAAATATATTATTCCTAGCCTGATTTATATAACATTTTATTCCAAAAAACATGGCGAAAATACATTTTTTTTAAGGCTATTGACAGTATTTTCTGATTTACAGGATAACAAAAGTAGATATCCATAAATCCCTCTGTATTTTTTTTCCCATCTAATATGTGAACACAATGAACAATTTTTTTTTAACCTGGCTTTATCCAATACTCAGATTTCGTTGTTTTAAATCTATGCAAATTAGTGCATATTTGATTAGATATGGCCTAATTTGCATATTTAAACATTAAATTACAGAAAACTTGTAATACATTTTGTTTCTCATCTTAATGTAGGTAATCAATTGTGAAAGTTTCATGGTGATATCTGCTAGTTAAAAATGTTACCCTATTCACCTGTAGTGTCTCGCCTTAATTTGCATAAAAAAACTTGCAATGGTGTTTTTCTTAGTTATTATGTAATATGGAATACATCACATATCATATATACACTGGGAACATTTAAGAGTGATATTGATTGAATATGTATGTCGGCCTTAAAAAAATTACACAAATAATGCTTAATTTCACCTTAAAAGTTGGTATTTTGCATATATATACATAAAAAAGGCAGTGAGCCTCCATTATATCTTTGCTCTGACCCTTGACTATCGATCTAGAAACTTAATTTCCTCATCTTGATTGCCTACTTACAAAAAAACTAGGGGAAAATGGTCCAATGACTGAGCAAGATAGGCAATTAGGCGGCCATTTTTATATGCAAATTAGAAGGTAAAAAACTCAATTTCGCTTGGGAACCATTTTTTTTGGACTCAGCACCCTTGAAATATGTAAGGTTGGCCGGTTCCCGACTTGTACCCATAAATGCTCCTCACTTCTTATAGAAGGCCATTTTTCTAAAATCCGTCTAGTCTAAAAGTACTGTTAATTATTTCCATTCGAAAGACGTGTTTATAAATCCTTTTTACTTTAATTACAGACATGTTTTTATATTAATATAGTGTCCTGTTTCACTGATATCATCTGAAGTGTAGATGTCCAGATGTAGAGACCAATCAGTCTCTCAGGATCATTGTGAAGCTATCAAGCCACGCCCTAGCAACCATTTAGAGCTCCTTAGCAACAAGTCCCATAGACTTCCATTGAAAGAGATCAAAGGGATATCTCCGGACTGAATTGTGATAGAAACACGAGGGTGGTCTTGTTTCACTCAGGGCAGCAAACGGCCAATCATGAATCACCTCAACACTTCCTAGCCCCTCCCTAGCAACCATTGTCGAGCACCTTAGCAACCAAAATCCAAAGAGGGATATCTTCCATTCTGAATGTCACAGAGGCATGGGAGTTGGATTATATCATTCATACTGACAAGAAGCTTTTGGAATTTCATCATTGGCAGCTGCCAAGCAACTCCATAGCAACCAAATAGAGTACCCTAGCAACCAAAATCCAAAGAGGGATATCTTCCATTCTGAATGTCACAGAGGCATGGGAGTTGGTTAATATCATTCATACTGACAAGCAGCCTTTGGAGTTTCATGATTGGCAGCTGACAAGCCACTCCCTAGCAACCAAACAGAGTACCAAAATCTAAAGAGGGATATCTTCCAATCTGAATGTCACAGAGGCATGGGAGTTGGTTTACATAACTCATACATTTCTGGAATACTCTGCTCTCTTGTTATTGTCAGCGTTGCTTTGTAGTCAAGGTAAGCCCATCTTCGATTCTCAGCTTCCCTTATATTTTTAACTTCACATAATTGTGTATTTTAGTTTGACGCGTTGCCACATTAAACAAGCAGCCGCGAGTGAAAATTATTATTGTTAAAGTCTAATTTGCACTTTAAGCCTCTGCTCCTAGCACTTTCAAAGCGAAAGTTGGCCCATTATCGCGTTATCCACTTAATTGCAAGACCGAAACAGCATCTGTTAGAATACCTTTAAATAGACGAGATTCAGTTCACTCCCGTAGGACAAGCGAGCAACAAGAGGCTCGACTGGAACGCGCAACTGTGTGTTTTCTGGAATACTCTGCTCTCTTGTTATTGTCAGCGTTGCTTTGTAGTCAAGGTAAGCCCATCTTCGATTCTCAGCTTCCCTTATATTTTTAACTTCACATAATTGTGTATTTTAGTTTGACGCGTTGCCACATTAAACAAGCAGCCGCGAGTGAAAATTATTATTGTTAAAGTCTAATTTGCACTTTAAGCCTCTGCTCCTAGCACTTTCAAAGCGAAAGTTGGCCCATTATCGCGTTATCCACTTAATTGCAAGACCGAAACAGCTGTACTCACTCAAGCGGTGAAAGCATTTTTCTGTATATCTGTATTTTGCGCGCTGTCGCGGAAGCGTTAGCGGAAGCGTTCAGCTCTCGTGTTCAGCCTCCTCGTGTGAAGACCGACTCGGGTAAAGACCATCGACTCTACCTGCGCAACTCCACCGAGCAGGGACACCAGAAAGGCACTTAAAATTCGCCTTTTCCCTTTCCACTTCTTATCTTATCTTTCTCCCGAATCAGCATGTGTTTTCAACACATTCCTGTTATCGTTCGACAACGCCCTTTCATCACGCGCACAAGGCAGCGCGATACTGCTAATCTGCGTCCCATTCTCTCATCCTCACACACTCCTCTCTCTCTTTCCGTGGGTCTATGGAATTGTCAGTCAGCAGTCAACAAAGCTGACTTCATTCCAGCCTTTGCATCTCATTCTACTCTCAGTATCCTGGGCTTGACTGAGACCTGGATTCGTCCTGAAGACTCAGCAACCCCCGCTGCTCTCTCTAGCAATTTCTCCTTTTCTCACTCCCCTCGCCAGTCTGGGAGGGGTGGCGGGACAGGGCTTCTCGTTTCCAACAATTGGAAATACTCAGCGCTCTCTTCTCTATGCAACAACAATTCATTTGAATATCATGCTATCACACTTACAACTCCCAGTAAGATCCATATTGTAGTAATTTATCGCCCCCCAGGTCAGCTGGGTAACTTCGTAGAGGAAATGGATGTGCTGCTGTCCTCTTTCCCTGAGGACGGCACCCCACTTCTAGTCTTCGGTGACTTCAACATTCATCTCGAAAAACCACATGCAACAGACTTCACCTCTCTACTAGCCTCCTTCGATCTCAAACGACACATCACCACAGGTACTCACAAATCAGGCAACCAACTGGACCTGGTTTACACACGCAACTGCATCACAGACAACATTTTGGTGAGGCCTCTCCATGTTTCAGATCATTTCCTCATCACCTTCAGTCTACAACTCGCTACCCCTGCGCCACCAACCCCACCACCAGTCACCCTCAGGCGAAACCTACGCTCACTTTCCCCCTCCCATCTCTCCTCTGCCGTGTCATCTTCTCTTCCCCCACCCTCACAATTCTCATCTCTGGATGTGAATACTGCAACGGATACCCTATGCTCCACACTAACCTCTACTCTAGACAAAATCTGCCCTCTCTCCTCCAGGCCAGCACGCGCTACTCCTTCTAACCCCTGGCTATCTGAGGTTCTTCGTGAACACCGGACCGAACTCAGGGCAGCGGAGAGGAAATGGCGCAAATCAAAAGACTCATCTGACCTGAGTATGTATAAATCTCTCCTCTCGTCCTTTTCTGCTGATGTTCATGCTGCAAAATCTTCATATTTCCACAACAAGATCAACAGCTCCTCCAACGCACGACTACTCTTCAAGACATTCAACTCACTCCTCTGTCCACCTCCACCACCACCCTCCTCCTCCTTAACTGCCGATGATTTTGCAAACTTCTTCACCAACAAAACAACAACTATCAGCAGTCAATTCTCAGCTCCACACACACAGGAACCCAGACCGACCCCTTCCACAGCCAATACCCCTCTGTCCTCCTTTTCGCCGCTAACAGAGGAAGAAGTATCTACACTTCTCCTCTCCAGTCACCCTACCACCTGCCCTCTAGACCCCATCCCCTCACACCTTCTACAAGCCATCTCTCCCACACTTCTACCAGCACTCACACACATCATCAACTCATCCCTCCATACTGGCACCTTCCCTACAGCATTCAAGCAGGCTCGGGTTACTCCACTGCTTAAAAAAACAACACTAAACACATCTTTTGTAGAGAATTACAGATCCATCTCTCTCCTACCATTCATTGCAAAAACACTTGAAAGAGCTGTTTTCAACCAAGTAACATCCTTCTTGTCTCTAAACAACCAGCTGGATGTCAACCAATCTGGCTTCAAGAAAGGGCATTCAACTGAGACTGCATTACTGTCGGTCACAGAAGCCCTACGGATTGCAAAAGCTGCTTCCAAATCTTCACTCCTCATTCTCCTTGATCTGTCTGCTGCCTTCGACACCGTGAACCATCTGATCCTTATGTCCAGCCTCTCATCACTGGGCATCACAGGAACTTCACTCGACTGGTTTGAATCCTATCTCACAGGTAGGTCCTTCAAAGTCGCATGGAGAGGCGAGGTATCCAGAGCACATCAACTGACCACAGGGGTTCCCCAGGGTTCAGTTCTTGGTCCCCTCCTCTTCTCCATCTACACTACATCACTGGGACACATCATACAGGCACACGGTTTTTCCTACCACTGCTATGCTGATGACACACAACTCTTCCTCTCATTTCGACCAGATGATCCCACAGTAGCTGCACGGGTCTCGAGCTGTCTGGCAGACATCTCCACATGGATGAAGGAACATCACCTGCAGCTCAACCTGGCAAAGACTGAGCTGCTCGTCCTCCCTGCCAATCCGTCTCTACAGCACGACTTCACCATCCAGCTTGATTCATCATCAATCACCCCATCAAGGTCGGTCAGAAATCTGGGAGTAACGTTTGATGACCAGCTGACCTTCACAGATCACATTTCAAAGACAGCTCGATCATGCAGGTTTGCGCTGCACAACATCAGGAAGATCAGGCCTTTCCTAACTGAGCACGCAACACAACTCCTCGTCCAGGCCCTGGTCATCTCTAGGCTTGACTACTGCAATGCTCTTCTGGCCGGACTTCCAGCATGTGCTACCAAACCTCTTCAGATGATCCAGAATGCTGCAGCTCGTCTTGTCTTCAACGAGCCCAAGAGGGCCCACGTCACCCCTCTGTTAATCTCTCTGCACTGGCTACCTCTCGCTGCTCGCATCAAGTTCAAGGCATTGACGCTTGCTTACAGATCTATCACACGCTCAGCTCCCTCCTACCTTCACTCACTCCTACGAGCCTACATCCCCACCAGACGCCTACGATCAATCAACGAGCGACGTCTCGTGGTTCCATCACAGAAAGCCACAAAATCACTTTCCAGATCATTCTCATTCACAGTTCCATGCTGGTGGAACACTCTCCCCACCCTCATCCGGAATGCTGAATCCCTGACAACATTCAAAAAACAGCTGAAAACCCATCTCTTCCATGAGCACCTAAACTCATTAAAAAAAAAAAAAAAAAAAAAAAAAAACCTTTCCCATAAAATCCCACTTATCATGCTTATGCTACTCTGAATAATGCCTGAACTTCGTATTCTGAACACTTCTTGCGTTGTTGTTGTCTTTTGCCTCTTCATGATGACTCGCTTAATTTAGTCCTGATTTGTAAGTCGCTTTGGATAAAAGCGTCTGCTAAATGACTAAATGTAAATGTAAATGTAAATGTCATACTGACAAACAGCCTTTGGAGTTTTATGATTGGCAGCTGTCAAGCCACTACCTAGCAACCAAACAAAGTACCCTAGCAACCATTTTGCAAGACATATCTCTGCATCAGAACATCATAAAGAGATGGGGTTAACACAAGTTTGACTCAGGGCAGCAAACGGCCAATCATGAATCACCTCAACACTTCCTAGCCCCACCCTAGCAACCATTGTCGAGCACCTTAGCAACCAAAATCCATAGAGGGATATCTTCCATTCTGAATGTCACAGAGGAATGGGAGTTGGTTTATATAATTCATACTGACAAGCAGCCTTTGGAGTTTCATGATTGCAGCTGCCAAGCCACTCCCTAGCAACAAAACAGAGTACCCTAGCAACCATTTTGCAAGACCTATTTCTCTGCATCAGAACATCGTACAGAGATTGGGGTTGGCTCTTTTGACTCATGTTAGCAAACAGGAATTCCAACATGCTACACATGCTAGTTGTGAATAGCTACATGCTAACAGTGATTAGGTAAGTGCTAAATCATGGCAAGAAAATGCTAAGAACTCCAATAGTAATCATCTGTGACAACTACCAACCACTAAGTAACACCATAGCAACCACCCATAATACCTTAGCAACCACCTGAACACCCTAGCAACTGCCTAGCAACGCCCTAGCAACCACCCAAAATGCCCTAGCAACCACCCAAAATACCCTAGCAACCGCCTAGCAACACCATAGCAACCACTCAGAACACCCTTGCAACTGCCTAGCAATGCCCTAGCAACTGCCTAGCAACACCATAGCAACCACTCAGAATACCCTAGCAACTGTCTAGCAACGCCCTAGCAACCACCCAGAATACCCTAGCAACTGCCTAGCAACCACCCAGAACACCCTAGCAACAGCCTAGCAACACCATAGCAACCCCCTTAGAATACCCTAGCAACACCCTAGCAACCACCCAAAATACCCTAGCAACCGCCCATAATACCCAAGCAACACCATAGCAACTGCCTAGCAATGCCCTAGCAACCACCCAGAATACCCTAGCAACTGCCTAGCAACGCCCTAGCAACCACCCAGAATACCCTAGCAACCACCTAGCAACACCATAGCAACCACCCAGAACACACTAGCAACTGTTTAGAGCCACCTAGCAACCATATTCCAACATACAGAAGCCATATTTCAGCCCCACAATATTGTATAGACATGTCTGTTGGCTTGTATGCAATCGTACAGAACACCCTAGCAACCGAGTGGTGAGTTTTGCCACTGCAAGCACCACTTCACATTTTCTTCAGGAAATGTACATTCTCTAATATCATGTCTAGTACATTCTAATATCTGATTAACTCATAAAATATCAGTTGTTAATTTTGCATGACAATACTGCTGTAAAAGATTCTGCAGTGCTGTGATATTCAGATCATTATACAGAAAATATTTTGACAGGATCATATAGACTCACTCGGACATCAAGCATCAGCGTATGAATCGCAACAATGGTGACAATGAAAAAAAATCTGAATTACTATAAAGTCACAAAAAGGCTTTGTTGGTTGTCACCATTGTTGAGATTCATATGTCTCTATTCTACTAAAAAAATTATTCAGCTCAAAAAATGTTCTGTATAATATTTTTTTTCAATATCACATAATACTGATGCCACAATATATCAAGGGTCATGTGAAAATTATGACATTAATCATAGACTTTGTATAATTCTTAATTCCATCTACATATTATGTAATCTCATCTTATATTGAGAGATCTGACTGATATATCAGTGAATCAGATCACAATATGATGACTACAACATCATCAATAAATGATCAAGATCATCTGATATATTCTCCTGCATTTATTACTACAAATGTGTATCAAATACACAGTTAAAACAGCCAGAGAAAAACTAAAGGCTCAAGGGTAATGAGCCCAACTAAAGCAGACACTGATCTCAATCATGGTTAATTTCTGTTAAAGTTTTTTGCCGTAGCTGCCAGTCATTTGACCCTTTTTTTAAGATTTTTTTTACAATGAAGGTATATGATCGTGGTAATTCAGGAAATACCTGTAAAATAACAGTGTTTTTCAGTTTATTTAATTTAGGATGTTTTACTTTAATGTTACAGTTTTTTGGGGGGCTGACAGTCATTTGACCATTTTATCATTTAACTGTTTTTTTACTGTTTAATTACAGATTATATTTGTACTTTTACATACATTTTTATGTAATTTAAGAAAACAGAAAAAATACTGTATGAAAAATACAATCAATTTTCTGTATAAAAAATGTGAATTACTGGAATTTGTCATTAATGTCACAATACCTAAAATAACAGCTGAATTTTTATTTTACAGATATTTTTTGTAATTTTACAGTGCTTTGAGTACAATTTAAAATGAAAGAAAATGATCGTCAAACACAGATCAGTTATTTTCTGTAAAATTATGATTTTTTTTTTTTTTACAGTGTATAGGAGCAGGGAACTTTATCGTGATTAATGTATGTTCCTACACCTGAAGGAGCGAGTGAGACATACGAGGGGCAGCTTCACAGGGGACAGAGGTGATCCGATTTGGGATCTAGGAGCTTGAAAGCACTGATTCAGATTACTAGCCGGGAGCCTTTCCGTCTATGGAGTGAAAAGGCCTTGAGGCAGAGACCTTGAAAACAGTATAAAACTGCCCTGCTCCCTCCTCTGCACGTCTCACTTGCTCCACAGTGTAACTCTGTCACTTCTGTGTGGGAAACTGGGCCTATTCTTGCAAGAATAAATACTTTTAAAAGACAATTGGATTCAGAGTGTCTCTTACGCAGTGATGATGATGTTCAAGAAATTTTTGCCACAACATTTGTCTAGATTTATAATTGACAACATTGACCCCACTTTTACTAATATCCCCTCAAATAAAAGTAAAGAATCCTATACCATAAATTTAATTTTTGCTAAAATCAATGTACATAAATGTAAGTACAGTAAAACCCAACCTTTGTTTTTGGATATATATATTCTGACTATTTTTCATTCACACAATACACTGTAAAAAATAATTCCGTAAAAAAAACGGATAATGTACTTACCAGGACATTTTCCGTTAAATTACGGACAGTTCCTTCACCTCTAAAACGGAAAATTCTGTATATTAACAGTACATTTTCTGTACTTTTAACGGATAATCCTTATACAGAAATTTCTATAGTTATATAAATTTTATAGCATATATTTTGGTGGCAAATAATTCAAGAACGATATATACAAATTGAACATGGTTTATTTTTGTAAAAATTTTCTTGTAAACATTCTTAAATACATTCAATGGGTAAATATATATATATATATATATATATATATATGACATAAATGAAACAATGTACAAAGCACCATTAAAAAGTGCTTGTATTGTGTAATACATTGAGACATTAAACAAACAAGAGACAGAATTAAAAAAAGAAAACATGAGAAGGTACTTGCACAATATTGGTGTTGCACCAAATAGCTCACAAAATTCTTTGAAAAAAACAAACTGTGAAAGTCAAGATTCAAAACATTTTCAAATGCAATACAATACAATACAGAAAGAAAGAAACAAACAAAACAAATGGAATACGAATACAGGTCTGCTGCTTTTATCATTAAAAATAGCTTTAGACAGTCAATAGTAGAGTGGAATGTTAGTGTTGATGCCATTTTTCTGTAAGAGAACACCATATTCCTTAAAGGGTTAGTTCACCCAAAAAATTGTAATTGTCATTAATTACTCACGCTCATGTTGTTCCACACCCCACAAGACTTCCATTCGTCTTCAGAACAAAAATTAAGATCTTTTTGAGGAAATCTGAGAGATTTCTGTCCCTCCATTGACATCTTACGCAACTACCAATTTCAAGGTTCAGAAAGGTATACAGACATAAATGTAATCCATGTGACTCCAGTGGTTTAACCTCAAATTTAGGAAGTGGCACAAATGTTTTGTGTGAAGAAGTTGAAGTTTTTCTCACACAATATAGATCGCTGCTGACCCAGCAGGGTGAGAACACAAGCCTGAGATGCTCATGTGAATGTATAAAAAATTGTGACAAAAGACAATTAGTTTTTTTTTCCCACACACAAAGCATTTGCATCGCTTTTTTGGGGCGTTAAACCAATGAAAAGACATAGATTACACCGTGTTCTAACTACACGCAACACACGATAAAAGGTATATTTTCATGTCAATCAGAGTTTTTGTCCTAACCAGTGACACGTGACGATTCTATTTTAGAAACGGTTTCTATTTTTCTGCGACATTGCAGCTGAAACACTACAAGAAAAAACTGTCAACTCATTGTGAACAAACAGGTGTACTCTTTGACAAAGATTGTTTCAGTCACTCAGTTGTTTAAATGGTGTAATATTTATGAATTTGATTATATACTTATCAATTTCATTGTGACTGCTGTGCACTTGCCAAGAGAACCTGCCCACACACTGTTCCGATTGGCTTTTTGGTTTTTAATTGATTTTGTCGCTTTACAAGGTCACGATGCATTTGGTGTGGTCAGAAAAACAGCTTGTTGCTAGAATCTTATCGCATTGCATTTGGTTAGGACACCGTGTTACTTTGATGATGTCTTTACTACCTTTCTGGAGCTTGAAAGTGGTAGTTGCGTAAGCTGTCAACAGAGGAAGAGAAAGCTCTCAGATTTCATTTAAAAGATCTTCATTTTTGTTCAGAAGATGAACTAAAGTCTTGCAGGTTTGGAACATCAGGAGGGCGAGTAATTAATGACATTATTTTCATTTTGGAGTGAACAACTTGCGTGAAAAACTTTCCTTCTTCTGTATGTTCAGTTAAAGGTCCATTAAGAGATTTGACCAAAGCTTAAACTTTACATGGGTTTTCAGTTGTTCATACAGGAACTTCAGCAGTCTTGGAGGAATGTGTAGACGTTTGGTTTCCTTCATCTCAGCCTTTTCGACCTTCGTTCAGGATTTCTGCACAGGAAAGTTGGATATGAAAAAATATATATATATATTTTTAGCTACACAAGAAATTAAATAAAGGAAATTGAACTACAAAGTATCATACAGACCAAGTTGAGGTTGAAAAACAATCGTACAGTATTTTACGTTCGTTAAATTATCAACTGCCATCCCTAATTCTTTCAAATTCAAACACTGTATAAAATGCTAAGACTTCTGTTTCCAGTGGACTCCAAGTGCATCTCATGTTAGCTTGTCAGCTCAACTATACCTTATAATATGTTTCATTACTTTCAATTATATAAACAGTAACACAACAACTTGCTCTATAAAAAGTTTTCATAAAAAATGTGTTGCTTACTTTTATATGAACTCCAGGATAAGTGCCATTTTCTTTGGGTATTTTGTAGCTCACGGCCTCAATGGGGTAGGAGATGTGGTCAATAATAACTTCTTGAATGACTGCAATCCTGAATGCCCATCACCTTAAACAAATAAGATATTACAAAATGAAAAACATTACACGATCACTTCAGAAAACCGCTCCAAAAATAGTTGTTTAAATCTTCCCTATACAATGTTTTTCTACTGACCATATAAGCATAAAATCTTTGAAGGGGGTGTTCAGCAACCAACTTTTTCTATAAACATTTTTCCTCAGAATTTAAATTTAAATGTGTTTTGCCAATATTGAATACTCATAATGCTAAAAAATATATATATACTAATAAAACAAAATACAAACCTATAAGGAGCATGCAGGGTGGTGCTTGGGATGCACAGTACATCAGCAAAATCCTGTCAATAGATAAGAAAACAACAGAAACACTATGAAACAAACTAATGAGGAGGGAGCTGGTAAAGAATGACTAACGTTAACGTTACAGGCAGAAGTATAACACATGTTAAATGTAAATTAATCGTTCAAGGTCATTATTTGGGGTTTAAAGTCAAATAATATAGTGTGTGTATAAAGACAAGACAATAAAAAGTCTAACGTAAACATAACATTAACGTTAACATTAACGTTACATTAACGTACATAAACATTAACGTAACGTTACCTCATTTGGCAGAAAATCTGGTGTTATCCTTGATCCAGCTGTACTGCATCTTCACACACAGTCTCTTCACGTTGTATCTTCATGACTTTTAAATCAAGCAAGTCTTAAATGGCCTTCCCTTTTCTTGACGATTCGTCTGGTAGCTTTTGTTTGAAGGCATTAAACTGCTCCCAAAACGGTGCGGTAAAGTAGGTTTTATGTTGGACATTCGTTAGACATTCGATCTTTTCTGCAGCATTAATTGATATGTAATGGCTTAATAGTCGTGGATGATGCTGTATCTCGTCTAGGTCACATTGTAAAGCATAATGTCAAAAGTGAATTTTAATATTATTCAATGATGTAATTGTTTTAAAGGACAAGTTCGGTATTTTACACTTAAAGCCCTGTTTACAGATCGTTTCTGATTAAATAGAACGGTTAAGATTAAAATTTGGACAGATGCTGCTGTCCCGAGAATTTTAGGTTTCTTTCGCTTTCCCCAAAACCTCCAGAATGGGTGTATAGGTGCACTGGAACAGTCCTTCCTAAAACGCATTAAACTTTCGTTTACAAAGACGTAAAACTCACAGAGTGGTCAGGGTTGTTCACTGATATGCTCACACAAAAATCGCTGCAAAATATGCTTTCCAACAGGTTTTATCGTAGTTTTTGTCCAACTCCATTGACTTGTATTGGATGTGATGTGAGGTACGGTATTACTCTGCACGGAAACTGAAATGGGGTTTTCTTCTTCTTCTTGTGTTTTTTTTTTTTTTACGGCGGATCGCCATAGATATATACACTAGATGTCGCCTAGGGTTCTAAACATGCGTCAAAACCGCCGCCATCTTGGAACAGGGGTCTTGTCATAGGAAGTAGCTAGGTAACGCTGCTATCTCCGCCTGTACTACGAATTCATGGATGATGCCGGACTTTTGTTCTGCATATGGATGTTCACACAAACGAAATCTAAACCAGACAGCATGGGATTACATTTACTCTGTGGATGGTAGTAGTCAAATTGTTTTTTTAGAAGTTAAGTGTACATTTCTCTGCTTGGAGGAAGAAAATGAACTGTGATTCTCGCACAGAAAATGATCTGTGAATGTGCTGTACTCTTTAGATATTATTTGAAATAACCCTTGTGTTTAAAATGTACAATATGCAGGAGTTGATCCTCAATACCCACTTTTGGCTGTGTTGTGCTGTGTTGTTCCTAACTTTAGATTTTTTTACCGATTGTAGGCTACTTTTAATGGAAAAAACAGTGTGACGCTTGTAACCTGTAAGTACAGTCCTAATAGTATGCTTGTCCTCTTCCTGTCAATCTTCAAACAGTACATCCATGATTATTATACATAGAATTCCTCAAATCTTATGTGTGAGTTTTGCACAAGGATACAGTGGGCTCAAGGGCTTGTTTCTTCCTTACAAACTGGGGATAGAGGTGTGGAAGGACACTGGAATTTGTGAAAATGTCAACTGTTTAAAGCCTTTCTTTAAAGTGAATTTCGTTTTGTATAAATTGTATCTTAATTTTAATACATTTTATTCATCAACAAATTGCCTGTTAATATAATCACGGAGGCGCCCGCGTGGTCACTTGCATTGCACGTTAACTGGAGCGCATCTCATCCCAACTTAACGAAACTCATTGTATGCCTCACACAGACATGAGAAATACATAAAATACACAAAGCTTGAATAGTCTTTAAACTAAATAATTCAAAAAGAAAGAAAAAGGCTACTCTCTGATTACGTAATCCATTATGTAGCCTACATTTCTCTCTATAGGCGCGTTCACTACGGAGATGGCGATTGTCAACTTCATCTCTGCAGACGAGTCAACACTGTCAGAAGTTTATTAATAAAAATCAATGCACGCATATATATATATATATATATATATATATATATATATATATATATATATATATATATATATATAGTGATAGTTTATTCTAAGTTTACTCAAGTGGAAGAATGTGACTAATAAACTTAGGCCTACTAGCAAATGCATTATATTTTGAAAAATAAGTAATTATCTTAATATCAAAACCTTAAATTTCCTCTGGACTCAGTGATAAATACATGTCTGACCGTTGGAACGAAACATAAAAACTAGAAAATCGCATTCATGACGATTTATGGTGATTTTATTTCCGTTAGACCTTTGCCTACATTTACGCTGATGCATTAAGAGAAGGGGCTCCCTGTTCCAAGATGGCGGCTCTATTGATGCATTCGTTCCAATGAACTGCCGTATACCAGGCGACATCTAGTGTATATATCTATGGCGGATCGCAAACAAATGCCAGTGGTTTGCTTGCAAAGGTGCATTATCGCCACCAACTGGGCTGGAGTGTCTATTATCAGAGCCCGTCTACATTCTCTGCTATTATTCAAGCTCTCAACGGAAGAACGTACGGGTGTGACGCGTTTGGAAAAATAGGTCCACAGTTTTACAACGAATGGTAAAACACCTGTTGGAAAGCATCTTTTGCAGCGATTTTTGTGTGAACATAACAGTGAACACCCCTGACCACTCGGTGAGTTTCACGTCTTTGTAAACGAAAGTTTAATGCGTTTTAGGAAGGACTGTTCCAGTGCACCTATGCACCCATTCTGGAGGTTTTGGGGAAAGCGAAAGAAACCTAAAATTCTCGGGACAGCAGCATTTGTCCAAATTTTTATCTTAACCGTTCTATTTAATCAGAAACGATCTGTAACCAGGGCTTTAAGTGTAAAATACCGAACTTGTCCTTTAACTGAGTTTTAGATGTTAATGTTTCATTGAATGTTTTATTTGAAGTCACCAGAATCGTGATTAATGGCTCCTTTATTTGAGCTCTTGACCCTGTACTTTTCTTTTAGTTTTTCTCTGGCTGTTTTAACTGTATTTTAATAAAATACATTTGTTATGGCGAGAGAAAATATGATCAGATGTCAAACACAGACATCAAGAATCAGCGTATGAATCTCAACAATGGTGACAAACGAAAAGCTTCATGCCGCAATGCATGCTGGGAGTCATGGATGAGATTTGTACTATGGTGGCACCCAGCATGTAGCCTGACTTCGTCATACCAGAGCCCGTCTACGGAGAGCCTGCCCACTCCCTATTAAGTCCTATTGTACCGAATTTTGGTTGTAGTTCCTAAATTTAGTTTCCTAAAATTAAGCTAAATTTATCTCTTTCACCCGATTGCCGTTGAGAAATCTCAGATTTGATTGTAGGTTTTGCAAGTTCAACATGGGTTATAGGTCGAAAGTTGAATGAACGAGTACTTATGTCCTTTCGATTTCTTACAGGTTGAGTTGTTGTTGCCCATAACACGCTAGCATTCTGCTAATGAACGCTGATTGGTCAGTGAAGGACTGATTACGACCAGAGATGCCACTTGATGGCATCGTGGCATCCGAAGCGGGACCAGAAACAAACAAAACAAAAACTCTTCTAGCACGTGTATTTACCTGTGTCAGTTGTGTTGTCGATGCCTCGAGTGAAAAGAAAGTGCAGAGCATACCAGAGATACTGCTTTCGCAAGCACCAAAGTGACTGAAGGATTGCCGTAAAGCAGTATCTCTGGTCGTACGATGTGTATGACGTCACTGACACTTTAAAAGAGTTTTTAAAGCAAATAAGTGACTCTAAAAAAATCTAACACCCCGCAATGTGTAATTCCTTTGCATCTCCTTTTGAATACAACATTCAAATTACTAGACAAAAAATTATATCCTGAGAAAAGTGGATTTTGATGTGTATAGCGCCATAGACCTCCATTCATTCTGCACTCGTCCTGTGAGCGCCCTCATATGGAGCCAGAGTGGAACTGCAACCAGTTCAGAAGCCGGAAGTGTACTGAGAGTGGAAGTTCTCCCCTTATTAGACATTCTCTGGTCATACTCAGATTCTAGTCAGAATGTGAGTCTGATACTGCTCCATTGGGCTGTGATTATGGGGCGTGTTTCAACCGAACCAGGAAGGAAAATGCCTCTGCACTCAATTGGATAGACCTTCAACCAATCAGAGCAACGGAGTAAGTGACGTATGTTCTTCAATCATGTTTCCGATCGACAAATGCCTCGATCGCGGTTCTCTGTTCCTCTTTTAAAATGAATGCGCTGTCGATGTCTTCTACAACAGACGCGATGGCGGAATCTACACAATGTTTTATAAACAAAGTTCGGGAGGAGCACGTTACCATGTCTATACCCTATCACCATGAGAGGAACCATATATTTATTCACTCTGTCAACTCACCTAACATTCCTTGACAGTTTTCAGCATCCCTCCACTCACTCTCGGCTTGTTCTTCCACAGCCAGGAATATGGGGGGAGTAACGTTACTTTGGGTTCGGGCCGAATACCGAGCCCGGAGCCTCTCCTCGGACAGCACGCCAAATATGCATTTATTCTATCTGACTTATTTATTATTAAGTGTGAACTCATGAAATCTCAATTCTCCAGCGGCAGTCATCTTTGTTGTAAACGAATTCAACCCAAGCGCTCTTTGATGACGTGGATGATTACGTTACCGTTGCTCATCTGTCCATCATCGTATAAAGCCCGCCCTGACAATTTGATTGGTCCGAACAATTTTTGTTCGAGCATAATAGCTCCTCAACGGATCGAGTCCAGACCGAACTTCCCGACCTAAAAATTTTGTAGGCTGGGCTAAGTTCGGCTGGCATCCAGGCTACCCAGCATGCATTGCGGCATGAAGCTTTTTGTTTGTCACCATTGTTGAGATTCATGTGCTGATTCTTGATGTCTGTTTGATACCATAGACTGTAAGGCTCTGTACGAACTGTGTATTTAAAAATGTATTAAGTTAATTGCAATATGCTAATCTTTTTAAAAATCATCTTTTATATAATACACTCATCTTTCAAATATTAAACTCTTGCTGAGCTTAACAATCTTACATATCCATGATGATAATATTATAATCTGAGCATATCTTTCTCATGACTATTTCTGCTGTTTCAAATGTGTTAAAATAATTACACATTTACAGCAATCAGAGAAAACTAATGTTAAAAAGTCAAGGGTCAAGAGCCCAAATAAAGCTGACACTAATCACGATTCTGGTGACTTTAAATGAAACATTCAATGAATCGTCAACACCAAAACCTGTTAATTCTCAATAAGAGCTTCTGTAGAGTCTGACAGAAATAAAGTTAATCTGGTTATTAATAACAAGTGAAAGCAGCATTTGAAAAAGACATTGAAAGAGTCATGATGTGATTGGCTGCAAAAAAACACCCGTTAATCTTTAAGTTTTCATGAATTAAGATTTAATTTATTTATTTGAATGTATTGTTTAATTTATTTTAGAGCATTTTATGGGATACCATATAAAATAGGCCTATACTTTTTTCATAAACGCAAACTCTCCTCCACCCAGTGCTATTCTATCCAGAGTTACATTTTAACACACATTGAGTGTTAAAAATCTACACAACATGTGTCAAAATACCATCAACACATGCTGTGTGTTGTTTTTTAACACATCTCTTTTTAGAGTGTAAGGACACATTAAATTAAAAGTGACAGGGATGACATTCATAATGTTCATTAAGTTCATAATGTTCAATTCATAAAGATTCTATTCTATTTCAAATAAATGCTTTTGAACCCTCTATAAATATTAAATAAATATTACACACAACTGTTTACAACATTTATAAAAAATAATTGTTTCTTGAGCAGGAAAACAGCATATAATAATAATTTATTTGAATAATTATAAATAATTTTACTGAAACTAAATTCTACTTTCACCACAAGAATAAATTACATTTTAAAATATATTCAAATAGATGACAATTATTTAAAATTGTAATCATATTTCACAATATTACTGTTTTTCTCTGTATTTTTGATCAAATAATGCAGCCTTGGTCAGCAGAAGAGAGGAAATAAACCTCCAAAAAACCTCCAAAATTGACTCCAAACTTTTGAACATTAGTTCAAAACTTGAACATGGACTTGTCAATTTTCGTGAAGTTAATCTACATAAGATAATGACCTGAAGGGTTAATTTTACCTCGAACACAGTAAGGCTGTACATCATGACATATTCATTTCTGCTGTTGGAGAGGAAGTAGAGGCAGTGCCTCCACGAGCCGGGCTGCCCCGCGAAACTGTTCAGCAGCTCTTCTGCAATAAACACCACCACAACACACTCATCACAAAACACATTATTATCTAATTGAAACAAAGCACGCAGTGAAAGATATTAATGTTTAGTCAGGTTAGTTGCAATTAACACCAAACAAACACTCAGCAGAAACTTCTTTCAATGACGAACAAGGGCTTATACAAGCGGTCTTCTGTAAAGCATAAATGAAGGCTGTTCCCACAACTTCAAAGTTATTGTACACAGAGTTTTCCATATTTGCATGAAAAAGAAAACATAGCTTTGTTGCACACCTACACATATGCGCATTTCAAAAACCAGTCGAGTTCAAATTACAGTGTGTTTGTTAGTTAGAGCTACATCACAATATCTTCATTAGTTACATACATTCATTTGATAGATGTTTTATCTAAAGGCTTGAATCAATACGCTTGTTGTGTTCCCTTGGAAGTGAACACTTAACACTGACAATTACCAGCACTACCTTTTTGCCTCCATTAAATATGGCAGATTTTTATAATGACAACATTTTGAAAAACACCTCTCGTGACAATTAGGAACTGAGAAACTGGGCCGCATCTGATAGTTAACATCTGGGGCCGTATTCAGAAAGCATTTTATCTTACCACAAGGAGTACTCCTAAATCGCACTAAAAGATTTTAGCTAGGAGTTTTCTCTTAGAAGTTATTCACAACGCCTTTCAGACCTACTCTTAGTAAAGAAAAATGACAACTCCCAAACTAAGAGTGAGTCTTTGTTGCTATGGATGACTTCATTACTCATGCACGAGCTTGACTGAAGTGACCACCTTGATTGTCTGATGATTGTAACGCGGGAATAATTCCAAACAGCTCCACTATGATGATGAGTGACAGGTGACAGGTCTGAGAATGCGTGCGCTACACAAGTAGTGCGAAGGACGGAAGATGATGAATAACTGAATAAACAGCCTAAATGAATAAAGAGTAGGCCTAAGGCAAAACAAATAGCCTAGTAGCCTAATGAAACATATGGATTGATGCAATATCTTTGCAACATTATTGAATTCTGTCACTATATGCCTCTGCCTACGTTTGCAAAGAGAAGAACATTTTAATTTGATTCACAATGAAACGTTACAAATAGTTTACATGCAATGAGTAGCCTAGTTTTGGTTGTTGTTGGTGGCGTTATTGCATCCCTAGTTATGCCTACAAGGCTAAATTGTTCCCTCGCGATTGGAAGCTCCTGTAGCCGCCGCATACGCATTTAAAAACATCGCAACGTGAAATGCCACAAAAAACGTTTTGTGAATATGTCTTAGTGAGTTAGGAGTCCTCTCGACTTCTTTTAAGCTGTCCCAGGCTTAGGTGCTACTTTTAGGGCTAAAATGCTTCGTGAATTACTCTTAGTCAAAAAAATTAGGAGTCCTAAAGTTACGAGTGACACGCCCATTATTTTTAGGAGTTGCTCCTAAATTCGCCAGTTAGGAGCTACTTTTAGCCTTAAAATTCTTGTGAATACGGCCCCTGGTTTTGTCTGAAAACATGGTGTGAAACAGGGCGAAAGATCATATAGATGTAGGCTCTACAAAGACAAGATACTTTTTAGCCATGCAAAGCTCTCAAATGTTTTATTGAACAGAAATTGAAGGGGTAAAAAAAATCTTTAATCCTTACTTAGAAAATCACAAACAACTGGAAAAGTCAAGCGGTCTTCGTCTGTTGTTGGACAATGTGAGGCCAAAAGATGGGAAAGTCAAAAAGTTTGAGAATCGTAGAAATGTATACAGTACACAGAAGCCACATTCGACCGCTTCAGACATGTGAAACTGTTCATTACAAATCAATGCACAAAATGTCACAGCATTGTTCGGCCTACGGCTGTTAAACCACCACTGGTTTGGTAACATATTGATCATGCACTGATGTAATATGTAAATATATTCACAAACAAACCATTTTTAAGTTACAGCAAGTATTTATTTCATGATAAATTAACAGTCTATAAATAATTATTTAATGAATTTCCCCCAAGGGATTGTGTTCGGATCACAAACATCTAAAAGGCAAGTAGTCATTTATTAGATTTTCTTTTTCTTTTTTTAAAGCATTAAATTATATTGTTTACAGAAGTTAGTTAAAGCATTGCTTTTTAGAAACAACTATGAACTATTAAAACTTTTGTTTTGACTAGTACTTGTGCAGCAAAGCAAAAATAAGTCATTTTTAAAATATTCAAGGCCACCATTTGTCAACATTTTCTCCAAAAGGTTTTTTTTTTTTTACTATTTTTAAAAATATTAATAATATATAACATTTCAATTTATTTACATTCAACAATTTTACATCATTTGTGCACTTCAGCATCAGAATTTATGTGCTATTGAGGAAATTGACCTGAAATCGTTCCAGCTGAGGGTGATCAGACAAGTTGCACACATACAGTCGTCGGCCCCTCTTAAATGTGGTAAATGCTTTTCTGATCGCATCCCTCCCAGTCGATGAGCTCTGAGGAATGAAACCACAGCGAGATCTCCCGCTCCGCTCCTTCCACAGAATCAGAGGCATGCACCACATTTCTGAAGGAATTCAACAGTCATGAAAGTCATTGCATCCATGCCACTCATTTAGGGTTTGAACACATAATTACAGCTGAGATTCTTGGTAACGCTTTATAATAAGGTCCCATTAGTTAATGCATTAAGTAGCTTTAACTAACACAATTGTTATAGAATTATTTATTCATCTTTGTTAAAGTAAAACTACTGTTCATTGTTAGTTCATGTCCGTTCATGCCGCATGTCCATTAGTTTATATTAACAGATACAACTTTTGTTTGTGCCCCTATTATGCTTTTTTGAATATTACTTTTCATGTAGTGAATAATATTGCTGTTTGTCAGTTTTAAAGGTCAAAGTGCACGACAAATAAAGTTAATGTTTCCTAAAAATAAAATAAATTCTGAACTGCCAAAATGAGTCGTCAGTAATTCCACAGAAAGGCTCACTTACTGTTACATATCTACGTAACAAATTTGCATAATGTCAGCCGATGATCTTCATTGGTTGCTCGTGAACAACATTTACTTTGACCCTCAAACACTGAAGATGAAGCTGAGGCTGGAAGAGTTTGGTTCATGTTGTCGACAAGACGCTGTTTTCTGCTCTGTGGAAGCAAATCCACTTTACATTTCCAAAGGATGAGGACTCGAACTGATACGGTAAAACAAACGCCATCGTTACTGTACCCCTCACTGTGTATCCTGTGCTGAGGAAGATCTAGAGCTGACCAATCACAGACTCTGCTTGATAAGAGGCAGTTGTGCTGTATCAGCTTCACCTCCATTCATAAATCCTCTCCTGTGGCCTCATGGGACAGTAAAGTGTCCATCGTATGCGAACTTCAGAATCACGCCAGAAGTAGTTGGTCATCCGGGGCACTTTTCACTTACTCTTTTATATTATGAATACCATGAATTTGGACACTCGTCGGCTCATATACTGTTTTTCGAGTACTAAATAGAATGGAAGTGGCGTTTTCATACGCAGCATGAATCTTTGAACGAACCATTTTAAGACTCTTTGAATAATGAGGTGGTGTGCAATGTATATTATGAGAAAATGAAAGTGTTTTTGACCTTTGATGTGTGTAAACCTATTGTAGGAGACTTACAAAACTAAATTAGGAAACTTTAAAATAGCATTATAGGGGCACTTTAATAATGTGTTTGCAGATGTTTAAATAAACATTAATAGATGCTTTAGAAGTAACTTTAAATGTTAGTTCATGTTAACTAATCATAATGTTAACAAATGGAACCTTATTGTAAAGTGTTACAAGATCTTTTTTTTTTATTTTTTTATTTTTTTTATGTTACTACCAAGAGTTTTTGCAAAAAAAAAAAAAACGAGTGGCAACAATATAGTACACTACTGTTTGAATATCTATTTTTTTTTTTTTTTTTTTATATTTCATTTTGTTTATTTTTTCTTTAAACAAATGTAAAAAACTGTTTATTATTGAACGTAACATTTAAACATTTAAAAAATATATAAATCACTATAAATATATAGTGTGCAGTACACTAGTACTCATAATGAGTGTGTGTGTGTGTGTGTGTGTGTGTGTGTGTGAGCACCTGCTGATGTGAACGCTGAAATCTCCTCTAATAGTTCCAGGTGAGGCTTCAGAAGGGTCAGTGTCTCCCACCAGCATACGGGATGACCTCACCACATTATGCCCCTCCCACACCTGAAAACAAGCCAATGAGAACTCCTCAATCTTTATGACAGTATGTGACGTGTAACGGTTTGAAGAACACAGTTAAAACCTGTAGTATGCTATACCTTTTTCTTCTTCATTGCATATTTAATTAGGCGAGTGGCATCTACTTTTCATTTAAAATGTAATTTTGCATTTTGAATAAATTTTGTAAAACTTACTTTTGGATGTTCATTAATCACATTGGAAATCAAAGTGCTCTTATTTGCATACTGTAGTATAATAGTATTACAGCTGTATGATATTCATAACTGGTGGTTACTGTACCATGGCGACTACAGGGCCAGAGGTCATGTAATACAGCAGGCTGGAGTAGAAGGGTTTCTTCCGCAGCGAGATGTAATGCTGAGCTAAAAGCTTGTCAGAAGCCTGAAACACACACAGACTCATGATGTACAAACATGTCACACACTCTCATGAACGTCTTGTGTGTGAATCACGCACCTGCAGCATCTTCAGACCAACCAATCGGAATCCTCGCTGCTCGAAGCGCTTGATGACATCACCGATCAGACGCCTCTGAACGCCATCAGGTTTCACAGCGACCAAAGTGCGTTCTCTAATGCCCGACAGATCTAAAGCCGTTCAGAAACATGTCAATACATGTCAGTTTTCATGGCGACTGCACACATTATTATTTTTCAGATTAATGATACATTTGTTAAGCAAACAGCGCCATCTACTGACCAAGGGTGAGACAATAGTGTGAGTGTATATATATATACTCTCTGCACGTCCCTGCTAAAAGCTTCCTGCCATTAACATTGTCATTGTCTCTCAATATTGGTTATTTATCAGCATTTTGAATATTCATTGCAGGAACAGAGAGATATTTCATCTGTTATCATCAGGAAAATGACGTGCATCCCCTGACCATCTCTTACAGGAATACTAACAGTCTTTATAAAGAAAAGTTCCTGCAAACGTGACAGACACGCGACCACTTACAGTCGTTCCTTGAAGCTTGATCAAATTAAGGTGGTTCCCCACACACACACACACACACACACACACTGACTCACATTGGCCTTCTGATGGACCAATCACACACACTGTGAAGAGGGAGTTGGAGGTCACCACAGTTAGTCAGGTCTAACCAGTACCAGTCTGTAGCAGTACCACAGTACAGTGATGTATACAGTGGTAATACTGTGGTACCTTTAGGCCTATATGCATTAATTAAATATAATATTATTTATAATATAATGTAATATTTTATTTTTATTTTAGTTTCATCATTTTGAATTAGCTTTTATTTGTACAGTTTCCATGTTAATTTTAGTTTAATTGTTAGTAATTCCCCTATGTGCCTTTGTCATTTTATTAGGTTTTTTAAATATCGCTATTTAGGTTTAAGATTAATATTTCAGTTTTAGTTGAGATTTAGATGTATTTACAGTAGTCAATGTTTGAAGTGGATCAAAAAAGTTCATCAAAGTTGTCCTGAGACAAGAACGGGTATATTGTTCAAAATTCATGTATAACTTTGATGAAAGGTTTTGATCCACTTCAAATGTTGACTATTGTATTTCTATTTAATAATTTTAGTTTTTTACCAAGACAACATTTCTTGTTTTCATTTAGTTTTAGTTTTTTCCCCCAGCTTTATTTAATTTAACTGAAATGTAGTAATATGTGCAAACATTTTGGTGGATTACATAGGAGTTTGAAGTTTGAGATGTGAGTATTTTTATGCTCATGTGTAGTTTTTGTCTTTAGTTTCAGTTTCAGTATGTGATACAGAAAGCCAGTGCAATATTGACCTGTGCAACTAAATCTATTAAGTGTGAGACGACACCACTTGCACGAGCTCCTAATGTAGTCAGCACTCACCCACGTGAGGACGCAATAACACAATTAACCAATCATGATCGCCTGAGGACAGAGCACGTACACTTATATCCTATAGATAAAACTGGATTTAAAAAATATAGCCTAGCCTAATTCGATATATTTTTGTAATGGCTGTAACACAATACTTGTATCATATGGTTCTATACCATGGTACATTCGTTTAGGCCTAAAGGCTTATACAGCGTGGCATAATATTAAAATCAAATTCATTCATATCATGGTCAGTTAAGTTACGTCGAGGTATTTCAATGGATAAGTTAGGCCTACCATGAAATGTTTCCAAAATCAGCCTTACAAAAAGTACCATGGAAGCAATATTATCAAATCTAATACAACCGTTACCGTACTAAACATTTTTTTACCATGGTATTACTCTGAAGTACTAACGTGGTGTGTACAAAACTCATCGTAGTCCAGTCTTTTTTACTCGTTGTTTAGTGAAGCATTACTGGTAACGTTACACATCCTTGAATATGTTATTTCCACGCTAAAAGGTCAATAAAATGCTACTGTCATGGAACTTTTAATTTTCCCTGTCCTAAAACTTCTCCATAAAGAGCACTTTTATCACTAAACCTGTTTGTTCTCCACACAGAGAGAGATGGATGTAAACAGACCTGTGTCGCTGCTGAGGCTGCGCGCGTGCCCGTGTCCCAAAGCGCGCGTGGAGCTCAGTGTGGCCGCTCGCGCTCCGTGGACGCCGATGGCAAATCTCACAAACATCATCTTCATTTCCAGGTCAAGCCCTTCTCAAAACTTCACCGAGCAGCGCTTTTGCAACTCCGAAACTTAAGAGCGGTCCGATACTTTTAACCCCCGGACCGTTACACACATACGCGCGCGCGGTCATTCACCTGACAGGTCAAAGTCAAGCGACCACGCCGACCAGTCACAGTATGTGCAGATGAGGAGCGCGTGCGTGTGCTTGTCATGGGAAGAAGAGACCCGCAAACTACAGTGTAATTACTGCTCATCACGTGCACAAACAGGACCTCTTAATTAACACCATTTCCTGTTTGGAGAGGCATGAAAGATAGACGCACAAAAATGCATAAACCATATGAAAAAGACAGCTAAACAAACAACGGAACTGAATTAACAGTTTGTTATTTAAATTATTTTTATTCTCTAGAAAGAATATTTTGTCAGATTTTATGTTAACTTCAGGGGACATTTTGTTTCAGCTGTTCTGTCCCAAAAGTGAAGTGAGGTCGAAAGACAAGCACACATTAATCGATTGCTGGCAGGGAGACAACACAATAAATGTTAGCCTTTGGAGAACACACACAAATAGAGCTGACTACTTTTGATCATTTCAAACAGAGGATTCAGTCCCATTAACTGATCACTGATAGTAGAAATGTAGGCTACGAGTGAATAATTCTACTAGCCTTGATCACTGATAATGTGAGACAGACAGCAGAGAAAGGGTATTACAAATGATTCAGTTAGTGTTATTAAGAGACTTTAACGTTCAGCTAAACTTAGCATTTTTACTCCAGTAATCTTAAATCTTTATGAATGACGTGAGGGAATGTAAATACATCAACATTGACCACTAGAGGTCGCGGTTTACATACTTTACTAGTAGTAACAATGCACTTCATTTAATCTCATTCGTCATAAGTGATATTCAGGGTGCATGTGTAATTAACATGGAAATATGACTGGCTTTAGATGTGTCATTTTAAACGAGGTCAAGATCTATTGCAATAAGAATTGCAGACACACACACACACAATAAAATAAAAAAGTTTTTCCTTCCAAGAACTGGCCTCAACTTGCCTCACATGAAGGTGATGTAAACTGTGACATCACACTGGAATGAGAAGTTTAATAGGATTCCTGGTAACACTATACTACAGGATCTCGTTACTTAACGTTAGTTAAAGGCAGGGTAGGCGATCTGGTCCAGATTTTTTATTTTTTTATGCTGGTTGAAAGTCTCTTCACATCCTGATAGCAATCACTAGGTGTTCTAAATGTATTTAGATGTATATTTATATCGTCTTTGTAGGAAGGGGTAGGACCATAAAATGTTCAGTCCGAATGCAATGATACGATGTCCTACCTGCCAGTCAACATATGTATTTCTCTTGGCGCACCTGTTCGCGCAGACATCACCCGTCATCAGTGCATTTCATGAAGAGTTAGACAGACGTCAGTCACAGGGCGCCGCAACCGAAACAGCAGCCGCCTTTTACAGTTCCTCCTGAACTAAAACAACAAGCTTATGCTGCGTTCACGCCATAACTAGTGTGATTTGTAAGAGATGGAAACCTGTGACGTTATACTCTGAGCGGTTCCTGACTCAAATGTATGCGTTTTTAATATCAACAATCAACACTGAAATTAATCTACAGCAGTCAGATGGTACAGGTCAGAGCTCTTTAAGATGGTTTTAGCATCAGGCCTATTGACAACACAATCCAATCTTAAGTTAATTAATAGATCGTTCAACAGGACATAACTGTTTTATATATATATAAATATAGGTTGTTTGCGCACATGATATCAGGAAGCAACTTAATACACACATGCTGACAGGAGGGTGAAGGCGATGCACAAATTGAATTACCCCTCCCACTTCTCTTATCTCTCTAACGGGATCTCTTATCCCGTGCGAATTGGCCATTACTATTACAGACGTCTTGTGGTAAAATTACATTACTCCATCCACCCTTGTAAAACTAATCCCGCCCGAATAGGGCCAAAGCCATTGTAGAAATGCTCTGTTCTATTCAGTCATGTTTTTTTTGCAAATATAAACAATTAGTCAATTAGTACTAATAGTTAACTAGTACCAATACAATGATTTGAGTCAATGTGAGAGTAGGCCTACATGATGTTAAACAAAACTTTTCAATGAGGAATAAATGACATAAGCTCACCTTTAAGTTTTTTTATTTTATTTTTATTTTTTTATGTAATGAGAAAGGAAGACTGGCCCCAGCAAACTAGTAAAATAAATACATTAAACTTTTGTGACGATTTGTAAACGAATGACTTTAGATCGATTCATTTGGATGAATGTCTAAAACTTTGTGATACTTTGTATCTATCTAAACTTATAGATTTTATTTTTAATTTACATTAAATATAGTTATATGATGGTTTATCAGCCTGAATGATGGGAGGGACTGTGTCTGTTCCGGTGTTCGGTTATAAGAGAAAGTGAAACTAAACCAGCCCAGGAAGGATCTCCTTACGATCGTACTAAACTTTCATATGGACACAATTTATTAAGACACTCTTGAGAACACAGTGAATGTTGAGTTGAAGGTAAGTCATGGAAGAATCAGAAACACATTTACCTGAAGTCTGGCATGAGTGTGACTTGAGGACCATGTTTGAGTTCAACAGGTTTAATGCATATAATACTTAATCTTGTAAATAAATGAAAGGTTTTTGAATCACAATTATAGATATATTTGCATTTTTGAAAAAGAAATCATGATTCAACAACCTTCAACGTGTGTTTATATATGTGTCATGATTCCTGTCTTTTGTTTCCCTTGTCTTGTGTGGACTTTTGTTATTTCCTGTTCTGTGCCATGTTTTGTAGTCCTTTGTAGTTTTTTGTTTATTAGTCTCCCCAGGTGTTTCTGATTAACCATGCCCCCTTGTTATCTTGTTTAGCTTGTGTGCCTGTGTATTTAAACCTCTGTGCTTCAGTTGGTGTTTGTTGGTCGTTGTAGTTGTTGCTGTTAACTGTACCATGTTCCTGTCCTGAGTTTCGTTGTTTGCCCTGGATTACCTGTTTGTTTTATTAAAGTAGTGCTTGCATGTGGATTCTCTCTCCGCTTCGTCTTTACCTCATTGTTACAATATGTATTTATAAGTGCTACATGTAGATATATGTTGTATATTTGTATACAGATTTCTTTGAACAAAGTGATTGTAAATGTTTATCTCGCTTTTGGACAGAAAGTTAAGTGTAAGGATTAAGGCAAAAATGCTGACCGTTTTCTGTAATGTTTTCTCTTTTTTCATATTTTATTTTTTAGCATCTGTGTCTCAGAGATGAAGTTCATTTGTTTGACTCTCCTGCTTGTTAGTGGAATTACAGATTCAAGATCAGGTAATTTATTCATCATTGTGAATCATACTTTATATTTATTGCACAGAACTGTTTGTCTGGAACAACATGAGAGTAAAAACCTTTAGGATGTGTAGTTCAGATCTGCTCTCTTTCTCTTGTAACAGACCAGTATACAGTAGTGGGACCTGCAGATCCTGTATTTGCTGTATATGGTGAAGATGTGACTCTGCCCTGTTCAGTCAAACCCAACATCAGTGTTGTGGACATGAGAGTGGAGTGGTTTAGACTTGATCTGAAAGACTCAGTGCATCTCTATGATGATCATGACGACAGAAACACAGATCAGATTCAGTCCTACAGAGGAAGAACAAAACTGATCCATCAAGAACTACAGAGAGGAAACGCATCACTCAAACTCTCAACAGTCCGAGACTCTGATGAAGGACGTTATAAGTGTTTTATTCAGTCCAAATCCTGGTCTGATGACGCCACTATTGATGTCAGAGTTGAAGGTGAGGAAACCAGTGAGAACTAGCATGCTCTTTTCACTGAACAAACTAACTAAAAAACGCCAGAATAACAACAGAATGTTCTTCCTGTTGATCTGCAGATGTAGGAAGTCCTCCAGTGATCACTGTAGATGGGTTTGATCATTCAGGAGGGCTTCATCTACAGTGTGAATCTGAGGGTTGGTATCCTGAACCTGATCTTGAGTGGCTGGACAGTGAAGGAGTCAGTTTGAGTTCAGAAACTACAGAGACACACAGAAACAAAGACAGATTCAGTGTCAAACACACCATCATTGTTTATCACAGTGGCAAGATTCACTGCAGAGTCAAACTGAAGCATCACATGCTGGAGACACTGATTAACACCACAAGTAAGTACTGACACTTCTGTTACTCTCTGTTATGTTCTCATGACATTTTTGATGCAGTAAAAAGAATGAATGATTATCAGCTTATTATGTGAAGCTATAGGTAATGGCAGCATTATGTTTATAATACAGTTTATTTACTGATTTGTTTTGCAGATAATAGGTTTATTTCTTGGAGGACGTCAATCATCCTGATTTCAGTTTTTGCTGTGCTCGTTGTGATTGCTGGAATACTGATAGCTGCGTTCGCTCATAAAAACAGAGGTAAAGTTCTTGTTTTCTTGCTATTTTATGTTTTATGTAAATAAATAAGGCAGACTGGGGATAGTTTACTATTTATGAAAATCTGCATATCTTAAACACACACAGACATCAACAATCAGCACATGAATCTCAACAATGGTGACAATCAATAGTTTCATGTTGCAGTGCATGCTGGGTGCCAGCATAGTACAAAACTCCCAGCATGCATTGCAGCATGAATAAATTATACAGCTGAATGGTCTAACCATTTTCTGTTTTCTTGTTTGTTTTTTGCTAGCCTGTTTTGTGATGTTCAGGGTATTATTATTTGTTTGATTGTCACCATTGTTGAGATTCATGGGCTGATTTTTGATGTCAGTTATATCTCTAAGTGATCTTACTGTAGTCTTACTGTAGTTTCACAGTGATGGTAATGTAAAGTTTAAGTGTGTTAATAATGTAACACTTTGATTGGATTGAACACTGGGTGAGATCAAGAGACTCATCCAAAGTTCTTGTTTTCTTGTTATTTAATATGTTTTATGTAAATAAATAAGGTAGCCTAGGGATAGTTTTTTACATGTTTTACTCACTTCTATTTATGAACATCATCACTTAGAGACCGACATCAACAATTAATCAAAAGACCACAAGAGGAATATGTAATTATCAATTCATAACAATCAGCATTCACTGATCACATTTTCTCTCTTTTCTGCCATAAAGTCCCTTATAAACACACAGTTAAAGCAGCAAAACATGATGCTAAAAAGTCAAGGGTCAGAATCAGAATCAGAATCAGAATCAGAATCAGAATCAGAAAGAGCTTTATTGCCAAGTGTGCTTGCACCCACAAGGAATTTTTCTTGGTACTGAAGCTTCCAGTGCACATATACAAATACAAATACAACAAGAACATAGTAATACAAATTCTAAGAATGAAAATATATAAAAAATAAATAAAAATAGTATAAAAGTAAAAAAGTAGGGTCACAGTTGGGTTTAGTCTGAATAAACATTTACAGATTATGAACATATTTACAGTATTTTGAGTAGTATGAATAATATAAATATCACCTGAATTAGAGAATATTACACTAGACAGTGGGAGTCTAGCGCATGTTACAGATTATAAACATATTTACAGTATTTTGAGTAGTATGAATAATATAGATATAAATATCACCTGAGTTTATTGCACTAGACAGTGGGAGTATTGCACTTACAGGCATATGCTTTGGGGGGCATGTTAAGTGTTCAGAAGGGAAATGGCCTGTGGAAAGGTCATGAGCTGAACTAAACATTTTCAATTAAAAGTCAATATTTAAACCTCAGCTTTTTCTCAATGAGAGCTGATGTAAAACAGAAATAAAGTCAAACTGGTTAGTAATAAATGTAATGATGTGTAATGGCTGGAAGTCAGTTGCAGTTCTTGTTTCTGCTCATCTCATCTCTTTTTCTGTTCTTGTTTCTCTTTCCTTCAGTGATTCTGCTTGTTAACAGCACTTAATTATCTCATTTACTCATTAATGTTCTGTTGGGATTGAAAGGGTTTCTGTTGTCTGAGTTTTGTGGGTCATTGTGTTTAAGAGTAGAGTCTGTGCTTCAGTCCAGCAGAAGATCATGAAACACTGATGTAATTCTGCCTGTTGCTTTATTTAAACCAGTAACTGTGTAGTTGCTGACAGTGATAAGCTGTTTGCTAATTATATTAGTTCATGCATGTGTGCTGTTGTTAGCAATTATCTGAAAGAGATTTGAGTTAAATTGTTTCTTGTTTGAATGTTTTTGTTTAATTTGGTTCACTTCACGGCATTAATATGCTCACATAACTAGCACACTATAAATATTAGTTTAAAACTTAAATGGCAATTTGCCAATTTAAGGCTGTCAGTTTCTACAAATGAAATGAGTTAAATCGTGTTTTAGTGCAATTGTGCTGGCAATATTTTACGCAACAATTGTCTTACAGTAAAAACTGATTTACTTTGCAGGAGAAGCTGCAGCCAGTTAATTACTGCAAATTTACAGGGAAAAGTTTTTACAGTAATGTTTTTTTTTTGTGAAAATGTTTCGTTGGAAGTCACGATTATTGTTTACTGTAGTTGAGCACTTGACCCTTGACTTTTTTTAATTAACTCTTTTTCACCAATTGCAATAGTGTTGAACTGAGAACACATTGATAAAGTACAGTAGATCAGCTGAATGTGTCTGCTTTACATTCAATTGCTTATTTAAATTACGGTTTAAATCACTGTTTCAAAGCAAATGCAGTAGTAGTGAGGTCGAGACACTGTACTGGAAAAATGTTTTTTTTTTGGTTTTTTTAGCTAAACCAGTTCAGCTGTGATAGAACAATAACTAATGCATTTACACTCACACAAAACCGAGATTATCTGATACAATGTCTTTTGTTCAATACATTTAAACTGGTCATTTAGACACACTTAGACATCAACACTCTTATTATTTGCCGTAGAAATTAATTTAAATGGTAATAAAAAGAGTTGTCAACTGAAACATTTGAAATAAAATAATAATTTACGGTTTAAAAAAAAAAAAAAAACTGAAATAAAATAATTTATTTGGTTGAACTAAGAAAATAAGCCAAATAAGGTGAAATGAACATGAACTTTGGTATAGAAAACTTAAAAGTAAGTTCACTTTACTTAGTTATTTACAAATACTTTCATATTTATGTATAAACAAAAGTTCAAACAACAAAAAAATTTGGGTTGAAAATACTAAGTAAACACAGCTTAACTGAGTCCATGTAAAAAGAATTTAAGTAAAGTGTTGACAGTGTAAGACAGATATTAGCTCTCACGCATCATGTTCATTGATGATGTGAAGTATTGAGGAAAATGTCTTTGTCTCAAACACTATGAAAGTTTGTATAATAATACTATAAAATGTATGTATATAAGCTATATATTTAATGTTGTTTTCTCTTCTTTATATCCTGAATTTTCTTCAGCACTCGATCAACTACCGAATGAGCACAGGACACTACAGGATAAGCACAGGAAAATACAGGATAAGCACAGGACACTACAGGATAAGCACAGGAAAATACAGGATAAGCACAGGACACTACAGAATGAGCACGGGACACTACAGAATGAGAAGAGGACACTTCAGGATAAGCACAGGAAAATACAACATGGTGAATCTGTCTTTATTAAGTTATTAATTAATTGTTCATTTAAAGTCTGTTTACAGCCATAACATATCTACTAAACAGACTGTGTATTAATTTAGTTTGTGTATATCTTGGGTCCTGTAAATGGTTATCAGTTGTTTATAATGTATATTTATTCAGTCACTGATGTACTTGTGTGATGTTAACAGCCTATAAACACAACTAATGATTGTAACTTGTTTGTAATTTCAATGTCAAGTCATCTTTATTTATATAGTGCTTTATACATTACAGATTTTTTCACTGCAGCTTTACAGAGATAACAGGAAAATAATGCAGTAAAGTTTGATTCTGCTGTACAGATCTAATGTTATTTTCTCCTCTGTTTCTGAATTTTCTCCAGAACAAGATCAACTTTTACAAATTCAGAAGATTATTTTCCCAAAAGGTGAATTTGTTTATATGCCTTTATTAAAATATTAATTACTTTTGAATTATTTTTGCAAAACAATGAATTAATACACTGCACTCAGAAAATAAAGTACATAATTGTACCTTTAGGGGTACAATGGCAAACAGCTTTTGTACCCTTGGCTTAGGGTACATATTTGTACCCTTGTGACAAACTTTTATTTCCTTTAATTCAAGGCTACTTATTTCAAGGCTACTCAAATATAGTGATAAGTTAAAACCTACCTTAAATAATTAAGGTATCATTAAAACCTTTAAACAACTTTTACAAAAAAAAAAAAAAAAATGGCTTAACACATATATGTACCTTGAGGTCCAATAATAAGCCCTATGGGGTACGTTAGTGTAGATTGTACCTTGGGGAACAGAAATGGACTACTGTACCCCTATTTCTGACAGTGTGTGCATTCATATATGTCTATACTATTCATTATATTTTATTATAGGATATACAGTATAAACTCTGTAAAGTCTTCTAGGATTTTGTTGCTCTTCAAGCAGTGATTAAAATTATTGATCTCACTATTGATCTAAAGATGAATTCTGTTATGAAGCCGTTAATAGCTTCATACTTTGTTTCATACTTAGCTGTTGTTCCACATTTAAGAACACACACATGAGAGTAAAATATTTAAAGTATTAAAAAGTATTTATTTTAAATTCATCATGTCAAACATTTATTCATTTATTATTATTATTGTTAATGTTTTTGAGTTTTTGGTATAATGCACTGCAAAAATGCTATCAAATGATTCATATACTAAATGATCAAGGATGTTTTCCCTACTATTCTTGCATAAGAGTTTTGGGTAACACGTTATTTTACAGCGTCCTTGTTATATATGTTACATGTACTTACCATAGTAGCAACAACCTAACAACCACCCAGAATGCCCTAGCACCTGCATAGCAACACCCAGGCAAATGCCTAGCAACCATCAGCCAATATGCCAAAATACCCTAGCAACCACCCAGAACACTCTAGCAACGGCCTAGCAACATACTAGCAACCCAAAATACCCTAGCAACCTCATAGCAAAACCCCAGAACACCCTAACTACTCAAAGCTTTTTAAACCACTTCAGACTTTCTGTTCAGGTTTTCTCAATCCAACTTCAACGTTTGCTTACAAACCTTTTAATCTAGTTTACAATTAATGTAATATTTTTATTTTTTATTATCTTGTTCTAAAGTTACCATGATTCGTAATTATAAAATATAATTCTTTATTTTATTATATGCTCATCTGTAAAGCAGACTTTTCAATATTTTCTGCAGTGAATGTGACTCTGGATGCTGATACGGCTCATCCACATCTCATCGTGTCTCATGATGGGAAACAAGTGAAATGTGGAAACAGACTGAATGGAGTGGATGGGGGAAAAGACAGGTTTGATTGTTATCTTGGTGTTCTCGGGAAGGACGGATTCTCCTCAGGGTGTTTTTACTTTGAGGTGCAGGTGAAGGAACAAACTCAGTGGGATTTAGGAGTGGCCAGAGAATCCAGTAACAGGAAGGGCTTGTTCAGACTGAGTCCTGATGTCGGATACTGGACTGTGAGACGGTTTAATGAGAGTTATTGGGCTCGTGACTCTTCACCTGTCTCTCTTTCTCTGAGAGTGAAGCCTCAGAGGGTCGGGGTGTTTGTGGATTATGATGAGGGTCTCGTCTTCTTTTATGATGTGAAATCCATGTCTCATATCTACACTTACACCAGTCAGTCTTTTAATGAGAAACTCTATCCATGTGTTTGTTTGGGGTATCAGTGGAATGAAAACTCCACACCACTGATTATCTGTGATAATTAATAATGACTTCAGTGAATGAATTTACATGATCAAATGAAATAAAAGGAAATACAATGAGTGTAATAGCCACAAATATGAACTATTATTCACAAATGTGGACACAGAAGTGTGTGTGAGGGGTTCATCTGATCACTGATCACCTGTTCTCCATCAGCACCTCCTCATCTCCACTAGATAGTGAATGAAAGTCATCATGAAGTGCTGATCGCACAGTTAACTGTTCCTCCCTCAATAGTGTTTGGTGTTTGTTGATGAATGTCCAGATTGAGTAAAGCTGGAATCAAAGAACAAGCTCAAATATAAGACATTTTCATGTGTAACGTTTTGCTCACTACATCATTCCCACAATGCCATTTGTGTTATTCAGTTTTCATGACTTACTGTATATGTGGATAGCGTAAAGAATTAATAATGTCCAAACTTCTGATCCGACACAGATGAATAGATGAGTTTAAGTTTATTCATGTATTCATATATTCTTAAGTAATCGCTTGTATTCTTCATTTTCATTCTTTTATTATTAGGATGAATATCGTTCACCCAAAAAGAACATTTTCATGTCTTTCCAATCCTGTTTTTATTGTTCTATTAAACAAAATATTGAGATGTTATCAGTCATTGTATACACAGTTGATTTTTACTGTCAAGCTCTTGAAGGACTAAATGAGTCTCAGAATAATGTGTTCTGAGTTAATAATGTCTGTAGTGGACGGATATCGCAGGATTCACACTCATGTACGGTGTTGATGATGCAATTTAAGTTCTGTTGCTTTTATATTAAAATAAATATAATGAACAAGACCCCCAAAGTACTGTTATTTATTTCCCTTTGAAAGACGTGTTTATCCTTTTTACTTTAATTACAGACATGCTTTTATATTTATTTATTTATTTATATGACAATCAAATAGCCGATATGGAGAATATTTGGGAATATTCACACATGATTTATACACATTAAACATGATATCAGAGTTTTAAAATCAAACATTTTAAAAGAGAACAATACATCATGGCTGTTTAAACCAATGATCATTAGGCTTTGTCGTCAGCAAGTCGTTTCCCATAATGCTTTAGATCAGCGCAGTCGGTGGAGAGCAACTGTTTCCGACTGCAGAATCCGACACGTCCGCCTCGCCGTCGCCAGAGTTTGTTGACTTACGTCAGCATGATATCAGAGCAAGGCGGACCGCACTCGGACACATTTCTAACCGGCTGTTGCTTGCTTGGTCCCTGTTATATCATCATTTTTCACCCCATAGATATTTCATTTGGAACAGTTGCAATATATAATATATTTTTTTAAATCCTTATTTTTTGAAAGATGGTTTTCTGCAGGTATAATACGAGTAGATCAATTACTAAATCAAGAAGTGATGTTTTATTATGAGTTTCTAGCAAGTGACACCAGGAGAGTTTTCTATTGTGGGATGTGATTCCCACTGGAGTCTTGCCGTTATTCAGAACCAAACCAGTATTGCGCCTCTATCTTCCTTTGATTATTTGATACTGCAGTTGCAACTTTGTTTTGCCCCCGGAGTCTTAAATGTTAATAAAACTATTTGTTCATTATTTCAAAAAGACATTGTCACCAGGCCAAACTGTATTGTTATGGAAGACCATCTGGACTTTACCAAACAAATATTTATTGGTAAATAAAATTATGGAAATAACTTTCAACATCGTACACAGGAACTACCCAGTATTTTGTTAAATTTAAAAAGGATATTGATCTGAACTATTCTTTTTGAAATACATTTGCTGAAACCTTGTTTCATTTATTTTGGCATTGCGCTCATGTAAGAAGATTTTGGAAAGATTCGTCTAGATTTATAATTGTCAACATTGACCCCACTTTTACTAATATCCCCTCAAATAAAAGGAAAGAATACTATATCATAAATTACATTTTTTGCTAAATTCAATGTACATAAATGTAAGTAGGCTACAGTAAAACCCAACCTTTGTTTTTGGTTCTTGAAAAAAAAAGAAAGAAATTCAGATCATAATATATATATAAAAACTACTTTTTTCATTCACACAATAAGAAAACACTTAGAACTGTTTCTGTTTGTGAAACCTTTGATATATTTATATGTTTAGCCTCCCCCTGGCTGTCTGTTTTTCTATGTGTATATATGTATTATAGTTCTGACTGTACATTAGGGATGGGAAAATGAAGCCTCAGGCTTTCCCCTGAATGTTTCGGGAAAAGATTCGAAGCTTCAAGATTGTGAAAAACATCATGTGTGGCGGTCAAAGTTATTGCAGCCATGTTTATGAGCAGCTGAGTGCTCAGAGTCGTTGTTTTATCCATTAAGCACAAATAAAAGCCTGACAATGCTAAATGTACAGTTTTCTGATAATATAATTCACATATTAAAGTGTAGCAATAAAATAAATGTAAGAGTTATATTAATAGGCTGCTAATTATAAAATCTACCAACAGAGTTGCTTGATGCAAGTTGGTCTAATTATTTTATGGTTTCTACGCTGTTTATCTGTCAGAATATATCATCAGATAACAGCTTAATTATATATATATAAAAAAAATAAAAAAAGATAGTAGATGGACTTAAATTTCCAAAAACCTGTAGAGTGGTCTGGGTTCAAACATTCCGACACGCAAGTGAAGCATTTCACGTGACTGGAAAGAAAGTGAGGCTTCATTTTTCGCTGATCACGTGTTTCTCTGAAAACAAGACGAGCTCCAGCACGAGCTTCATGAGAAATTGCGCTGCGTCCTCGATATGTGCTTTGAAGCTTCAGTGTCAAATGTAACATCGCTACTGTACATTGACTTTGTTTGTTTGAAGATTTCTTTTAAACTCTGATTAATTTGGACTCACACAGACATCAATAATGTGCATATGAATGCATGCTGGGAGCCAGCATATTTTAAAACCCATTGCTCCCAGCATGCATTGCTTGCTGCTGTGTGTAAAACAAGATAACACATACAATAACAGAAAGACAAAGAATGCATTTTATTATAAAACTTTATTGAAGGTTTGTTTCTCCTGGATCAGGATGGAATGATATGAAAAAGATGTGAGCCAGAGGCTGATAAAACCAGACAATTAAGAGAAAGAAAAATCCAGTGCTCTGCGTTGCACCCGTTCACTTTAAAACCATTCAGAGCTCAACAACAGCCCGTATGAACATCCACATGAAGCCGTCTTGAGACGTGTTCGTTTAACTCTACACCACTGCATTTCAAACGCCGGCTGTTCATTTCAACAAAATAAGTGTGCTTTCAGTGACACCAGTCCTTTAAAACAACAGGTCATTGGGAAAGCACTGCTCGTATTTAAATAACACAACAGTGAAACCCGAACCGCATCGGCTGATTCTGGACGAGTTTCTCGACAGCATCTGTTGAACATCCACTTTGGCCTCTTGATCATTGGCAACGTGTAAAATCTATCTGAAATAAACATAAAACAAGCTGACGCTAGAAGCCCTGCAGCTCTCAGAACACACCGGCACTGAGAGCACAGGCTGGCCCGTGTGAAAGGCGACACATGACCACTGAAGCAGTGATGCGCGTCCTCAAGAAGAAGTCGGGCCGTGGATTGGCTGTGACAGGGGTGATGCGCTGCTATAGTTTCAATGTTCCCGGTGGAAGACTTCCATTGCACAGTCTGTAGAAGCGCAGATCGTTCACGATACGATACACTCCCTGAGAAAACGACGGCAGGTCCTGTGAGGGGCGGAAAAGAAAAAAAGAGACGTGACTTGCATGTCAAAACATGAAGATGGTTCACGCTGCATGACTGTACACCTATGACATCATCCAAGACAGGTTTTGTGAACCTTAATTTCCTGGTCTTATTAATAAATAAAATAAAAATATTATATTAAAAAGAAAAGAAAAGAAAGAAAATGAAGCCTATTTTTAGGACTATTAGGATTTATATGCACTGCCATTCACAAGATTTATAATGTTACAAAAGACTTCTATTTCAAATAAATGCTGTTCTGTTGAACTTTCTACTTATCAAAGAATTCTGCAAAAATATGAAGCAGCACAACAGTTTTCAACATTAATAATAATAATAATAATAATAATAATAATACTAAGAAGAAATTATTCTTGAGCATCAAATCATCAAATTAGAAGGATTTCTGAAGGATCATGTGACACTGAAGACTGGAGTAATGATGCTGAAAATTCAGCTTTGATCACAGGAATAAATTACATATTACAATATATTCACATAGAAAACAGTTATTTGACATTTTAATATTTCACAGTAGTGCTGCTTTTTTTGGATCACTGACATAAATGCAGTCTTGGTGAGCAAGAGACTTCAAAAAATATATATAAAATATATATATAAAATAATTATGGTCATGTGAACAATTAGATTATTTAGTTTGCCAGGCAAAGCTTGACTAAGAGTGAAAATGTTCCAGTCCTTCACATTAGTAAAACACTCCAGTAATTAGAGCTTCAGGAATGAATCCCATCAGACACGTTCACTCACTCTCTCTGGCGTGAAGTTTCGGGCAAGCGTTGTGCGCTGGTGAGGGTCGAGGCCTTGGCAGCCGTTGAGAAACTCTGGCAAGAAGGAAGAGTAAAATGCTTGGAAATCCACAGCCGCCATGTTGTAGAGCGCCAGCGTAATGTCGTCCTGGAGGAGGTCGTGACTCTTGTGCAGCAGGACTTGCAGAAGAACATTTATGAAGTGGAACAGCATGGAGTTCCTGAACAGCTTCTGAAATACACACACACACATCACTGACCAAACCACTGCACACAATCTGCCATTTGATCACACCGCCCTGGCCTTTTATTGTGGCCAGCCTAAGGCACACCTGTGCAATAATCACGCTGTCTAATCAGCATCTTGATATGCCACACCTGTGAGGTGGATGGATTATCTTGGCAAAGGAGTAGTGCTCACTAACAGATTTAGACAGATTTGTGAACAATATTTGAGAGAAATAGGCCTTTTGTGTACATAGAAAAAGTCTTAGATCTTTGAGTTCAGCTCATGAAAAATGGGGGCAAAAACAAAAGTTTTGCGTTTATAATTTTATTCAGTGTATATATAAATATATATATATGTGTGTGTGTGATGGATCGTTCTATGGAAATAGTCAATATTAAAAAAGCTGCAGGATCTTCACTACATTCAATCATCAGATTTGAGCAAATGTAAGCATGTGTCAGCGTGTCCTACCCTGTGGTACAACTTGTGTTTGGTGTTCAGGACCTCCAGGTAACTCAAGTTTTGTTTGAAGATGTGAATATCCGGCTGTAGGAAAGACTGACCAAATGCCTGCAAATCAAAGACACGACGCTCAGACACAAGAATCACACATAACAGCGTTTCCAGCTCCGCCATTTAATCTCAATTATATGTAACGAGATTCTAAGAACTGCAAATAATATACAGACATTCAAAAGCCCCAAAACATTAATATACAGCTATGTGGAACGGGACTTTTGGACCAATGAGATTTCAGTACCAAACATCAGGGTTATTATTGTCAAATAAAACTAAAATTAAAAACTGAAAATTAAATTAAAACTGAAATTAAAACTATTAAAAACTCTTCTGTTAATTGTAATAAATGAAATAAAATAAAATATAAATATTAGTTGAAAAACATACTAAACAAAATTTAACTGGCAATAAATATAAACTAACACTGAAATAAAAATGATTTAAACAGCAATATTTTTTTTTTTTTTTATAAAATTACAAAAGATTTAACTATAATTAACATTAAAGCTAATTAATTAAATATTAAAAATATAATACAACTAAAATAATACTGCCAAACATGAAAAACAAAACAAAAAAATAGGAACATAGCAACTAACAAAATGTCTTGTTAGGTTGTACACTTTGATCCACATGGACGAGAGTTTATTTCTTGATGCTTGGTTAAGCCATGCTGTAACTCAGGCTTTGAGGAGTGTTATGTGTGTGTTACACACGTGTGGTCGATACCTGCATGGCAGCCGTGAACTGTGCTTGGTTCTCCATGAGTTCTTCCGCTCCGGTTCTCTGTACGCTGCTCAACACTGAGCTCTTGAAGAAGAACCTCCAGTTCTGATGAAGAATCTGGAAGAGCAGCTCAAACATCTCAGCTTTCACATCCGGACAGGAACGCTGCAGAACACAGAGGTGAAGATCAGCGAATTAAAAGAGCTTCCAGAAAGAAGAACGTTAGAGGACTTTTAAAGTCGGCATGAAACAGAAGTTGCAATCTTTTCTTCTCTATTGTGATGTATAATGAAATGGCTTCTAAAAAAAAAAAAAAAGGCTGGGACTTAATTTTATCCATTAGTAATTGATTGGATCAATTGAAAAATGATGTGCACGAATAAATCATTTATAATAAATACTACAATGTTCCATACAAAGAAAGTCAAATAGCTAAACTTTAAATAGCTAAACTCTTTGTTCTGCTAAACAATGTGTTTGTCTTGTAAATGCTAATGTATTAAATGTTCTGCATTGTGGTTTCTACACTATAAAAATGTTTGTCATGTCATTGTCAATGTATTTTTTACAGAAAAAAAAATGACAAAATACTATAACAACTAATTAGTTTACTGGTTAACTAAGTTAAAAATGAAAAATTTGATCATATATACTGTAACGAGTAGTAAAATGTATATATATTCTACACATTTCTGGAAACCACAGGTGCCTTTTTTTTTGTGGTTCTTTTTTGTTTTTACGTAAATCAAATTATGCTGGGAAATGGATTTTAACCTTAAGCACTCTGAGGTGGGGTGTCTTTAACTCATGTCTCTTACCTCTGCCACTATTGGGTAAACCTGGTCCAAACACAGGCTGAGGATGCTGGGTAACAGAGGTTTGAAGGTCTGGCCAGGCTCTTGAACCACAACCTGAGACAATAAAGCAAAGATTAACAGGATGTTCAATCCTGTAATGATAACTGAACCTTTAGAGAGAGAATAAAAGTTTGCACGTGTGCTTTTTGAGTATCATATTTGATACATCAGGCTTTCATGGCTCATATTGCCTGATAAAGTGAGAATATGAAGCTCATTCTCAAGGAAGAAAAACACTTCAATTTTAATCAGAGGCCCAAACTGAGCAGAAATATGCTATATGATGCAGATGTTATTTATATTTTATAACAGACTACTTACATAAAATGCATATAAATATCAGTTGTCATATATATTCTAATAATGTCTTCGTAAAATGATATTTAAATGCTTAGTTTTATGATCAAATCTCTGTAGTTTTAAAACACATAATGCAAAGCAATACAATGATGACAGAGATGAACAAATAAATATTCCTCAAAAGCCTGATGTGTCATATTTGATTACTCACACTTTAACATTTTTCCCAAAAAATAAATAAATAAATAAATAAATAAATAAATAATCAAGTTTTAGTCCAGTAAAAGTTCAAATAATACTAACAATATAAGTTATTACTTTTCCTTAAAGGCCTTTTACTTACAAGAAAAATCTAAACTATCAATCAAACAGAGGGCATGTACTAGATAGTGTACAACAGTTTTATCTTGTTGATAATTTAGAGGCCTTAGACATATGTGAATCAAATATGACACAGTAGGCTTTATAGGGTTAATAACCACTGAAACCTGCAGAATCTTGAGAAACTTCTGAACCACTCTGGATCCCGAGCTGCCCTCCTGTAAGATGCTGACGGCCAGCTGATCCCTGAGGAACATGAGGATCAGTGAGCATCAGTATACACAGTGACACATGATGATGATGAGTGAACGTGAGGAAGCCGAGGTCACCTGGTGAACATGCTGAGGAACGTCTGAATGATCTGCTCTGTGAAAGCTACACCCATCTGAACACGCAGAGCTTGAAACAGCGTGAGAAAGAAACTCAGCATCTCGTCTGTCACATCTGAGAGAGAGAGAGAGAGAAATACAAGACATCAGTCCAATGAATCCTCAGTAAAGATCATTCCAGCAACAGAAGGCAGTGGAGGAGTCGTGGTCATGAACGCTGATGTTGATGATGATTTGTTCACCTGGCTGCTGGATGAAGTGAGGGAACAGCGCGAGCGTGACCTGGACTGACTCCTGCAGGCTGTGGTAACAGATCTGACGTGATTTAGTGGCCTCTCCTGATATACTGTCCACCAGATCCTTCAACACACACAGAGTCTGCTGGATCACCGCTTTACCTGAGGGACACATCATTACTTACATTTCTGAAAATACTTCAAAAAATAATAAATAAATAAAATTAAAAGGACAATCCATATATAAATAACCTTTATATAAATAAAAAAATACCATTCAAAAAGTTTAGGGTCAGTAACAAATCAGAATTGGGCATCAAGACCTGCAGTGTAAATGCTCACCAAGGTGCATTTATTATAAAGGATATAGTAAAAACAGTAATATTGTGAAATATTAAAATTTTAATTTAAAGTTTTCTTTTTTTTTTATATTTTAAATATTATTCTAATATGATGATTTCAAGAAACATATCTTAACATATCATCAATGTTGAAAACAGTTGTGCAGAATAATATTTGTGCAAATGTGATTTTTTTTTATTCTTTGATGAATAGAAAGTTCAAAAGAACAGCATTGATATGAAACAAATCTATTTCAATCGATTTAGAAACTGTAACATTATAAATGTCTTTACAGTCACTTTTAGTCAATTTAAAGTATCACTGCTATATATTTATATATTATATTATTTGACATTGCAATCAATCATCTGTTGCTCTCACTGTTGGGGTGATGGTTGGGTGGGCGGGGCAGGAGGCGGTACTGCTGCGTCAGACTGCTGAGAAGCCGCGCGTGATTGGACGAACGGCTCGGCCACTGCTGCTCTGCTTCTGGTAGACTGGGCCACGGCAACAGCAACATGTTGGACAGAGCTCGACACACCAGGACGTGAGCCTTGAGGATAAAACAACAAACAACATTACAAACAACAACAGTGGGATTCAAGTACATAAACACACGCACACACACACACCTCCTGAGGTAATCTGTGGTTATGATTCTCTGTGATCAGGTTGAAGATATTCTGCACCGCCGGCAGCGACACCAGGAACACCGGTCGTACTGTGGTGGACATGGAGACCAGGAGATGGCACGCAGATAACAGCAACTTCTCTGGAACCTGTGACACACAGAGATCAGGCGGATTAGAGTTTATCCAAGAGAAAGAATGAAGAAGAACTGGTTGAACAGAAGTCGGTCTAATCTAAAGATCTACTGTAGATCTCACAGCCAAGAGACACGCTTCAGTTTTAAGACAACCACACAATAAATATATAGCTTTGTACATTTCTACAACAAACCTTATTATGAAGACATGGCTGAATAAATTATGACAATGTTTACTTTAGGGTGTTTATATTGCAGTATTATGTAGATGGTTGTAAGAGTGCATATTTTATCTCCCTCATCTGTTTGAATGAGAAGCTGGAAATAGTAAAGCATATACATTTCAAAATAAGAGTCCCTGTGTATTCCAGGCTTGATTATAATTAACTTTCTCGGCATTGATGGAATTATACAGTGATTATTTTCACTGTTATACGGTAGAGGGCGCTATTAAAAAACTTTTGAATGAGTACAGAAACTCCTGATCAAAACACAGGCATATATATATATACATTCAACTAAATATTCTAGGTCCAAATAATCAAAAATGCTGATGGGGAAAGAGTTACAAGTCCAGCATTTTGCATAAAATCTTTTTTTCTGAGAGAGAGAGAGAGAGAGAGAGAGAGAGAGAGACATGTCTTCAGTTCTTTAAACTTGAAATGACTGTGTTCTGCTTTAAATGAGCATTAAAGTATTATCATTTATAAAAATCAAGTGACCTTGGCATTGATGAGAGGGGTCGTGGCGTCCATGCTGGACCTGATGAGATCCACAAATTGCGTTTGATCTTGTTGGCGCTGCACTTCCCCGCAGAACTGAGCCAGCCAATGAGAATACGCCTGCAGAGCGGCCAATGACTGCGCGTGGCTGCAAAACAGAAACGTTTATTAGGTTTTATTTTAAAACTATTCTCATTTAGGTTAACCTGCATCAACTAGCACATTGAACAGTGTTTATGACTACTTACACATCTATAAGATCTGGTTTGAGCACTGTAGGAACAGCCATCTCTACATCATACAGGCTGATCTGAGAACCGTAACACGACACTTCCACCAATCTGAGAGGAGAAACAAAATGGCCAAGAATTAAACATCACATATTTCAGTCAGTTATTTACATCTGACCATCTATCAATCTGTATTAATAATTCAAGCTACTAATTCCTAAATGAATAATATGATATTTGTTTGCATTTATTTGCATATTACTTTGACACAGTGTTGGCGTCAACAGGAAAATACATTGCACTTGTGAAAGTAAAACCAAAACCATAACCTTTACTTTTTGAAAAAAGGCTTGGTTTAGTTTATATTTGGACAGTCTGCACAAGTTCACAGTTAAATTAGTAATCATTTGTTTAGTGAGATAAGTGTTTTTTTGAGCCAGGGTTTAAACAGTATATCAAAGGGGTCCTTTTTTTTTACATGTTCATCTTTCTTCAGTGTGTAATGTTGCTGTTTGAGCATGAAAAATGTCTGTTCTGGGAACAAACACGTCACAATATTCCTTATTTAAATTATTTCCGCCCAAGACATACACAAAATAAAGGACGAGACCTGGTTGAGTTAGTTAGTAGTGTGTTGAAAATCACGGTTATGGTAAAGGGTGGGACATTTCCAAAACACGATGAAGCAGTTGATCACAACACATTGATCCAGCCCACCAATCAGAGCAATCTAAGTTTCTCAGAAGGAGGGGCTTCATAGAGAGACAGGAACTAAACAGAGCGTTACTGGCAGACTGAGAAGAGAGGTGCTGCAACAATGTCAAATATGAGAAAAATGTGTTTTTGAACATTCAAGCATGACAACCTATTCTAGTAGATCCCAAAAACAAAATCAAGACTTTGTAAAAGGGCATAATAACAAAGTTATTTATGACAAGTGTAAAAAAAAAAAAAACGAAATTCGGTGTAACGCAAAAAGAAGTCATCAAATAGCCATGTGAAGCACAGCACACTACACAACACAGCAAAACCAGTAATAAGACCACTAATAATATGCATAAAAACATGGCATAAAACATAAGCAAATACAGAGGACATTAAAGTGCACACATAAGGAGGTAGTGTTGTTGTCAAATGAGGAATTGGGAATCAGGAACTGACCTCTGCACGATGGCGAGAGCGTCATTAAAGCGGGCGGTGAAAACGTCCCCTGTGAAGAACTCGGCCAGGCGTCCCACGGCCTGCAAGAGAGAGCTCAGGTCTCTGAGAGCGCAGTGAAGTCTTCTGCAGTCGGCCTCCGCTGTGATGTTCAGCCTGCGATCTGTTCTCACACACACACACAATGAGAGAGAGAGAGAGAGAGAGAGAGAGAGAGGTGTAAAACCACTCAACAACAACTCACAAGCCACATGAGAACAGACCCGCCACAAAGCACCATCAGACTGAACATCACAAGACCAGAAACTACTAAAATACTAGGTTGACTGAGTAAGTGCTCAAGCAATCAAAATAAGGTAACCTACTGTTCAAAGGTTTGGGGTCAGTAAGTTTAAAAAAGAAGAAATTAATACTTTTTCCAGCAAGAATGCATTAAATTGACCAAAAGTGTCAGTAAAGACATGCATGTATCATAGTTTCCACAAAAATATGAAGCAGCACAACTGTTTTCAACATTGATAATAATAATGAATGTTTCTTTAGCAGCAAATCATCATATTATAATGATTTCTGAAGGATCATGTGACACTGAAGACTGGAGTAATGATGCTGAAAAATCAGCTTTGATCACAGGAATAAATTACAATTTAATACACATTTAAATACATTACTTAACGTTGTTATTTTTAATTGTAATATTTATCAATATTACTGTTTTTATTTAGCCTTGGTGAGCATAAGAGACTTCTTTCAAAAACATTTATAAAGAAATCTTACTGCCCCAAACACAGTTCATGCAGAACTTCCTCTATATTTCATCTTGTCTGTAGTTGTGCAGCCTGCTTACTTGGGTTGATTATTATACACTTAGGTCAAAAAAATGGCAGCAACATATTTATACAAGATATTTGACAGAAGGAAGTCAGATAGCAGATAGAAAAAAAAACAGTGCAGCCTGAAGAACAAGGAAATGTGTCAAAGATATCATATTTCCAACAAATTCCCCTTAATCCTCCAGTGGATAAACATACAAACAGTCACATTTGTATACTGAGTGAAAACGACACATTAGCATTGTTGCAATGCATTCTCCATGACAAATAGTTCACCCAAATCAATGCATCTAATAATTCTGTCAAAAACTGCATTTGCATTTAGAAGTGTAATCTGGGTGTGCAGATGTACGGGGTTGAAAACAAAGCTACTATCTAGAAAACTGCTGAACATTCAGACTGTGACCATGAAGAGAAACTCACTTGATCCTGATCTCACGATATACTGCTGCAGCCCAAGATAAACGTCCAGATCCTCCTGGAGCACCGGAAACTAAACACACACACATAATCATGCTCTGCTCATCAGATACTTATCATCAATGCCATTTAACATACAAATTGAATGGAATTAATAATAACAGGAAAAACGTGATAGATTGACAGATAGACAGATAAGAAATATAAATAGATAGAAAAAAATACAATTAGATGGATAAAAAAATACAGACAGACAGACAGACAGACAGACAGATAGATAGATAGATAGACAGATAGACAGATAGATAGACAGATAGAGGGCATTTGATGAAACATTTATATTGATTGACAGCTCTAATACTCTTCCTCATGTGGATTACAGCAGAATTTGATTTAAAATCGTAAATCCTCCATGAATGCTTTGGGCTTCACTGAGACTCACTTAAATCAGTTTTGCTTCCATATTAAACAGTTATTAGAATTGCCAATGGAGAGTCCATTGTTTTCAGTTCAAAGAGAAAGAGAGCGAACATGTTCACCCACTCATCTACACCTGAGAGAGAGAGAGAGAGAGAGAGAGAGAGAGAGAGAGAGAGAGAGAGAGAGAGAGAGAGAGAGAGAGAGAGAGAGAGAGAGAGAGAGAGAGAGAGAGAGAGAGAGAGAGAGAGAGAGAGAGAGAGAGAGAGAGAGAGAGAGAGAGAGAGAGAGAGAGAGAGAGAGAGAGAGATGAGAGAGAGAGAGAGAGACCACTCATCTACACCCACCAGAACAGAGAAGGTTTGGGACGGCAGCAGCTCCATCACCCTGGCAACCACTTCCAAACTCTGACGCAGGTACCGTTGCCATTCCGTCTGTTGCTATAGAAACCAGAGGGGAAAGAGTCCAAAAAATTCAGCCCAAAAAAAAAAAAAGATGTTTTAGCAACTATAACCATGTGCATGTTTGATTGAACCTTACATCATCGTCAAGGGTCTCATCATCGAGTTCTTCTAGTTGACTCTGGTTTAACCTGAACTGGATCCGGTTGAGAACTTCACGCAGCAGCAGAACTAGAGCATCTTTATACCTGGTCACACACACACACACACACACACACACACACACACACACACACACACACACACACACACAGAGATTACGACAGCGTTCAATGCTTGAGCAACCTATATAACACAAACTCCATTCACACAGTCCACAGACATGTACCTGTTAATGACACTGTCTCTGTCAGCCAATCGGCTTCTGATCTTGGTGGTCAGATAGTCCAGGAATATACTCCAGATGTCAAGACAGGCCAGGTAACCCTCGTGACTCGGCTACAACAAAATAAACAGACCATTAAATGAAGAGATGCACAAAAATGTCAAGTTTAAGAACTTCAGCGCTGATTCAGTGGTCATGAATTTCATTTTTTATTTTGTTTCCTTAAGTGCATTTATAATGTTAGTAGGATTTATACACCAAAACCTGCAATAACTTTAATACAAATGTAAAATTCTTGTTTTTTTTATAGAATATTGCAGTATTTATTATAAATGATTTATCAGTGCACATTAGAGGTGTAACGGTACATGTATTCGCCTTGAACCGTCACAGTTCAGTGCATACAGTCAGACGACGAATACAGTCAGTCACAGGCGATCCACACTACAATCCAGAAGGGGGCGCATGCGGTAATGCAACACTGTTTGCTAACCATCACAACAGGAAAAAGAGCAGAAGAAGAGACGATCTACGCACTACCCCAAAACAAGAGTTCAGATGACACGCAAGAGCTTGCTAGTAACCTATACGCTGTTTCAATACATTTTAGTGACACGCTCCACAAACTTCACGGAAAGGAAACTGGGATGGCAGAAAGCGGCACCTTGTTTGTATTTTTTATTTTATCTAGCAGCGGTTGCATTTTACCACACAGCATTGGTCAATCTATCAATTAGAGCAACAAATCAACAATTCTGAAATCAACAATTCCGTTGGACTGAACTGGCTTCGAACCGTGACCCCAAAACCGTTTGATGTCATGTGCAATCTTTACATCAAAATAACTTCCCCTCCCTCTGACATCTCTTCTCTTCTCTGATGATGTGTTTACTGGTGTGAGGGCAGGGCAACCTGTCACTCACATGAGATCCACCAATAGCAAACCACAACCATCCAATCAATTCCACATGGACAAAATCAAGTCCCGCCCTACATTTTATCTAGTTTGAGAAGCCGTTTCACTCAGATGTGTGTCACAATAGGGAAGAAAAGACTTGAATTAAACACTGTTTAAAGGGGCATGTGCCCTTGAAGACTCGAATGTAAACAGCGACTGCTATGATTTGTTAATATCTTTGCATATGAAATGAGCATTACATATGGAACTCTATTGAAAACCTTCACCGCGTTTTTACTAATCACATCTGCTGAGATTAACTAATCGTGAAGTGTTAATTACAGCATTATAATTACTTCTACTCCCACTGTATAAACGGTTGAAGACCGGATTGTAGCCAATCACAGTCATGTCTGTTTCTGCACTATCACAGATGCTTTCATAATGACCAACACAGTGCAAACATGATGGAAATGAGAGACTCATTGAGCAGTGTAGACAGAGTCTTTGATTATAATGAAAGTTTTGGCAAGAATGCAGAGCTCAGTTACTCATGTTGAACTGAAGTGATTAGCAGCTCCAGTGATTAGCGTTCTTTGCTTTCCGTATATAATTTAATCACAATTTAAATAAGAAATTATTTTCATGGTACTAAAAGGTACAGTGTGAAGTTGACTGTTTAAGTCACTGGCTTGATTAATTGATGTATAAACAGCAATAAAGGATTTTGTGAAAGAACATCTGAGAATGAACCCTCACATATCAAAAATCACTGATCACAGATCAGGCATTAAAATGAACACTGTTATTAACATGTTGTCGCATTACTGTTGGGTCCGTATCTTTCTGTAACAGTCTGTTTCCAAAGCCTGCGTCAAATTGCGACTGATTTACCAAAGAATCCACATTGTAATGTACCAAATAAAGTAATAATGCTCCACTGAGACATTCACATAGTTGAAAATAAATAATCACTTTCCTAGCATTAGGATCCTTTAGAAACTAACGATATCTTTCCAGTGATCCTGCATCTCTCTTCTCTCCATCTATTCACTTCATCTCACTTAACGCACCAGTGGGCGGGGCCTAAAGACGCAATGATCTGATTCTACAGAGGCGGCATTTCGTCAAACTATTACATCATACTTTGACAATCCGAAACAAGTCGTTTTCTGAGCTTGGATTCAATGAAAGCTGTTTTGGACTAATGAGGAAGTTGAGTTGTGAAACTTACAGGATGTTTTAATAGTACAATAACCTCTTGCATGTCAAAAGAGATGACTCCTTTAAATGTTAGTCATGATAACGCACATCTTGTGGTTTAATACTGAACATGACATTACCGATGAATCCATTGGGAAGAGTAAAAAAGCATCTTCCAGTCTAGACTTTTTCAACAGAAATTCAACTATTACCAGGAAACCATTATTGAAAATACCTCCAAAACCAGGTATGTGCATTAAAATATGTTAAAAACAATAAAAAAAGGGTGGTGATGGTGTCAAAAATTAAGAGGAACAAGGAAAGTTTGGGTAATCAAAGTACAGGAAAAGGAAATATCATTAGACATGAATATGGTGTGTTAGAGTTGGTGCTTCCAGGAACATTAAATGAAAGAGTTTTACCTGGTTAAAGGTGTATTTGAAGAGCAAAGCTAGAAATTCCACTAGAGGAAACTGGGCGTTAGATTCGATCCTCCGCAGATGAACACTAACAAAAAGCCTGAGGAAATCGGTGAACTTTTCCACATAGCTGATAGAGACAGACAGACAGATGGAAGGGGTTAAAAAGCAGCAGCATCAATGAGTTGAATGTTTGAATCAAGTGCATCTATCTCTTACCTTTCATCTAATTCTTGCAATCTGCTTTTGATAGTGTGTGTGTTGCTGTGTGAGTGTGTATTTGTGAGTCTTTGAAGTAGGTAGAACGTCTGTTGAAACATGCGTAGCAGAAACTCCTCAAAGTCCACGGGGACGCAGTTTTTGCACATTAACTCGTTGATACAGTTCATGGCCATGACGCCCAGCCTGGCGCGATCGGATTGGCCCACCATCTGACCAGTCCTGCCGTGTCCACTGCCGCCATTGGCTGGGAGATTTCCAGGGGCGGAGTCTCCGTTCGAAGTGGGCAGAGGTTTTGTTTTGATTGGCTGCTGGCATCCAAAGCGAGCGAAATGAAAAATAGAAGCGAGGAGGGATGGAGTGATTGAAGTGGAGAGAGGAATCCAGCTAAAGAGATGAGCCAAACATTCCAGCGCTAGCAGACACAGAGCGGCACTTTCAGCTTCCAGGATCATCTGTGTGCTGTTGCCCCCCAAAACACCTACAGAACATGACAAACGACAACAATTAATACAACAATCATTCATTGGCAAGTTTCAACTAGTGACAGACCATTTTGTGGTTATCATATCAGTATTGGTTGAAGACTAGTGCCCAGTTGCATAAAGCACCTTAAAGGGATACTCCACTTTTTTCGGAAATAAGCTCATTTTACATCTCCCCCAGAGTTAAACAGTTGAGTTTTACCGTTTTAGAATCCATTCAGCCGAACTCCGGGTCTGACGGTACCACTTTTAGCATAGCTTAGCACAGATCATTGATTCTGATGAGTCCAGTAGCATTTCTTTCAAAATGACCAAAGAGTTTCAATATTTTTCCTATTTAAAACTTGACTCTTCTGTAGTTAAACCGTGTACTAAGATCGACGGAAAATGAAAAGTTGCGATTTTCTAAGCCTATATGGCTAGGAACTACTCTCATTCCGGCGTAATAATCAAGGAACTGTGCGGCTGTACCATGGGTGCAGCAGGCGTAATGATATGACGCAGCGCCTGAAAATAGTCCCCAGCCCGGTAACTTCTTCCAACGTGACCGGGACTAAGTTTGTCTAACCTATTAGACCTATTTTCAGGCGCTGCGTCATATCATTACGCCTGCTGCACTCATGGTACAGCCGCACAGTTCCTTGATTATTACGCCGGAATGAGAGTAGTTCCTAGTCATATAGGCTTAGAAAATCGCAACTTTTCATTTTCCGTCGATCTTAGTACACGGTTTAACTACAGAAGAGTCAAGTTTTAAATAGGAAAAATATTGAAACTCTTTGGTCATTTTGAAAGAAATGCTACTGGACTCATCAGAATCAATGATCTGTGCTAAGCTATGCTAAAAGTGGTACCGTCAGACCCGGAGTTCGGCTGAATGGATTCTAAAACGGTAAAACTCAACTGTTTAACTCTGGGGGAGATGTAAAATGAGCATATTTCCGAAAAAAGTGGAGTATCCCTTTAAGTTTTTCCCTTAAGTATGATACTTAAGGGGCGATTTCCCCTTACCTAAGAGAATAACTTAAGGGTGTTGCATTTAATCTCTTAAACGGTTCTCTTAGGTAAGGGAAACATTTAAGTGTTTCACGACAGCGATCCTGGATTCATGTTATAAAAGTCTGTTGTTGCCATAGATACGCAAAACACTAACACTAGCAATTTCGCAGTTTCATCAAATAAAGTAGGCTAAGATATCGGAATGGATAAAGAAAACAAAAAAAGAAAGCCTAATTGGACAGAGGAGGAGAAATGCATTCTTCTTGACGAATATGGTAAAAGGTTGCAAAAACTGACTGTTGCGTTTAAATGATGGGAAAGAGCCCCCGCAACCCGCAGTGAACCACTCTGCTGACAGACGATTTATGCATGTGGAAAACATCTCCCACTACCGTCTGAAATCGGTAGTCGTCAAATCGGTATTCTTGCAACAATTTTTCATCGCTAAGATGGTCCAAAGGGTTCTCCCTATCCCTAAAAATGATTCTTGCTACATCTTGATGATCTTCAGCTGGTTCCATAAATTCAGCCATGTCGTCTTATTTTTATCCGCGTTACTCTTAAGGTTACGATTTCCAAACCTTAAGTTATACTTAGGGAAATGACCGTTAAGGGGGTTTATGCAACACTTAATGCTTTTTAAGGGATTACTTAAGTGAAAAAAACGCATTTAAGGGAAATTCTAAGTGTTTATGACGTTTCACTTAAAAAAACAAGAAAGTAACGCTTAAGGGTTTTTTCCTGCAACAGCCTTAGATTTAAGGGAAACATAAGGGCGAACTTGAGGGAAAATTACACTTAAGGTGCTTTATGCAACCGGGCAAGGGGCTGCTCTATTATGACAAAAATCATAATCACGATTATTTTTGGTCAACGCTGAAATCACGATATGTATGTATATTTGAATGTATTTTGGAGGGCGATATGATCGCCTTATTTCACGATATGAGTAATTTTAAATATCAGTGTAAATTTCACAATTATCAATACTTCAGCAAAAACTAATACTAGGTTAACTAATGTAAGAAAAAGGTCCTCAAAACAATTACGTAAGACAAGTAAACAGTCAGCAACACACTCTTAAAGTGACAGCAGCCTAATAAACCTGCTGCTGTCTGTGTCATTAATGTTAATCAAACGACAAATGACAAAAGAATATCACTCACTGATCTTGAATGAATAAATGAAGTAGCTTTAATAAGGATAAACTATACATGTGTACAGTAAGACTATGAAATATTATTTTACATTTGATGATACATTTTTTGTTGTTGTAGGGCAGGCCATTACTTGTATACCACTGTTAGTACATCTTCCTGAAAAACTTTCCGTTCTGTTGTATTAATTTGTCTGTTTTGTTTGTAATTATTTTCTTTGTTCTTAGCGTATCCGAAGCTCATTTTCTTATCCGCGTCCGACTCGGAGCATACACACAGAAAGCTGCCTGAGGAACAGTGTCTCTTTTGCGGCTTAATGCGCTTTTAATAACACTTTAATATCAAACACGTTCGGCAGTTTAGCAACAGCAGACTGCATTTTACAGCACTTACTTATTTGGCTGATATGGATATTAAGTTTGGGCTTTTAGGGAGGAACTAAAGTGCACAACTGAGTATAGGAAAGGAAGGTGCGCTGGACGGGATGCAGCAGCCACACAATGCTCATTTTACCTTAATTATCTTGTTTTTATAATCGCTGGAAGCCAAAATCAAAAATCAATTACGAAAATTGATTGAAAACTTTGAGTAATGCTGCGTTCACATGCTATCGGAATAATCGTAAATACAAGATTCCAAGTAAGAAACTGGACATGAACGCCCTGTCAAGCCATATTTACTACTAGGAAACTGAGATATAAATTGAGTTTCCGAGTTATCCATGCCATAATGGCTGAGGGGAGAACAATTGCTGCTGTGACTGGTATTCATAGTTTTTTTCCACAACAGCTACATTGCCTTGTCTTTCAAGTAGTGCATATTTATAATTTACATACATGAATAAACATCTGAAGCATATTGTATGTTTTATACACAGCGAAAATAGCATGTATTGGACCGAAATTCGAAAAATAGAAAGCACAGTGAATATTTATACGGTTGTTAACAAATGGGAAGCTACATTTTATTCAAAATTAAATATCTTCTATACATTTGGGCTTTACTACATATTTTTTAATAAGATTCCCTCATGAAACAGGCATCCTCCATGATTCCTATTCTTTCGGACAACTAAATACTTGAATGCGACAAGCTCGTAATCACGAATTCAGAAGTGAGAAATAGGAAATTTCAAACAGCAAGTGAAGGCAGCATAACGGTCTATAAATAAATAAATAAATAGGTTTATTTATTAATTAATACATGTACTCAAAGTTCACTAATACAATTTTCAGTTAATTAATTTTGTTATGTATCAGAACTGTTTTAACTAAGGTTTACTAATTAAATTAGTTTAATTAAATTTAGATTAAATGTTTTATTAATTGATTACTTGATGAAAAAAAGACTGAAAAATGACATTTGACTATTAAATTACTCAGGCTACAGGATTATAGAACAAGCAAAAGCTGCAGACAAGCAATTTTTCAAATGCTTTTTCCCAACCAAATCTCACAAGAAAACAAGTATTTGACTAGGTGGCAATTTTGCATGAATTCGTATGAAAATGTGAGATTGAGCACTAACTGGTACCACTGATGTAGACCTCACTTTTCAAAGTGGCCCAATGGCAAAAGAGGAAAGCAGAAGCTCACCTGACTCTCTTGACGTGGGGGATGGAGGGGGAGTGGTGACTGTAACACTGTGTTTGTCCCACACCGTCTCCAGAATACCTGCGAGCAAAAGAGTTGTTAAAAATGAAACTGCATCAGCCTAATCACATGATACAGGTTCCAGTGCTTAAAGAATAGTTACACCCACATATACTTTCAATGAAACAGTTATGAGTGTCTCACCAGTCAGAAGGTTCAGTACGGTGGGGATCTGATCCAGCAGGAGTTTCTTCAGCTCCTCTTTCCGAGCGACGCTCAAGTCTTCTCTGGGACAGACCAGCTCTTCTGAGGTCATCTTGAGCAGAACCAAACCCAGCGGCGCGAGAGACGGCGACTGCACTAACTGCAACACACACCACAAAGATGAAGCCAGTTCAGTTTGTTTGAAAATGATTTAATAGTAACAGCAGTAAAGAAGAACAGGTACCTGTAAGGTGTTGCTGAAGAAGTCATGGTAGAACATAGGCCAGTCCTGGCGTCCAATGTCAACGATGACTTTGCAGAGTTTGTTTCGGATGAAGAAAGGCAGCAGTGCATGCTGGGATAGCAGAAGCTTGGGCAAGCAGCTCCGAAGTTCTGCTTTGTCCTCACTGGCTACACCGACCCACATCTTGTTCACAAGATTCTGCAGACGACGATCGACAAATTTACTGTCATCATATCTCATATCATAAACACAGCAGAGGATACCGGTGCTTGCATATTGTATTTTAGGATATTTACACAAATATATCCAGGTCATATTTCAAGAAAATGAAGCATATTTGTTTTTTTTTACCAGTAAGGTGTGTTTATTTGCCTTGTGATATTATCATCATGCCAATTCCCCTTAAAAATTAAAAACTAAAAGACTGGCATTATTGTACTAATGAAATTTTTTTTACTATTTTTTTAAATAAATGCAGTACAAATAAATACTACTATGCAGTTCACATGGTACGATTTAAATATATCATTATAATGATAATTTCTTCTTTAAAAAAAAAGAAGAAAAAAAATGATGATAATTAGGGGGTGAATACGAATTTTTTACAAAAAGCTAAAAATCCTAAAGGCTAAATAAATTTCTTACATTTTTTCTCTTCCGATTTTGTGATGAAATACACTACCGCTTAAAATGTTGTGGTCAGGAAGATGGAAATAAATAAAATACATGTAAAATAAATTAATACTTTTTTATTTAATAAGGGCACATTAAATTAAAAGTGACAGGAATGACATTCATAATGTTCATTAAGTTCATAATGTTCAATTCATAAAGATTTCCATTTCAAATAAATGGTTTTGAACACTATAAATATTAAATAAATATATTACACACACAACTGTTTACAACATTTATAAAAAAAACTATAAATAATTTTACTGAAAATTCTACTTTCACCACAAGAATAAATTACATTTTAAAATATATTCAAATAGAAGACAATTATTTAAAATTGTAATCATATTTCACAATATTACTGTTTTTCTCTGTATTTTTGATCAAATAATGCAGCCTTGGCCAGCAGAAGAGAGGAAATAAACATCCAAAATTGACTCCAAACTTTTGAACATTAGTGTATGACTCGAACACGGACTTGTCAATTTTCGTGAAGTTAATCTACATAAGATAATGACCTGAAGGGCTAATTTTACCTCGAACACAGTAAGGCTGTACATCATGACATATTCATTTCTGCTGTTGGAGAGGAAGTAGAGGCAGTGCCTCCACGAGCCGGGCTGCCCCGCGAAACTGTTCAGCAGCTCTTCTGCAATAAACAACACCACAACACACTCATTACAAAACACATTCTTATCTAATTGAAACAAAGCACGCAGTGAAAGATATTAATTTTTAGTTAGGTTTGTTGCAATTAACACCAAACAAACACTCAGCAGAAACTTCTTTCAATGACGAACAAGGGCTTATACAAGTTATCTTCTGTGAAGCATAAATGAAGGCTGTTCCCACAACTTGAACTCAATTCTAGTTCAAAGTTAACAAATGCTTATTGTACACAGAGTTTTGCATATTTGCATGAAAAAGAAAACATAGCTTTGTTGCACACCTACACATATGCGCATTTCAAAAACCAGTCGAGTTCAAATTACAGTGTGTTTGTTAGTTAGAGCTACATCACAATAACTTCATTAGTTACATACATTACTTTGACAGATGTTTTATCTAAAGGCTTGAATCAATACGCTTGTTGTGTCCCCTTGGAAGTGAACACTTAACACTGCACATTACCAGCACTACCTTTTTGCCTACATTAAATATGGCAGATATTTGTAATAACAACATTTTGAAAAACACCTCTCGTGACAATTAGGAACTGAGAAACTGGGCCGCATCTGATAGTTAACATCTGGTTTAGTCTGAAAACATGGTGTGAAACAGGGTGAAAGATCATATAGATGTAGGCTCTACAAAGTACACTCGACTTCCACATCGGCTAATGTGACAAAATGCTTCAGTAAATATCTTATTCACACATCATAAATTAAACTTCCTAAATCTAGCCTACATTTTTCTTTTGCGTTATGGACTGGATTATGTACTCTAACGTAGAGATTAACATAAATCAAGCCATTTCAAAGGGATACATTTCTCATCATATTTGGGTTGAGAAAATCAATAATACATTTACAACAAAAGTAAAACAATATAACACGAGCCATCATGTGTTGGGATCTTAGACACCATCAACCCTGGACTTTGAAACTGAACATTTCCGGTGCAATGCGTGACTTATTTTGGGTCTGATTCACAGACAGTCTATTTACTTTGACCAGTTTCACAAAGGGTTATTTTCTACAAAATTGTCACAGCTGAGAAATGTACAATGACCATACATTGCACTACATGTCCTGAGTTTCAAAGCACCATTTCTGGCCACAGGATTTGGACTAAATCTTTGGCCAAATGCACCCAAACAAACCCAAATACCAAGCATTTTACAAAACTAAATGTCATGAATGTGGTCTCCAACCCACGAAATATCACCTTAAAGGGGTCGCATGATCATTTATTTTTATTTGAGTTTCACTTATGAGTTTTACAGGCTTTGTTGCATCAAAACAGTCAATATTTCGTTTTTCATGAGCATTTTCCATTGCATTTAGCAGACGCTTTTACCCAAAGCGACATGTTTGGATTGAAACGAACCCTTGTGCGATTGCTGTGTTAGTTCGATTAATTTGAATAAGTGTGAACGCTGCCATCTGAACCCCGGTGCCAGCAAACAAGCAGACTGAGACCCCTGAAAAGAAGAGTCTCGGTCCGCTCCCAAACAAACTCTGGTGCGGTTCGACTGAAATATGAACGACACGAACCAAAGACAGGAAGACTAGACGCTAAAAAGGACAGAATGCTCACGCATATCGTTTTTTCTCGTCATTCCTGCAGCTGTTTTGATTCCTTTACACATTTATAAGCTCTTCACGAATTCTCAGCTGGTCAAAATACCATCATATTTCGCTACGCACATGCAGCGAGTGCATTAAGCCCAGCACAGCATCGTTTTGGAAGTTCGGGAAGTTCTCTTTCAAAATAGGCAATACGTCATAAAAGACGAACGATCAGGATGTGAACATATCACTATGTTATGTTATGTCACTATGCGATAAAAATGGCAATCTGAACACTAATCGGACCAGGAGGACTAAATGTTTTTAGAACCGAACTACAAGTATAAACACATTTACAATAAAGGAACACAAGCAATTTGTCACAGAACCAACAATAGTCATATTTTACAGTCTTTCCGTTTTTGTGCAGCCGTGCCTTCAAAGTGGACTTATTATGCCCTGTTTTAAAGTCTGGATTTTGTTTTGGGGGTCTGGAATAGAAAAGGTATCCAAGCTTGAATTTTAACAAAAAAATAGTTGTAACATTACCAGTAAATTACCGGTATGATGCTTTGTGTAAACAAATAATGAAGTTTACCGGTATGAACATGAACGAGGTCTGAACGCGCTGACGTAAAAAGTGTATTTGCCGGAAAAGTCGTTATGATAATTTTAAGGTAATTTACCAAGATTGCTGTGTGAAAGGGGACATTGTTGCAGCACCTCTCTTCTCAGTCTGTCAGTAAGGCTAATTTAGTTCCTGTCTCTATGAAGCCCCTCCTTCTGAAAAGCTCAATGTGCTCTGATTGGTTGGTTGGATCAGTGTGTTGTGATTGGTCAACTGCTTCATTGTGTTTCAGGAATGTCCCGCTTACCATAACCGTGAGTTTCAACACACTACTAACTAACTCAACCAGGCCTCGCCCCCCTTTATTCTTGCGTATGCCTTGGGCGGGAATTATTTAAGTGAGGTATATTGTGATGTGTTCGTTCCTGGAAGAAACTCAAGACTACAATAGAGGCGTTTCTGGGAGTTCAGAAACAGTGTTACTGATATAGAGAATAACTCCCTCTGGAGGAAATGTGTGCTTTCTAAGGGACCATTCACACAGAATGAGTTTTTCTATTCCACTGCACTACTTTTTCATTGTTTTTCGATGTAAACTTGCGCTAGACTGATGTCTTTAACCGTTGCGCTTGTGTCTAGCAACTTTCGCAGCATCTCAAGCATAACACGGCTGAGTCTGTGTGAACCGGCCCTAACTTTGCAGACCTTTTTCATGCTTAAACAGCAACATTTCACATTAAAGAAAGTTGAGCATGTAAAAAAACCATAATAGGTCCTTTTAAAAACTTTCATGTAAAGGCCATAATTTCATATGAAATGAGTAATATAAAATAAATGGCGCTGAAATGAGCCGCTCAAACTGTTCAGATCAGACTGAAATGATCAAGTATCCAGTTCAAAATAAACTTCAGCCGCTGGTTTCTAACACTGGTTCTTCAGACGGACCTGCAGAGCGGTAGGTGCTACACACAGACAGAAACAGTGGCAAGTTTGACAGACTTCACCATATTTAACACTTGTCGTTACTTGTCTTGCCGTTTAGATTTAACAGCAACTGTCCTCCTCCTAGCGCACCACACTAGACAGTTTTTCAAATACTGAATAGGCATCAATAAAGTGAATGTAGGCGATCACATGTTAGCATTTCAGTTTGTTTGTGTTTCAGAAGAGAAAATAGGATGTCTATTGATACGAGAGAGACATAACAAGCCTATTCAGCTAATAACAGCACAAAGGATGACTCTGCAAATCAGGAAATGATGAGGGTGTGAAGGCCGGTGTCAGGCGTATGCTCACCGATCTCTCTCTTGCGGTCATTAGTGGTGCAGCTGTGAAAAAACTCTGTCATAAGACTCTCCAGGGCCCGTAAGGAGGACTCATCTGACGCCTGCAGACGAGAGAGAGAGAGAGAGAGAGAGAGAGAGAGAGAGAGAGAGAGAGAGAGAGAGAGAGAGAGAGAGAGAGATGAGATATGACAAGATAAGGCATTTCAGTCTGAACTTTTAATGCAACCATGCAGTGCATCAAACACTCTAATCGCATATAATTGAATTACTGTTAATATACATAAAGTCCCATTTTGGACTCCCCAATATATTTCTCAAATGTTTTCACAACTAATTTGCAAGCTCCCAGATTTTTTGACTCCTGCTTTGGACTGGTTTCTGCTTTCCTGGCTGTATTTACGCTGTTGTTGTCGTCGTAACTATTAATTATGTTTTGTGAAATTGTTAACAGCTCATAAAGGGACTGTTCACTCAAAAATAAAAAGTTTGGCATTATTTACCCTCACGTCATGTATGACTGACTTCTGTGGGACACAAAAGAAGATTTTGGGGAAAAATATTTCTGTGTTGTTTTGTTCTTCAAAACATATTTTAAAGAAAGGCATACAGGTTTGGACCATCAAGAGGATGAGAAAATTATGGAAATACTTATTTGGGGGGTTTAATTTATTTTATTGGGTTATTTGTTCTATTTCTAGTTCTGCATTAACCCTTAAAGACTAAGCGAAATGAATCATGTTATTTTTTTTTATTTACAGTCCCCTTTTTCAGTGCACTCTCAGCCTCAAAATACTTAATAAAAAAGTGAGAATGCACTGAAAAGTAAAAGAATGGCATGAAAGACGAATGCAGGAAGTGGGCTGATGATGATGAAGATGACGATGATGATGCTCAGGGTTTTGAATTCTTCGTATGAGTCACAACATGTTGCATTGCTCCAGTGTGTGACGTCACAGGACGGTAGAAGAATGCCTCTGATTTCCTCATACTCATCAGACTGTCAATAACTCGAGGACACCGTTACATTCACACGCAGAAGAAATAGTGCTCGCTTTCATTTATGTGACTATCATCTGGTTTCATCCCTTAAACACAGAATAGCCCATGCATTTGATTTACCTTCTTATCTGACAGATCTAACGTTATGTCTGCTATAGGTCTCACAATCTATTATAAGAAATCATATTACGGAAATACGCACATAAAATTAAGTGTTTCTGACAGGTGCTTAAATCAAATCAGTGCTTCTTACACAATGTCGTATGATAAATTATAGATGAACTAAGAAGCACAAACGCTTCAAAAGCAATGCAACCTCCAGGCATTGGTGCACATATAGAAAGTTCACGATTACATAAGAGAAATTTTGGATCAAATATACAAGGTAGTGTCTTATACATGTAAATATTTTTGCTTTAATTTTGACTCACCATGCCCGGGCTCTTGAGCTTTTATGCGGCTATGATATGAGATGAATCTGGATCTGCTCGCTCATGCTTCCTATGGGGCCTTTGTGTTTCACCTTCTAGAAGCACCGACACCCCGCATCACTGTCCCGCACACGCCCGGTGGACCCCGGCTTCGGGCTCCGGGACACTTGTTATTATTGTTGATCTTGCGCGAGACTGGAACTGACGCTGCCCGGATACACGGAGACAACGCGCATAAAACTACTGCGAAACAGAGAGAAAATCAACCAAACAGCGGTCTTGAAAATGTGCCGGGACTCTATTCTTCACGCCTCGGGGGGTGTTAGCACTGTGTGGGACTCGGAGATTTAATTTGAGCCCTCAGAAAGTCTGACAGTGCCACTCCTTGGGTTAGTGGGATCTCTCTTTCCGTGCAGGCCTCTCGTAGCTTCCTCTCCTCTGCCCATTAACCTACCGGAAGTGACATCTTCTTCACAGAATTAGAAATGAAAGGGTAGAACGGAAAATTGTGTGGAAGAGTGAATAATTAGATGGGCGGGGCTTAAAGAGTCGAAGTTGTCTCTAATTGGTCAGGAGCGATGGGTCTTTAGTTAGGTTTTTATTTTTTTCGAACAATACATTCTGCAATTATTTATTTTATTGGGAAATATCATATATATATATATATATATATATATATATATATATATATATATATGAGAAGAAGTGGACTCTTTGCAAACCAAAATTTCTTCGATTTTATAAATGGCAAAACACTTAAAATTATACATAAAGGTTTTTTGGACAAACAACAAACAAAAAAGCTCCGAAAAAATGTAACAAATTGTATGCAACTTTTTTTAGTTTGGCAGCTAATGTTGTACCCTATCCGGTAATTATAATACTACTACTAATAATAACAACAATAATACTTTATAAATACTTTGAACCGAAACTCCAAGTTCATTTTTGTATTTATGTGTACGATTTGCATTTATTTATTTATTTTGTTCTTCTGTTTATTTATTTATTTTACGATCATACCAAAATCTACTTAAACGTTGTAAAATGTTTTGCAGGACATTGGATGACTTTTTTAAAAGTAGATGAAAACATTTAAAAAGGAGTTTCATTTTCAACACCGTTTTCTTTCGCTTTAGACGTCACGTGGTACGTGTTACTTTTCTCAGCGCTGGTCAGAATGCCCCAGTCACAGTCGTTTGCGTTTGCTAATCCGGCTTGTACTTTAAATACTTTCATAGTTGATTCAGATGAAAATTTCCATTCGCATGTCAAGCATGTATATTTATAATCATTTAAATTAAATTATTATACTTTAAATGATGAAAATACCTCCAATAAGACATGAAACGTTCTGAGATTTGAAGTGTCTCGATAGGGGACTCGGCGTCGTGAGCCGTCAAGCGCCCCTGGAGGAAGACACTAATGCGCTCGACAGATAACTGTAATTAGGAACTAGATATTAGGTGCTTTCACTCAAACCATTAAACTACCGGAAGTGAAATCTTAATCTCGGGCCGGATGAAACCTGCCGCAACAAGACACATGTTGAGTACTATCGTTGAGTACAGTATGCACTATGTGTGCAGGGATTGCCTCATTATTGCACAAATGCATCCTCTAATAGCAGAGCTTCTCAATCTAGATGAACAAACTCGTCCTATGTAGTTTCTTGTATAAAGACCCCATTTATACGATACATTTATTTTCTTTCCAGTTACTTTTTTTTATTTTTAATTATAGAACTGTACTGTTAGATGTTTATTTCAATTTATTTTTTATTTTTTTGTATCGCTTATTTGTTTCATTTTATTAATCGTCTGGTATTCCGCTATTGTTATTTCCAATGGTCAATACGAAGTGATTTCGTTTGACATCAGCTCCAACACATACAAATCGCTTTCTCAATGGATAGCAGTTTATATATATATATATATATATATATATATATATATATATATATATATATATATATATATATATATGTGTGTGTGATTTTGAATAAATGTAGTTTGAGTACTTCTAATCATTAAAATGCATTGTATATATGTGAGTGCATTGTATCATTCACTGGCTTTTGTAAATATCAGCATAGACCAAATGGCCAAAAGCTTTAAGTACCTTACCATAAATCTTTGGTACCTTTTGTTTCTGCAGTTAGATGTACTTTTGAACTGTGAGAATCAGTCTGTGTCAGCCTGTCATTTCAGAACTTGAAAGGGAAGAGCTTGCTGTTCTCTTGCTCATCGTTTCATGTGGTTTGCTCAACGACTTCACATTATGCAACCCATCAACTCAAGTGCATGTTGAGTAAGACTTGCAGACTGCATAGTAAACATTCAGAAACATACACTTCTCACACAATATATTATTTAAAGATGACTCACAATAAATGTGGTTTATTTCCTTTTTTCTGAAAAAGAGAAACACTTAAAGAGACTGTACACATGACATTATCTAGGTCACATGAAGAAACAGGAAGTCATCCATGGGTTTGAACCCTTTAAGGAACTCCCACAGACACCGACTTTGTTTTTCGACATCTTATGTGTTGTTTCGCTTAACAGTGAGAGCACAATACAAATGATATAATTCATATTTAAAAGATTTTTAAAACTTTCTGTGCATAAAACAATTCTGTAAAACATGATAAAACAAAAACCAAGCTTAAATAAGAAAGCAGATTTAAAAAAAAAAAGTTTGTCATCTGGTGACATTTGTATCTTGTGACTGGTAGCGTCGTCTCAGTTCTTGTATGCGATAGGCCCACGCTCTGTCCGCACCTTCACCCTCTAGTTTGCACGCCGTCCAATCAGGAAACGGGAAACGTCCCGCCACAATCAAAGCGTCTTCAGGGAGCTCAGCCAGTAGCTTCTTTTGTAAAAGACTTAACTGATAAACACACAATACATGGTATATGAGGCCTTTAGGCTCAATAATATGATGCAAATGTATGAACTGATTGAATAAAGTCTATTGAATAAAGTTGGACTTACCACACTAGGGGCTAGAAATACAGTGACATTTTTATATGCTGAGAGATCAACCTGGAAATACACATGCAAAAACACAAATGCACATATATTACACACAATATTGTTTAGAAATCATATCTGTCTTCTGTATGAGAAATGTGTACGTGTATGAGAATTTAGGACAGTGTATTTATATGAGAGAATCTGAGTATAATATAGTATTTTAGGTGTTTAGATGTTCAAAATACCTTCCACAGGTATTTTGTTTGGGGTATAATATGGGTGTTTAATAACTGGGTAAAATATTTGTATATATATATATATTATGCATAACAACATATTTATAATATGGCTGTATAATGTCTGGGTAAATTATTTGTGTATATATATTTTTTTCTTTCAGTATTAGTGCTGTCAAAATGAATGCTTTTTTTCAGTTGAATGCTTTAAAAATATGGCTGCGTTACATTACATGATCACGCTCTCATTCATCCAAGTGCTTTTGAATCATTCAAGCACGAAAAGACACAACAGAGAACTGTACTGGTGCGCTTTGTGTGAAGCGGCTCTCTGTGAACAAAAACCCGACTGACCCAGAGCACAACTGTCAAAACGCCCGTTTTTGTCGAGTATCCTCGTAAGTACAGTCTTAAATGGTTTTAAAAAGTCTTAAATGAGTGTAATGTGCTGTGAGAAAATTGGATGCATTTCAGATCCGTGCCGTGTGCATCAGGTCTTCTTAAAGTGACAGCAGCCCAATAAACCTGCTGCAGTCTGTCATTAATGTTAATCAAAGAACAAAAGACAAAATCACTAACTGCTAAAATTTTTATTCTGTCAGTAATTACTCGCCCTCATGTTGTTCCAACCCCGTAAGACTTTCGTTCATCTTCGGAACACAAATGAAGATATTTTTGATGAAATCTGAGAGCTGTCTCCCTCCTCCATAGGCTTCTATGTTATTGAAACTTGCTGGCCCAGAAAAGTTAGTAAAGACATCGTTACAATAGTCCAAGCAACTACAGTGGCTCAACCTTAAGTTTATCAAGCGACGAGAATACTTTTTGTGCGCAAAAAACCCCAAAAATAACGACTTTATTCCACTATTCATTTCCTTCTCTCTGGGCCTCTGAGTGAGTTCACGTAGTGTTTTAGCGCAGCGCGTCTGTGTTGTACGTCAGAACGTAGGCTCACTATTGGCCGACGCTGGTCATGTGTGTGATGCGTGTGACGTACAACCCAGAAGTTCTGTGTTGTTACACTACGTGAACTCACTCAGAGGCCCACACAGAAGAAAATGAAGAGTTGAATAAAGTCGTTATTTTAGTTTTTTTTTTTTTACTTTTCTGGGCCGGCAAGTTTCAATAACATAGAAGCCTATGGAGGAGTGATCCAGCTCTCAGATTTCATCATAAATATCTTAATTTGTGTTTCGAAGATGAACGAAAGTCTTACGGGGTTGGAACAACATGAGGGCGAGTGATTACTCACAGAATTTTCATTTTTGGGTGAACTAACCCTTTAAGGTCAATTAAAAGTTGTTATATTTTTAAAGCCTATTAAATGTTAAAAATAATACCTTTTTAGTTCTACTGTAATTTTGAATGACTACAATTAATGGCTAAAATTGAGGAAAACAATTAGATTAATAGAGACAGCAGTATCAGTACTGGTATCAGTGATGCTATCTTTCATTTATAGCACTTAGGGAAAAGTATTTAAAATATATTTAAAATAAAGATATTTATAATAATATCTTTATGTTGTTCCTACATCAATTTGGAGATTCAATGTGAAATTATTACAACATAAAAATATTATGTTAATATGGAATTTATCATGATTAATTACAAAAAATGTGTGATTAATGAGTTTTTAATAGATTGACAGCACTCTCTCTTTCGGCTTGCTCACGTTTTTTTTGGGGTCGCCACAGCACAGCCGATTTGACACATGTTTTACAGATGATTGACAGCACACACATAAATATGTGTTATATATTTATACACACACACACACACACACACACATATATATACTGTATATATATATATATATATATATATATAATGCATTAAAAAATTGGTATAATCTGTTTGGATATAATAAAGTATTTTGATTGTTCAATGTTTACAATACCTTCCACAGGTCCTCTCGCTGATATGAAACACTTCTGTGGTGTCCAGCTCTCCACGCATGAAAGCGTGCAAGACGAACAAGCCAAGGATTGAGCTCAAAACCAACTGCTGGAGAGAAACCCTGACGACACGCTTCTAACACCTGCACACATATACGACAAACATATTATACTAACATTCAAAAGTGTGAAAAAAGACACTTTTTTTTTAAAAGAAATTCATTCATTCAGCAAGTATACATTAATTTAATCAAAAGTGACAGTAAAGACAATTATAATGTTACAAAAGATTTCTATTTCAAATAAATGCTTTGAAATTTCTTTTGAACTTCATCAAAGAATCCTGAGAAAATGTATCACAGTTTCCACACAAAATATGAAGCAGCACAACTGTTTTTAACATTTGCAATAATCAGAAATGTTTCTTGATCATCATATTAGAATGATTTCTGAAGGATCATGTGACACTGAAGACTGGAGTAATGATGCTGAAAATTCAGTTTTGATCACAGGAATTAATTACATTTTACAATATATTATAACAGAAAACAACTATTTTGAATAGTAATAACATTTCACAATATTACTTCGTTCACTGTATGTCTGATCAAATAAATGCAGTCTTGGTGAGCATAAGAGACTCTTTTCAAAAACATAAAAAAATCTTACCAACCCCAAACTAAATGAAATAGTATGAGGATCACTTACAATCCTGCCGTCCCCTGATCCCAGGTCAGCGATGCCTCCAGATCTGCCCTTCAGAAGAGTCATGACGTTACACACTTGAGCTCTGCTCGCTGGCATGTAAGGCACCTGGAACACAAACACAGCAGCAGTTATTGGGCTGATAAATCCCTCATCATGTGCAGCATTAATACCGACACGCTCCTCAAACCTCACCTGTAATTTGAGTGGCACACGGCGAAACCCCGGCATCAGAATTCCAGCCCAGACGGCATACAGCGCCAGACCCGTGCCGGCCGTCAGCTGCAGGATCTGCCATCCGCCCAGACGCCTCTCTCTGAACTCGGACAGCATCTCCTCCTGTATGTCGTCTTCCATGGCTATAGAGATGAACACTGTATGACTATATCAGATTTTACACATCATATTTTACATCGTTTTTACATTTTCAGATTGCACACATACCTGGGCAATGGGTTGATGCCTAAAAGTTGCTTAGTGGTTTGAGGTCCAGGCTTGGACCTGAAGGTGCAGGGTGAAGAAATTCACTGAAATTTAGTTTATTTTTGAGTGATGAGGGTAAATTGCAGATTTTAATTGCACCATCTATCCCTTATATTAGAGGAACTGAACAATTCGGCTGCTCAGTTCTTCTTGGAATGTGTGTTGTTACCAAGTGTCAGTGTTGTAACATTGTTAGTTCATGAAGACGAGTCTTAACAGATGGTTGATAACTGAACTGAGCTGGACGATGACATCACGGTTTTCTTCAGAGCGGTTGGTTGTATAGATAAATAAACTAAATTTATACGTTTTTACAACAAAAATGAACCATCACTGAACGTACTTAAGCTGGACTATGACGCTATTTTCTTCTAGATCTGCTGTACAGCTGAAATAAACTTTGTTGCATTATTTTCCTGTTATCACTGTAAAGCTACTGTGAAACAATCTGTATTGTAAAAAGTGCTATATAAATAAAGATGACTTGACTTGACAAGATCACAAAAATCATTATATACTTACTTATAATAAACACTTATAGACTGTATATGATATATTGGCATAGGATATAGACAATGTGGGCATAATTCACTTTTAATAATTTAAACCTCTTTTACCACAACAAGATACCCCCAATGTCCAATAAAAACATTTTATTGACATGTAAGTTATTTTATTGACACGTCGTCTGAGTTGTACAGTAAACCTACTGTGTGAATTGTATTAATTTAGGTACCTTTTCCACACATATTATGTCTAAAAGGCTAATTATGACCAGAAACGGCTCTGTGCATAAAAACGCACGATTCCTAAATATGAAAATATTTGTAAAAAAGAGAAACATTCACATCTCTGGAGGTCAGTCAGTTTTGTTTTACTAAATATTTACAACACAGACACAACAAAGTCATGCACTGAACGTGTTAAACGCAGTATTTCATAAAGTGGAATACGAAAACAATATACAACCTTTGAACAAACATTCAAAAACAACCAACTAACCTTCACTGTACGCTGTCAGAACATATTTACACTACAGCAGTAGCCTACAACTTCCGGTTTTGGATGATTAAAAAAAAAGGTCCGGCGACTGAAGGCATAATTCAAAATTGAAGTAACCTAATGGGGTTAACCAAAAAAAAAAAAAAAAAAAAAGTATATGAGGTGAATATATTTTTATATTTATGAATTATAAAAAAAAAAAATTTAAAAGCATCAAAATAAATACATAAAATAAAAAATAAAAAAAACATGCATTAGTTGTCCCTCATTAAAACGTTCCTTCAAGCTAATTTGGAACTGTCTCTTTAACAAGAAGTCATAAAAAGGTGTTTATTTTACATAATCTGGCATAAAAATCGCCATATCATGACATATTTCTCGATGAAACCGAAATCATACAAAATATATAAAATAATAATACTGTTCTATGAATAATAGCCTCCTGACTGCATTGATTACGGCATCGGTTTTTACAGTGTTCAGATGATGGCGCTCTTATTAAGGGAGAGGAAGTCACAGCTGACCAAACTGACACTGACCATTTATTTTCATTTCAACAAACCATCATTACAAAGAATGCATCAGACATCAAGACATTTATTGCATGAATTTGCTAAGAAAATAACATTATTATATAAACATGATCCTGATTCAGACAAGTTTTAATGTCAACATATTCCTATAATGTCAACATATGAAATACTGTTAATCTTATGCAGCACCAAAATCATGTTTAGGTATTGTTTTGCTAGTTTGGTAAAATGCATCGTATATAAGAAACAGAGAATGATTGTCATGATGATGAAAGCCAAATTAATGTTCAGATTTAGGCAGAGATTCAACAAAATCATCACTTCAGATGTTCAGATCTCTTACAATGATCGTCCAGTAGAGGACAGACACTGTCCATCAGAAACATTTCATAATTTTACTATTTTCAGTTCTTCAGTATACTGGTGAATATTTTCCCATAATAATATGAGCCGTTGTTTCCTTTTTAAATTAGTTACTTGTAGCTTATTATTATAGCATGCAACAATGAGATGCTAAACAGCAGACTGATAAGCTTATTATTTGAGTAATGTGCCCTGATAAACATGCTAAAACATATGCATATATTTGTGAGTGTTTGGAATACAATATTTACATACACATTTTAAGCTCTAGTGAATCAGTAAAAGTAAAGTAAACATTTCAATATTTAATGCATCATACCTTTAAGATGTTGTGAACTTTTTTTTAACTCACAGTGACCTCATATTTTCCACTAGTATAGCTCTAATATTAAAAGATTAATGTATTTGTGATATGAACTAATATACATTTTAGTTAATATTTCTAAATGCATACATAAAAGTCAAACTCCATCACACTATACAAATAACCTTTCATATGCGGCGTATTCCACAGTCAGTTTATGACTTGACTAAGTCTGTATATTTTGTAATATAAAACACTTTAAATCCCAGAATTTTGCTCTGTATTGAATTCTGACAGGCTCGTCTCTGGAAAAGCATCATGATTATGTGTCCAGATCTTCTGCCGTCTCCTGCTAAGTGCCAGGACCTCTTCTGGCTCTCCTCTGAGCCCACATGGCTTTACCCGGGACTTTGACAGGACTTTTCGCTGGGATCTGTTGTGGGATTCTCCTGACAGAGAGTCTCGGGGACGTCCAGAGTTTTGGCTTGGGAAATTTTCCTGCTTGGATCTCGTCCACAAAGCTTTCCACTCTGTCAAACTTGTTGGTTAGCTTGGCCAGGTTGTCCTTCAGAGTGTCGAACTGCTTATAGAGATCTCCCACCGCATCTGACAGAGGCTGGATCCTGTGCACAACAAAAACAACATCAAATATATACATAAAAAACATGCAAAAGAAACCCAAACCCAAATATTAAATTTAAACACAACTAGTCCAGCAAAAATAATTCCTTAAATCATGTGGTTTGCATGCGATTCTTTTGATTTGGGAAAGTAAGTAATGACTGGAAACCACCTAGAACATTCTAGTAACACACTCATTTTTTCATCTTCAGAAACTGTACAATTCAAATCTTTTATTTATACTACATGCCGTTTTTGACATCATATTAATTTTACAATTAATTAGAATCTTAACAATTAATTAATCTATCCATCCATCCATCCATCCATCCGTCCATCCATCCATCCATCCATCCATCCATCCATCCATCCATCCATCCTTCCATCCATCCTTCCTTCCTTCCTTCCTTCCTTCCTTCCTTCCTTCCTTCCTTCCTTCCTTCCTTCCTTCCTTCCATCCATCCATCCATCCATCCTTCCTTCCTTCCTTCCTTCCTTCCTTCCATCCATCCATCCATCCATCCATCCATCCTTCCTTCCATCCTTCCTACCATCCATCCTTCCATCCATCCATCTTTCCTTCCATCCATCCATCCATCCATCCATCCATCCATCCATCCATCCTTCCATCCATCCTTCCTTCCTTCCTTCCTTCCTTCCTTCCTTCCTTCCTTCCTTCCTTCCTTCCTTCCTTCCTTCCTTCCTTCCTTCCTTCCTTCCTTCCATCCATCCATCCATCCATCCTTCCTTCCTTCCTTCCATCCATCCATCCATCCATCCATCCATCCTTCCTTCCATCCTTCCTACCATCCATCCTTCCATCCATCCATCTTTCCTTCCATCCATCCATCCATCCATCCATCCATCCATCCATCCATCCATCCATCCTTCCTTCCTTCCTTCCTTCCTTCCTTCCTTCCTACCATCCATCCTTCCATCCATCCATCCATCCATCCATCCTTCCTTCCATCCTTCCTACCATCCATCCTTCCATCCATCCTTCCTTCCTTCCATCCATCCATCCATTCCTTCCTTCCTTCCATCCATCCTTCCTACCATCCATCCATCCATCCATCCATCCGTCCATCCATCCATCCATCCATCCTTCCATCCATCCTTCCATCCATCCATCCATCCATCCATCCATCCTTCCTTCCTTCCTTCCTTCCTTCCTTCCTTCCTTCCTTCCTTCCTTCCTTCCTTCCTTCCTTCCTTCCTTCCTTCCATCCATCCTTCCTTCCTTCCTTCCTTCCATCCATCCATCCATCCATCCATCCATCCTTCCTTCCATCCTTCCTACCATCCATCCATCCTTCCATCCATCCATCTTTCCTTCCATCCATCCATCCATCCATCCATCCATCCATCCATCCATCCATCCATCCATCCATCCATACATCCTTCCTTCCTTCCTTCCTTCCTTCCTTCCTTCCTTCCTTCCTTCCTTCCTTCCTTCCTTCCTTCCTTCCTTCCTTCCTTCCTTCCTTCCTTCCTTCCTTCCTTCCTTCCTTCCTTCCTTCCTTCCTACCATCCATCCTTCCATCCATCCATCCATACATCCTTCCTTCCATCCTTCCTACCATCCATCCTTCCATCCATCCATCCATACATCCTTCCTTCCTTCCTTCCTTCCTTCCTTCCTTCCTTCCTTCCTTCCTTCCTACCATCCATCCTTCCATCCATCCATCCATCCATCCATCCTTCCTTCCATCCTTCCTACCATCCATCCTTCCATCCATCCTTCCTTCCATCCATCCATCCATTCCTTCCTTCCTTCCATCCATCCTTCCTACCATCCATCCATCCATCCATCCATCCATCCATCCATCCTTCCTTCCATCCATTCATCCATCCATCCATCCTTCCATCCATCCATCCATCCATCCTTCCATCCATCCATCCATCCATCCTTCCTTCCATCCATCCATCCATCCTTCCTTCCTTCCATCCATCCTTCCTTCCTTCCATCCATCCTTCCATCCATCCTTCCTTCCTTCCATCCTTCCAACCATATTTTATTCGCTCAGAGGTCAGGCTATAAAAGTAAATGATGATCTGTAGCAGAATTAGTTAGAAATGATGTAGTAATTATGCACATGTAGTTTTTCATGACTAACGGTGCATGAAGCTGCTGCACAGATTTTAGGCTTGGGATCAAAGGTCCTGCACCTTGAGAAGGCGGCATATTGAGCAGATTAAGTAGTTTGTTTCAGTTAAAGCATTTTTGGATTAATAATCATTTCCTTTTATGGCATGTGATCCTAATTTTCTCCAGTTGCAGTGAAAAAAAGAAACAGAAAGGAAAATGTCTCAGAGAAAATGGCCAGATGGCCTCAGACTGGAGTGGACTGCAGTATGTGTGCCATGGACAGACTAGCTTTGGTTTCCATTAGGTATCACAGAAAATACCTCATTTCATGAAACCAAACACCTACAAAAGTTACAACAACAACAGATTTCACATCCTACCTGGTATATTCGGGTAAGATGGACGCATGATCGTTGACCAGCATGTCTTTGACCTGGTACATGATGGCGTATTTCCAGTTGTCCAGGACCTGCGTCAGGTTTGAACAGCTTTTGCCATTCGGTTTGTCTGTGACAAGTGAACACAACTTCATATTGAGCTTCTGGTTAGATGAAAACTCATTCAAAGATGCTTAAATGTCACAGTGATCTATCATTTGTGCTGAAGGACGTTTGTTTAAGAGGAGGCTAAACCTTTTTGAGAATGTTCTGTTGAATTTATTCTACATCTAATATCATTGAGATGCTAATACTAATTTTAGTACAAGTTTGATTAATTTTGTTGTGTGTTTCTGTTATTTTATATGGTTTTTATTTCAGTATTAGTTTTAGGTTTATTAGTACAGCAAGTGAAACTAATACAATCTTGATTTAACTAAATTAATTCTTGCCTTATAGCTGAAATAAAACTTCACGTTCATTTTTTTATTATTATTAACTATTACATTTAACTATTACATTTAAGATATTTTTTATATATTTATATTATTATTATTATTATTATTAGTATTATTATCATACTTTAACAATATATTTATTATTGTTAAAGTTTATTTCATTTCAAGTAACAAAGTTGAAAAAGTTTTTAGTTTTGGTTAACTATAATAACCACAATCTATTCTGTCTTTTTTCTTAATGTTTTTTTTTTTTTTTAAATCAGTAACTAAGTATTTTTTGTGTGTGTGTGTGTGTGTGTGTGTGTGTGTGTGTGTGCATGAAAACAACAGCAAAAATTACACAAATCAGTGTTTTAAACTGTCATGTCCAAAGTATAGGTGAAAAGGGTTATGACCCTCATGTGAAATAAATGTAAAACAGCACATATAATCTTTTATTTCAACAACATGCACTGTCAGAAAAAAAAAAAAAAGTCTATTTAAGAGTTCTGCCCCAGTGACATTTTTGTATATGGCATAAACAATCTTTTCTGAAAGTTTAGAATCTTTCACTGATACTTAAAAAAAAAAAACCCAGAATAGAATAGAATAGAATAGAATAGAATAGAATAGAATAGAATAGAATAGAATAGAATAGAACACATTAAGCTTTTTGAGATCTATTTTGAATGCTATACTGGTAAAAGAATATTTATCCTCTAAACTATTTTGGAGACATTCTACAAACATTTGCATTATATCAGCACAACTGCTCTTTAAGAGTGAGATTATTAAGATTGGTCAGGATTTTTCCTCACATCACCTGTTCTTACTGATAAAAAAAAAAAAGTTTTTACCTCGGTGGTCCCACTCAGACGTGTCCTGGGTCAGTTTCTTCTGGGCCGCACACAGACACAGCAGCGACAGCAGGTTCAGAGCGCTCTTCATCTTCATCCTCCTCAGAGAAACAACAATCACGTCATTCAGGACAGTGCAAAGCTACAGCATCTAGTGCTGAGAATCTGACATGATCTCAGGCTTTTATACGAGCTCATGATTTTCAGCATAATGCTTAACACATCACTATTGGAAAGAGTTAAATAAAATCTGATGAAGGGCTTCATTGACTGTCTGGTAAACAGATTGTTGAAAATACTGAGCAGATGCAGAAAACGCAGAGCATCTGTAAAGTCTAAAAATGCTCCAAACGAGATCTCACTGGAATAGTTAAAGGTCATATTGAGTGTTGGAATAATATCCGAGTTATAGTCCAGGGTAAATACCTCAGTTTGTGTGCTGGGAGTTTGTTCTAGTGGTCAGCGGAGTTGCTTGCATGAAATAATCCCTGTTACTGAGATTCAAGTGAAGGAACATAACTGCGTCTGCTGGTTTATAGCAATATCACGCTCCAAAATCCTTCCCTCAACCTGTTCCCTCCCCCTCAACAGAGACAAACAGATACATGACATCAGCGCTCTCATCATGAGTTTCATTGCAACAAATCAGAGATTTCTCTAATATCCTATTGTTTCCAGATGGCTCCTGCTTTTTAGATGTTTCTCCTAAAAAAAACCTAGAGAGTAAACTCCCATCAGTGTTATTTTAGTATCATTGAGATACTATTCGTTTTTTTAATATTTAAAATTATTTTTCTTTTTGCATTTTCTTTTTTAAACTATTTTAATTTTAGTTTAGTAATTTTGTTGGGGTTTTGTCATTTTTATTAGTTTTTTTTTTCTTTTTGTAATATGTTTATATTGTTTTTATTCATTTTGTATATCAGTTTTACTCTCTTTTAGTTTCTTTGGTAGCTAGCCGAATATTTTTTTAAATATTTATATTTAATATTTATATTAATATATTTAATTTCAGTTCATATATATATATATATATATATATAGATATAGGCTATATCTATATCTATATATATATATATATCATTATTATTATTATTATTATTATTTTAACTTATTATAACTATTAACTATTGACTAATTTGTGTGTATTTTATGTAGTCAGAATTATAGAAGAAACTTCTAAGTTCACTTAGCTGGTCTTAGGTTTTGATCACATTAGATTAATGAAATTCTCTCCTGTCTCTTAAAGACTAAAAAAAGTTTTTTTTGTAGATGATACTTCAACATACATGATAGTAATCAATTACCTTTATTACCAGTAAAGACATTTATGTTACAAAATGTTTTTAAATTCAAGTAAATGCTGTTCTTTTGAACTTTATATCCTTAAATTTTTTTCCTGAAAAATGTATTATGGTTTCCAATAATTTTTGACAAAAAAAAATGAACAATTATCATTGATAACAATGAGAAATGTTTCTTGAGCATCAAATCATCATATCAGAATGATTTCTGAAGGATCATGTGACACTGAAGACTGGATAATGATGCTGAAAATTCTGCTTTGATCACAGGAATAAATTATATTTTACAATACATAAAAAAAAAAAAAAGTTATTTTAAACTGTAATACTATAATATTACTGTTTAGCTGCATTTTTGACCAAATAAATGCAGCCTTGGTAAGACAAAAAAAAAAAAAAAAAAAAAATGAAGGGATCTTGGACATAGAATATTGCATGTGCAAAAACCACAATGACATTTTTCAACATATCTTCTGATGTCTTCCACAGAAGAAAAAGGGTTTGAACAACATAAGGACGAGAAAATGACCGAATTTTGGGGTGAACTGATGTCCGTTTAAGACTGATCACTTGATTTAGCAAACACCACTATTTAAAGCTCTGTTTAAACAGATGTCCTCTTTGCAAATGATTTCTTTCAACCACAAATTGCTTCTCTTTATGGCTAAGGAGCTCATATTTACTCTCTTCCAGACACTATAGCCAAACAGAATCGAGGATCTCCCTCGTCCAGACCTTTTCCAGTCACTGTGACTGAGAGGACGATAGTTATCAGCATAACTCTCGCCGCATCACTTCCAGATCTGGGATCAACGCCAGCGGAGAAGTGTTTGATATCACAGCATTCCTGCCCCTCCCTGTAAAGGTCTGCTCAACATCTGGACCTGACGGATCATGGAAGCGACACCAACACACAAGCTGAACCTGCATTTGCTGACATTCTGTAGTAAAATAACATCTTTAGCAGGCTGTAATCGGGAAGAATGAAATATTTCATCATAATCTGGCCTGGCGAAAAAGTATGCAGGGGAGGAAAAGGAAAAACATGCTTCAACAGCAGATGATCCCTTTGTAAGGATTACGGTGGCTTTGTTTCTTTGATATCAGTTATCCTTCTTGAGTGTGTTCAGTTAGCTTTCACGTAGGCTAGTTTTTATTTATTAAATTTGCACATTTCTGACTTAAGTTTTAATAATAGTATCAGGGCTGTAAACTTTTGAGTTTAGTTTGGAGAGAGAATTATGGAAGGGGAGGGAGGATTACATGGACATGATACATTTCAGTAAGCTGTACTGTATCTTTCAGTATACCTTCTGATGTTCATTCGTTTTTTATTTGGTGCTATAATAAAGAAGTCACGGCACATTAAGAGCGCCAAAGCGTTATGTAGCCTATTATTTGAATTTTTTAATAATAAAATTGACAGTCCCCGTTTACACCTGTATTTAGCATCGTCCACTTGTGATCCGATCGACAAAACGCACCTTAATACAAGGTGTACACAGAGCCTTTGTTTCATATAAAAAGTAACCTTCTCTTTCTTGTCTGTCGGTGCGTTGTAGGCTATGTGTCGCCTTTGCTCCGCAATGTTTTTTCACTCCGTGAGAAAATGGATGTGTAGCGTGAGAACAGTGTCAAATGCGCAAGTCACACTACAGATAGCCTAACAATAATGACACAGACTAACAATACCATTGGAATCATCTGAACCTGCCCGGGTTTAAAAAGTGCGCGCATGAGTAGACATCCCAGCGGGTTGATTGATATAATCAAAGCATTAGACACTGAATAAGATCAGGGATTCAGGCATTTACATGATGACATCACCATCATTATCAATAAACAGCCAACATCACCTGGGGCCTGTACCATGAAGGTAGCTGAACAAACTCGGGGTTACAGGATTGGTTTTGAGTTGACAAATCCAAACCGATGCGATCAGGCTTTATTGGTACCATGATGCAGCTCATCAACTTTCTCTGTCAACTCAGGCTTTGATCTTTAAGCTATGATTACTCCACGCGCGCGTGCACATAAAAGAGTGACGTCGAAACTGAACAGCCAATCGCGGGTAGTAGAGCGAGAGCGTTATATTTTTCCGCGGAGGAGCAAGAGATAATTATTCAGAATTACGATGAATTTAAATATGTATTTCAAGCTCGAAACAATACGGTCTCTGCCAAAGCAAGAGAAGACTGTTGGAGAAAGATTGCTGATTGTTAATGTGTAAGTTAAACAAATACGTTCTATATTTATGTAAAATTATGTATATGTATGTGTAGCCTATATGTTTACTATACCCTATAGCCTATTTGTATAATATATAAAAAATGTACATGTATGTACTAAGAAAGATTAATATTCCTTGATTTTTAGATGCAACCCCAACTCCAAATGTTCTTGGCAGCAGATAAAGACAAAATATAAAAATAATAATTCAAAGTGGTGAGTATTTACCACAACCTTTTATTACTTTTGTGAACATTTGATCACAAACACTTGTTTGCAGCAAACAGAAATAAAGAGTTAAATTCAGAAAACCAGAATACACTGTGACGGAGGAGTTGGCTCTTAGTAGGCAATAAGGGGCGGCCGATTATGGATGGGATTACAGGTGCTGTACAATCTGACCCTGGTGCTGAGTCCTCTAAGCAAGTAACACTGGGTACGTGTGCAATACATTACTACTTTTAAGTTGTAAATATGACTGACTGTATGTTCTGCAGTAGAGAGAAATGTGTCCCTGTTGAAGCCAGCACACACACACACACACACACAGTCTCCCACACAGAGGTCAGTATGCAGCAGACAGAACACCAGAAACATAACCTGCTTTACAACAGTTATGCTTTACATTGGCCTATAGGGTGGAGGAAATGAAGACACTCTGGTGGTGTGTTCTCAGACAGTTGCTGATGTGAATGCACTGGGCTTTTTACTATGGCAAACATTTGAATGTGTGGCATAAAAAAGGGACTGGCCCTTACACATCTCTTTTATTGTAGGATTTTTCACAACCTGCCCTAGACACTGAGGCCTCTACCTCAATGGCCTTCAGAAGAAATGTGTAAGGATTTAAAACCCTTGACATAAATTACAGTCAGTCCTGTGTTTGTAGGAAGTCAAGGAACTTTTTGTGATTTTGATGAGCCTCCAGAAAACTTGTAATGATCATGTTTGTGATGGAATTATGTTTCAGGTGGAAACAGACTCAGTCAGGGCCCTGTACAAAAGGAGTCTTGAACTAGACTGCACACTAAAGGAGACTTGAACTAGACTGCACACTAAAGGAGACTTGAACTAGACTGCACACTAAAGGAGACTTGAACTAGACTGCACACTAAAGGAGACTTGAACTAGACTGTTCACTAGGAGCTGACTGTGAGCTGAGAAAAAAATAAATTGGAGATCAAACAGCTGAATAAAACTGATCTCAGTATGTGAACTTATTTAACCAAGTAACACTTTAGTATTAATATTTATTAATGAAACTTTCTCTTGCTCTCTTTCTCCCTCTCATCCCACAAAACCAATAAAACAGTTTGAGACTTATCTGCAGTTTCATTGTGCTTTTATTAAGTGTAATATTGTATGGTGATTGCATCTACATCTGCACCAGCTGAGTGGTCAAGTGTGATCGGGTCAGTTTCATCAGGGAGAAGCTGGTTTTGTGGTGTTTCTCGCTCCTTTCTACTGGTGGCTATAATGTGCAGAATGGCACATGCATGCAGCCACTATCTCTGATGCCCGCTCTGGTGACTCTTAAGCGCCGAACACAGTTGAAACGTGCCTTTAGGATGCAAAAGGTCATCTCGATCTTCACTCTGGTTTTACTGAGGGCCACATTGAAGCGGTGCTGTGGCCCTATCTGAGGTCAGGGGGTTATTGTGTAGGTTTTTCTATCTCAGTTCAAATTAACTGTTTTGTACTGTACCAAATTTAACTTGCTTTCCTCAAAGCGCTGACACAACACAGACTCAAAATTTGTGAGTCAAGCACTGGAGCCAGGCCATTTAGCATCCAAACTTGTGATCATACGTTCATGACCACAAGTCATCAGCAGATGAAATGTTTAGTAGATCATTTTTATATCTGTTAATGTTACTAATTTAAAGATTCATCTCACAGAAAATAATCATCTCACAAATTCACATCTCTAACTGAAGTGATAGGATTTCCTATTAACATCTGCCTCATGTTCTCTTAGAGCAGTGGAGACTGGAGCAATTATAGGGAATCCTATCATAAGATTAACAGAATAATAATAAAGATTTAAAATAATTCTTAACATGTATTATATTGTATAGTACATTTGTGAAATGTGCTTTTTGAAAAAAAAGAAAAAAAAAGTGTCCCCTATCAATACCTATATCTTACCGGCAATTTTATAAAAGCCCTCTTTTATGGACATAGTCGATAAATGTCCGGGGAACACTATTAATGAAACTATTCATGTACTCCTGCAGAGCAAGGACCACCTTGCGAATGGTTCAACAAACCGTGTTTTCCCCCAGCTTCTGTGCATCACCCACCGTGCAGTATGTACCACTTGCAAAAAAACACAACGCAATACCATTTGCGGTACAGTAAGTGCATGAATTCGACGTGTTAAATTATTTATGTACGGCTCAAGAAGTTCGCAAAATAAGACATTCCTTCCGCGGAAAAGCTGTATCTTTCATACAAGTAACTATCAGGAAAGGCAAGGGGATTTTGTCAGGCTAAAAACTCTTTCTTTACAAAGTGCTCGTCTAACAATTTGCGCTGAGATGTCCACCGGATTTGGAAGAAAAGGTGAAGTCATTGCAACAAACACTTGGAATAAGTTACGTCACCTAAATGTTTCTTTGCTCTCAGCTGATTGGTCAAACTTCAGTCTGAGATCTCGAATCCAGAACATAACCTGCCCCGGAGCAGGTTAGCCGTGCAGCGTAAGATACCATGGCAACGAACACCGATTAAAGCCGAGCTACTTTCATAGTACCTAAAACCCAGGGTTGGCGGAAACTAAGCTGAAACATAGCCGGCTAGCCACCTAATCCGGCTTCATGGTACAGGCCCCTGATCTCATTTTCTCATGGTGTTTTTAGCGACAACAATTATGCTTTATAGACACACAATTATAGTAGTCAGGGAAAATTTTATATTTAAGAGTCAAGGGTCAAGAGCACAACTAAAGCAAACGCTAACCACCATCATGGTGACTTTAAAATGCAAAATATGATTTCATTAAACCGGAAATTAAATATAGTAAATCTGGTTAGTTTTAAGTGAAGCTGGTAATAAGTGTGCGGCCATGCATTTCACCTTTTTGTTTGGCAAAATTACATCAGCAGAGGTCAAAATCTTGACTTCAAATTGACATCGACACTTTGACGTCAATATGACTTTCATTTTTGACCTATTTCGTGACGTCATTTTGACATCAAGGTGCCCGCTGGGAACTGCGTGCGCACTTATAATAAAACACAACGTTATCGTCAGTTGGTGTGGACGATAGGCTAATATATCATTAGCCTATATGGTTAAAGGGATCGTCCATCCAAAAATTAAGGTTCTGTCATTATTTACTCACCTTCATATCATTCTAAACCTGTATGACTTTCTTTCTTCTGAGAAAAAATGAAAAATGCCGTTTTTTTTTTTTTTTTTTTTTTTGCATACAATGAAACTGAATGGGGGTTAATGTTGTTTTGGACACCATTGACTTTCATTATAAAAAAGAAACGTTGCAACTACCCTTTAAGAGCGTAACTGACCTGCACCTGTTGTTCAGAAAATACTTTTGGAAAAATGAAAACCGATCATAGTAAAGCAATTCCCATTAGATCCAAGGATTTCCAAACCAGTTCCGTATGTGCGTTGTGGGTGTTTTTGATGGGAGTGCTCTTTTTCCCAAAAGCCGTGATAACTTGACTTCATTGTGCACAGAAATCATGTGACATTACTTAACCGTTTTCAAACGAGAAGCGAAAATAGATGCTCTGGATCATATTTCGTGGACCCTTGTGAGAATGTGAATGTTCCTCATTGAACTTTTGAGCTTTCATTACATAAACTGCATGTTCTGAAAGTGTGCAGAAATGATCTGGCCAAGGCAATTCCCAAGAGTCATGGGAGCATTACGTAATTCAGCATTTGCAACAAATAACAGCTTGGCTTCGCCTCTTTCCGTATCAGTATTAACTCATTCATCAACATGACAATGACAGACCGAGTGCAGAAAAAAAAAAGAAAAACTACTGCATGTTCCCAGAATCAATCACATGCATCTCCAGTGTTTGTGAGAACTGTGAGGTGTGACAAACATCAAAGATCCAAACAGCTTTGAGTGATTTTGAAGGCCATAGGACTCAAAAACATGGACATTTTAAGTAGGCCTATGTTATTTCCATTAATATAAAACTTAGCTGAAAAAATGTGTGCTATAAGTGTTGCTTACCAATGCAAAATTTCTGCCGTGATGCCAGGGCATTGCTATTGTCACGTTTTGAGATTGTTCTTGATCTGTGTTGCACAAAGCCGGTTTCAGTTTCTACCCAGGTAAGTTCAAGATTAGTTTGAGCAAACTCTGGTTTTTCGAGCTCAATAAGGAGGATTGGTTTTTAGCCTGTTTCATGGCCATGGTAACTTCTGCTACATGGCTAATCTTGAGCAGGATTTATTCTGGGTTAGAGATCACAGACCAAAATTCGACAAATCAGCTTAGAGTAAAGATGCAATAAAGCCACTCCCCCTGTATCTCTCAAGCAGTTTATAATGAAAACATTTTAGAGACAAAATTGCTAATCTTTTGCTGCTTATTATTTATATTATATGAATTATAATTATGTTTAGCCATATAATATATTCAATTATTCTATTAATTGACAATAAATTTTGATTTTAAATTAAAATAAATATATCCTAATACATGCATCAATATTTAAAGCTTTAAAACAGATTATAAAACGGTTAGTTCCAATCCTTGATTCTGATTGGTCAATAGCTGTGCTTTATTCACGATAAAACACGGCTATGACCGCTTCACCCAACGGTTCTATTTATCACTGCGCCCTTAGCAACACCCTTAGCAACCACACGTATCAACATAAATGGGTGTGAACTACCTCGCAACAATGTTGCCGAGAATTTGTAAAGCAGCATGCAGGCACCTCCAAGGTTTACACAAATCACTGCCTTCGCAGCACCATGAGATTGAGATTGTCCGATGCTGGTCTCGAATCGAGGGAAATTATGTCTGTGAGTGGACATAAGTGTGAAAGTTCACTACAGAGCTACTGGAGGCCAAACTTAAAACAAAGAAAGCACTGGAGCGACATTCTTGCTGCAACAGAAAACACTGCTGACAGTGCTGAGCCCCAACTAAAGAGAACCGCGTTAAATATCACCACAGTGGAGCTGATTGAAATTAGACAAATATTTAATGTGTGCACAATAAATGGAGATGTTCAAATAAATTTAAATAAACAACAATAAAAAAAGTAGGCCTATCTCTTGTTAGGCAGCATTTTAGCAACTAATTTAATAACATTAATAAAATAGATTAAAGAACTAACTTATCTATCAAAATATGTGCCCTTGTGTTTTTATTTAGGCTATGTAAATATTTAGTTTAGTGCAGAGAGAAAATATTTTTGCATATTAGGCTACACATTGGAACGTTGTTGTTCACGGTCAGGGACTATTTTTTTTCTAGCGGAAAAAAGCGGAAGGAATGCTTTTATTCCAGAGGCCTGATATCCGAATATATCAATGCATGTGAAGCACGTAAGCTTAAGTAAGCAATAAGGTATTCAAGGCAAGTGCTATATCGTGAATAAGTAACGGCTGAAGGGGTTGCAGGCACTCCGCTTCGCGTCATGCCTAACAACGCCCTTCAGCCGTTACTTATTCACGATACAGCACAGCCTGTACCTTATTGCTTACTTAAGCTTACGTGCTTCACATGCATTGATATATTCGGATATCAGGCCTCTGTTCTGTACATGTCTGTGTTTCTAGGTTGGTTTATCAGTTTGTTAATTAGTTAAACTGACTGTTTAGTTTGAGATCCAATTTCCCATGATCCCGTTCCTTATTGGTTGTCTAGGTTACATATGGTTTGAGTAAGTTGTCACAGGTGTTTCACGTTTCTTTGATTGGATTGTTCTGTCTATTTAAGCCCTGTGTTTCAGTTCGTTGTCAGTTCTACTTTGCATTATGTTTGGTTGTTCAGTTATTGTTTTCTAGTGCCCTAAGTTCTTTGTTTTAATAAAAGTTAAACTGCTGCGTGGCGGCTATGCAGTTGCTAAGAGATTCTGGGTGAAGAGTCCACTATCAAGTCTCTTCGAAATCCATCTGCTATGTCTCAGGGACTCTATTCACTATTCACTATTGAATATCCAATACTCAAACACATGGAAATATCCTCAACCGCTTCAGAAAAGCTTTTATAAAGTGTTATTGACAGATAAAATGAACTTTGCTACATATGGACCAGAAAGAAGAATATGATTCATTATGCAGAACGTATAGCGGCATCCACAAATCCCACAGCTAGAACAAATTACATAGACTGGATAAGAGTGCAATGGAGCTTTCAGGTTTTCCCCTAAACAACAAAAAATTGTAATCTCATAAATTCTGCAGAATAGCTCTAAGGACTAGTCTTTGTGCATGCACTAGGCCTAATGCAATACTAAAAGCAATACTAAATACAAAACCCCCTCAGATTCATGCAAGGTCAGTCTTGAGAAATTTATAAAACAGAAAGCGAGAGGTAGAGTTGATTTTCCAACTGTTTTGAAAGAGATCCTCTATAAACAAACAGGCTCTGCTAATCCAATAGAATCCTGTCAAAGTGAGAATGCAGGAGAGATGAATGAGTTTAGGAAAATAATGGATGCACTCCAGGAACGCAGTATTTCTGCAACAGATGTAATGAGATTAGAGATTAGAAGATCTGATTGTTATAGAAAAACTCAATCTGCATTATAATGGTGAAAGAAAGAAAAAATCACCTTTCTCCTTTGAACGTTTTTTTAGCAAAACAACTTGCAAATATTTCAGCATATTACAGTAAATGTTTTGCCATGGATGGACGGATAGATGTATAGATGAACAATGGATGGATGATCGATAGATAGATAGATAGATAGATAGATAGATAGATAGATAGATAGATAGATAGATAGATAGATAGATAGATAGACTAATGGAAGGATGGATGGATAGATAGATATTTCATAGAAGTCCAGGCTTTATGCTTCATTTTCTATTTGGAAAACATATTTTCTTTAGTTTTTCTTTAAATTGCTGGGGTGAAATATAACCTGGACATGTTTTCATGAGATTGATTTTCAAATGTTATGGACTTATGCAACTTTGTGGACATTCTGGTTATAAATTCCTCCCGGAGGTCTCAACCTGTCTGGGCAAAAAGCATCAGTACAGCTCACGGATGTAATTTAACATGAAACAGTCTGACAACAAAGCCACAGAGGAAACACAAATGGGAATAGGAAGGAAGCTCTAGATTTATGTTTATTCAATTTTAAGGGAGACCACAATTTTGGCCATTAAAATACCTGATATCTGTAAACTCTTGAAAACAACCTGTCAAATCTGTTGTCCAGCAAATGCTACTAAAAAATGATTAGAGTTAAACCAGAACGCAGGATAAGGTTCCACCTCTGACCCAACTGAAGCTCTGGATCCTGAATCTGGGCTCAGGTCCTGGACTAATTAACAGCCATGAGCTTTGATCCAATGCACAGGCCTGGCCAGCAGCGCTCTGCAGAACAGGCCAGCGTGGACTTATGGAAATAATGACACCACACTGAGATCCGGGTGCCAGAATGAAAAATCTGGCCCACTCGCTTTGTTTTTCAACTACTTCTCGCTTTCTTTCTTGTGCCATTCTCCTATACTGAGACACAGCTGTGATGGTAACAGCAGTCATACACTCTAACGTTTAGTTCAACCAAAAGTGAAAGAATGACTCGCCCTCATGTTGTTCCAAAACCCGTAAGACTGTTGTTCATCTTTGAAACACAAATGAAGATATTTTAACGAAATCTGAACAATTTCTGTCCCTCTATTGACGGTCCACGCAACTACCACTTTGAAACTCTTTGAATCTCAAACGTGCTGTAACACGAGAATGAACCTCATTGGTTCTTGCAGAAGCTCAAACGTGCTGTGTTACACATGAGAATGAACCTCATTGGTTCTCACACATCAAGCGAAGGTGATTGAGCTTCTGTTTACCACTACTGATGTGTGAATTGATGAATGTTTATATGTGAATAAAAGCCTAAAATCAATCGGTTCAACATATAAAGCGGCCGTGTCTCTTAAAAAAAAAAAAAAAAAAAAACCCGCTAGTCTGACTACGTCAGACTTCGTACTTCCGCTCAATTTCAGTTCGCTTCTGTAGGCTACTCAGTCTGAGATATAGACCAGTCTTTCAGTTTTCCTCCGGCCTCAAAACAGCCGGCCAATCAACGAACAGAGGGCGGGCTGAGAGCCATGACGTAGACGCTGATTGTACCGTGGATGCCTAGTTTTACTTCACATAATCTGCAAATGTCGTTCACAGCCATGTTCAGTCCGAGAAAGAAAACGCTTTTCTATTACGCCCTTCCAGACTCTGTCTACGAAGCAAAGCGAAGTAAACCACTGGATTAGTTTTATGATCTCTTTATGAACATTTTGAAGCATCAAAGTGGTAGTTGAGTATTTCTGAATGTCTTGTTTTGGTCTTTGATCCTAACTTTTTGCTCAACCCTTTTATGTTGTATAATATTTCCCCTGTAAAGACATTTCTTGATCTTTTTTAGCATCATATTTAAGGTGGTGACATCATAAAAAATGACCACATGGTTCAAACAGAAGTAAGTCTTTAACAGCACTTCATTGTTTACAATTGCATTGGACTTGCAAAGCTCAACTTTTATGGGAAAAATCATAGTGATCATCTTTGTTAGAGAAAAATATTGTTCTTGGCACAATGTACAAAAATACTGACTGCATATTTTTGGAGTGGTAAAACATGTTTTGAAAAGAAATGTCATGGGCTATTAAGTTTTTTCTTCCCCATTTATAAAAGTGGTTTATTGCAAGGCACAAAGAGACTTAGTTATGCATTCAACTTAAATTCTAAATTTAATTTAGATTTAAATCAAACAATTTGGCTATCAATTTTTTATCGTTTATCAGCTGGGAAAAAAATCATTCTGAAAGTGATACCAACGATGTCATCATTATAGTTGTGGTGTGGACAGTGATATTCATTTATATTTACAACGATTTTCAGAACTATATCTTTATCGTTATAGTTATCATCTTTAGTGTGAACAGGCCTTAATAATCAGCCATCGAAAAACCCATAATTATTGCCTATTAAATGACAAAAGTATGCAAATAAATAAATGCACATGCCTGCCACATCTCTTAGGAGAAAAATGACAACAGAGAAAACAAAGATTGTGACCTGATTTCATCAGCTTTACAGTGTGAGTCATTGATTCCTATTGAAAAAAGTGTCAAGTAGCTCTAGATACTGTGTTTCACAGCAGTCATCACATCATTAGGAAACAGTATTTTCAATATATATATCTCCAATTAGAGAATATTTCTGGTGAAGGAGAATGTGGCAAGCCAGTGAAAAAGTGGAGGAGCAAACAATAATTTTTTGCGGAAATCTTTTTAATGCCAGAAAGTAAGCAGAAGGAAGACAAATACAGAACTTTAGAAACCTTTAGTGTCAGATATTGAATTTGCATGTTTAAATTTGTATTGTCTGGATCGTTGGAGACTGAAGAGTGTTTAATTTATTTTCAAAAAACTTTGCTAATTATATAGCCTACTTCTAAATAAGCATCAAAGCAACTGCAGAACTGAGGTGATGCATGCTTTTTTAAATTTACATTCTGCACCATAGAATCTCTGATGTGTTCAGATTGGCACACAGTTTTAAGCCACAGCCAGATTTAACAGGTGGATTTCATTTATCAACATAACAATGACGGAAAAATCATAGATTTACACAAAAATTCCAGACTAACAGTTATTCTGTCTGAGCGATTATCAATTTACTGAGAGGCAAAATGTCAAGAGAAAGAATACACTGAGGAGTGATACATATTATATAGACTATAGTTCAGATCCTCCATTATTTTTCACAGAAGGTTTGCAGTATAAAGTTTGCATAAGAACCCCTAAGTCTCTCATCCAGTTCAGATCTCTAACTAAAAGTACTTCAAGTGCTTCAAAACCTTCACAACATCAATTAGTTATCAGGGAATCTTTAAAGTGCTCCTATTATGCTATTTCGTTTGTGAATGTACTGTAAAAGGTTTACAAAGTTTTAAAGATCAAAGTGCACAATAAATGGAGTACCGAAACAAGTTGTCAGTCATTTCATCCTTACTTCCTGCACAAACCTATATAAGTTTGTAAAAAAAAAAAAAGAAGCATAATGTCTATGGACTTCAATTGGCTGCCAGTGAACAATGTCTACTTTGATCCTCAAACACTGTAGTTGTAACTGAGGACTTGAAGAGTTTGGTTCATGTTGTCGACATGTCAAGGAGACGCTGTTTTCTGCACTAATTTTTTTCAAGCAAATCTACATTTCATTTCCAACAGGCTGAACAATCTGACCAATCAGAGCAGAGTAGACCAATCACAACAGACTGAGCCATCTGACCAATCAGAGCAGAGAAGACCAATCACAACAGACTGAGCCATCTGACCAATCAGAGCAGAGAAGACCAATCACAACAGACTGAGCCATCTGACCAATCAGAGCAGAGTAGACCAATCACAACAGACTGGGCCATCTGACCAATCAGAGCAGAGTAAACTCTTGGAAATGAGGGGTTTAGAGCTGTGTCGCTCCCTAATCGCTCCCTATCCACTATATAGTGCACTATTAGGGTGTCGGCCATTTTGTAGTGGTGTCCGAATTCTGAGTGAACGACATCATTCCCTACATTCGTTCACTACTTTTACACACAATCCTCTCTGAATTCGAGTGTACATCCGATGTAATCCTGATATTAAAGATGGGTAGGTAATGTTTATGACGAAATTGTCCGAGCTCTCTGGCGCGTGATAATTATGTCAGCGTCCGAATTCGCTCACTCATTTTCGTTCACTCATTGCTGATGTAGTGCACTCAACTGCCATTCACTATGTAGGGATTAGTGAATGAGTGAACGAGTGAGCGGTTTCAGACACAGCTTAGATCTTTTATCGAACCATTTCAAGAAATGAAATTCTGAAAATCTGTGAGAAAAGAGGTGATACTGCAATGCATAATATGAGATTTTTTTTTTACATTGGTTACATGCACACCTAATGTAGGAGAACTCCAAAACAAAATTAGTAACTTTTAAAATAACAAAATAGGGGCATAAAATGAACTTAGATAATGCAAACGTAAGCATCAGTAAACCTCCAGACATGGCAAAGGGAGCACAGTTTTCTGGAGTTTGCACAGACAGCAGTGTCTGTATGAGTAATATTTTTGGAGTCAGGTGGTGTGAGATGATTTGGCTGTGGATGGAGCAGTGAGAAGGAAAAATCTGCTCTGTTCATTCCTGGAATACCTACTGTGCTGCGCTCTCCTCTTCAAATGAAGACCCGAAGCCAAGGTCAGGAAAAGATCCAGGAGCATGGGGAAATTCTCACAGCGAGCACATCTGCACAAGCAACCTCAGGAAAAGTTACGATGAGATGTATGCATGCATCACGATAATTTTATGTTTTGTTTAATTCCAGAGGACTGCAAATGTTTTCAGTAGCTGCAGGTTTCCCCTTTTCAGTGAAAAGCTAGTTTAGGCTATACTGCCTTTTTCCAAAAGTGATTTTCACTGAAAGTCAGTATTTTACATTCGTGATGTATTTAAACACTAATCTTAAACAAGACATCTGTAACAAATATTATAATAGTAAAAAAAAATAAAAAATGTAATGTTATATTTTCATGTCATTTCAAAACCATTTGATTGAACACAAACTTGTTATTTGTATTCGGTTTTATATTTAAATTTAGCTTTAATATCTTTTTTTATTTCAGTTTTAGTTTTAGTAATTTTAGTACTTCAATTTTATTTCCATTAGTTGCCAAGGCAATATTTCCAATTGTCATTCAAAGTTTTTTATTTTGTTTTAAAGTTTTAAATATTTAAAGTTTAAATATTTTATTTCAGCTTTACTTCAATTAACAAACACATTTTTTAACAGTTTTAGTTAATAACAACTGTCCATGTGACCATAAACTCATGCATAAACTTGATTGTGCTTTTGTAAGCTTTATTATGTCTGAGTGGTGGAGCAGTGAACCGTCTTGCTAGCGCATTCAGTGTTTGTGAGTTGCGCACTGTGGGTGAGCCTTCAGGGCCGGTTGAAACGCTGACCCTCTAATCCTCAGTACTGTGACTCTCACATGATGTTGGAATGCTGTGCCGTGGCCCACTCTCACTCGTTCCCTTCTGTCTCCTCTACCCCTCAGCCGACCAGCATCCCTCTCTGAGCGCTCTTTGGGTATTTGGTATTTGGGAGGAATGGGGCGGTTTCCGTCTTTTGGGAGATTTTTCTTTTTCTGGGAGCGGAGGAATCACTTCCAGAATGGAGAGAACAAACCTCTTATACCAAAGGTAGTGTGACTCCTTTCTGTTTATTTTCTTTACATTTTTGTATTGCTACATTTGTCAGTTGATTGTACTTTTGTGCCTGCTAAGCGGTGTTTTAGCAGCCAATTCACAAAAGGCATTATGTAAATCAAAGAGTGAAAACTTATTTCTGCTCATTTAAGTAACATAACTTCTGGTACAACTTATAATTTGAGTTTAAGGCAGGATTACCTCTAATACACTATTTAGCGGCAAACTGAGAGAGGAAAGAATGTTTGATTAAACTATTTGGATATAATAATTTATATTAATATTAATAACTTTAAATGATAAATAATAGGCTAATAATAATTATTTTTATCATTATTATTACTTTTATTTATAATTATAAAAACAAATGCAGCAATGTATTATACTTATTTATTACCATTAATAAATGAAAAAGAAGAAGAAGAAATCATAACACAAATAATAATAATAATAATAATAATTTAAATAATTGAACAACAACAATAACAAAAACAACAACAACAACAACAATTATTATTATTATTATTATTATTATTATTATTATTATTTCCAAATAGTTTAATGAAACACTCTTGGTCAGTTTGGGCCACAGTTTCAATGTATTAATAGTAATAATACAACTAATAGTAATAATAACAATAACAGTTAGCAATAATATAGATTATTATAATTTTCATAATGTACAGTCATTAGAGTAAAAATAATAATAATTCAGTTTCTATTGTTATTATAATAATAATTATTATTAATGCAATGAGACTGTAAATTTGGTCCAAACTGTCTAAGAACATTCAACTGAATAAGAGTGTTTGATTAAACTATTTGGAAATAATAGTTAATAATAATAATAACTTATTATTATTATTAATATGGTTATTATTATGAATGCACTGACACTGTTTCGTCTGACCAAATTCATGAACTTTCTAATTCTTATACCATCATCAGGGAGATGTTAAAAAATCAGAGGGTACCTCAGCGGCCACGTATCTGGGAACACACGAGAGTTCAGGAAGTCAGACCAGCTCGAGTTTATCCTGCCATGAAGAGTCAACCGGAGCATGGAACGTCTTCACGTCACGGGTTCTCAGTTCGTCCAGTTGGAGCGACTATATTCTGAAGCACCTCCTCATCACGAGCAACCTGCTCTTCACTGTCCTCGGTCTGGTCACGCTAGTATTAGGCCTGTGGGGGCTGATTAACAAAGAGTCCTTTGCTCAGGAGAAGATCAGCGGTATCGGCACAGACCCCATGCTGCTCTTCACGTTTCTCGGTTTGGTTCTCGCCCTGCTGAGCCTGACGGGATGCGTGGGGGTGTTGCGGGAGAACATGTGCCTTCTTCGGACCTTTTCGGCTGCTGTGCTGCTCCTTTTGGTGGCGCAGGTTCTGGCGGCGGTCCTGGTTTACAGCCTGCAGGGCCAGATCGTGGAGGTTTTGCGCTCGGGTATGCTGGCCGCCATGGTGCGGTACCAGGACGACCTGGACCTGAGGTTCATCACTGATGAGATCCAGACGGGCCTGCAGTGCTGCGGGGCGGATACCTACAGAGACTGGGAAATCAATGTGTGAGTGCATGAGCAAAATGAGTGGAAATCAAGAGAGGGGCTGACATCATTACAGTTTCCAACACTGCAGTAGTCCAAAGTTAAATACACAGATTATAAAACCTAATTTGCAATAAAGAGCGTCTCCAGCATTTAATGCATTCTGGACTCATAGTTTGGAGTTGGCTTTCTCATAATTGCTTCCAATATATTTCACTTGATCACACCACAATCCTTATTTAGCAATTCCAATTACGATTACCCATTATTAACAAAGTAAGGCTCTATTGAAGGGAGTTTAAAGTTAAAGTGTGTATTAGTTTCCATTTCTATTTATTATTTATTATCTAGCAACCATATGCAACGCCCTAAAAACCCTTCAGAATCCCGAACCCTTTTGACCTGGGCTGGAAAACAATAATCTAGAAACCACCCAAAAATGCACTAAAACATCCTAAAACCCCTTAGCAACCACATAACAACACCCTAGCATTATGGCATCAAGTTTTACATGAACCTTTTTTACCTAGTCTAGTAAGCAACCACCTAGAAATACACTGAGTTCTTTAGCAATAGCAACACCCGTTTTGCATGAACCTTTTTGACCTGGGCTGGTAAGCAATCATCTAGAAACCACCCAGAAATACGCTAAAATCAAATTTAGAATCACTTAGCAACTTCCTAGCAACACCCTAGCATCATGGCATCAATCATGGTTTTGCATGAACCTTTTTGGCCTTTTCTAGTAAGCAACCACCTAGACCACCCTAGCAATCACACAGAAATGTACAAAAAAACACTCTGAGCCCCTTAGCAACGACCTAGCATCATAACATCAATTTTGCCCTATCCCAAATGGCACCCTAAACACTCACGGTCTTCCTACGCGTCCACACTTTTGTGAAGTAATGGCGCTTTGACTGTCGGGAAGAAGTCTGCTACGGAGCTCATTTCAGTGCAGGCTCAGCAATCATGTGCATCGAGGGTGTATATCGACTGAATCCTAAAATGACAAATGGAACACCCTTCAGTCTCTTGGACTTCACGATCACGCACACGTGGCGGCCATTGTCAGTCCACAAGACCGTAAGTGCATATGAAGTGTGCCAATTGGGACATACAACCAATCAAACACACAACCAAACAGAAATCACCTACAACAACCTATCGGTTTAGAACCGGCATATATCACTAACAATTTACAAAATGTAAAAACGTAGGCCTTCTTATTTTTGCATTAATTCTTGGTGCCACAAGTGGGGGCAGATATGACACTTCACCCTTGACCCATGCTACCTTAGAACTCAAAAAGCATTGTAGCAAATCCAGTTGAGTGAGTCTCACCGGTCTCAATTTCTCTGGCACAGGTATTTCAACTGTTCGGCTCCAGGGGTCCAGGCTTGCGGAGTGCCCCCTTCATGCTGTGTGGATCCCCTAGAGAACGGGACGGTGTGGAACACCCAGTGTGGACTGGGTGCCCAACAGCTGGACGAGTTCTCCGCCCAGAGCGTGATCTTCCTGGGCGGCTGTTTGGGCAGCATCTCCCGCTGGATTGAGCACAACAGTGGAGTGATTGTCACGGTAGTCATAATTCTGCTGGGGGTCCAGATACTCACTCTGTTCATAACGGCTCATTTGCTGCAGAAGATACGGTGGAACAGAGCTCAGCATAATGTGTACTTACAATCACTGCAATGAATGGACTAAGATGTTTTCAATAACACAATATTGTGCCATTGGGATTCTGAACCAGCCTGGATTGAATTAATTCATTGCATCTGGCATATGGAGAAGTTAAGCTGTTTAGTCTGGAGACAAATAGTCTAGGAATTTTATGATAACATGTAAAATCTTAAAGGCATTAAAGGTAGGCTACTTATTGGTTTTCATAGTTTGTAAATGTTTTCATAAAATACCTATTCTTAGTTGGTTGTTTAAATGACAAAATCATACGCTACGCACGTACACAAACACATACACTTCTACACAAGTTGTTTGTATATAATCACATTCTTAAAGTGCAATTCATAATGTAAAACTAAGGGCCTCTAAGCCCTTATCTATAGTGAACATTATCAGGTCAAGTTTTCTGGCCCATCCTGGACTGAAGCACAGGCTCTACTCTTCAGCACAATGGTGACCCACAAAACAGACAATACAGAAACCCTTTAAATCCCAACAGAACATTAAACACTAACGATCAGCATCAGCATCTTCACTTATTACAATCCAGACTTTATTTCTTTCACTCAAAAGTTCTTATTGAGAACTCTTTTTTTTTTCAATTGCTTACACACTAAAATTAAAACTTTCCCACAATTAGCAAAACCTTACACTCAAGGAGCAAAACACTAGCCTAGATTTGCACAACTGTAAGCTTCACACTTTTTGCAAAACATTACAGAGTGATTTGCAAAACACCAAACACACTTGTATGCATTTGACACAGAAACATATCATGATGTCATTTCCTTCCAATTTCAAAGCAAAGGCTTTCAAATAAGGGGGCCAAGATGGCGTCTGTCTAGTTAGACGTGTTGTTTTCCGTCGCAGGTAAATCCGGGATTTGCAGCTAACATCTAGACCACTTCTTAACATGCTATTGCCTTTTACATTTTAACTCGATCGAAGATATACCCTAATCTTTGAATGGGCAAAAAAAGAAATAGGAAACAACAATTCGCTCCTCTCAATACTGAAGCAGACGAGATGGATCTCTCGTGCGAGCCCGCCTTAGAGTCGCTATCCCACACTGATTTTCCATGTCTATCTGAGGCTCATAAAAGTGACTCTCCTGCTAAAAAAAGGAACAAAGTTGGCTCGAAAATGGAGCCTGAGAATACGTCTGAAGTGCTTGAAGCCATTCAGGCACTTAGCTTGAAACTTGATTGTACACTTTCAAAGATTTCAACGGTCGAGAAGACTACGGAGCTTACTTCGGCTAAGGTGGACAGTTTAGCAACTTCTGTGCAACAACTCATCGCCGATGTTAAAACTCACGACGAACGACTATCCGCGATGGAGAAGGAAATGCGAGCCTTGAAGACTGAAAATGTGTCTCTGAGGGAAAATATAGCCGAGGCGCAACGTTACAGTCGAAGATGGTCACTCAAAATGCATGGTTTGAAAGAGACCGATGGCGAAGACGTTAGACGGATTACTATTGATGCTCTTGCAAAAGTTGCTCCGAAAATACAAGGCCAGTTTGATCGGGTGGTGGATGTAGTTCATCGTCTTGGTCGCAAATCTTCTCCGTCAAATGTGAATTCTAAGCGGACCATCGTCATTCTCTTCTCGATGCGCATCTACCGTGATGAGGTCTGGAGAGCTGCCAGAAACTCCAAATTCTTACTGGATAACAACCTTCGCATCTCCGAATTACTGTCACCTGAAGATAAAGCAGCAAGAGAGAAACTGTGGCCGAGAGTGAAGAAGGCTCGCGAGGAAGGTAAAAGAGCCGTGTTCCGCGGTCCGTTTGCTTACATTGAAGGGAAAAGAATTGACTCTAATGAACATTTCTGAATAATAGCCTAAATTAAAAATGATGCATAGAATGACTAAATATCCCTGACTGTTTCACGAAAGGTCTACTGGATGCTGCTTCCCCTGGTTTATAGTTAGATTCGTTTTTTTGCAACTTCAAGACAATAGGTCTTGGATTGGTGCTTTGTAAAGTAAGCTTCATCGTTATTCTTTCTTGTTGATTTATTTACTTTTTTTTTTTTTACTTTTTTTTAATGGATTTTAAGTTTTGTTCTTTGAACATAGCATCTTTGAATGTAAGGGGTATTCGCGAAAACACGAAGCGTAAGGCTTTATTTCTTTTCTTTAAACGGACTGATGCTGACATTATTTTCTGTCAGGAGACACATTCTACGGACTTGGATGTGAAATTTTGGAAATCCCAATGGGGAAACTCGACCTATTTCGGTCATGGAACTTCACAGTCAGCAGGAGTTATGGTTTTGGTGCACCGATTTAAAGGAGACGTACTTAATTCTGTTGCAGATGAAAATGGAAGATGGATAGTCTTGACTGTTAAATTGGACAACACAACACTTATACTTTGTAATGTTTATGGGCATAATTCCAGAGTGTTAAATAAGACCCTGTTTGCTAAAGTTTCTGATGTTGTTCAATCTAAATTTAGTCATTTCCAGGCTTCATATGTTATATGTTCAGGTGATTTCAATGAATGCATGGATGATTTGATTGATAGATACCCTCCCCGTCCCTCTCAAGGTGCTGTTCAATCCAATGTGGCATCTCTTTGTGCCAACTTATTACTTGTTGACGCTTGGCGTTTCTATAACCCTGGAAAGTTAGAGTATACATGGTCTAACAAAAACAAATCTTTGCAGTCTAGAATTGACTTGTTCCTAATTACTAACTCAGCTTTACATTATGTTAAGGAAATTGTTCATAGTTATGCCCCATTAACCGACCATAAACTTATCTCTTTAACTTTAACAGGTTCAGAAAGGATTTCTAGCCTTAGAGGGTACTGGAAATTTAATAATAATCTTCTTAAAGATGATAACTTTAATTCTTGTGTTAAAAATATTGCCAAAGATAGTTTTGGAGGATTAAGCGTAGAATTTAAAAATAAATGGGAATTTTTTAAATATAACGTCAGAAAGATTGCAGTTAAACGCAGTAAAGAGTTAAAAAAAATAAACAAACAAAAGGAAATAGAATTACTTGATAATTTAGGTATATTGGAACAGAAGAAAATTTTAACTAAAGAAGATGAAGTAGAATTAGCTAAAATTCAATCTCAACTAGATCTGATCTACCTTGATCTAGCTAAAGGTGCTTTTATACGTTCAAGGGCAAAATGGCTAGAAGAGGGTGAAAAAAATACCAGCTATTTTTTCGCTCTAGAGAAAAGAAATCGTAAAAGAAATACTTTATCAGCTCTAAATATTAATGGAAGCTCTTGTACAGACCCTAAACAAATATCTGATTCAGTTTTTTCTTTTTATAGTAATTTATATAACTCTAAATTTGATCTGCTTAATTGTAATAAATTCATTAAAATAATTCATCCAAACATTCCTACTATCGATAAAGAACTTCATGATTTATGTGATTCAAATATAACTCGTCTTGAGCTTAAAGATGCCCTCTTTAAAATGAAAAAAAGGAAAGCACCCGGTATAGATGGGCTGACAGTAGAATTTTATTTACATTTTTGGGAACAAATTGAAAATCCTCTTTATAATATGTTAATTGAATGCATTAATAGTGGTGAAATGTCTGCTACCATGAAACAGGGAGTTATTTCGTTAATTGCCAAACCTGATAAAGACCCACATCTTTTAGTAAATTGGAGGCCGATCTCCCTTCTCACAGTTGATTATAAACTAATTACTTCAGTATTTGCTAACAGATTACAGAAAGGTTTAAATAAAATAATCAGTGAATATCAAACAGGCTTTCTAAAAGGTCGCCATATAACTAATAATATTAGATTAGTGCTTGACCTTTTGGACTATGCTGATAGTGTAGAAGATGGTGCTGTTATTCTTTTTTTGGATTTTTTTAAGGCGTTCGACACCGTTGAACACAATTTTTTATTTAAAACTATTGAACTCTTTGGTTTTGGGAACAATTTTCGAAATATTGTTAGGATGTTCTACACTGACATCACTAGCTCTGTGATTCTTAATACCTTCACCACTAAAAGATTCAATATTAATCGCGGAGTGCGTCAAGGTTGCCCAATCTCCCCTTTTTTATTTTTGTTAGTAGTTGAATTATTATCAATCGGTATTGTCAATAATGATGAAATCCAAGGTCTTAAAATTTTTGATAAAGTACTTAAGATATCCCAATTGGCAGATGACTCTACTTTGTTTTTAAAGAATGTATCCTTTATTCCTCATGTTATTTCCTTCATCGATAATTTTTCAAGGGCTTCTGGTTTAACATTAAATTTATCTAAATGTGAAATCCTCCCTTTACACACTTTAAATGATAAACATATAATGAACATTCCAGTTAAATCCTCTGTCAAATACTTGGGAATATTTGTCACAAAAAATTTTCATGAAAGGCAAAACCTAAATTTTTCCTCTAGATTAAAGAAGACAAAAGTAGTGTTAAATTGTTGGTTACAACGTGATCTTTCCATTTACGGTCGTGCCTTATTATCCAAAGCAGAAGGCTTATCTCGATTTGTTTATCCCGCTCTATCACTGCATGTTAAAGATTCTAACTGCAAAAATATTAATAATTTATTCTTCTCTTTTATTTGGAAAAATAAATCCCAAGGACTTAAAAAAAGGGTTCTCACTAATAAGAAGGCTGAAGGAGGTCTGGAGATGCTTTATTTTGAGGATGTAAATAAGACCTTTAAGGTTAACTGGCTTAAGAGATGTTTTATCACCCCTAATTCTTTTTGGAACCATATTCCTCATAGTCTCTTTAATCAAATTGGTGGCTTGAAATTTCTATTAACATGTGATTATACTATTTCTAAAATCCCCCTCAAATTATCCAAATTTCATCAGCAAGCTCTTCTCGCTTGGAAAATTTGCTACTGTCACAATTTCTCTCCTCACACTGTCACGGTTCATGAATCGGCTGTCTCTCACTGATGTGTCTGCGTGAGTGTAATTGTGTGGGTGTGGTTACTCGTTGTGTTTATTAGTGTCACCAGCTGTCATCAATCCCAGGTTCCTTTATATGCCCAGTAACTTCACTCTCATGTTGTCAGATCGTTGTGGTTGTTTCCCGGTGTGTGTCCTGTGCTCGTGCCTCGTCTACAAGGTTCCTCGTCTGGATTTCGTCAGTTCTTCGTGTCGTCTGGATTTCGTCAGTTCCTCGTGTCGTCTGGATGTTCCACGGTTCCTGGGTTTCACTCGAGCACGCTTACCACTGCACCACCACCGGATCGCCATCTCGTCCCTGCTTCAACAGCCACCTGAGTGTTTGTCCCCGACCTGTGTGTTTACATCTTACCACCAACAATAAACTGAGTTTTACTTGCATCTTGCATCCTTCTATTATTTCCTCACAGAACGATCTGACCAATCATGGACGCAGCAAGCACAACTCAACTCAACGATTTCATCGCTCACTGCATCACACGTATGGACCAACAAGAGGAGAACGTCTCGGGCACAGGTCGTGCGGTACAAACACTCATGAAGCAGGTGTCCGAGCTCTCCCAACAGGTACAACAGCTACGGATTCCCACTGCGCCCCCCACACCGCCCGTTCCCCCACCACCAGCTCCCGCAGCAGCGGAAGGACCGGAGCCACGCCTACCTACACCTGAGGGGTATTCCGGTGAGCCTGAATATTGCAGAGCATTCCTCACGAGATGTTCCATGCATTTTGCCTTGCAGCCACGCACTTTCCTGAGTGAACATGCAAAGGTGGCATTTGTATTGACCCTGCTGTCAGGGAAAGCAGCGCTTTGGGGAACGGCGGTGTGGGAGAACGGAAACAACTGCTGCACCTCGTTCCAGGCACTCTCCGAGGAGATGAGGAGAGTGTTCGACCGTGCAGTGGCGGGTAAGGAGGCGGCCAGATTACTCGCCGAACTGCGACAGGGGGAAGGCTCGGTGGCGGACTATTCCATTCAGTTCCGCACCCTGGCCGCAGAGTGCCGTTGGAACGAGGAGGCGCAGTGGGATATGTTCCTGCATGGGCTGGCTGACCGCGTTCAAAAGGAGATATATACTTTGGACTTACCTGAGTCATTGAACGGACTGGTGGATCTTGCTCTGAGAGTGGACGCTCGACTGAATCGTGTGACCAGATTGACGCATCCCAGCCGTCCACAGCCCGACACGGGGGACCACCAGCCCGGTGGTGTGAGCGCGGTCAGCCCCGCATTCGACCACGAGCCCATGCAGGTGGGGAGAGCTCGGCTTTCCCGGGAGGAGAGGGAAAGGCGGAGATCCCAAGGACTCTGCCTATACTGTGGCCGGGCGGGCCATTTCATCCACTCCTGCCCGGCAAAAGAAGCAAGCCCGGTAGTAAGTATGAGGCTACTATCGGGTGGGATCTCCGCCGAAAAGACCTCATCACCATCATCGACCCTCCTCCCGGTAAGACTGAGATGGCGAGCGTCGACGCACTGCACCAATGCACTACTGGATTCGGGAGCGGAGGGTAATTTCATGGACTCCAAACTTGCACTTAAGCTTCAGATTCCCGTCACTCCCCTCCCGCACCAGATTATCGTCAACGCACTCAATGGACAGGAACTTCCCCGGATTACGCATTCTACTGAAAACATCACCCTCATCACTTCTGGCAATCACACAGAACTCATCTCATTTTTACTCATGGACTCACCACTTGCACCAGTGGTTTTGGGACACCCGTGGCTTTCAAGACACAACCCCCGTGTCGACTGGTGCACTAATACTGTTTCCACATGGAGTAACCACTGTCATGAGTCCTGTTTAGTGTCTGCCTGTCCCTCTGTGTCTGGTTCTGTGTTTCAGGGTGAGGCAGCGGATTTGTCTAACGTGCCCGCGGAGTACCTCGACCTGAAGGAAGTGTTCAGTAAGTCTCGTGCTGCTTCTCTCCCTCCGCATCGTTCCTATGACTGTGCGATAGATCTACTGCCAGGTAAATCTCCGCCTAAGGGCAAACTTTACTCTCTTTCTGTTCCCGAGAGGGAGGCCATGGAGAAATATATTTCTGATTCTCTAGCCTCTGGATTCATCCAGCCTTCCTCTTCTCCTGCGGGGGCGGGGTTCTTTTTCGTTGGGAAGAAGGATGGTTCTCTGCGACCTTGCATTGATTACCGAGAGCTGAACAACATCACGGTAAAGAATTCTTATCCTTTGCCGTTGATGTCTTCAGCTTTCGAGAGGTTGCAGGGAGCATCCATTTTCACGAAACTGGACTTACGCAATGCATATCATTTGGTTCGCATCAGGAAGGGGGATGAATGGAAAACCGCTTTTAATACCCCCAGGGGGCACTTTGAATATTTGGTTATGCCTTTCGGGCTTTCCAACAGCCCAGCGGTTTTCCAGGCACTCGTGAATGACGTGTTGAGAGACATGGTAGATCAGTTCATATATGTTTACCTGGATGACATATTGATTTTTTCTTCGTCTCTCCAGGAACACGTTCAACACGTCAGACGAGTGCTCCAGAGACTGTTAGAGAATGGGCTTTTTGTCAAGGCGGAGAAATGCGCGTTTCATGCACAGTCTGTTCCCTTCCTAGGGTACATCATCTCTTCTGAGGGAGTGCGCATGGATCCTGACAAGGTTAAGGCTGTGGTTGATTGGCCAAGTCCAGATTCCCGTAAGGCCCTACAGCGGTTTCTGGGGTTCGCCAATTTTTACCGGCGTTTCATTCGCAATTTCAGCCAACTAGTCGCACCTCTGACTGCCTTGACCTCCCCCCGAACGACGTTCAGGTGGTCGAACACTGCCGAGGCAGTGTTCACCAACCTCAAGAGTCGCTTCGTTTCGGCTCCAATTCTTGTCACCCCTGATCCCACACGTCAGTTCGTGGTGGAGGTCGACGCGTCAGAGGTGGGAGTAGGAGCAGTGCTTTCACAACGCGCTTCCTCAGACGACAAGATGCATCCCTGCGCGTTTTTTTCTCATCGACTATCGCCTGCCGAACGTAATTATGACATTGGTAACAGAGAGTTGTTGGCAGTCAAGTTAGCGTTGGAGGAGTGGCGTCATTGGTTAGAGGGTTCGGGGGTACCCTTTATCGTTTGGACCGATCACAAGAATCTTGAATACATCAGATCTGCTAAAAGACTCAACTCCAGGCAAGCTCGGTGGGCTCTTTTTTTCGGACGTTTTGATTTTGTTCTCTCGTACCGCCCGGGTTCCAAGAACATCAAACCCGACTCTTTATCTCGTATTTTTGATCCATCCGAACGCCCGGTGACTCCCGAGTGTATTTTACCTGAGAAGGTTGTCATCTCCACTCTGGTATGGGAGGTCGAATCGAGGGTCAAGACAGCCCTAGAAGGGGTAACGCCTCCGCCTGGTTGCCCACCGAGTCGTTTGTTTGTTCCGGAGGGGTTACGGTCCGACGTTATTCGATGGGGTCATTGCTCCAACGTGGCGTGTCATCCAGGAGTGACTCGCACGAGTTTTCTAGTTAAGCAACGATTCTGGTGGCCATTAATGGCTCGCGACATTCACGATTTTGTTTTGGCTTGCTCAGTCTGTGCCACTGGTAAGACATCTAACCAACCCCCAGACGGGTTACTTCGACCGCTGCCTGTCCCTTCGAGACCCTGGTCCCATATCGCTCTAGATTTTGTCACCGCCCTCCCGCCCTCCAAAGGCATGACGGTTGTTTTAACCGTAGTGGACCGGTTCTCGAAGGCGGCACATTTCATCCCCTTGCCCAAATTACCTTCAGCCAAGGAGACAGCGGTCACAGTCATAGATCACGTCTTTCGGTTACATGGCCTCCCGATGGACGTGGTCTCTGACAGAGGTTCCCAATTCGTATCCAAATTTTGGCGAGAATTTTGTAAGTTACTGGGGGCCACGGTCAGTCTGTCCTCGGGCTATCATCCACAGAGCAATGGTCAGTCTGAACGAGCCAACCAGGACCTCGAGAGAATGTTGCGATGTTTGGTTGCCAAGAATCCGTCGTCCTGGAGCCAACAGCTTTCTATGGTGGAGTACGCCCACAATTCATTACCAGTGTCATCCACGGGCCTTTCGCCATTTAAGTGTAGTTTAGGTTACCAGCCACCAATTTTTCCGAGTCTGGAATCCGAGGTCGCGGTCCCCTCCGCTCACGCATTCGTCCAGAGGTGCCGCCGTACTTGGACTAGAGCCCGTGAGACTCTACTCCAAGCGGGGGGGCGCATGAAGGCCAAGGCCGATCGCCACCGGTCAAAGCCTCCCGTCTACGTCGTGGGTCAAAAAGTGTGGCTTTCTACCAAGAATATTCCGCTCCGCTCCGTGTCTAACAAGTTAGCTCCCAAATTCATTGGCCCGTTTCCTGTCACCAAGATTATTAGTCCGGTGACAGTCCGACTCAAACTCCCTCCTGCGTACAGGAGAATTCACCCCGCCTTCCATGTGTCTAAAGTCAAGCCCGTGTTTTATTCTCACTTTAATCCGCCTGCCCCGGTTCCCCCCCCGCCGCGACTCGTAGATGGGGAACCTACGTATTTGGTACACCGTATTCTGGACTCGAGACGGAGGGGACGCGGATTTCAGTACTTGGTGGACTGGGAGGGTTACGGTCCGGAGGAGAGAAGTTGGGTACCTGCTAGAGACATTCTGGATCACTCCCTTATCGATGATTACAATCGACAGGTAAGGTTGTCTGGGAACGCCAGGAGGCGTTCCTAGGGAGGGGGGTACTGTCACGGTTCATGAATCGGCTGTCTCTCACTGATGTGTCTGCGTGAGTGTAATTGTGTGGGTGTGGTTACTCGTTGTGTTTATTAGTGTCACCAGCTGTCATCAATCCCAGGTTCCTTTATATGCCCAGTAACTTCACTCTCATGTTGTCAGATCGTTGTGGTTGTTTCCCGGTGTGTGTCCTGTGCTCGTGCCTCGTCTACAAGGTTCCTCGTCTGGATTTCGTCAGTTCTTCGTGTCGTCTGGATTTCGTCAGTTCCTCGTGTCGTCTGGATGTTCCACGGTTCCTGGGTTTCACTCGAGCACGCTTACCACTGCACCACCACCGGATCGCCATCTCGTCCCTGCTTCAACAGCCACCTGAGTGTTTGTCCCCGACCTGTGTGTTTACATCTTACCACCAACAATAAACTGAGTTTTACTTGCATCTTGCATCCTTCTATTATTTCCTCACACACACCTCTTTCATTTGGAATAATGGAAATATAACTGTTTCAAATAAATCCTTGTTTTTAACAAATTGGTTCAATAGAGACATTAATCATCTTATAAAACTGTTTGACAGTTCTGGGAATCTCTTAACTTATGAACAATTCATGTCAACTTACAATTTTCCCGTACTGTTTAGGGAGTTTAATTTAGTTATTAAAGCTATTCCTGCAACACTTCGTCAACTTATCAAATGTCATATTTGTTATAATTCCTTATCTGTGACAAACCCAAATTTAATTTTAGAAGGTGTTGAGTTAATTGAGAAAAAATGCAATAACAAGCATATTTGTAATATTTTCCAAAAACAAAACAAAATATCTCCTAGAGGGAAATTTTTCTGGAACTCTAAGATTGACAATATTGATTGGAGAAGAGCTTGGTTAATTCCTTTCAAATACTGTATTAATAATAAAATTAAAGAAATACACTTCAAAATTCTGCATACCATTTATCCTTCTAAATCTTTAATATCAAGATTCTCTGATATTGATGATATGTGTTGTTTTTGTAATAATGAGAAAGAGATACTGACTCACTTATTTTTTGACTGTAATGTCGTGAACAAGTTTTGGACTGATTTGGCAGAATTCATTTTTAATCTGATGAATATTAATTACTGCTTTACCTTAAAAGATGTTACCTTGTATTATGAAAACAAAAGCAATAAGGATCTGGAATTTACTGTTAACCTTTTTATTTTATTAGCAAAATTTCACATACATAAACAAAAATTTCTTAATTCATCTCCTATGTTAAATTTGTTTTGCTCTGACTTTGATTTTTATATTTCTTCTATAAGACTGTTAAAAAACAAAAAGTCTGTGAAATATTTAAAATGCTATGATACACTCTTTAATACCCCTGATATTTTGTAATATCTTTATTTGTTCAAATTGAATGTGAGATATCCTTTTTCTGTTTTTATTTTTTTTATTTTTTTTTTGTGTTATTTTATGTATGTTACCCTTTCTGCAATAAAAAAAAAAAAAAAAAAAAAAAAGGCTTTCAAATAAACACACCCATGAACCAATTGGTTAAACACAGCCACCAGGTGTGCACACTTCCAAAACTCTTAACACAGTTAGCACTACATCCGTCTATGTAAGATATACTATTAACACATTTCTTGTTGCTTTAACACAAAATGCATACAATTAACACAAATTTAAAATGCTTGAACTTCTTTTACACACAAGCTCAAACAAGACCAAAACAATGGATTTTTACTGCCAAATTTACCAATGTTTAACACTGTATGTCAGAACAGATAACACCATGTTCTAAACCTAACCTTACAGGCTAAAGTCAAGGTAAACAGCTGTTTATATTGTGAATTGAAACACAAATATATCCCCTGTATTTTATCCTATTGTTACTGAGAAACAGCTGATTGAATTATGCAAATATTATAAATCACAGCTGATTTCCATCTAGGAAACACACTCAGGTGTTGAGGTTCTTTCAATCGCATGACCATATGGTATACTGTAACCGTACATTCTATAAAGCACTCTGAGATGGGTCTTTTTTTATTGAATTTCTGCAGCAAAAGACCTAAACCCAACAAAACAAAAATGGAGAGAGGCTTCAAAAGAAACTGCAGTGCAAAACACAATCTATGATCAATACAATATACTGTCTGTTGTATAAGGGCATACCTGACACGTATACAATAATGCAGTTTCTGTAATTCCATCTGATGTTAGTGTTTTTATGACATTGTGCTATGATTGACTAAATCTTCCTGTTGGACGGCTATGTTACATATGTTAGTGTTTTGAAAAATTATTTGATTTTGAGACATGTTTGCAGTGTTTTGGTAGACATAGTGTATTATTGTATTTAGAAAATTAGTGTTGGAGTTTAGTTTACAATGTGTGATTCTGAGCATGAAATTAACTGTTTTGCCAATTGTGTGTTGTAGGTGTGTTGGTGCGTTAAGAGTTTAGGAAATTTGTTAAAAGTATTGAAAAAATTGTCATAGCGATTGTAAAAAACGGTACTTGTTTCTGAGGGAATGATTCTTCTATGGCATCGATGTTAAAATCCCCTTTTAGTAGCTTGAATGCAGGTAAGGTGGGACACTTGTCATTTAGATACAGTACCTAGATGTTTATTTCTTTTTATTACTTTTGTTAACTTTAAGGTCCGACTTTAATATTTCATTTTGAATACAGTTGATATGTGTTATTTGCAAGGTACAGTACCAGTCAAAAGTTTGGAAACACTACTATTTTTAATGCTTTTGAAAGAAGTCTCTTATGCTCATCAAGCCTGCAGTAAAAAAACAAACAAAAAAAAACAAAAAAAAAACAGTAATATTATGAAATATTATTACAATTTAAAATAATGGTTCTCTTTTTTAATATACTTTAAAATGTAATTTATTTTTGTGATGCAAAGCTGAATTTTCATCAGCAAGTACTCCAGTCTTTGGTGTCTTATGATCCTTCAGAAATCATTCTAATATGCTGATTTATGATCAATGTTGGAAACAGTTGTGCTGCTTAATATTTTTTTATAACCTGAGATACTTTTTTCAGGATTATTTGATGAATAAAAAGTTTAAAAGAACTGTATTTATTTAGAATAGAAATCTTTTGTAACAATATACACTACCGTTCAAAAGTTTGGGAACAATAACTATTTTTTTTTAAAGAAATTAGTACTTTAATTCAACAAGAATGCATTAAATTGATAAAAGGTGATGGTAACGATTTATATTGTTAGAAATGTTTTTATTTTGAATAAATGCTGTTTTTATGAATAAATGCTGTTAACGTTTTACTCATCAATGAATCCTGAAAAAAGTATTCCAAAAATATATATTAAACAGCACAACTGTTTCCATCATTGATAATAACTGAGTATCAAATCATCATATTAGAATGATTTCTGAAGGATCATAAGACACCAAAGACTGGAGTACTTGCTGATGAAAATTCAGCTTTGCATCACAAAAATAAATTACATTTTAAAGTATATTAAAAAAGAGAACCATTATTTTAAATTGTAATAATATTTCATAATATTACTGTTTTTTTTTTTTTTTTTTTTTTTTTTTTTTTTAACTGCAGGCTTGATGAGCATAAGAGACTTCTTGCAAAAGCATTAAAAATAGTAGTGTTTCCAAACTTTTGACTGGTACTGTATATATACCAATAAACATTTTGAGATCATGCACTCCAGACAAATTTCTTTTCAGGTAATGTGACCCATCCTTAATTTATCAAAAATGATCCTGGATCTTAAAAACACATGATTTATTAACACATCACACAAACATATTCCACAGCATATTTAACAGACCCAAAAGCACATAGATAGGCTATGATGAGTAATACTCATCAGTTCACTCAATGCATGTGTAAAGTTCAAAACAACTAGAACATGTTATGTTGACATGAAATTTTATGAAATTTGAATATCAGATATCTTCATGAACTCTACAACATATTACAAATGGAACTACAACACATGCAACAACAAATAGACTAACAAAAATTCAATAAGAGGAAACTTTTAAATGGTAACCATATTGTAAAACTTTTTTTCTGTCTGTTTTCTCTAAACACTGTAGATGAACTTAAATTGTGTCCATATTTTAAAGCGTTAGGCCTATATTCTGCATCTACATTTTAATAATAATAATAATAATAATAATTCGTTACATTTATATAGCGCTTTTCTGGGTACCAAAAGCACTTTACATGGAAGGGGGAATATCCTCAACAACCACCAATGTGCAGCATCCACCTGGATGATGCGACGGCAGCCATATTGGGCCAGAACGCCCACCACACACCAGCTTAATGGTGGAGAGGAGACAGTGATGAAGCCAATCAGTATATGGGGATGATTAGGAGGCCATTATGGACAGAGGCCAAGGGGCAAATTTGGCCAGGATGCCGGGGTTACACCCCTACTCTTTTTCGAAGGACATCCTGGGATTTTTAATGACCACAGAGAGTCAGGACCTCGGTTTAACGTCTCATTGGAAGGATGGTGCTCTTTGACAGTATAGTGTCCCGATCGCTACACTGGAGCGTTAGGTCCCACATAGACGACGGGTGAGCACCCCCTGCTGGCCTCACTAACACCCCTTCCAGCAGCAACCTGGTTTTCTCAGGAGGTCTCCCATCCAGGTACTAACCAGGCTTGCTAACCTCTTACAATAACAAAGGTGTAGGTTGATGACGCATAAGCGGAATTATGGAACTTGTCGTCATGCCGAAGGATCTAATAATGTTTATGGATGAGTGAATACATTGATGTTTTTAACATGACTGCGGTATGAAGCAGGTCGCGATTGCTAATGAGAGACAGATATCAGAGCCACATGCGAGTCCCGCCGCTATAAAGGAATAAGGACATTTCATTCTACCGATCTACCCGCGAGTGCTGAATTAATACTCACACATACCCCTTGTCCACCAGCATGAACCAGGTGCCAGTTCAGAGCCAGAGCTATTGCCAGTCCGGAGTTGGTTCGACTGACGAGCTCTCTAAGATCCGGTTTGCCTTTCCACAAGGTCACTGTATACATCTCATGTTGCCCAGCAACGCTAGCGTGGCAGCGCCAAACACAAACACACCAGGCTTGTTCTAGATGGTTCGGCTTCTCGCAGACCGATCGGCTCATGACATCAAAGCACTGCGAAAGCAATCCAAAAGCACAAGGACTCGGATGCTCTCCAAACACTCCCGCAGCTCCGATCGGTCCGTGCCGCTCCGATGCATCTCGAACAAGCCTTCCATCAACAATGGAGGTCGTAGCGTTACTATTGATGCTCATTTCTTTGCGAACCTACATCGGCATCCAAACACGGCGAATCCAACGTGTTCGTGCAGCTCGCCGTAACTTGCATAGACGGAGATTACAATCAAGCTGCTATTAGCTCGATTAGCTGCTATTTGAAAAATGGCGGTCACAAGTTTCTGTTCGTCTTGTTGGTCACGGTAACCCCGCCCCCAGCCCCTGACGCAAGCGGTTCTTACTTCTAGACCAGCAATGTTTTGGTGCTACTTAAGAACCACTTTTCCTGGTCCAGAGCTGGTGCTTTGGGTGTCGAAAAACAAAGAACCGATTTGAAACTAGGCTCTAGCTCCGAACCAGCACCAGCACTGCCTTGGTGGAAAAGGGTTAACAAGTCAGTTTATTTGGCAAATTAAACTTGTGAGGTAACGCAGCGCTGTTTCACTTGGTCTACACCAGGGGTCACCAACTGGCGGACTCCGGTCCGGATCCGGACCGCAAAATGCGTCCATACGGACCGCGAAGCCTTTTGACATAATTAAATAAATAAATTCCGCTATTTTCCGATAAAATCACATTTTTATCAGGCACATTAAAGTCAACTAAGTAGAGCCGTTTGGCTCCTACAGCGCAACGGGTTGCTATGGTTGCTACTACTACAGTTACTATTTGCTCACTGTTGCTACGTTCAGACGCGTAGTCATGCGTGCGTGAAGCGCGCAGACAGATGAAACTTTCAGCGAGTGAAAAACAATGGCATTTAAAAAAATTAAGAAAGTTGCCTCTGAAAAAAGAGTTTTCCGAGATGAATGGGTGGAAAAATACGCATTTATTCTTCCTGCATCGAGCTGTAACGTTACATGTGTCTCATTTGCTCTGAGTCTGTCGCGGTTGTCAAAAGTGGAAACATTAAACGTCATTAAGAAGCTAAACATAGGCACTTTGAAGAAACGTATCCTCGGCAGTCCGAGGTAAGGGCACGGAAAATAAATAAGCTCAAAGCCCATAATGAGCGATCTAACAGTTACACGGGTCCTCTCTCACTCATTCACCGCCCAACAACGACATTTAACGACATAATACATTTAGTTAAGTAGAGACCATACATGTAAATGAAGATAAAATGGGATATGGGATTTCTGATTTATTTGAACAGGGAGGTTTGCGTTCATTGATTGTTATTGTTAATCTCAGTTCAGCCGAAAAAAGCACTTTAGTTTTCCTTTTAAATTGTTAATGTTGAAATTAATGTATGTTCAGTGCAAATTTAGAGATGAAGGCATAAAGTTTCCTTTATCATATTTTTATCAGACATTGTTACTGGTTGAATTCAAATACCAAATTTTGTACCAAAGCACCTTAAAGGACATAACAGAACAGCATTAAAATGAGATCAGTTTTGTGAAGAATTACTTGTGTCTGCTTATGAAAAGACATGTTTATCCATAACATTATATTTTGTTCAATAAAAAAAGTATTGATTTTTTAAATCTACACTCATTTCTTTAGTCTGGTAAAACCCATCAATTCATATTTTTAGGTATATAATTGTCCGGACCTCGGCTGGTGAGGAGGGTTCATTTACTGGACCTCAAGCAATTTTAGTTGAAGACCCCTGGTCTACACTATCACACTAAACTGCATTTGAGTGTATTGAAAGTTATAATGTTATTCTATGCGTTTGTTTGTCTGTATGAGACTAGCAGTAAGCTAGATGAACATTAGAATAACATACTGATCATATTCTAACATTTCATCATGTTGAGCTATATGACATTGATTAGTTTTATGTACATTTGCTCAACTGTCTAATAAAGTACATGCAAGACGTCTCTGTCAAGTCGAAGTTTGTCACGGACGTGGAGCTCTCGGCATCTCGAAAACACCACGCCGATATTGATCCTCGTTTTAGTTCTCCTTTTGTCCCAAAGTCTGCTTGCCATGGTCCATAATGTTTGAACGAAACAACTCCATGAGCGTGCCGCTAGACGTAACGCAGTTGTCGCCATGGTTACTATGGCAGTACGAGCGGAAACCAGGGATAACGCGGATATTACGTCATTGACAGGCGACAAGTGAACATGGACGAGCCATTATCAGGGGTTCAAGCACGAAGTGCTGAAACCCTATTGTAATTGTTAGGGTTTTTATTATTATTATCCCGCCGTAAAACTGATCATGCAGCCCAAACCGTAAATGCTGGAGTCTTGAAACTTGGCCAAATGGTAGTCCTCAATTTGGGGAGAACCTATCAAAGTATGACCCCGATTGGCCAATAGGTGGCGCTACAGCAAGCAAAAGTATGAAATTGTTCATAACTCCTAGACGGTTTGTCCTAGACTCAAGCGTCTTATTCTGCCATCTTGATTTTTGTCCAAAACCTACTTCTGCGAACTAGTCCCAGGTTTTTTGCCCGACCGGAACCAAACCAGTGCAGAAAGATTCTCTGTAGACTGAATATCAATAATTATCGGAAAAAAGGTGAAATTTACATTCACGGTCGCTAAGGGGGGCCAAAACGTACGCTGTGGGCGGAGCCACTTTTACTAAAATGGCTATAACCCGAGAAGCAAATGAGATAGCTTCACCAAATTCGGTACACATATGTACGGGCTCAATATTTGGTCACAGTAAAAAAAAAAGATCGCGCCGACTGAACACTAGTAGGCGCTATAACATGAAAAAAAACTAAAAAGGGCTATGACCACCTGACCGTTAGTCCGATTGACTTGAAAATTGGTATGCAGCGTCTTGGTCGTATATGAGGACATTGGCGTATCTCAAAAAGCATGGCCGCCATCGGCCAATGAAGTTTGACTCGGTGGGCATGTTCAACTCATGGTCCTAGAGGTCTCTAAGAATTTTGAAAGAAATCGGCCACTAGTTGGCGCTAACGAGGTTTACGCCCTCTGTAATCACGTGGTGTTACACACATCCACACAATATGCATATCATTTGACAGATCTCCTCATCCTGAACAACTTTGCCTCAAGAACCACTGCTGTCAATCAAACCGTTCATTGAATATTCATGATTATGTCAAAAACCTACTTTTGCGAACTAGTCCTAGGTGTTTTCGCCCGATCGCAACCAAACCAGTCAAGGACAATTCTCTGGATCAATAATTATCAAAAAAAAGTTGAACTTTAGCATTTGGATGGCTATAACAGGGTCATTTAGAAAATGGGCGTGGCAAAATTCACTCGAAAGCCTATAAATCCTAAACGAAAACTCAGAACTTCACGAAAATTGGTGAGCATATGTGAAATAACATTGTAAACAAGCATGCACAATTTTATGGAGATCGGACCATAGGTGGCGCTATAACTGTTAAAAAGCTTTGAAAACCATATATTTCCCATGTTAAATTGGCTGGAAATGGTCTTTTCCATGTATGATGTCAGTGGTTAAATGGTTGCCAAATAAAACTTAGTCTTTTTATGCATTTGTGCTTAACGGCCTTAAACGCTTGAACCCCGATGAATGCTGCTTGCAGCTTTAATTTAAAATTGGAATTTCTCTGAAATTAAAAATCTTTGCGAACTTTTGGGATACTGGAAGTACACAACTGCAGGAAAGATATCACACTTTGCAAGTGATTTTTGGTTATTTTATTACAAAAATCTTACATATTGTAGCTTTAAACACCTTCCAAGAAAACCAACACATTTAAAATCTTTTTTTTCCCCCTGTTAACTGTAGTAACAAATTGTCAGAATAATATACCCATATGTTGACATTTAGCGAGAAACCTTATAATTTAGAAAATAAAATCTTATGTCAGAGGTTATGGCTACCTTCAACAATAAGGGTGTCCTCCCTTGAGATGTAGCCACACCCTCCAGTGTCATATTGCATCAACCAAAACCATTGTATCATTTAAAGAAATAGTGTAGCTTTAATTAAAGGCCATTGTCATGCTCTTAAAGTGTTGGACCCATTGAGCACAGTAAATCAAACTAAACGGCCCACTTTGCCTGCATTCACCCTACATTTATTTTTAAGAGTGCATTTACTATTGGAAGCTATGGCCAAAAAGCCTCTGAAAAGACCAAGAAAAAACACACAAAAAAAACCATAGGAATGTTCAGGTTATGAAATATACTTTAATGTAGGACACATACAAAGAATACACAAGGAAAAATCATGATTATCCTATTTGAATCTGCCCTTCCACCATATCCGACTCCCTCATCTTTGACTCTCAGTTCCTTTCTCTACATTTTTTCTTGGGGAGCGCTTGAGTCTTCTGCCACAGACTTGGAGTAGTAATACCAATCACACCGAGAGCAATTATCTCTCCAGCATTCCCACTAAGTTTACTCTCCTCATCTGAACCCATTCCCAGATCATCCTCCTTCTCATGAACCGCCACCGCACGTCCCAGAATGGAATAAGGCCCAAAGAGCTTGGCGTCTGGAAGCGTCAGGAACTGCCTTATAACTCCTTTCTCGGAAGCAAAGTTGCCCAGGTCTCCAGGATGAGGGTGGTCAACGCCGTTTGGATTATAATGAGGACCAACAGTGATGCAGCCTTGACTGAGGTCTCCATTCTGATGGATGTGCATGGCACGCTCTTGAGGATCGATGGCAGGCAAACCACGGAGGTTGATTTTCACTTCTAAATCTCCATTGGGGAAGACCTGCTTGAAGAGGATTTGCCCAAAGATCTTTGGCTGGTTACGTGGCAAATTGGGGCTGGGAGTTACTTCACAAGTGGCATAGATTGTGTTGTCGAACTCCACGACTTCCGGCTGTGGAGCTTCAGGCAAACAAACTGGAGGTTTGGAGAACTCTCCTCCTTGTATATGCAGCACCAGCAATATCAGAGGGAATATTAGGATGATTTTCTCCATGTTGATCTTTAAAGCCTACAGTGAAGAGTGAATTCAGTGAAATCATGCCGTTTGGTTTAAGAATAATATTTTTGATAAAAGGTCAAAGCTTTGTTGCAGGGAGCTTTGAGAATGAAAGTTGCATTAGGTAATATAGCACAATACTTTTGCTTAAACTAACTTTTTTTAGTTGTACTAAATCAAGTGTTGATGGAGAAAATGGAATGGAGAAAAAAAAACAAGCCTAAAACAGCAAAGGTGCATTACCGTACAGCTGAAAAGTTGTCCTCAATCCATGTGGAGCCTGAATATTGCAGTCACAAAAATACTACAACGCTTAATCCGTGTGCAGTCCTGACCTGGGGTTGAGAGAATGTTCCTTTTCAATCACACTTTCGGCTGCTCTTATAGGAACTCATGTTGAGCTACAAGTTAACCATGATAGTCTGTTAGTCACTAATTAAGTTCACCTGTGTTTCATTTAGCTCCCTTTGTTTGCCTGTTTATATATAGCACTCAGTTTATTCAGTTCTTTGTCTTGCATTGCACAATGTGTTCTCCAGTGTTTTGTGTTTATTAAAAGAAGTACTGCTATAGATTCCTCTTCTCTTCATTTGGTGGCTCATTTGTGACTCATTCATTCTTAGTGTACAATTCCACTTGACGTTCACGCTTGACACCACTTCTTATAGCAGATATTCATCAAACATAAGTGAATAGCTGACAGTTCTTCTTTTTCAAGAAACCATTTCTACAGACTCTGATGTACCAAGCCTGACAAGCCTATATTACACATGCAATTGGACTGTTATTTGCAGTTTTTTACGATTGCTATGACAGATTTTTCAATACTTTTAACAATTTTCCAAACACAGTTAGCACTACATCCGTCTGTGTAAGCTATCCTATTAACACATTTCTTGTTGCTTTAACACAAAATGCGTACAATTAACACAAATTTAAAATGCTTCTTTTACACACAAGCTCAAACAAGACCAAACCAATGGATTTTTACTGCCAAATTTACCAATGCTTTAACACTGTATGTCAGAACAGATAACACCATGTTCTAAACCTAACCTTACAGGCTAAAGTCAAGGTAAACAGCTGTTTACATTGTGAATTGAAACACAAATATATCCCCTGTATTTTATCCTATTGTTACTGAGAAACAGCTGATTGAATTATGCAAATATTATAAATCACAGCTGATTTCCATCTAGGAAACACACTCAGGTGTTGAGGTTCTTTCAATCGCATGACCATATGGTATACTGTAACCGTACATTCTATAAAGCACTCTGAGATGGGTCTTTTTTTATTGAATTTCTGCAGCAAAAGACCTAAACCCAACAAAACAAAAATGGAGAGAGGCTTCAAAAGAAACTGCAGTGCAAAACACAATCTATGATCAATACAATATACTGTCTGTTGTATAAGGGCATACCTGACACGTATACAATAATGCAGTTTCTGTAATTCCATCTGATGTTAGTGTTTTTATGACATTGTGCTATGATTGACTAAATCTTCCTGTTGGACGGCTATGTTACATATGTTAGTGTTTTGAAAAATGATTTGATTTTGAGACATGTTTGCAGTGTTTTGGTAGACATAGTGTATTATTGTATTTAGAAAATTAGTGTTGGAGTTTAGTTTACAATGTGTGATTTTGAGCATGAAATTAACTGTTTTGCCAATTGTGTGTTGTAGGTGTGTTGGTGCGTTAAGAGTTTAGGAAATTTGTTAAAAGTATTGAAAAAATTGTCATAGCGATTGTAAAAAACTGTACTTGTCTTTGAAGGCAGAAGTAAACATTTCTGAGGGAATAAAACACATGATTTATTAACACATCACACAAACATATTCCACAGCATATTTAACAGACCCAAAAGCACATAGATAGGCTATGATGAGTAATACTCATCAGTTCACTCAATGCATGTGTAAAGTTCAAAACAACTAGAACATGTTATGTTGACATGAAATTTTATGAAATTTGAATATCAGATATCTTAATGAACTCTACAACATATTACAAATGGAACTACAACACATGCAACAACAAATAGACTAACAAAAATTCAATAAGAGGAAACTTTTAAATGGTAACCATATTGTAAAACTTTTTTTCTGTCTGTTTTCTCTAAACACTGTAGATGAACTTAAATTGTGTCCATATTTTAAAGCGTTATATTCTGCATCTACATTTTAATAATAATAATAATAATAATAATAATTCGTTACATTTATATAGTGCTTTTCTGGGTACCAAAAGCACTTTACATGGAAGGGGGAATATCCTCAACCACCACCAATGTGCAGCATCCACCTGGATGATGCGACGGCAGCCATATTGGGCCAGAACGCCCACCACACACCAGCTTAATGGTGGAGAGGAGACAGTGATGAAGCCAATCAGTATATGGGGATGATTAGGAGGCCATTATGGACAGAGGCCAAGGGGCAAATTTGGCCAGGATGCCGGGGTTACACCCCTACTCTTTTTCGAAGGACATCCTGGGATTTTTTAATGACCACAGAGAGTCAGGACCTCGGTTTTAACGTCTCATTGGAAGGATGGTGCTCTTTGACAGTATAGTGTCCCGATCGCTACACTGGAGCGTTAGGTCCCACATAGACCACGGGTGAGCACCCCCTGCTGGCCTCACTAACACCCCTTCCAGCAGCAACCTGGTTTTCTCAGGAGGTCTCCCATCCAGGTACTGACCAGGCTTGCTAACCTCTTACAATAACAAAGGTGTAGGTTGATGACGCATAAGCGGAATTATGGAACTTGTCGTCATGCCGAAGGATCTAATAATGTTTATGGATGAGTGAATACATTGATGTTTTTAACATGACTGCGGTATGAAGCAGGTCGCGATTGCTAATGAGAGACAGATATCAGAGCCACATGCGAGTCCCGCCGCTATAAAGGAATAAGGACATTTCATTCTACCGATCTACCCGCGAGTGCTGAATTAATACTCACACATACCCCTTTTCCACCAGCATGAACCAGGTGCCAGTTCAGAGCCAGAGCTATTGCCAGTCCGGAGTTGGTTCGACTGACGAGCTCTCTAAGATCCGGTTTGCCTTTCCACAAGGTCACTGTATACATCTCATGTTGCCCAGCAACGCTAGCGTGGCAGCGCCAAACACAAACACACCAGGCTTGTTCTAGATGGTTCGGCTTCTCGCAGACCGATCGGCTCATGACATCAAAGCACTGCGAAAGCAATCCAAAAGCACAAGGACTCGGATGCTCTCCAAACACTCCCGCAGCTCCGATCGGTCCGTGCCGCTCCGATGCATCTCGAACAAGCCTTCCATCAACAATGGAGGTCGTTGCGTTACTATTGATGCTCATGGCTTTGCGAACCTACATCGGCATCCAAACACGGCGAATCCAACGTGTTCGTGCAGCTCGCCGTAACTTGCATAGACGGAGATTACAATCAAGCTGCTATTAGCTCGATTAGCTGCTATTTGAAAAATGGCGGTCACAAGTTTCTGTTCGTCTTGTTGGTCACGGTAACCCCGCCCCCAGCCCCTGACGCAAGCGGTTCTTACTTCTAGACCAGCAATGTTTTGGTGCTACTTAAGAACCACTTTTCCTGGTCCAGAGCTGGTGCTTTGGGTGTCGAAAAACAAAGAACCGATTTGAAACTAGGCTCTAGCTCCGAACCAGCACCAGCACTGCCTTGGTGGAAAAGGGTTAACAAGTCAGTTTATTTGGCGAATTAAACTTGTGAGGTAACGCAGCGCTGTTTCACTTGGTCTACACTATCACACTAAACTGCATTTGAGTGTATTGAAAGTTATAATGTTATTCTATGCGTTTGTTTGTCTGTATGAGACTAGCAGTAAGCTAGATGAACATTAGAATAACATACTGATCATATTCTAACATTTCATCATGTTGAGCTATATGACATTGATTAGTTTTATGTACATTTGCTCAACTGTCTAATAAAGTACATGCAAGACGTCTCTGTCAAGTCGAAGTTTGTCACGGACGTGGAGCTCTCGGCATCTCGAAAACACCACGCCGATATTGATCCTCGTTTTAGTTCTCCTTTTGTCCCAAAGTCTGCTTGCCATGGTCCATAATGTTTGAACGAAACAACTCCATGAGCGTGCCGCTAGACGTAACGCAGTTGTCGCCATGGTTACTATGGCAGTACGAGCGGAAACCAGGGATAACGCGGATATTACGTCACTGACAGGCGACAAGTGAACATGGACGAGCCATTATCAGGGGTTCAAGCACGAAGTGCTGAAACCCTATTGTAATTGTTAGGGTTTTTATTATTATTATCCCGCCGTAAAACTGATCATGCAGCCCAAACCGTAAATGCTGGAGTCTTGAAACTTGGCCAAATGGTAGTCCTCAATTTGGGGAGAACCTATCAAAGTATGACCCCGATTGGCCAATAGGTGGCGCTACAGCAAGCAAAAGTATGAAATTGTTCATAACTCCTAGACGGTTTGTCCTAGACTCAAGCGTCTTATTCTGCCATCTTGATTTTTGTCCAAAACCTACTTCTGCGAACTAGTCCCAGGTTTTTTGCCCGACCGGAACCAAACCAGTGCAGAAAGATTCTCTGTAGACTGAATATCAATAATTATCGGAAAAAAGGTGAAATTTACATTCACGGTACATTCACGGTAAGGGGGGCCAAAACGTACGCTGTGGGCGGAGCCACTTTTACTAAAATGGCTATAACCCGAGAAGCAAATGAGATAGCTTCACCAAATTCGGTACACATATGTACGGGCTCAATATTTGGTCACAGTAAAAAAAAAAGATCGCGCCGACTGAACACTAGTAGGCGCTATAACATGAAAAAAAACTAAAAAGGGCTATGACCACCTGACCGTTAGTCCGATTGACTTGAAAATTGGTATGCAGCGTCTTGGTCGTATATGAGGACATTGGCGTATCTCAAAAAGCATGGCCGCCATCGGCCAATGAAGTTTGACTCGGTGGGCATGTTCAACTCATGGTCCTAGAGGTCTCTAAGAATTTTGAAAGAAATCGGCCACTAGTTGGCGCTAACGAGGTTTACGCCCTCTGTAATCACGTGGTGTTACACACATCCACACAATATGCATATCATTTGACAGATCTCCTCATCCTGAACAACTTTGCCTCAAGAACCACTGCTGTCAATCAAACCGTTCATTGAATATTCATGATTATGTCAAAAACCTACTTTTGCGAACTAGTCCTAGGTGTTTTCGCCCGATCGCAACCAAACCAGTCAAGGACAATTCTCTGGATCAATAATTATCAAAAAAAAGTTGAACTTTTGCATTTGGATGGCTATAACAGGGTCATTTAGAAAATGGGCGTGGCAAAATTCACTCGAAAGCCTATAAATCCTAAACGAAAACTCAGAACTTCACGAAAATTGGTGAGCATATGTGAAATAACATTGTAAACAAGCATGCACAATTTTATGGAGATCGGACCATAGGTGGCGCTATAACTGTTAAAAAGCTTTGAAAACCATATATTTCCCATGTTAAATTGGCTGGAAATGGTCTTTTCCATGTATGATGTCAGTGGTTAAATGGTTGCCAAATAAAACTTAGTCTTTTTATGCATTTGTGCTTAACGGCCTTAAACGCTTGAACCCCGATGAATGCTGCTTGCAGCTTTAATTTAAAATTGGAATTTCTCTGAAATTAAAAATCTTTGAGAACTTTTGGGATACTGGAAGTACACAACTGCAGGAAAGATATCACACTTTGCAAGTGATTTTTGGTTATTTTATTACAAAAATCTTACATATTGTAGCTTTAAACACCTTCCAAGAAAACCAACACATTTAAAATCTTTTTTTTTCCCCTGTTAACTGTAGTAACAAATTGTCAGAATAATATACCCATATGTTGACATTTAGCGAGAAACCTTATAATTTAGAAAATAAAATCTTATGTCAGAGGTTATGGCTACCTTCAACAATAAGGGTGTCCTCCCTTGAGATGTAGCCACACCCTCCAGTGTCATATTGCATCAACCAAAACCATTGTATCATTTAAAGAAATAGTGTAGCTTTAATTAAAGGCCATGTCATGCTCTTAAAGTGTTGGACCCATTGAGCACAGTAAATCAAACTAAACGGCCCACTTTGCCTGCATTCACCCTACATTTATTTTTAAGAGTGCATTTACTATTGGAAGCTATGGCCAAAAAGCCTCTGAAAAGACCAAGAAAAAACACACAAAAAAAACCATAGGAATGTTCAGGTTATGAAATATACTTTAATGTAGGACACATACAAAGAATACACAAGGAAAAATCATGATTATCCTATTTGAATCTGCCCTTCCACCATATCCGACTCCCTCATCTTTGACTCTCAGTTCCTTTCTCTACATTTTTTCTTGGGGAGCGCTTGAGTCTTCTGCCACAGACTTGGAGTAGTAATACCAATCACACCGAGAGCAATTATCTCTCCAGCATTCCCACTAAGTTTACTCTCCTCATCTGAACCCATTCCCAGATCATCCTCCTTCTCATGAACCGTCACCGCACGTCCCAGAATGGAATAAGGCCCAAAGAGCTTGGCGTCTGGAAGCGTCAGGAACTGCCTTATAACTCCTTTCTCGGAAGCAAAGTTGCCCAGGTCTCCAGGATGAGGGTGGTCAACGCCGTTTGGATTATAATGAGGACCAACAGTGATGCAGCCTTGACTGAGGTCTCCATACTGATGGATGTGCATGGCACGCTCTTGAGGATCGATGGCAGGCAAACCACGGAGGTTGATTTTCACTTCTAAATCTCCATTGGGGAAGACCTGCTTGAAGAGGATTTGCCCAAAGATCTTTGGCTGGTTACGTGGCAAATTGGGGCTGGGAGTTACTTCACAAGTGGCATAGATTGTGTTGTCGAACTCCACGACTTCCGGCTGTGGAGCTTCAGGCAAACAAACTGGAGGTTTGGAGAACTCTCCTCCTTGTATATGCAGCACCAGCAATATCAGAGGGAATATTAGGATGATTTTCTCCATGTTGATCTTTAAAGCCTACAGTGAAGAGTGAATTCAGTGAAATCATGCCGTTTGGTTTAAGAATAATATTTTTGATAAAAGGTCAAAGCTTTGTTGCAGGGAGCTTTGAGAATGAAAGTTGCATTAGGTAATATAGCACAATACTTTTGCTTAAACTAACTTTTTTTAGTTGTACTAAATCAAGTGTTGATGGAGAAAATGGAATGGAGAAAAAAAAACAAGCCTAAAACAGCAAAGGTGCATTACCGTACAGCTGAAAAGTTGTCCTCAATCCGTGTGGAGCCTGAATATTGCAGTCACAAAAATACTACAACGCTTAATCCGTGTGCAGTCCTGACCTGGGGTTGAGAGAATGTTCCTTTTCAATCACACTTTCGGCTGCTCTTATAGGAACTCATGTTGAGCTACAAGTTAACCATGATAGTCTGTTAGTCACTAATTAAGTTCACCTGTGTTTCATTTAGCTCCCTTTGTTTGCCTGTTTATATATAGCACTCAGTTTATTCAGTTCTTTGTCTTGCATTGCACAATGTGTTCTCCAGTGTTTTGTGTTTATTAAAAGAAGTACTGCTATAGATTCCTCTTCTCTTCATTTGGTGGCTCATTTGTGACTCATTCATTCTTAGTGTACAATTCCACTTGACGTTCACGCTTGACACCACTTCTTATAGCAGATATTCATCAAACATAAGTGAATAGCTGACAGTTCTTCTTTTTCAAGAAACCATTTCTACAGACTCTGATGTACCAAGCCTGACAAGCCTATATTACACATGCAATTGGACTGTTATTTGCAGTTTTTTACGATTGCTATGACAGATTTTTCAATACTTTTAACAATTTTCCAAACACAGTTAGCACTACATCCGTCTGTGTAAGCTATCCTATTAACACATTTCTTGTTGCTTTAACACAAAATGCGTACAATTAACACAAATTTAAAATGCTTCTTTTACACACAAGCTCAAACAAGACCAAACCAATGGATTTTTACTGCCAAATTTACCAATGCTTTAACACTGTATGTCAGAACAGATAACACCATGTTCTAAACCTAACCTTACAGGCTAAAGTCAAGGTAAACAGCTGTTTACATTGTGAATTGAAACACAAATATATCCCCTGTATTTTATCCTATTGTTACTGAGAAACAGCTGATTGAATTATGCAAATATTATAAATCACAGCTGATTTCCATCTAGGAAACACACTCAGGTGTTGAGGTTCTTTCAATCGCATGACCATATGGTATACTGTAACCGTACATTCTATAAAGCACTCTGAGATGGGTCTTTTTTTATTGAATTTCTGCAGCAAAAGACCTAAACCCAACAAAACAAAAATGGAGAGAGGCTTCAAAAGAAACTGCAGTGCAAAACACAATCTATGATCAATACAATATACTGTCTGTTGTATAAGGGCATACCTGACACGTATACAATAATGCAGTTTCTGTAATTCCATCTGATGTTAGTGTTTTTATGACATTGTGCTATGATTGACTAAATCTTCCTGTTGGACGGCTATGTTACATATGTTAGTGTTTTGAAAAATGATTTGATTTTGAGACATGTTTGCAGTGTTTTGGTAGACATAGTGTATTATTGTATTTAGAAAATTAGTGTTGGAGTTTAGTTTACAATGTGTGATTTTGAGCATGAAATTAACTGTTTTGCCAATTGTGTGTTGTAGGTGTGTTGGTGCGTTAAGAGTTTAGGAAATTTGTTAAAAGTATTGAAAAAATTGTCATAGCGATTGTAAAAAACTGTACTTGTCTTTGAAGGCAGAAGTAAACATTTCTGAGGGAATGATTCTTCTATGGCATCGATGTTAAAATCCCCTTTTAGTAGATTGAAGGCAGGTAAGGTGGGACACTTGTCATTTAGATACAGTACCTAGATGTTTATTTCTTTTTATTACTTTTGTTAACTTTAAGGTCCAACTTTAATATTTCATTTTGAATACAGTTGATATGTGTTATTTGCAAGGTATATACCAATAAACATTTTGAGATCATGCACTCCAGACAAATTTCTTTTCAGGTAATGTGACCCATCCCTAATTTATCAAAAATGATCCTGGATCTTAAAAACACATGATTTATTAACACATCACACAAACATATTCCACAGCATATTTAACAGACCCAAAAGCACATAGATAGGCTATGATGAGTAATACTCATCAGTTCACTCAATGCATGTGTAAAGTTCAAAACAACTAGAACATGTTATGTTGACATGAAATTTTATGAAATTTGAATATCAGATATCTTAATGAACTCTACAACATATTACAAATGGAACTACAACACATGCAACAACAAATAGACTAACAAAAATTCAATAAGAGGAAACTTTTAAATGGTAACCATATTGTAAAACTTTTTTTCTGTCTGTTTTCTCTAAACACTGTAGATGAACTTAAATTGTGTCCATATTTTAAAGCGTTATATTCTGCATCTACATTTTAATAATAATAATAATAATAATAATAATTCGTTACATTTATATAGCGCTTTTCTGGGTACCAAAAGCACTTTACATGGAAGGGGGAATATCCTCAACCACCACCAATGTGCAGCATCCACCTGGATGATGCGACGGCAGCCATATTGGGCCAGAACGCCCACCACACACCAGCTTAATGGTGGAGAGGAGACAGTGATGAAGCCAATCAGTATATGGGGATGATTAGGAGGCCATTATGGACAGAGGCCAAGGGGCAAATTTGGCCAGGATGCCGGGGTTACACCCCTACTCTTTTTCGAAGGACATCCTGGGATTTTTTAATGACCACAGAGAGTCAGGACCTCGGTTTTAACGTCTCATTGGAAGGATGGTGCTCTTTGACAGTATAGTGTCCCGATCGCTACACTGGAGCGTTAGGTCCCACATAGACCACGGGTGAGCACCCCCTGCTGGCCTCACTAACACCCCTTCCAGCAGCAACCTGGTTTTCTCAGGAGGTCTCCCATCCAGGTACTGACCAGGCTTGCTAACCTCTTACAATAACAAAGGTGTAGGTTGATGACGCATAAGCGGAATTATGGAACTTGTCGTCATGCCGAAGGATCTAATAATGTTTATGGATGAGTGAATACATTGATGTTTTTAACATGACTGCGGTATGAAGCAGGTCGCGATTGCTAATGAGAGACAGATATCAGAGCCACATGCGAGTCCCGCCGCTATAAAGGAATAAGGACATTTCATTCTACCGATCTACCCGCGAGTGCTGAATTAATACTCACACATACCCCTTTTCCACCAGCATGAACCAGGTGCCAGTTCAGAGCCAGAGCTATTGCCAGTCCGGAGTTGGTTCGACTGACGAGCTCTCTAAGATCCGGTTTGCCTTTCCACAAGGTCACTGTATACATCTCATGTTGCCCAGCAACGCTAGCGTGGCAGCGCCAAACACAAACACACCAGGCTTGTTCTAGATGGTTCGGCTTCTCGCAGACCGATCGGCTCATGACATCAAAGCACTGCGAAAGCAATCCAAAAGCACAAGGACTCGGATGCTCTCCAAACACTCCCGCAGCTCCGATCGGTCCGTGCCGCTCCGATGCATCTCGAACAAGCCTTCCATCAACAATGGAGGTCGTTGCGTTACTATTGATGCTCATGGCTTTGCGAACCTACATCGGCATCCAAACACGGCGAATCCAACGTGTTCGTGCAGCTCGCCGTAACTTGCATAGACGGAGATTACAATCAAGCTGCTATTAGCTCGATTAGCTGCTATTTGAAAAATGGCGGTCACAAGTTTCTGTTCGTCTTGTTGGTCACGGTAACCCCGCCCCCAGCCCCTGACGCAAGCGGTTCTTACTTCTAGACCAGCAATGTTTTGGTGCTACTTAAGAACCACTTTTCCTGGTCCAGAGCTGGTGCTTTGGGTGTCGAAAAACAAAGAACCGATTTGAAACTAGGCTCTAGCTCCGAACCAGCACCAGCACTGCCTTGGTGGAAAAGGGTTAACAAGTCAGTTTATTTGGCGAATTAAACTTGTGAGGTAACGCAGCGCTGTTTCACTTGGTCTACACTATCACACTAAACTGCATTTGAGTGTATTGAAAGTTATAATGTTATTCTATGCGTTTGTTTGTCTGTATGAGACTAGCAGTAAGCTAGATGAACATTAGAATAACATACTGATCATATTCTAACATTTCATCATGTTGAGCTATATGACATTGATTAGTTTTATGTACATTTGCTCAACTGTCTAATAAAGTACATGCAAGACGTCTCTGTCAAGTCGAAGTTTGTCACGGACGTGGAGCTCTCGGCATCTCGAAAACACCACGCCGATATTGATCCTCGTTTTAGTTCTCCTTTTGTCCCAAAGTCTGCTTGCCATGGTCCATAATGTTTGAACGAAACAACTCCATGAGCGTGCCGCTAGACGTAACGCAGTTGTCGCCATGGTTACTATGGCAGTACGAGCGGAAACCAGGGATAACGCGGATATTACGTCACTGACAGGCGACAAGTGAACATGGACGAGCCATTATCAGGGGTTCAAGCACGAAGTGCTGAAACCCTATTGTAATTGTTAGGGTTTTTATTATTATTATCCCGCCGTAAAACTGATCATGCAGCCCAAACCGTAAATGCTGGAGTCTTGAAACTTGGCCAAATGGTAGTCCTCAATTTGGGGAGAACCTATCAAAGTATGACCCCGATTGGCCAATAGGTGGCGCTACAGCAAGCAAAAGTATGAAATTGTTCATAACTCCTAGACGGTTTGTCCTAGACTCAAGCGTCTTATTCTGCCATCTTGATTTTTGTCCAAAACCTACTTCTGCGAACTAGTCCCAGGTTTTTTGCCCGACCGGAACCAAACCAGTGCAGAAAGATTCTCTGTAGACTGAATATCAATAATTATCGGAAAAAAGGTGAAATTTACATTCACGGTACATTCACGGTAAGGGGGGCCAAAACGTACGCTGTGGGCGGAGCCACTTTTACTAAAATGGCTATAACCCGAGAAGCAAATGAGATAGCTTCACCAAATTCGGTACACATATGTACGGGCTCAATATTTGGTCACAGTAAAAAAAAAAGATCGCGCCGACTGAACACTAGTAGGCGCTATAACATGAAAAAAAACTAAAAAGGGCTATGACCACCTGACCGTTAGTCCGATTGACTTGAAAATTGGTATGCAGCGTCTTGGTCGTATATGAGGACATTGGCGTATCTCAAAAAGCATGGCCGCCATCGGCCAATGAAGTTTGACTCGGTGGGCATGTTCAACTCATGGTCCTAGAGGTCTCTAAGAATTTTGAAAGAAATCGGCCACTAGTTGGCGCTAACGAGGTTTACGCCCTCTGTAATCACGTGGTGTTACACACATCCACACAATATGCATATCATTTGACAGATCTCCTCATCCTGAACAACTTTGCCTCAAGAACCACTGCTGTCAATCAAACCGTTCATTGAATATTCATGATTATGTCAAAAACCTACTTTTGCGAACTAGTCCTAGGTGTTTTCGCCCGATCGCAACCAAACCAGTCAAGGACAATTCTCTGGATCAATAATTATCAAAAAAAAGTTGAACTTTTGCATTTGGATGGCTATAACAGGGTCATTTAGAAAATGGGCGTGGCAAAATTCACTCGAAAGCCTATAAATCCTAAACGAAAACTCAGAACTTCACGAAAATTGGTGAGCATATGTGAAATAACATTGTAAACAAGCATGCACAATTTTATGGAGATCGGACCATAGGTGGCGCTATAACTGTTAAAAAGCTTTGAAAACCATATATTTCCCATGTTAAATTGGCTGGAAATGGTCTTTTCCATGTATGATGTCAGTGGTTAAATGGTTGCCAAATAAAACTTAGTCTTTTTATGCATTTGTGCTTAACGGCCTTAAACGCTTGAACCCCGATGAATGCTGCTTGCAGCTTTAATTTAAAATTGGAATTTCTCTGAAATTAAAAATCTTTGAGAACTTTTGGGATACTGGAAGTACACAACTGCAGGAAAGATATCACACTTTGCAAGTGATTTTTGGTTATTTTATTACAAAAATCTTACATATTGTAGCTTTAAACACCTTCCAAGAAAACCAACACATTTAAAATCTTTTTTTTTCCCCTGTTAACTGTAGTAACAAATTGTCAGAATAATATACCCATATGTTGACATTTAGCGAGAAACCTTATAATTTAGAAAATAAAATCTTATGTCAGAGGTTATGGCTACCTTCAACAATAAGGGTGTCCTCCCTTGAGATGTAGCCACACCCTCCAGTGTCATATTGCATCAACCAAAACCATTGTATCATTTAAAGAAATAGTGTAGCTTTAATTAAAGGCCATTGTCATGCTCTTAAAGTGTTGGACCCATTGAGCACAGTAAATCAAACTAAACGGCCCACTTTGCCTGCATTCACCCTACATTTATTTTTAAGAGTGCATTTACTATTGGAAGCTATGGCCAAAAAGCCTCTGAAAAGACCAAGAAAAAACACACAAAAAAAACCATAGGAATGTTCAGGTTATGAAATATACTTTAATGTAGGACACATACAAAGAATACACAAGGAAAAATCATGATTATCCTATTTGAATCTGCCCTTCCACCATATCCGACTCCCTCATCTTTGACTCTCAGTTCCTTTCTCTACATTTTTTCTTGGGGAGCGCTTGAGTCTTCTGCCACAGACTTGGAGTAGTAATACCAATCACACCGAGAGCAATTATCTCTCCAGCATTCCCACTAAGTTTACTCTCCTCATCTGAACCCATTCCCAGATCATCCTCCTTCTCATGAACCGCCACCGCACGTCCCAGAATGGAATAAGGCCCAAAGAGCTTGGCGTCTGGAAGCGTCAGGAACTGCCTTATAACTCCTTTCTCGGAAGCAAAGTTGCCCAGGTCTCCAGGATGAGGGTGGTCAACGCCGTTTGGATTATAATGAGGACCAACAGTGATGCAGCCTTGACTGAGGTCTCCATACTTATGGATGTGCATGGCACGCTCTTGAGGATCGATGGCAGGCAAACCACGGAGGTTGATTTTCACTTCTAAATCTCCATTGGGGAAGACCTGCTTGAAGAGGATTTGCCCAAAGATCTTTGGCTGGTTACGTGGCAAATTGGGGCTGGGAGTTACTTCACAAGTGGCATAGATTGTGTTGTCGAACTCCACGACTTCCGGCTGTGGAGCTTCAGGCAAACAAACTGGAGGTTTGGAGAACTCTCCTCCTTGTATATGCAGCACCAGCAATATCAGAGGGAATATTAGGATGATTTTCTCCATGTTGATCTTTAAAGCCTACAGTGAAGAGTGAATTCAGTGAAATCATGCCGTTTGGTTTAAGAATAATATTTTTGATAAAAGGTCAAAGCTTTGTTGCAGGGAGCTTTGAGAATGAAAGTTGCATTAGGTAATATAGCACAATACTTTTGCTTAAACTAACTTTTTTTAGTTGTACTAAATCAAGTCAGCTGATGGAGAAAATGGAATGGAGAAAAAAAAACAAGCCTAAAACAGCAAAGGTGCATTACCGTACAGCTGAAAAGTTGTCCTCAATCCGTGTGGAGCCTGAATATTGCAGTCACAAAAATACTACAACGCTTAATCCGTGTGCAGTCCTGACCTGGGGTTGAGAGAATGTTCCTTTTCAATCACACTTTCGGCTGCTCTTATAGGAACTCATGTTGAGCTACAAGTTAACCATGATAGTCTGTTAGTCACTAATTAAGTTCACCTGTGTTTCATTTAGCTCCCTTTGTTTGCCTGTTTATATATAGCACTCAGTTTATTCAGTTCTTTGTCTTGCATTGCACAATGTGTTCTCCAGTGTTTTGTGTTTATTAAAAGAAGTACTGCTATAGATTCCTCTTCTCTTCATTTGGTGGCTCATTTGTGACTCATTCATTCTTAGTGTACAATTCCACTTGACGTTCACGCTTGACACCACTTCTTATAGCAGATATTCATCAAACATAAGTGAATAGCTGACAGTTCTTCTTTTTCAAGAAACCATTTCTACAGACTCTGATGTACCAAGCCTGACAAGCCTATATTACACATGCAATTGGACTGTTATTTGCAGTTTTTTACGATTGCTATGACAGATTTTTCAATACTTTTAACAATTTTCCAAACACAGTTAGCACTACATCCGTCTGTGTAAGCTATCCTATTAACACATTTCTTGTTGCTTTAACACAAAATGCGTACAATTAACACAAATTTAAAATGCTTCTTTTACACACAAGCTCAAACAAGACCAAACCAATGGATTTTTACTGCCAAATTTACCAATGCTTTAACACTGTATGTCAGAACAGATAACACCATGTTCTAAACCTAACCTTACAGGCTAAAGTCAAGGTAAACAGCTGTTTACATTGTGAATTGAAACACAAATATATCCCCTGTATTTTATCCTATTGTTACTGAGAAACAGCTGATTGAATTATGCAAATATTATAAATCACAGCTGATTTCCATCTAGGAAACACACTCAGGTGTTGAGGTTCTTTCAATCGCATGACCATATGGTATACTGTAACCGTACATTCTATAAAGCACTCTGAGATGGGTCTTTTTTTATTGAATTTCTGCAGCAAAAGACCTAAACCCAACAAAACAAAAATGGAGAGAGGCTTCAAAAGAAACTGCAGTGCAAAACACAATCTATGATCAATACAATATACTGTCTGTTGTATAAGGGCATACAGTACCTGACACGTATACAATAATGCAGTTTCTGTAATTCCATCTGATGTTAGTGTTTTTATGACATTGTGCTATGATTGACTAAATCTTCCTGTTGGACGGCTATGTTACATATGTTAGTGTTTTGAAAAATGATTTGATTTTGAGACATGTTTGCAGTGTTTTGGTAGACATAGTGTATTATTGTATTTAGAAAATTAGTGTTGGAGTTTAGTTTACAATGTGTGATTTTGAGCATGAAATTAACTGTTTTGCCAATTGTGTGTTGTAGGTGTGTTGGTGCGTTAAGAGTTTAGGAAATTTGTTAAAAGTATTGAAAAAATTGTCATAGCGATTGTAAAAAACTGTACTTGTCTTTGAAGGCAGAAGTAAACATTTCTGAGGGAATGATTCTTCTATGGCATCGATGTTAAAATCCCCTTTTAGTAGATTGAAGGCAGGTAAGGTGGGACACTTGTCATTTAGATACAGTACCTAGATGTTTATTTCTTTTTATTACTTTTGTTAACTTTAAGGTCCAACTTTAATATTTCATTTTGAATACAGTTGATATGTGTTATTTGCAAGGTATATACCAATAAACATTTTGAGATCATGCACTCCAGACAAATTTCTTTTCAGGTAATGTGACCCATCCCTAATTTATCAAAAATGATCCTGGATCTTAAAAACACATGATTTATTAACACATCACACAAACATATTCCACAGCATATTTAACAGACCCAAAAGCACATAGATAGGCTATGATGAGTAATACTCATCAGTTCACTCAATGCATGTGTAAAGTTCAAAACAACTAGAACATGTTATGTTGACATGAAATTTTATGAAATTTGAATATCAGATATCTTAATGAACTCTACAACATATTACAAATGGAACTACAACACATGCAACAACAAATAGACTAACAAAAATTCAATAAGAGGAAACTTTTAAATGGTAACCATATTGTAAAACTTTTTTTCTGTCTGTTTTCTCTAAACACTGTAGATGAACTTAAATTGTGTCCATATTTTAAAGCGTTATATTCTGCATCTACATTTTAATAATAATAATAATAATAATAATAATTCGTTACATTTATATAGCGCTTTTCTGGGTACCAAAAGCACTTTACATGGAAGGGGGAATATCCTCAACCACCACCAATGTGCAGCATCCACCTGGATGATGCGACGGCAGCCATATTGGGCCAGAACGCCCACCACACACCAGCTTAATGGTGGAGAGGAGACAGTGATGAAGCCAATCAGTATATGGGGATGATTAGGAGGCCATTATGGACAGAGGCCAAGGGGCAAATTTGGCCAGGATGCCGGGGTTACACCCCTACTCTTTTTCGAAGGACATCCTGGGATTTTTTAATGACCACAGAGAGTCAGGACCTCGGTTTTAACGTCTCATTGGAAGGATGGTGCTCTTTGACAGTATAGTGTCCCGATCGCTACACTGGAGCGTTAGGTCCCACATAGACCACGGGTGAGCACCCCCTGCTGGCCTCACTAACACCCCTTCCAGCAGCAACCTGGTTTTCTCAGGAGGTCTCCCATCCAGGTACTGACCAGGCTTGCTAACCTCTTACAATAACAAAGGTGTAGGTTGATGACGCATAAGCGGAATTATGGAACTTGTCGTCATGCCGAAGGATCTAATAATGTTTATGGATGAGTGAATACATTGATGTTTTTAACATGACTGCGGTATGAAGCAGGTCGCGATTGCTAATGAGAGACAGATATCAGAGCCACATGCGAGTCCCGCCGCTATAAAGGAATAAGGACATTTCATTCTACCGATCTACCCGCGAGTGCTGAATTAATACTCACACATACCCCTTTTCCACCAGCATGAACCAGGTGCCAGTTCAGAGCCAGAGCTATTGCCAGTCCGGAGTTGGTTCGACTGACGAGCTCTCTAAGATCCGGTTTGCCTTTCCACAAGGTCACTGTATACATCTCATGTTGCCCAGCAACGCTAGCGTGGCAGCGCCAAACACAAACACACCAGGCTTGTTCTAGATGGTTCGGCTTCTCGCAGACCGATCGGCTCATGACATCAAAGCACTGCGAAAGCAATCCAAAAGCACAAGGACTCGGATGCTCTCCAAACACTCCCGCAGCTCCGATCGGTCCGTGCCGCTCCGATGCATCTCGAACAAGCCTTCCATCAACAATGGAGGTCGTTGCGTTACTATTGATGCTCATGGCTTTGCGAACCTACATCGGCATCCAAACACGGCGAATCCAACGTGTTCGTGCAGCTCGCCGTAACTTGCATAGACGGAGATTACAATCAAGCTGCTATTAGCTCGATTAGCTGCTATTTGAAAAATGGCGGTCACAAGTTTCTGTTCGTCTTGTTGGTCACGGTAACCCCGCCCCCAGCCCCTGACGCAAGCGGTTCTTACTTCTAGACCAGCAATGTTTTGGTGCTACTTAAGAACCACTTTTCCTGGTCCAGAGCTGGTGCTTTGGGTGTCGAAAAACAAAGAACCGATTTGAAACTAGGCTCTAGCTCCGAACCAGCACCAGCACTGCCTTGGTGGAAAAGGGTTAACAAGTCAGTTTATTTGGCGAATTAAACTTGTGAGGTAACGCAGCGCTGTTTCACTTGGTCTACACTATCACACTAAACTGCATTTGAGTGTATTGAAAGTTATAATGTTATTCTATGCGTTTGTTTGTCTGTATGAGACTAGCAGTAAGCTAGATGAACATTAGAATAACATACTGATCATATTCTAACATTTCATCATGTTGAGCTATATGACATTGATTAGTTTTATGTACATTTGCTCAACTGTCTAATAAAGTACATGCAAGACGTCTCTGTCAAGTCGAAGTTTGTCACGGACGTGGAGCTCTCGGCATCTCGAAAACACCACGCCGATATTGATCCTCGTTTTAGTTCTCCTTTTGTCCCAAAGTCTGCTTGCCATGGTCCATAATGTTTGAACGAAACAACTCCATGAGCGTGCCGCTAGACGTAACGCAGTTGTCGCCATGGTTACTATGGCAGTACGAGCGGAAACCAGGGATAACGCGGATATTACGTCACTGACAGGCGACAAGTGAACATGGACGAGCCATTATCAGGGGTTCAAGCACGAAGTGCTGAAACCCTATTGTAATTGTTAGGGTTTTTATTATTATTATCCCGCCGTAAAACTGATCATGCAGCCCAAACCGTAAATGCTGGAGTCTTGAAACTTGGCCAAATGGTAGTCCTCAATTTGGGGAGAACCTATCAAAGTATGACCCCGATTGGCCAATAGGTGGCGCTACAGCAAGCAAAAGTATGAAATTGTTCATAACTCCTAGACGGTTTGTCCTAGACTCAAGCGTCTTATTCTGCCATCTTGATTTTTGTCCAAAACCTACTTCTGCGAACTAGTCCCAGGTTTTTTGCCCGACCGGAACCAAACCAGTGCAGAAAGATTCTCTGTAGACTGAATATCAATAATTATCGGAAAAAAGGTGAAATTTACATTCACGGTACATTCACGGTAAGGGGGGCCAAAACGTACGCTGTGGGCGGAGCCACTTTTACTAAAATGGCTATAACCCGAGAAGCAAATGAGATAGCTTCACCAAATTCGGTACACATATGTACGGGCTCAATATTTGGTCACAGTAAAAAAAAAAGATCGCGCCGACTGAACACTAGTAGGCGCTATAACATGAAAAAAAACTAAAAAGGGCTATGACCACCTGACCGTTAGTCCGATTGACTTGAAAATTGGTATGCAGCGTCTTGGTCGTATATGAGGACATTGGCGTATCTCAAAAAGCATGGCCGCCATCGGCCAATGAAGTTTGACTCGGTGGGCATGTTCAACTCATGGTCCTAGAGGTCTCTAAGAATTTTGAAAGAAATCGGCCACTAGTTGGCGCTAACGAGGTTTACGCCCTCTGTAATCACGTGGTGTTACACACATCCACACAATATGCATATCATTTGACAGATCTCCTCATCCTGAACAACTTTGCCTCAAGAACCACTGCTGTCAATCAAACCGTTCATTGAATATTCATGATTATGTCAAAAACCTACTTTTGCGAACTAGTCCTAGGTGTTTTCGCCCGATCGCAACCAAACCAGTCAAGGACAATTCTCTGGATCAATAATTATCAAAAAAAAGTTGAACTTTTGCATTTGGATGGCTATAACAGGGTCATTTAGAAAATGGGCGTGGCAAAATTCACTCGAAAGCCTATAAATCCTAAACGAAAACTCAGAACTTCACGAAAATTGGTGAGCATATGTGAAATAACATTGTAAACAAGCATGCACAATTTTATGGAGATCGGACCATAGGTGGCGCTATAACTGTTAAAAAGCTTTGAAAACCATATATTTCCCATGTTAAATTGGCTGGAAATGGTCTTTTCCATGTATGATGTCAGTGGTTAAATGGTTGCCAAATAAAACTTAGTCTTTTTATGCATTTGTGCTTAACGGCCTTAAACGCTTGAACCCCGATGAATGCTGCTTGCAGCTTTAATTAGGGGTTCAAGCACGAAGTGCTGAAACCCTATTGTAATTGTACTGATTTTTATTAGGGGTTCAAGCACGAAGTGCTGAAACCCTATTGTAATTGTACTGATTTTTATTATTATTTTTCTTCTCCGCTAAAACGCATCGTGCAGCCCAAACCGTAAGAGCTGGAACCTTGAAACTTTGCCAGATGGTAGTACAAAAATCGAGGAGAGGTTCAGAGAGTATGACCCCGATTGGCCCATAGGTGGCGCTATAGCAACCAAAAGCGCGAAACTGTTCATAACTCCTAGACCGTATATCGTAGACTCAAGTGTCTTATATCATTGGAAAGCTGGATACTTGAAGAACAAAACGTATATCTCCGATTTCATTTCCGGTATGCAAATTTTTCCGCCATTTTGAATTTTGTTAAAAACCTACTTTTGCGAACTAGTCCTAGGTTTTTCGTCCGATCGGAACCAAACCAGTGCAGAAATGTTCTCTGGAGACTGAATATCAATAATTATCGAAAAAAAGTAGAAATTTCGATTCACGGTCGCTAAGGGGCGCCAAAATGTATGTTGTGGGAGGAGCCTATTGTACTAAAACAGCTATAACTCCAGAAGTAAATGAGGTATCTTCACCAAACTCGGTACGTATATGTAAGAGGTCAATCTGAGGTAACAGTAAAAAAATCGCGGCGATTGGCCACATGGTGGCGCTATAACATGAAAAAAAGATAAAACAGGCTATAACCACCTGACCATTAGTCCGATTGACTTGAAAATTGGTATGCAGTGTCTTGGTCCAAGGCCCCATGTATGTCTATGAGGACATTGGTGTATCTCAAAAAACATGGCCGCCATCGGCCAATGAAGTTTGAGCACCTATTAGACAAGGTTAACGGAGGCCAATCAGAACGAAACTCAGTGGGCATGTTCGGCTCAAGCCCCTAGAGGTCTGTAAGAATTTTGAAAGAAATCGGCCACTAGTTGGCGCTAACGAGTTTTACGGCTCTGTAATCACGTGGTGTTACAAATATCCACACAATATGCATATCATTTGATAGATCTCCTCATCCTGAACAACTTTGCCTCAAGAACCATTGCTGTCAATCAAACTGTTCATTAATTATTCATGAATATGTTAAAAACCTACTTTTGCGAACTAGTCCCTGGTTTTTCGCCCGATCGGAACCAGACCAGTCTAGGAAAATTCTCTGGACTCTCCTGATCAATAATTATCGAAAAAAAGTTGAACTTTTGAATTTTTCGTATGGCTATAATTGGGTCATAATGAAAATGGGTGTGGCAAAATGTACTCAAAAGCTTATAAATTCTAAACGAAAACTCAGAACTTCACGAAAATTGGTGAGCATATGTGCCATAATATTCTAAACAAGCATGCCAAATTTCATGTTGATCGGACCATAGCTGGCGCTATAACTGTTAAAAAGGTTTGAAAACTATATATTTCCTATGGTAAATTGCCTGTATTGGCTGTAAATGGACTTTTCCATCTATTATTTCAGTGTTTAAAAGCTTTCTAAATAAAACTTAATGTCTTAAATGCTTATGTGCTTAAAGGCCTTAAATGCTTGAACCCCGATAAATGCTGCTTGCAGCTTTAATTATTATTATTAGGGGTTCAAGCACGAAGTGCTGAAACCCTATTGTAATTGTACTGATTTTTATTATTATTATTATTATTATTATTATTATTATTATTATTATTTTTCTTCTGCCGTAAAACTCATCGTGCAGCCCAAACCGTAAGAGCTGGAGCTTTGAAACTTTGCCAGATGGTAGTACAAAAATCGAGGAGAGGTTCAGAGAATATGACCCCAATTGGCCCATAGGTGGCGCTATAGCAACCAAAAGCGCGAAACTGCTCATAACTCCTAGACCGTATGACGTAGACTCAAGTGTCTTATATCACTGGAAAGCTGGAAACCTGAAGGTCAAAACGTATATCTCCGATTTCATTTCCTGTATGCAAATTGTCCGCCATTTTGAATTTAGTTAAAAACCTACTTTTGCGAACTAGTCCTAGGTTTTTTGTCCAATTGGATTCAAACCAGTGCAGAAATGTTCTCTGGAGTCTGAATATCAATAATTATCGAAAAAAAGTCGAAATTTCGATTCCTGATCGCCAGGGGGTGATAAATTAATGTTGTGGGAGGAGCCTATTTTACTAAAATGGCTATAACTCGAGAATGAAATTAGATATCTTCACCAAACTTGGTGCACATGTGTATGAGTTCAATCTGGGGTCACAGTAAAAAAATCGCGACGATTGATCACTAGGTGGCGCTATAATATGAAAAAAACATGAAAAAGGCTATGACCACGTGACCGTTAGTCCGATTGACTTGAAAATTGGTATGCAGTGTCTTGGTCCAAGGTGCCATGTATGTCTATGAGGACATTGGCGTATCTCGAAAAACATGGCCGCCATCGACCAATGAAATTTGAGCACCTATTAGACAAGGTTAACGGAGGCCGATCGGAACGAAACTCGATGGGCATGTTCGACTCATGGCCCTAGAGGTCTGTAAGAGTTTTGAAAGAAATCGGCCACTAGTTGGCGCTAACGAGTTTCATGGCTCTGTAATCACGTGGTGTTACACTTATCGTCACAAAATGCATATCATCTGATAGATCTGCTCATGCTGAACAACTTTGCCTCAAGAACTAATGCTGTCAATTAAACCGGTTATTAAATATTCGTAATTATGTTATAAACCTACTTTTGCAAACTAGTCCTAGGTTTTTCGCCCGATCGAAACCAGACCAGTCTAGGAAAATTCTCTGGACACTCTAGATGAATAATTATCAAAAAAAAGTTGAACTTTTGCATGTAGATGGCTGTAATAGGGTCATTTAGAAAAGGGGCGTGGCAAAAAACACTAAAAAGCCTATAAATCCTAAATGAAAACTCAGAACTTCACAAAAATTGGTGAGCATATGTGACATAACATCATTAACAAGCATGCCAATTTTTATGGAGATCGGACGATAGGTGGCGCTATAACTGCTAAAAAGCTTTAAAACCATATATTTCCTATGGTATTTCCTGTAAATGGTCTTTTGCATCTATTATGTCAGTAGTTACATGCTTGCTAAATAAAACTTAATCAATTTTGATGCTTTTGTGCTTAAAGGCCTTAACTGCTTGAACCCCGATAAATGCTGCTTGCAGCTTTAATTATTATTATTTTTCCGCCATAAAACGCATCGTGCAGCCCAAACCGTAAGACCTAGAGACTTGAAACTTTGCCAGATGGTAGTACTATTGCTCGCTACTCAGATACACGGACTCAGCCCAATCGGCCCATAGGTGGCGCTATAGCAATCAAAAGCGCGAAACTGCTCAGAACTCCCAGACCGTAAGGCGTAGCTTCAAGTGTCTTATATCATTGAAATCCAGAGCTCCTGAAGAAAAAAACGTATATCTCCGATTTCATTTCCGCCATGATAGATTTTTCGCCATTTTGAATTTTGTCAAAAAACTACTTTTGCAAACTAGTCCCTGGTTTTTCGCCCGATCGGAACCAAACCAGTGCAGAATTGTTCTCTGGAGTCTGAAGATCAATAATTATTGAAAAAACGTTGAAATTTCGATTCATGGTACCTAGGGGGTGCAAAATTAACGTTGTGGGAGGAGCCTATTTTACTAAAATGGCTATAACTCAAGAAGTAATTAAGTAAACTTCACCAAACTTGGTACACATGTGTAAGAGGCCACTCTGAGGTCACAGTAAAAAAAAATTGCGTCAATTGGCCACATGGTGGCGCTATAAAAAAAAAAAAACGTATAGACACCTGACCGTTTTTCCGAATGACTTGAAATTTGGTATGCAGTGTCTTGGCCCAAGGGGCCATGTATGTGTAAATGGATATTGGCGTATCTCGAAAAACATGGCCGCCATTGGCCAATGAGGTTTGAGCACCGTTAACGAAGTCCGATCGGAGCGAAACTCGGTGGGCATGTTCGGCTCAAGCCCCTAGAGGTCTGTAACAATTTTGAAAGAAATCGGCCACTAGTTGGCGCTAACGAGTTTTAAGGCTCTGTAATCACGTGGTGTTACACTTATTGTCACAAAATGCATATCATTTGATAGATCTCCTCATGCTAAACAACTTTGCCTCAAGAACCATTGCTGTCAATCAAACCGTTCATTAAATATTCATGAATATGTTAAAAACCTACTTTTGCGAACTAGTCCCTGGTTTTTCGCCCGATCGGAACCAGACCAGTCTAGGACAATTCTCTGGACTCTCTAGATAAATAATTATCGAAAAAAAGTTGAACTTTTGCATTTGCCTGGCTGTAACAGGGTAATTTACAAAAGGGGCGTGGCAAAATACACTAAAATGCCTATAAATCATAAATGAAAACTCAGAACTTCACAAAAATTGGTGAGCATATATGACATAACATCATTAACAAGCATGCCAAATTTTATGGAGATCGGACCAAAGGTGGCGCTATAACTGTTAAAAAGCTTTAAAACCATATATTTCCCATGGTAAACTGCCTGTATTGGCTGTAAATGGTCTTTTCCGTCTATTATGTCAATTGTTAAATGCCTGCTAAATAAAACTTAATGTCTTTTGATGCTTGTGTGCTTAAAGGCCTTAAAGGCCTTAACTGCTTGAACCCCGATAAATGCTGCTTGCAGCTTTAATTATTATTATTATTATTAGGGGTTCAAGCATGAAATGCTGAAACCCTATTGTAATTGTGCTGATTTTTAGGGGTTCAAGCACGAAGTGCTGAAACCCTATTGTAATTGTACTGATTTTTATTATTATTATTATTATTATTATTATTATTATTATTATTATTTTTCTTCTGCCGTAAAACTCATCGTGCAGCCCAAACCGTAAGAGCTGGAGCTTTGAAACTTTGCCAGATGGTAGTACAAAAATCGAGGAGAGGTTCAGAGAATATGAGCCCAATTGGCCCATAGGTGGCGCTATAGCAACCAAAAGCGCGAAACTGCTCATAACTCCTAGACCGTATGACGTAGACTCAAGTGTCTTATATCACTGGAACGATGGACACCTGAAGGTCAAAACGTATATCTCCGATTTCATTTCCTGTATGCAAATTGTCCGCCATTTTGAAATTAGTTAAAAACCTACTTTTGCAAACTAGTCCTAGGTTTTTTGTCCAATTGGATCCAAAACAGTGCAGAAATGTTCTCTGGAGTCTGAATATCAATAATTATCGAAAAAAAGTCGAAATTTCGATTCCTGATCGCCAGGGGGTGATAAATTAATGTTGTAGGAGGAGCCTATTTTACTAAAATGGCTATAACTCAAGAATGAAATTAGATATCTTCACCAAACTTGGTGCACATGTGTATGAGTTCAATCTGGGGTCACAGTAAAAAAATCGCGACGATTGATCACTAGGTGGCGCTATAACATGAAAAAAACATGAAAACGGCTATGACCATGTGACCGTTAGTCCGATTGACTTGAAAATTGGTATGCAGTGTCTTGGTCCAAGGTGCCATGTATGTCTATGAGGACATTGGCGTATCTCGAAAAACATGGCCGCCATCGACCAATGAAATTTGAGCACCTATTAGACAAGGTTAACGGAGGCCGATCGGAACGAAACTCGATGGGCATGTTCGACTCATGGCCCTAGAGGTCTGTAAGAGTTTTGAAAGAAATCGGCCACTAGTTGGCGCTAACGAGTTTTATGGCTCTGTAATCACGTGGTGTTACACTTATCGTCACAAAATGCATATCAACTGGTAGATCTGCTCATGGTGAACAACTTTGCCTCAAGAACTAATGCTGTCAATTAAACCGTTTATTAAATATTCGTAATTATGTTAAAAACCTACTTTTGCAAACTTGTCCTAGGTTTTTCGCCCGATCGAAACCAGACCAGTCTAGGACAATTCTCTGGACACTCTAGATCAATAATTATCAAAAAAAAGTTGAACTTTTGCATGTAGATGGCTGTAATAGGGTCATTTAGAAAAGGGGCGTGGCAAAAAAACACTAAAAAGCCTATAAATCCTAAATGAAAACTCAGAACTTCACAAAAATTGGTGAGCATATGTGACATAACATCATTAACAAGCATGCCAATTTTTATGGAGATCGGACCATAGGTGGTGCTATAACTGCTAAAAAGCTTTAAAACCATATATTTCCTATGGTATTTCCTGTAAATGGTCTTTTCCATCTATTATGTCAGTAGTTACATGCTTGCTAAATAAAACTTAATCACTTTTGATGCTTTTGTGCTTAAAGGCCTTAACTGCTTGAACCCCGATAAATGCTGCTTGCAGCTTTAATTATTATTATTATTATTATTAGGGGTTCAAGCACGAAGTGCTGAAACCCTATTGTAATTGTAAGGATTTTTATTATTATTCTTCTGCCGTAAAACGCATCGTGCAGCCCAAACCGTAAGTGCTGGAGACTTGAAACTTTGCCAGATGGTAGTACAAAAATCGAGGAAAGGTTGACAAAGTATGACCCCGATTGGCCCATAGGTGGCGCTATAGCAAGCAAAAGTATGAAATCGCTAATAACTCCTAGACGGTTTGTCATAGACTCAAGTGTCTTATATCACTGTAATCCTTGGCTCAAGACGGACAAAACGTATATCTCCGATTTCATTTCCGCCTGGGAAAATTTTCCGCCATTTTGAATTTTGTCAAAAACCTACTTTTGCGAACTAGTCCTAGGTTTTTCGTCCGATCGGAACCAAACCAGTGCAGAAATGTTCTGTGGAGTCTGATTATCAAGAATTATCGAAAAAAAGTTGAAATTTCGATTCATGGTCGCTAAGGGACGCCAAAACGTATGTTGTGGGAGGAGCCTATTTTACTAAAACGGCTATAACTCGAGAAGTAAATGAGGTATCTTCACCAAACTCGGTACAGATGTGTAAGAGTTCAATTTGAGGTCACAGTAAAAAAATCGCGACGATTGAACACTAGGTGGCGCTATAACTTGAAAAAAACATGAAAAGGGCTATAACCACCTGACCGTTAGTCCGATTGACTTGAAAATTGGTATGCAGTGTCTTGGTCCAAGGTGCTATGTATGTCTATGAGGACATTGGCGTATCTCAAAAAACATGGCCGCCATCGGCCAATGAAGTTTGAGCACCTATTAGACAAGGTAAACGGAGGCTGATCGGAACGAAACTCGATGGGCATGTTCGACTCATGGCCTAAGAGGTCTGTAAGAATTTTGAAAGAAATCGGCCACTAGTTGGCGCTAACGAGATTTTTTGGTCCTGTAATCATGTGGTGTTGCACACATCCACAAAATATGCATATCATTTGATAGATCTCCTCATCCCAAACAACTTTGCCTCAAGAACCACTGCTGTCAATCAAACCGTTCATTAAATATTCGCGAACATGTTAAAAACCTACTTTTGCGAACTAGTCCTAGGTTTTTCGCCCGATCGGAACCAAACCAGTCTAGGACAATTCTCTGGACTCTCTAGATCAATAATTATCAAAAAAAGGTTGAACTTTTGCATTTGGATGGCTATAATAGGCTCATTTAAAAAAGGGGTGTGGCAAAATACACTAAAAAGCCTATAAATCCTGAATAAAAACTCAGAACTTCACAAAAATTGGTGAGCATATGTGACATAACATCATTAAGAAGCATGCCTAATTTCATGGAGATCGGAAGATAGTTGGCGCTATAACTGTTCAAAAGCTTTAAAACCATATAATTCCTATGGTACATTGCCTGTATTGGCTGTAAATGGTCTTTTCCATCTATTATGTCAGTCGTTACATGCTTGCTAAATAAAACTTAATAACTTTTGATGCTTTTGTGCTTAAAGGCCTTAAAGGCCTTAATTGCTTGAACCCCGATAAATGCTGCTTGCAGCTTTAATTAGGGGTTCAAGCACGAAGTGCTGAAACCCTATTGTAATTGTACTGATTTTTAGGGGTTCAAGCACGAAGTGCTGAAACCCTATTGTAATTGTACTGATTTTTATTATTATTATTATTATTATTAGGGGTTCAAGCACGAAGTGCTGAAACCCTATTGTAATTGTAAGGATTTTTATTATTATTATTTTTCTTCTGCCGTAAAACGCATCGTGCAGCCCAAACCGTAAGTGCTAGAGACTTGAAACTTTGCCATATGGTAGTACAAAAATCGAGGAGAGGTTATCAAAATATGAGCCAGATTGGCCAATAGGTGGCGCTACAGTGCAAAAACCAAAAAAATGGCATATTTTTGCTTAAATCTCACCAACCCTTTGTCACAGACTCAAGTGTCTTATATCATTGGAATCCTTGGCTCAAGCCGAACAAAAAAGGCCTCAAGGATTTCCTTTCCGGTATGCAAATTTTCCGCCATTTTGGATTTTGTCCGAAACCTACTTTTGCGAACTAGTCCTAGGTTTTTTGTCCGATCGGAACCAAACAAGTGCAGAAATGTTCTCTGGAGTCTGATGATCAATAATTATTAAAAAAAAGTTTAAATTTTGATTCACGGTCGCTAAGGGGCGCCAAAACGTTCGAAGGAGGCGGAGCTAGTTTTACTAAAATGGCTATAACTCCAGAAGTACATGAGTTATCTTCACCAAACTTGGTACACATGTGTAAGAGGTCAATCTAAGGTCACAGTAAAGAAATCGCGGTGATTAGCCACATGGTGGCGCTATAACATAAAAAAAACATAAAACAGGCTATAACCACCTGACCGTTTGTCCGATTGACTTGAAAATTGGTATGCAGTGTCTTGGTCCAAGGTGCCATGTATGTCTATGAGGACATTGGTGTATCTCGAAAAACATGGCCGCCATCGGCCAATGAAGTTTGAGCACCTATTAGACAAGGTTAACGGAGGCCAATCAGAACGAAACTCAGTGGGCATGTTCGGCTCAAGCCCCTAGAGGTCTGTAAGAATTTTGAAAGAAATCGGCCACTAGTTGGCGCTAACGAGTTTAATGGCTCTGTAATCACGTGGTGTTACACTTATTGTCAAAAAATGCATATCATTTGATAGATCTGCTCATGCTGAACAACTTTGCCTCAAGAACTATTGCTGTCAATCAAACCGTTCATTAAATATTCGTAATTATGTTAAAAACCTACTTTTGCGAACTAGTCCCTGGTTTTTCGCCCGATCGGAACCAGACCAGTCTAGGACAATTCTCTGGACTCTCTAGATCAATAATTATCAAAAAAAAGTTGAACTTTTGCATTTGGATGGCTTTAATAGGGTCATTTATAAAATGGGCGTGGCAAAATAAATAAAAAAACCTATAAATCATAAATAAAAACTCAGAACTTCACAAAAATTGGTGAACATATGTGAAATAACATCATTAACAAGCATGCCAAATTTTATGGTGATCGGACCAAAGGTGGCGCTATAACTGTTAAAAAGCTTTAAAACCATATATTTCCTATGGTAAATGGTCTTTTTCATCTATTATGTCAGTAGTTACATGCTTGCTAAATAAATCTTAATAACTTTTGATGCTTTTATGCTTAAAGGCCTTAAAGGCCTTAATTGCTTGAACCCCGATAAATGCTGCTTGCAGCTTTAATTAGGGGTTCAAGCACGAAGTGCTGAAACCCTATTGTAATTGTAAGGATTTTTATTAGGGGTTCAAGCACGAAGTGCTGAAACCCTATTGTAATTGTACTGATTTTTATTATTATTATTATTATTATTATTATTATTATTATTATTATTTTTCTTCTGCCGTAAAACTCATCGTGCAGCCCAAACCGTAAGAGCTGGAGCTTTGAAACTTTGCCAGATGGTAGTACAAAAATCGAGGAGAGGTTCAGAGAATATGACCCCAATTGGCCCATAGGTGGCGCTATAGCAACCAAAAGCGCGAAACTGCTCATAACTCCTAGACCGTATGACGTAGACTCAAGTGTCTTATATCACTGGAAAGCTGGAAACCTGAAGGTCAAAACGTATATCTCCGATTTCATTTCCGGTATGTAAATTGTCCGCCATTTTGAATTTAGTTAAAAACCTACTTTTGCGAACTAGTCCTAGGTTTTTTGTCCAATCGGATCCAAAACAGTGCAGAAATGTTCTCTGGAGTCTGAATATCAATAATTATCGAAAAAAAGTCGAAATTTCGATTCCTGATCGCCAGGGGGTGATAAATTAATGTTGTAGGAGGAGCCTATTTTACTAAAATGGCTATAACTCGAGAATGAAATTAGATATCTTCACCAAACTTGGTGCACATGTGTATGAGTTCAATCTGGGGTCACAGTAAAAAAATCGCGACGATTGATCACTAGGTGGCGCTATAACATGAAAAAAACATGAAAACGGCTATGACCACGTGACCGTTAGTCCGATTGACTTGAAAATTGGTATGCAGTGTCTTGGTCCAAGGTGCCATGTATGTCTATGAGGACATTGGCGTATCTCCAAAAACATGGCCGCCATCGACCAATGAAATTTGAGCACCTATTAGACAAGGTTAACGGAGGCCGATCGGAACGAAACTCGATGGGCATGTTCGACTCATGGCCCTAGAGGTCTGTAAGAGTTTTGAAAGAAATCGGCCACTAGTTGGCGCTAACGAGTTTTATGGCTCTGTAATCACGTGGTGTTACACTTATCGTCACAAAATGCATATCAACTGATAGATCTGCTCATGCTGAACAACTTTGCCTCAAGAACTAATGCTGTCAATTAAACCGTTTATTAAATATTCGTAATTATGTTAAAAACCTACTTTTGCAAACTAGTCCTAGGTTTTTCGCCCGATCGAAACCAGACCAGTCTAGGACAATTCTCTGGACACTCTAGATCAATAATTATCAAAAAAAAGTTGAACTTTTGCATGTAGATGGCTGTAATAGGGTCATTTAGAAAAGGGGCGTGGCAAAAAAACACTAAAAAGCCTATAAATCCTAAATGAAAACTCAGAACTTCACAAAAATTGGTGAGCATATGTGACATAACATCATTAACAAGCATGCCAATTTTTATGGAGATCGGACCATAGGTGGCGCTATAACTACTAAAAAGCTTTAAAACCATATATTTCCTATGGTATTTCCTGTAAAGGGTCTTTTCCATCTATTATGTCAGTAGTTACATGCTTGCTAAATAAAACTTAATCACTTTTGATGCTTTTGTGCTTAAAGGCCTTAACTGCTTGAACCCCGATAAATGCTGCTTGCAGCTTTAATTATTATTATTTTTCTTCTGCCGTAAAACGCATCGTGCAGCCCAAACCGTAAGTGCTAGAGACTTGAAACTTTGCCATATGGTAGTACAAAAATCGAGGAGAGGTTATCAAAATATGAGCCAGATTGGCCAATAGGTGGCGCTACAGTGCAAAAACCAAAAAAATGGCATATTTTTGCTTAAATCTCACCAACCCTTTGTCACAGACTCAAGTGTCTTATATCATTGGAATCCTTGGCTCAAGCCGAACAAAAAAGGCCTCAAGGATTTCCTTTCCGGTATGCAAATTTTCCGCCATTTTGGATTTTGTCCAAAACCTACTTTTGCGAACTAGTCCTAGGTTTTTTGTCCGATCGGAACCAAACAAGTGCAGAAATGTTCTCTGGAGTCTGAATATCAATAATTATTAAAAAAAAGTTTAAATTTTGATTCACGGTCGCTAAGGGGCGCCAAAACGTTCGAAGGAGGCGGAGCTAGTTTTACTAAAATGGCTATAACTCCAGAAGTAAATGAGTTATCTTCACCAAACTTGGTACACATGTGTAAGAGGTCATTCTAAGGTCACAGTAAAGAAATCGCGGTGATTAGCCACATGGTGGCGCTATAACATTAAAAAAACATAAAACAGGCTATAACCACCTGACCGTTTGTCCGATTGACTTGAAAATTGGTATGCAGTGTCTTGGTCCAAGGTGCCATGTATGTCTATGAGGACATTGGTGTATCTCGAAAAACATGGCCGCCATCGGCCAATGAAGTTTGAGCACCTATTAGACAAGGTTAACGGAGGCCAATCAGAACGAAACTCAGTGGGCATGTTCGGCTCAAGCCCCTAGAGGTCTGTAAGAATTTTGAAAGAAATCGGCCACTAGTTGGCGCTAACGAGTTTAATGGCTCTGTAATCACGTGGTGTTACACTTATTGTCACAAAATGCATATCATTTGATAGATCTGCTCATGCTGAACAACTTTGCCTCAAGAACTATTGCTGTCAATCAAACCGTTCATTAAATATTCGTAATTATGTTAGAAACCTACTTTTGCGAACTAGTCCCTGGTTTTTCGCCCGATCGGAACCAGACCAGTCTAGGACAATTATCTGGACTCTCTAGATCAATAATTATCAAAAAAAAGTTGAACTTTTGCATTTGGATGGCTGTAATAGGGTCATTTATAAAATGGGCGGGGCAAAATAAATAAAAAAACCTATAAATCATAAATAAAAACTCAGAACTTCACAAACATTGGTGAACATATGTGAAATAACATCATTAACAAGCATGCCAAATTTTATGGAGATCAGACCAAAGGTGGCGCTATAACTGTTAAAAAGCTTTAAAACCATATATATTATTTCCTAGGATAAATGGTCTTTTTCATCTATTATGTCAGTAGTTACATGCTTGCTAAATAAATCTTAATAACTTTTGATGCTTTTATGCTTAAAGGCCTTAAAGGCCTTAATTGCTTGAACCCCGATAAATGCTGCTTGCAGCTTTAATTATTATTATTATTAGGGGTTCAAGCACGAAGTGCTGAAACCCTATTGTTATTGTAAGGATTTTTATTATTATTATTATTTTCCCCTAAAACGCATCGTGCAGACCAAACCGTAAGAGCTGGAACCTTGAAAGTTGGCCAAATGGTAGTCCTCAATTTGGGGAGAACGTATCAAAGTATGACCTCGATTGGCCCATAGGTGGCGCTATAGCGACCAAAAGCGCAAAACTGCTCAGAACTCCTAGAACGTATGTCGTAGACTCAAGTGTCTTATATCATTGGAAAGCTGGACGCCTGACGAACAAAACGTATATCTCCGATTTCATTTCCGCCATGATAGATTTTCCGCCATTTTGAATTTTGTCAAAAACCTACTTTTGCGAACTAGTCCCTGGTTTTTCGCCCGATCGGAACCAAACCAGTGCAGAAATGTTCTCTAGAAACTGAAGATCAATAATTATCGAAAAAAAGTCGAAATTTCGATTCACGGTCGCTAAGGGGCGCCAAAACGTATGTTATGGGAGGGGCCTATTTTACTAAAATGGCTATAACTCCAGAAGTAAATGAGGTATCTTCACCAAACTCGGTACACATATGTATGAGCTCAATATGAGGTAACAGTAAAAAAATCGCGTCGATTGGCCACATGGTGGCGCTATAATATATAAAAAACATAAAACAGGCTTTAACCACCTGACCGTTAGTCCGATTGACTTGAAAATTGGTATGCAGTGTCTTGGTCCAAGGTGTCATGTATGTGTATGAGGACATTGGCGTATCTAAAAAAACATGGCCGCCATCGGCCAATGAAGTTTGAGCACCTATTAGACAAGGTTAACGGAGGCCGATCGGAACGAAACTCGGTGGGCATGTTCTACTCATGGCCCTAGAGGTCTGTAAGAATTTTAAAAGAAATCGGCCACTAGTTGGCGCTAACGAGTTTTATGGCTCTGTAATCACGTGGTGTTACACTTATTGTCACAAAATGCATACCATTTGATAGATCTCCTCTTGTTGAACAACTTTGCCTCAAGAACCATTGCTGTCAATCAAACCGTTCATTAAATATTTGTAATTATGTTAAAAACGTACTTTTGCGAACTAGTCCCTGGTTTTTCGCCCGATCGGAACCAAACCAGTCTAGGACAATTCTATGGACTCTCTAGGTCAATAATTATCAAAAAAAAGTTGAACTTTTGCATTTTTCGCATGGCTATAACAGGGTCATTTAGAAAATGGGCGTGGTAAAATGTACTCAAAAGCCTATAAATCCTAAACGAAAACTCAGAACTTCACAAAAATTGATGAGCATATGTGTCATAACCTGCTAAAGAAGCATGGAAAATTTGATGAAGATCGGATCATAGTTGGCGCTATAACTGTTAAAACGCTTTAAAACCATATATTTCCTATGGTAAATTGCCTGTATTTGCTGTAAATGATGTCTTCTATCCTTTATCATATAATGTTCATATCATAATGTTCAAAACCAGTGCAGCACAATTCTCTGAACTCTCTAGATCAATAATTATCAGAAAAAAAGTTTAACTTCTTCAAAAGGTGATTTTATATGAATATAATGACATATTAAGCCAATAAGTGGTATTTTACTGCCCCCTGCTGTCATTTCATCATACTACTCCCTAATATTGTTATAAAATTCATATTTAGACTTTATAAAATCATTATTTTAACATTTACAATCACATTTTGTCAAAACTCATCTATTGAGTATTACTATTGACAATTGTGTTACACTGAGATATGGAAATGGACGAAAGTAAATGAATGAAATGAAACGAAAGTATAACGGCATTTAAGCCACGCCCCCGAATACAAATTCATTCATAACTCGAAAACGGAAAGTCGTTGCGCGCTCAAATTTTGATGGTGAGGACATCTCCGGGCTCTTGATCGAAACGTGTCGTCGCGGGCCTCGGGAGCGCTCCCCCCGCGCATCGCCAGTCCGCGGGACCCCCGATTTTGAACGACCATTACTCCCGACCCAGACCACCCCGAACATTGTGTGAGAGCTCGTTGGAAAGGTCCCGTCTTTGGCTAGCTTCGATTCAAATGTGGTGTTATTTGCCCTGGGCATTCCAGAGATAATAGCCCGAACAGATATGCCTTATAACAGCCATAACTCCCAGCCCCAATCGCCCAAAAACACCTTGATGGTCTCATTCAACAGGGCTCCTCAAGCACTATCTATGCTCTGAGTTTCAGAATTTTTCGCCTTTTGGTTCCTGAGATATAAGTAAAAAAACAAATTCCCATTCATTCATTCAAACACTTCAACTGTAAAATGTAAGCTATGATACCACTGTTGTCCACTAGAGGGAGCAGCAGGATTACGCATGATCTTTTAATTCGCTTTCAGTATTGGGAAATAAACAAATGCTTTAAGAAGCAATCTTTTTTATTATGATTTTTTTTTTTTTTATGATATTTGTATATATTTTATTTTTTTATTATGATTATGAACGGTTTGATTGACATTAGTGATTCTTGAGGCAAAGTTGTTCAAGATGAGGAGATGAAGATATTTTCACAATATCACATCCTAAAAACATTGAAAACATATTTGTCTTTGTGTGTGTGTGTGTGTGTGTGTGTGTGTGTGTGTGTGTGTGTGTGGATGTGTTTGTGTGTGTGTGTCTGTGTGTGTAAGCATGCTTAATGGAAAGAACATGGAGAAACTACTTTGTTTTACTGGTGGATAAAAAAAGTCTTTCAAATGAAAGTGAGTCAATTAGTGGTCTTCTACTATGGAAGCAGGACATTCTACTTAATAAAATATTTTCATCTGTGCTTTTGCATAAGTTTTTGGACTATATAAAATTATTGCATGAAAATCACCTATTATAACACAGTCATGTTTTGTCAAAGTTTATCACTTCATTTTTACTGAGCTCTCAGTTTGAACAATTCTGCCTCTCAGTGATTAATTTGAAATCTGAAAATGGTGTTATACAGAGGAGATTTGCAATTATCATTTTGTTACCTATCTTTTATTTTAAATATCTACATCTACAACAAAATGTGTGTGCATGTGTGTGTTCAAGCATGGTTAGTGTATTAAGTATTATTGTTTAAGTATTATTGTTTTCATTTACATTTTAACCACCAGAAGAAGAACACTCATTGGTTCATTCTGCTCACTAAAATATTATTTTTCATTTTTTTTTCCATTTGAAATATTGTTTAAACTTAATAAAATCATTAAAATAACATTTCAAATCATATTTTGTCTGTTTATAAATCCCACAGACTCACATTGGCTGCAATACTAATGTTTTTGTAAAACACAGACCTGATAGTCTAATCTGTGTGTATTGTGCATATATTATTGATATTATTACTATTGCAAATCATGTTATTATAACTCATATCTTAATAGAATATTATTTGTAATTTTAATTCTTTATTTCTTAATTGTTTTTTTATGATTACTACAGATATTATCACCAAAGATATCAACTACACCTTCACTTTTAGTATTGACATGCTGCACACACAGCACAATCACACACTCACTAATGCATTCAAATAAATGTAATCTTACTGTGCTACTTTATTTGTACATGATTAGAATGAACAGAAATCTAAGACTATTTTTCTTCTTTTGTTAAAGCCATTTCAGACTCCAAGTAAGCATTATATTACTAATCATCTATTTTAAAGGTGCCATACAATTGAAAACTGTATTTATCTTGGCATAGTTGAATGATAAGAGTTCTGGACATGGAACTGACATACCTTGAGCCTCAAACACCATTGTTTCCTCCTTCATGTGTAAATCTCCTGTTTGCAAAAGACCGCTGAAAAATGAGTGAATCCCACCATAACACCGACTGTGACGTTGGAGTCAGGATCATTAATATTTATACCCCCCAAATTTGCATTTCCCAGTCCATTTTCTAGGCCAGGCAGTGTTAATGTGGACCTGCACAGCCAAATCATCAGAAGATCTGCAGGTATTGTGAAGAAGCAAGCAAGGACAATAGTGAAAATGGCAGATCATGGATATAAATGTTATGTCTGAGGCTGTGCTGCGGATTTGAGAACTTTTCATTCCCTTCCCACAAAAGAGAACTGTCAACAGGCATGGTTGATGTTTACAACAGGATACCTCACCATTTTAATTCAAAGCTGTTAGTTTGCTCTTAACGGAGGCCGATCAGAACGAAACTCGGTGGGCATGTTCGACTCGTGGCCCTAGAGGTCTGTAAGAATTTTGAAAAATCAGCCACTAGTTGATGCTAACAGGTTTTACGGCTATGTAATCACGTGATGCATATCATTTGATAGATCTCCTCATACTGAACAACTTTGCCTCAAGAACTACTGCTGTCAATCAATTTGTTCATTAAATACTTGCGATTATGTTAAAAACCTACTTTTGCGAACTAGTCCTAGGTTTTTCGCCCGATCAGAAATATACCAGTGCAGTACAATTCTCTGGAAGCTCTAGATTATTAATTATATAAAAAACTTTAACTTTACCCATTGGGTAGCCATAACAGGATCATTTAGAAAATGGGTATGGCAAAAAACACTCAAAAGCCTGTAAATCCTAAACAAAAACTCTAAACTGCCTTATGTGCTTAAAGACCCTAAATGCTTGAACCCCGCTAAATGCTGCTTGCAGCTTTAATTAGGGGTTCAAGCACGAAGTGCTGAAACCCTATTGTAATTGTGCTGATTTTTATTATTATTATTATTAGGGGTTCAAGCACGAAGTGCTGAAACCCTATTGTAATTGTGCTGATTTTTATTATTATTAGGGGTTCAAGCACGAAGTGCTGAAACCCTATTGTAATTGTACTGATTTTTATTATTATTAGGGGTTCAAGCACGAAGTGCTGAAACCCTATTGTAATTGTACTGATTTTTATTATTATTATTATTATTATTATTATTATTATTTTTCTTCTGCCGTAAAACTCATCGTGCAGCCCAAACCGTAAGAGCTGGAGCTTTGAAACTTTGCCAGATGGTAGTACAAAAATCGAGGAGAGGTTCAGAGAATATGACCCCAATTGGCCCATAGGTGGCGCTATAGCAACCAAAAGCGCGAAACTGCTCATAACTCCTAGACCGTATGACGTAGACTCAAGTGTCTTATATCACTGGAAAGCTGGAAACCTGAAGGTCAAAACGTATATCTCCGATTTCATTTCCTGTATGCAAATTGTCCGCCATTTTGAATTTAGTTAAAAACCTACTTTTGCGAACTAGTCCTAGGTTTTTTGTCCAATTGGATCCAAAACAGTGCAGAAATGTTCTCTGGAGTCTGACTATCAATAATTATCGAAAAAAAGTCGAAATTTCGATTCCTGATCGCCAGGGGGTGATAAATTAATGTTGTGGGAGGAGCCTATTTTACTAAAATGGCTATAACTCGAGAAGGAAATTAGATATCTTCACCAAACTTGGTGCACATGTGTATGAGTTCAATCTGGGGTCACAGTAAAAAAATCGCGACGATTGATCACTAGGTGGCGCTATAACATGAAAAAAACATGAAAACGGCTATGACCACGTGACCGTTAGTCCGATTGACTTGAAAATTGGTATGCAGTGTCTTGGTCCAAGGTGCCATGTATGTCTATGAGGACATTGGCGTATCTCGAAAAACATGGCCGCCATCAACCAATGAAATTTGAGCACCTATTAGACAAGGTTAACGGAGGCCGATCGGAACGAAACTCGATGGGCATGTTCGACTCATGGCCCTAGAGGTCTGTAAGAGTTTTGAAAGAAATCGGCCACTAGTTGGCGCTAACGAGTTTTATGGCTCTGTAATCACGTGGTGTTACACTTATCGTCACAAAATGCATATCATCTGATAGATCTGCTCATGCTGAACAACTTTGCCTCAAGAACTAATGCTGTCAATTAAACCGGTTATTAAATATTCGTAATTATGTTATAAACCTACTTTTGCAAACTAGTCCTAGGTTTTTCGCCCGATCGAAACCAGACCAGTCTAGGACAATTCTCTGGACACTCTAGATCAATAATTATCAAAAAAAAAGTTGAACTTTTGCATGTAGATGGTTGTAATAGGGTCATTTAGAAAATGGGCGTGGCAATAAAACATTAAAAAGCCTATAAATCCTAAATGAAAACTCAGAACTTCACAAAAATTGGTGAGCATATGTGACATAACATCATTAACAAGCATGCCAATTTTCACGGAGATCGGACGATAGGTGGCGCTATAACTGCTAAAAAGCTTTAAAACCATATATTTCCTATGGTATTTCCTGTAAATGGTCTTTTCCATCTATTATGTCAGTAGTTACATGCTTGCTAAATAAAACTTAATCACTTTTGATGCTTTTGTGCTTAAAGGCCTTAACTGCTTGAACCCCGATAAATGCTGCTTGCAGCTTTAATTATTATTATTATTATTATTATTATTTTTCTTCTGCCGTAAAACTCATCGTGCAGCCCAAACCGTAAGAGCTGGAGCTTTGAAACTTTGCCAGATGGTAGTACAAAAATCGAGGAGAGGTTCAGAGAATATGACCCCAATTGGCCCATAGGTGGCGCTATAGCAACCAAAAGCGCGAAACTGCTCATAACTCCTAGACCGTATGACGTAGACTCAAGTGTCTTATATCACTGGAAAGCTGGAAACCTGAAGGTCAAAACGTATATCTCCGATTTCATTTCCGGTATGTAAATTGTCCGCCATTTTGAATTTAGTTAAAAACCTACTTTTGCGAACTAGTCCTAGGTTTTTTGTCCAATCGGATCCAAAACAGTGCAGAAATGTTCTCTGGAGTCTGAATATCAATAATTATCGAAAAAAAGTCGAAATTTCGATTCCTGATCGCCAGGGGGTGATAAATTAATGTTGTAGGAGGAGCCTATTTTACTAAAATGGCTATAACTCGAGAATGAAATTAGATATCTTCACCAAACTTGGTGCACATGTGTATGAGTTCAATCTGGGGTCACAGTAAAAAAATCGCGACGATTGATCACTAGGTGGCGCTATAACATGAAAAAAACATGAAAACGGCCATGACCACGTGACCGTTAGTCCGATTGACTTGAAAATTGGTATGCAGTGTCTTGGTCCAAGGTGCCATGTATGTTTATGAGGACATTGGCGTATCTCGAAAAACATGGCCGCCATCGACCAATGAAATTTGAGCACCTATTAGACAAGGTTAACGGAGGCCGATCGGAACGAAACTCGATGGGCATGTTCGACTCATGGCCCTAGAGGTCTGTAAGAGTTTTGAAAGAAATCGGCCACTAGTTGGCGCTAACGAGTTTTATGGCTCTGTAATCACGTGGTGTTATACTTATCGTCACAAAATGCATATCAACTGATAGATCTGCTCATGCTGAACAACTTTGCCTCAAGAACTAATGCTGTCAATTAAACCGTTTATTAAATATTCGTAATTATGTTAAAAACCTACTTTTGCAAACTAGTCCTAGGTTTTTCGCCCGATCGAAACCAGACCAGTCTAGGACAATTCTCTGGACACTCTAGATCAATAATTATCAAAAAAAAGTTGAACTTTTGCATGTAGATGGCTGTAATAGGGTCATTTAGAAAAGGGGCGTGGCAAAAAAACACTAAAAAGCCTATAAATCCTAAATGAAAACTCAGAACTTCACAAAAATTGGTGAGCATATGTGACATAACATCATTAACAAGCATGCCAATTTTTATGGAGATCGGACCATAGGTGGCGCTATAACTGTTAAAAAGCTTTAAAACCATATATTTCCTATGGTAAATGGTCTTTTTCATCTATTATGTCAGTAGTTACATGCTTGCTAAATAAATCTTAATAACTTTTGATGCTTTTATGCTTAAAGGCCTTAAAGGCCTTAATTGCTTGAACCCCGATAAATGCTGCTTGCAGCTTTAATTAGGGGTTCAAGCACGAAGTGCTGAAACCCTATTGTAATTGTACTGATTTTTATTATTAGGGGTTCAAGCACGAAGTGCTGAAACCCTATTGTAATTGTACTGATTTTTATTATTAGGGGTTCAAGCACGAAGTGCTGAAACCCTATTGTAATTGTGCTGATTTTTATTATTATTATTATTATTATTATTATTATTATTATTCCGCCGTAAAACGCATCGTGCAGCCCAAACCGTAAGAGCTGGAACTTTGAAACTTTGACAGATGGTAGTACAAAAATCGAGGAAAGGTTCAGAGATTATGACCCCGATTGGCCCATAGGTGGCGCTATAACAACCAAAAGCGCGAAACTGCTCATAACTCCTAGACCGTATGTCGTAGACTCAAGTGTCTTATATCATTGGAAAGCAGGACGCCTGACGAACAAAACGTATATCTCCGATTTCATTTCCGCCATGATAGATTTTCCGCCATTTTGAATTTTGTCAAAAATCTACTTTTGCGAACTAGTCCCTGGTTTTTTGCCCGATTGGAACCAAACTAGTGCAGAAATGTTCTCTGGAGACTGAATATCAATAATTATCGAAAAAAAGTGGAAATTTCGATTCACGGTCGCTAAGGGGCGCCAAAACGTACGTTGTGGGAGGGGCCTATTTTACTAAAATGGCTATAACTCCCGATGTAAATGAGGTATCTTCACCAAACTTGGTACACATGTGTATGAGCTTACTCTGGGGTCACAGTAAAAAAATCGCGACGATTGGCCTCATGGTGGCGCTATAAAATGAAAAAAACATAAAACAGGCTATAACCACCTGACCGTTAGTCCGATTGACTTGAAAATTGGTATGCAGTGTCTTGGTCCAAGGTGCCATGTATGTGTATGAGGACATTGGCGTATCTCAAAAAACATGGCCGCCATCGGCCAACGAAGTTTGAGCACCTATTAGACAAGGTTAACGGAGGCCGATCGGAACGAAACTCAATGGGCATGTTCGGCTCATGGCCCTAAAGGTCTGTAAGAATTTTGAAAGAAATCGGCCACTAGTTGGCGCTAACGAGTTTTACGGCTCTGTAATCACGTGGTGTTACAAATATCCACACAATATGCATATCATTTGATAGATCTCCTCATCCTGAACAACTTTGCCTCAAGAACCATTGCTGTCAATCAAACTGTTCATTAATTATTCATTAATATGTTAAAAACCTACTTTTGCGAACTAGTCCTAGGTTTTTTGCCCGATCGGAACCAGACCAGTCTAGGACAATTCTCTGGACTCTCTAGATCAATAATTATCGAAAAAAAGTTGAACTTTTGCATTTGGATGGCTGTAATAGGGTAATTTATAAAATGGGCGTGTCAAAATACATTAAAAAGCCTATAAATCCTAAATAAAAACTCAGAACTTCACAAAAATTGGTCAGCATATGTGACATAACATCATTAACAAGCATGAAAATTTCTATGGAGATCGGACGATAGGTGGCGCTATAACTGTTAAAAAGCTTTAAAATCATATATTTCCTATGGTAAACTGCCTGTATTGGCTGTAAATGGTCTTTTCCATCTCTGATCATATAATTTTCATATCATAATGTTCAAAACTAGTGCAATACAATTCTCTGGACTCACTAGATCAATAATTATCAGAAAAAGTATAACTTCTTCATTTGGATGGCTATAATAGTGTCACTTCAATATGTAGCCTTGACCAAGTGTCTCCAAAAGCCTATATCTCTTTAATAAAAACAAGTCAGAACATGTGACTCTTAAGAAGTATGAAAAATTTCAGACAGATCGGACAAAATTTGCCTCTATAACAGTTAAAAATGTAAAAAAATATATAACATGGCATATTAAGCCAATAAGTGGTATTGTACTGCCCCCTGCTGTCATTTCATCATACTACTCCCTAATATTGCTATATAATTCATATTTAGACTTTATAAAATCATTATTTTAACATTTACAATCACATTTTGTCAAAACTCATCTATTGAAGTATTACTATTGACAATTGTGTCACATTAATGAATGGAATCCAGAAACGAAAGTAAAAACGGAGGCCGCCATTTAGGCCACGCCCCCCCAGTACAAATTCACTCATAACTCGAAAACGGAAAGTCGCTGCGCGCTCAAATTTTGATGGTAAGGACGTCTCCGGGCTCTTGATCGAAACGTATGGTCGCGGGCCTCGGGAGCGCCCCCCCCCGCGGATCGTTAGTCCGCGGGACCCCGACTTTGAACGCCCGTAACTCCCGACCCAGACCACCCCGAACCTTGTGTGAGAGCTCGTTGGAAAGGGCGCGTCCTTGGCTAGCATCGATTCAAATGTGGTGTAATTTGCCCTGGGCATTCCAGAGATAAAAGCCCCAAAATAATATGCCTCATAACTCCCGGGCCCAATCGCCCAAAAACACTGCGATGGTCTCATTCAACAGGACTCCTCAAGCACTATCTATGCTCTGAGTTTCAGAATTTTTCGCCTTCTGGTTCCCGAGATATAAGTGAAAAACCAAATTCCCATTCATTCATTCAAACACTTCAACTGTAAGATGGAGACTGTAATTCCACTGTTGTCCACTAGAGGGAGCAGCAGGATTACGCATGATCTTTTAATTCGCTTTCAGTATTGGTAAATAAACAAATGCTTTAAGAAGCAATCTTTTTTTATGATGTTTTTTTATTTTATTATGATATTTGTATATATATATATATTTTTTTTTTATTATGATTATGAACGGTTTGATTGACATTAGTAATTCTTGAGTCAAAGTTGTTCAGGATGAGGAGATGAAGATATTTTCACAATATCACATCCTAAAAACATTGAAAACATTTGTCTTTGTGTGTGTGGATGTGTTTGTGTCTGTGTGTGTGTCTGTGTGTGTAAGCATGCTTAATGGAAAGAACATGGAGAAACTGCTTTGTTTTACTGGTGGATAAAAAAGTCTTTCAAATGAAAGTGAGTCAATTAGTGGTCTTCTACTGCCCTCTGCAGGACATTCTACTTAATAAAATATTTTCATCTGTGCTTTTGCATTAAGTTTTGGACTATATAAAATTACTTGCATGAAAATCACCTATTATAACACAATCATGTTTTGTCAAAGTTTATCACTTCATTTGTACTGAGCTCTCAGTTTGAACAATTCTGCCTCTCAGTGATTAATTTGAAATCTGAAAATGGTGTTATACAGAGGAGATTTGCAATTATCATTTTGTTACCTATCTTTTATTTTAAATATCTACATCTACAACAAAATGTGTGCATGTGTGTGTTCAAGCATGGTTAGTGTATTAAGTATTATTGTTTAAGTATTATTGTTTTCATTTACATTTTAACCACCAGAAGAAGAACACTCATTGGTTCATTCTACCCACTAAAATATTATTTTTCATTTTTTTTCCCATTTGAAATATTGTTTAAACTTAATAAAATCATTAAAATAACATTTCAAATCATATTTTGTCTGTTTATAAATCCCACAGACTCACATTGGCTGCAATACTAATGTTTTTGTAAAACACAGACCTGATAGTCTAAACTGTGTGTATTGTGCATATATTATTGATATTATTACTATTACAAATCATGTTATTGTAACTCATATCTTAATAGAATATTATTTGTAATTTTAATTCTTTATTTCTTAATTGTTTTTGTTTTTTATGATTACAGATATTATCACCAAAGATATCAACTACACCTTCACTTTTAGTATTGATAAGCTGCACACACAGCACAATCACACACTCACTAATGCATTCAAATAAATGTAATCTTACTGTGCTACTTTATTTGTACATGATTAGAATGAACAGAAATCTAAGAATATTTTTCTTCTTTTGTTAAAGCCATTTCAGACTGCAAGTAAGCATTACATTACTAATCATCTATTTTAAAGGTGCCATACAATTGAAAACTGTATTTATCTTGGCATAGTTGAATGATAAGAGTTCTGGACATGGAACTGACATACCGTGAGCCTCAAACACCATTGTTTTCTCCTTCATGTGTAAATCTCCTGTTTGCAAAAGACCGCTGAAAAATGAGTGAATCCCAGCATAACACTGACTGTGACGTTGGAGTCATATATGTCAGTGGTTAAATGCTTGCTAAATAAAACTTAATAACTTTTGATGCTTTTGTGCTTAAAGGTCTTAAAGGCCTTAACTGCTTGAACCCCGATAAATGCTGCTTGCAGCTTTAATTATTATTATTATTATTATTCTTCCGCCGTAAAACGCATCGTGCAGCCCAAACCGTAAGAGCTGGAACCTTGAAACTTTGCCAGATGGTAGTACAAAAATCGAGGAGAGGATCAGAGAATATGACCCCGATTGGCCCATAGGTGGCGCTATAGCAACCAAAAGCGCGAAACTGCTCATAACTCCTAGACCGTATGACGTAGACTCAAGTGTCTTATATCACTGGAAAGCTGGAAACCTGAAGGTCAAAACGTATATCTCCGATTTCATTTCCTGTATGCAAATTGTCCGCCATTTTGAATTTTGTTAAAAACCTACTTTTGCGAACTAGTCCTAGGTTTTTTGTCCAATTGGATCCAAACCAGTGCAGAAATGTTCTCTGGAGTCTGAATATCAATAATTATCGAAAAAAAGTCGAAATTTCGATTCCTGATTGCCAGGGGGTGATAAATTAATGTTGTGGGAGGAGCCTATTTTACTAAAATGGCTATAACTCGAGAAGGAAATTAGATATCTTCACCAAACTTGGTGCACATGTGTATGAGTTCAATCTGGGGTCACAGTAAAAAAATCGCGACGATTGAACACTAGGTGGCGCTATAACATGACAAAAACATGAAAACGGCTATGACCACGTGACCGTTAGTCCGATTGACTTGAAAATTGGTATGCAGTGTCTTGGTCCAAGGTGCCATGTATGTCTATGAGGACATTGGCGTATCTCGAAAAACATGGCCGCCATCGACCAATGAAATTTGAGCACCTATTAGACAAGGTTAACGGAGGCCGATCGGAACGAAACTCGATGGGCATGTTCAACTCATGGCCCTAGAGGTCTGTAAGAGTTTTGAAAGAAATCGGCCACTAGTTGGCGCTAACGAGTTTTATGGCTCTGTAATCACGTGGTATTACACTTATCGTCACAAAATGCATATCATCTGATAGATCTGCTCATGCTGAACAACTTTGCCTCAAGAACTAATGCTGTCAATTAAACCGGTTATTAAATATTCGTAATTATGTTATAAACCTACTTTTGCAAACTAGTCCTAGGTTTTTCGCCCGATCGAAACCAGACCAGTCTAGGACAATTCTCTGGACACTCTAGATGAATAATTATCAAAAAAAGTTGAACTTTTGCATGTAGATGGCTGTAATAGGGTCATTTAGAAAATGGGCGTGGCAAAAAAACATTAAAAAGCCTATAAATCCTAAATGAAAACTCAGAACTTCACAAAAATTGGTGAGCATATGTGACATAACATCATTAACAAGCATGCCGATTTTCATGGAGATCGGACGATAGGTGGCGCTATAACTGCTAAAAAGCTTTAAAACCATATATTTCCTATGGTATTTCCTGTAAATGGTCTTTTTCATCTATTATGTCAGTAGTTACATTCTTGGTAAATAAAACTTAATCACTTTTGATGCTTTTGTGCTTAAAGGCCTTAACTGCTTGAACCCCGATAAATGCTGCTTGCAGCTTTAATTATTATTATTATTATTATTCTTCCGCCGTAAAACGCATCGTGCAGCCCAAACCGTAAGAGCTGGAACCTTGAAACTTTGCCAGATGGTAGTACAAAAATCGAGGAGAGGATCAGAGAATATGACCCCGATTGGCCCATAGGTGGCGCTATAGCAACCAAAAGCGCGAAACTGCTCATAACTCCTAGACCGTATGACGTAGACTCAAGTGTCTTATATCACTGGAAAGCTGGAAACCTGAAGGTCAAAACGTATATCTCCGATTTCATTTCCTGTATGCAAATTGTCCGCCATTTTGAATTTTGTTAAAAACCTACTTTTGCGAACTAGTCCTAGGTTTTTTGTCCAATTGGATCCAAAACAGTGCAGAAATGTTCTCTGGAGTCTGAATATCAATAATTATCGAAAAAAAGTCGAAATTTCGATTCCTGATTGCCAGGGGGTGATAAATTAATGTTGTGGGAGGAGCCTATTTTACTAAAATGGCTATAACTCGAGAAGGAAATTAGATATCTTCACCAAACTTGGTGCACATGTGTATGAGTTCAATCTGGGGTTACAGTAAAAAAATCGCGACGATTGAACACTAGGTGGCGCTATAACATGACAAAAACATGAAAACGGCTATGACCACGTGACCGTTAGTCCGATTGACTTGAAAATTGGTATGCAGTGTCTTGGTCCAAGGTGCCATGTATGTCTATGAGGACATTGGCGTATCTCGAAAAACATGGCCGCCATCGACCAATGAAATTTGAGCACCTATTAGACAAGGTTAACGGAGGCCGATCGGAACGAAACTCGATGGGCATGTTCGACTCATGGCCCTAGAGGTCTGTAAGAGTTTTGAAAGAAATCGGCCACTAGTTGGCGCTAACGAGTTTTATGGCTCTGTAATCACGTGGTATTACACTTATCGTCACAAAATGCATATCATCTGATAGATCTGCTCATGCTGAACAACTTTGCCTCAAGAACTAATGCTGTCAATTAAACCGGTTATTAAATATTCGTAATTATGTTATAAACCTACTTTTGCAAACTAGTCCTAGGTTTTTCGCCCGATCGAAACCAGACCAGTCTAGGACAATTCTCTGGACACTCTAGATGAATAATTATCAAAAAAAGTTGAACTTTTGCATGTAGATGGCTGTAATAGGGTCATTTAGAAAATGGGCGTGGCAAAAAAACATTAAAAAGCCTATAAATCCTAAATGAAAACTCAGAACTTCACAAAAATTGGTGAGCATATGTGACATAATATCATTAACAAGCATGCCGATTTTCATGGAGATCGGACGATAGGTGGCGCTATAACTGCTAAAAAGCTTTAAAACCATATATTTCCTATGGTATTTCCTGTAAATGGTCTTTTTCATCTATTATGTCAGTAGTTACATTCTTGGTAAATAAAACTTAATCACTTTTGATGCTTTTGTGCTTAAAGGCCTTAACTGCTTGAACCCCGATAAATGCTGCTTGCAGCTTTAATTATTATTATTATTATTATTTTTCTTCTGCCGTAAAACTCATCGTGCAGCCCAAACCGTAAGAGCTGGAGCTTTGAAACTTTGCCAGATGGTAGTACAAAAATCGAGGAGAGGTTCAGAGAATATGACCCCAATTGGCCCATAGGTGGCGCTATAGCAACCAAAAGCGCGAAACTGCTCATAACTCCTAGACCGTATGACGTAGACTCAAGTGTCTTATATCACTGGAAAGCTGGACACCTGAAGGTCAAAACGTATATCTCCGATTTCATTTCCGGTATGTAAATTGTCCGCCATTTTGAATTTAGTTAAAAACCTACTTTTGCGAACTAGTCCTAGGTTTTTTGTCCAATCGGATCCAAAACAGTGCAGAAATGTTCTCTGGAGTCTGAATATCAATAATTATCGAAAAAAAGTCGAAATTTCGATTCCTGATCGCCAGGGGGTGATAAATTAATGTTGTAGGAGGAGCCTATTTTACTAAAATGGCTATAACTCGAGAATGAAATTAGATATCTTCACCAAACTTGGTGCACATGTGTATGAGTTCAATCTGGGGTCACAGTAAAAAAATCGCGACGATTGATCACTAGGTGGCGCTATAACATGAAAAAAACATGAAAACGGCTATGACCACGTGACCGTTAGTCCGATTGACTTGAAAATTGGTATGCAGAGTCTTGGTCCAAGGTGCCATGTATGTCTCTGAGGACATTGGCGTATCTCGAAAAACATGGCCGCCATCGACCAATGAAATTTGAGCACCTATTAGACAAGGTTAACGGAGGCCGATCGGAACGAAACTCGATGGGCATGTTCGACTCATGGCCCTAGAGGTCTGTAAGAGTTTTGAAAGAAATCGGCCACTAGTTGGCGCTAACGAGTTTTATGGCTCTGTAATCATGTGGTGTTACACTTATCGTCACAAAATGCATATCAACTGATAGATCTGCTCATGCTGAACAACTTTGCCTCAAGAACTAATGCTGTCAATTAAACCGTTTATTAAATATTCGTAATTATGTTAAAAACCTACTTTTGCAAACTAGTCCTAGGTTTTTCGCCCGATCGAAACCAGACCAGTCTAGGACAATTCTCTGGACACTCTAGATCAATAATTATCAAAAAAAAGTTGAACTTTTGCATGTAGATGGCTGTAATAGGGTCATTTAGAAAAGGGGCGTGGCAAAAAAACACTAAAAAGCCTATAAATCCTAAATGAAAACTCAGAACTTCACAAAAATTGGTGAGCATATGTGAAATAACATCATTAACAAGCATGCCAATTTTTATGGAGATCGGACCATAGGTGGCGCTATAACTGCTAAAAAGCTTTAAAACCATATATTTCCTATGGTATTTCCTGTAAATGGTCTTTTCCATCTATTATGTCAGTAGTTACATGCTTGCTAAATAAAACTTAATCACTTTTGATGCTTTTGTGCTTAAAGGCCTTAACTGCTTGAACCCCGATAAATGCTGCTTGCAGCTTTAATTATTATTATTATTATTATTTTTCTTCTGCCGTAAAACTCATCGTGCAGCCCAAACCGTAAGAGCTGGAGCTTTGAAACTTTGCCAGATGGTAGTACAAAAATCGAGGAGAGGTTCAGAGAATATGACCCCAATTGGCCCATAGGTGGCGCTATAGCAACCAAAAGCGCGAAACTGCTCATAACTCCTAGACCGTATGACGTAGACTCAAGTGTCTTATATCACTGGAAAGGAGGAAACCTGAAGGTCAAAACGTATATCTCCGATTTCATTTCCTGTATGCAAATTGTCCGCCATTTTGAATTTAGTTAAAAACCTACTTTTGCGAACTAGTCCTAGGTTTTTTGTCCAATTGGATCCAAAACAGTGCAGAAATGTTCTCTGGAGTCTGAATATCAATAATTATCGAAAAAAAGTCGAAATTTCGATTCCTGATCGCCAGGGGGTGATAAATTAATGTTGTGGGAGGAGCCTATTTTACTAAAATGGCTATAACTCGAGAATGAAATTAGATATCTTCACCAAACTTGGTGCACATGTGTATGAGTTCAATCTGGGGTCACAGTAAAAAAATCGCGACGATTGATCACTAGGTGGCGCTATAACATGAAAAAAACATGAAAACGGCTATGACCACGTGACCGTTAGTCCGATTGACTTGAAAATTGGTATGCAGTGTCTTGGTCCAAGGTACCATGTATGTCTATGAGGACATTGGCGTATCTCGAAAAACATGGCCGCCATCGACCAATGAAATTTGAGCACCTATTAGACAAGGTTAACGGAGGCCGATCGGAACGAAACTCGATGGGCATGTTCGACTCATGGCCCTAGAGGTCTGTAAGAGTTTTGAAAGAAATCGGCCACTAGTTGGCGCTAACGAGTTTTATGGCTCTGTAATCACGTGGTGTTACACTTATCGTCACAAAATGCATATCATCTGATAGATCTGCTCATGCTGAACAACTTTGCCTCAAGAACTAATGCTGTCAATTAAACCGTTTATTAAATATTCGTAATTATGTTAAAAACCTACTTTTGCAAACTAGTCCTAGGTTTTTCGCCCGATCGAAACCAGACCAGTCTAGGACAATTCTCTGGACACTCTAGATCAATAATTATCAAAAAAAAGTTGAACTTTTGCATGTAGATGGCTGTAATAGGGTCATTTAGAAAAGGGGCGTGGCAAAAAAACACTAAAAAGCCTATAAATCCTAAATGAAAACTCAGAACTTCACAAAAACTGGTGGGCATATGTGACATAACATCATTAACAAGCATGCCAATTTTTATGGAGATCGGACCATAGGTTGCGCTATAACTGCTAAAAAGCTTTAAAACCATATATTTCCTATGGTATTTCCTGTAAATGGTCTTTTCCATCTATTATGTCAGTAGTTACATGCTTGCTAAATAAAACTTAATCACTTTTGATGCTTTTGTGCTTAAAGGCCTTAACTGCTTGAACCCCGATAAATGCTGCTTGCAGCTTTAATTAGGGGTTCAAGCACGAAGTGCTGAAACCCTATTGTAATTGTACTGATTTTTATTAGGGGTTCAAGCACGAAGTGCTGAAACCCTATTGTAATTGTACTGATTTTTATTATTATTATTATTCTCCCCTAAAACGCATCGTGCAGACCAAACCGTAAGAGCTGGAACCTTGAAACTTGGCCAAATGGTAGTCCTCAATTTGGGGAGAACCTATCAAAGTATGACTCAGATTGGCCCATAGGTGGCGCTATAGCAACCAAAAGCGCAAAACTGCTCATAACTCCTAGACCGTATGTCCTAGACTCAAGTGTCCTATATCATTGGAAAGCTGGACGCCTGAAGGTCAAAACGTATATCTCCGATTTTATTTCAGGTATGCAAATTTTTCCGCCATTTTGAATTTTGTCAAAAACCTACTTTTGCAAACTAGTCCCTGGTTTTTCGCCCGATCGGAACCAAACCAGTGCAGAAATGTTCTTTGGAGTCTGAAGATCAATAATTATCGAAAAAAAGTCGAAATTTCGATTCCTGGTCGCTAGGGGGTGATAAATTAATGTTGTGGGAGGAGCCTATTTTACTAAAATGGCTATAACTCGAAAAGGAAATGAGATATCTTCACCAAACTTGGTGCACATGTGTATGAGTTCAATCTGGGGTCATAGTAAAAAAATTGCGACGATTGATCACTAGGTGGCGCTATAACATGAAAAAAACATGAAAACGGCCATGACCACGTGACCGTTAGTCCGATTGACTTGAAAATTGGTATGCAGTGTCTTGGTCCAAGGTGCCATGTATGTTTATGAGGACATTGGCGTATCTCGAAAAACATGGCCGCCATCGACCAATGAAATTTGAGCACCTATTAGACAAGGTTAACGGAGGCCGATCGGAACGAAACTCGATGGGCATGTTCGACTCATGGCCCTAGAGGTCTGTAAGAGTTTTGAAAGAAATCGGCCACTAGTTGGCGCTAACGAGTTTTATGGCTCTGTAATCACGTGGTGTTATACTTATCGTCACAAAATGCATATCAACTGATAGATCTGCTCATGCTGAACAACTTTGCCTCAAGAACTAATGCTGTCAATTAAACCGTTTATTAAATATTCGTAATTATGTTAAAAACCTACTTTTGCAAACTAGTCCTAGGTTTTTCGCCCGATCGAAACCAGACCAGTCTAGGACAATTCTCTGGACACTCTAGATCAATAATTATCAAAAAAAAGTTGAACTTTTGCATGTAGATGGCTGTAATAGGGTCATTTAGAAAAGGGGCGTGGCAAAAAAACACTAAAAAGCCTATAAATCCTAAATGAAAACTCAGAACTTCACAAAAATTGGTGAGCATATGTGACATAACATCATTAACAAGCATGCCAATTTTTATGGAGATCGGACCATAGGTGGCGCTATAACTGTTAAAAAGCTTTAAAACCATATATTTCCTATGGTAAATGGTCTTTTTCATCTATTATGTCAGTAGTTACATGCTTGCTAAATAAATCTTAATAACTTTTGATGCTTTTATGCTTAAAGGCCTTAAAGGCCTTAATTGCTTGAACCCCGATAAATGCTGCTTGCAGCTTTAATTAGGGGTTCAAGCACGAAGTGCTGAAACCCTATTGTAATTGTACTGATTTTTATTATTAGGGGTTCAAGCACGAAGTGCTGAAACCCTATTGTAATTGTAAGGATTTTTATTATTATTATTATTATTCTTCTCCGCTAAAACGCATCGTGCAGCCCAAACCGTAAGAGCTAGAGACTTGAAACTTGGCCACAAGGTAGTACAAAAATCGAGGAGAGGTTATCAAAGTATGAGCCCGATTGGCCAATAGGTGGCGCTATAGCGCAAAAAACAAAAAAAAATCACTATTTTGCTCATATCTCAATAACCATTTGTCTCAGCTTCAAGTGTCATACATCATTGGAATCCTTGGCTCAAGCCGAACAAGAAATATAGGAGGTATTTTATTTCCGGTATGCAAATTTTTCCGCCATTTTGGATTTTGTCCAAAACCTACTTTTGCGAACTAGTCCCTGGTTTTTCGCCCGATCGGAACCAAACCAGTGCAGAAATGTTCACAGTAGTCTGAATATCAATAATTATCGAAAAAAAGTTGAAATTTCGATTCACGGTCGCTAAGGGGCGCCAAAACGTTTGAAGAAGGCGGAGCCTATTTTACTAAAATGGCTATAACTCCAGAAGTAAATGAGGTATCTTCACCAAACTCGGTACACATGTGTAAGCGGTCAATCTGAGGTCACAGTAAAAAAATCGCGGCGATTGGCCACATGGTGGCGCTATAACATGAAAAAAACATAAAATGGGCTATAACCACCTGACCGTTAGTCCGATTGACTTGAAAATTGGTATGCAGTGTCTTGGTCCAAGGTGCCATGTATATCTATGAGGACATTAGTGTATCTCAAAAAACATGGCCGCCATCAGCCAATGAAGTTTGAGCACCTATTAGACAAGGTTAACAGAGGCCGATCGGAACGAAACTCGATGGGCATGTTCGACTCATGGCCCTAAAGGTCTGTAAGAATTTTGAATGAAATCGGCCACTAGTTGGCGCTAACGAGTTTTATGGCTCTGTAATCACGTGGTGTTACACTTATCGTCACAAAATGCATATCATTTGATAGATCTGCTCATCCTGAACAACTTTGCCTCTAGAACCATTGCTGTCAATCAAACTGTTCATTAAATATTCATGAATATGTTAAAAACCTACTTTTGCGAACTAGTCCCTGGTTTTTCGCCCGATCGGAACCAGACCAGTCTAGGACAATTCTCTGGACTCTCTAGATCAATAATTATCAAAAAAAAGTTGAACTTTTGCATTTGTATGGCTGTAATAGGGTCATTTATAAAATGGGCGTGGCAAAATACACTAAAAAGCCTATAAATCCTAAATGAAAACTCAAAACTTCACAAAAGTTGGTGAGCATATGTGACATGACATCATTAACAAGCATGCAACATTTTATGGAGATTGGACCAAAGGTGGCACTATAACTGTTAAAAAGCTTTAAAACCATATATTTCCTATGGTAAACTGTCTGTATTGGTGGTAAATGGTCTTTTCCATCTCTGATCATATAGTTCTCATATCATAATGTTCAAAACTAGTGCAATACAATTCTCTGGACTCACTAGGTCAATAATTGTCAGAAAAAGTTGAACTACTTCATTTGGATAGATATAATAGGTTCACTTCAAAATGTAGCCTTTACCAAGTGTCCCCGAAAGCCTATATCTCTTTAATGAATGACTCAGACCTTCTTAAAAAGCCAGTGAAATATCACTCTGAACATGCATGAAAATTTTCAGACCGATCGGACAAAATTTGCCTCTATAACAGTTAAAAAGGTGAAAATTATATGAATATAATGGCATATTAAGCCAATAAGTTGTATATTTTACTGCCCCCTGCTGTTTAAAATTTATAAAATCACTATTTTAACATTTACAATTACATTTAGTCAAAATCCGTCCGTTAAAGTATTAGTATTGACAGTTTTATCACATCATATATTTCAAATGTCTGTATCTAAAACATAATGTGTTTGTGTAGTCTTAGGTTTCTGAATAAATTCTGAATCTTCTGATTAATAGCTAACAAAGACTTTGTGAAATGTTTATAGACCATTCAAATATATTTTCATAATGACATATCCCAATAGCATTGAAAAAACAACAACAACATTTGTCTTCGTGTGTGTGTGTGTGTGTGTGTGTGTGTGTGTGTGTGTAAGCATGCATGATTGAGTTAACATGGAAAAACTGGTTTGCTTTAGTGCAGAAAACTGCTAAACTATAACTATATAGTTATAACTATAAATCCTAAACGAAAACTCAGAACTTAAATTGATGAGCATATGTGTCATAACCTGCTAAAGAAGCATGGAAAATTTTATGGAGATCGGACCATAGTTGGCGCTATAACTGTTAAAACGCTTTAAAACCATATATTTCCTATGGTAAATTGCCTGTATTTGCTGTAAATGGTGTCTTCTATCTATTATCGTATAATGTTCATATCATAATGTTCAAAACCAGTGCAGCACAATTCTCTGAACTCTCTAGATCAATAATTATCAGAAAAAAAGTTTAACTTCTTCAAAAGGTGATTTTATATGAATATAAAGACATATTAAGCCAATAAGTGGTATTTTACTGCCCCCTGCTGTCATTTCATCATACTACTCCCTAATATTGTTATACAATTCATATTTAGACTTTATAAAATCATTATTTTAACATTTACAATCACATTTTGTCAAAACTCATCTATTGAGTATTACTATTGACAATTGTGTTACACTGAGATATGGAAATGGACGAAAGTAAGTGAATGAAATGAAACGAAAGTATAACGGCATTTAAGCCACGCCCCCGAATACAAATTCATTCATAACTCGAAAACGGAAAGTCGTTGCGCGCTCAAATTTTGATGGTGAGGACCTCTCCGGGCTCTTGATCGAAACGGGTCGTCGCGGGCCTCGGGAGCGCGCCCCCCGCGCATCGCCAGCCCGCGGGACCCCCGATTTTGAACGGCCATTACTCCCGACCCAGACCACCCCGAACATTGTGTAAGAGCTTGTTGGAAAGGGCACGTCCTTGGCTAGCTTCGATTCAAATGTGGTGTTATCTGCCCTGGGCATTCCAGAGATAATAGCCCGAACAGATGTGCCTTATAACAGTCATAACTCCCAGCCCCAATCGCCCAAAAACACCTTGATGGTCTCATTCAACAGGGCTCCTCAAGCACTATCTATGCTCTGAGTTTCAGAATTTTTCGCCATTTGGTTCCTGAGATATAAGTAAAAAAACAAATTCCCATTCATTCAAACACTTCAACTGTAAAATGTAAGCTATAATACCACTGTTGTCCACTAGAGGGAGCAGCAGGATTACGCATGATCTTTTAATTCGCTTCAGTATTGGGAAATAAACAAATGCTTTAAGAAGCAATCTTTTTTATTATGATGTTTTTTTTTTTATTATGATATTTGTATATATTTTATTTTTTTATTATGATTATGAACGGTTTGATTGACATTAGTGATTCTTGAGGCAAAGTTGTTCAAGATGAGGAGATGAAGATATTTTCACAATATCACATCCTAAAAACATTGAAAACATATTTGTCTTTGTGTGTGTGTGGATGTGTTTGTGTTTGTGTGTGTGTCTGTCTGTGTAAGCATGCTTAATGGAAAGAACATGAAGAAACTGCTTTGTTTTACTGGTGGATAAAAAAGTCTTTCAAATGAAAGTGAGTCAATTAGTGGTCTTCTACTGCCCTCTGCAGGACATTCTACTTAATAAAATATTTTCATCTGTGATTTTGCATTAGTTTTTGGACTATATCAAATTACTTGCATGAAAATCACCTATTATAACACAGTCATGTTTTGTCAAAGTTTATCACTTCATTTTTACTAAGCTCTCAGTTTGAACAATTTTGCCTCTCAGTGATTAATTTGAAATCTGAAAATGGTGTTATACAGAGGAGATTTGCAATTATCATTTTGTTACCTATCTTTTATTTTAAATATCTCCATCTACAACAAAATGTGTGTGCATGTGTGTGTTCAAGCATGGTTAGTGTATTAAGTATTATTGTTTAAGTATTATTGTTTTCATTTACATTTTAACCACCAGAAAAAGAACACTCATTGGTTCATTCTGCTCACTAAAATATTATTTTAAATTTTTTTTTCCATTTGAAATATTGTTTAAACTTAATAAAATCATTAAAATAACATTTCAAATCATATTTTGTCTGTTTATAAATCCCACAGACTCACATTGGCTGCAATACTAATGTTTTTGTAAAACACAGACCTGATAGTCTAATCTGTGTGTATTGTGCATATATTATTGATATTATTACTATTGCAAATCATGTTATTGTAACTCATATCTTAATAGAATATTATTTGTAATTTTAATTCTTTATTTCTTAAGTGTTTTTTTTTATGATTACTACAGATATTATCACCAAAGATATCAACTACACCTTCACTTTTAGTATTGACACGCTGCACACACAGCACAATCACACACTCACTAATGCATTCAAATAAATGTAATCTTACTGTGCTACTTTATTTGTACATGATTAGAATGAACAGAAATCTAAGAATATTTTTCTTCTTTTGTTAAAGCCATTTCAGACTCCAAGTAAGCATTATATTACTAATCATCTATTTTAAAGGTGCCATACAATTGAAAACTGTATTTATCTTGGCATAGTTGAATGATAAGAGTTCTGGACATGGAACTGACATACCGTGAGCCTCAAACACCATTGTTTCCTCCTTCTTGTGTAAATCTCCTGTTTGCAAAAGACCGCTGAAAAATTAGTGAATCCCACCATAACACCGACTGTGACGTTGGAGTCAGGATCATTAATATTTATACCCCCCAAATTTGCATTTTCCAGTCCATGTTCTAGGCCAGGCAGTGTTAATGTGGACCTGCACAGCCGAATCATCAGAAGATCTGCAGGTATTGTGAAGAAGCAAGCAAGGACAATAGTGAAAATGGCAGATCATGGATATAAATGTTATGTCTGAGGCTGTGCTGTGGATTTGAGAACTTTTCATTCCCTTCCCACAAAAGAGAACTGTCAACAGGCATGGTTGATGTTTACAACAGGATACCTCACCATTTTAATTCAAAGCTGTTAGTTTGCTCTTAACGGAGGCCGATCAGAACGAAACTCGGTGGGCATGTTCGACTCGTGGCCCTAGAGGTCTGTAAGAATTTTGAAAAATCAGCCACTAGTTGACGCTAACAGGTTTTACGGCTATGTAATCACGTGATGCATATCATTTGATAGATCTCCTCATACTGAACAACTTTGCCTCAAGAACTACTGCTGTCAATCAATTTGTTCATTAAATACTTGCGATTATGTTAAAAACCTACTTTTGCGAACTAGTCCTAGGTTTTTCGCCCGATCGGAAATATACCAGTGCAGTACAATTCTCTGGAAGCTCTAGATTATTAATTATATAAAAAACTTTAACTTTACCCATTGGGTAGCCATAACAGGATCATTTAGAAAATGGGTATGGCAAAAAACACTCAAAAGCCTGTAAATCCTAAACAAAAACTCAGACAACTCACTAAACTGCCTTATGTGCTTAAAGACCCTAAATGCTTGAACCCCGCTAAATGCTGCTTGCAGCTTTAATTATTATTATTATTATTATTCTTCCGCCGTAAAACGCATCGTGCAGCCCAAACCGTAAGAGCTGGAACCTTGAAACTTTGCCAGATGGTAGTACAAAAATCGAGGAGAGGATCAGAGAATATGACCCCGATTGGCCCATAGGTGGCGCTATAGCAACCAAAAGCGCGAAACTGCTCATAACTCCTAGACCGTATGACGTAGACTCAAGTGTCTTATATCACTGGAAAGCTGGAAACCTGAAGGTCAAAACGTATATCTCCGATTTCATTTCCTGTATGCAAATTGTCCGCCATTTTGAATTTTGTTAAAAACCTACTTTTGCGAACTAGTCCTAGGTTTTTTGTCCAATTGGATCCAAAACAGTGCAGAAATGTTCTCTGGAGTCTGAATATCAATAATTATCGAAAAAAAGTCGAAATTTCGATTCCTGATTGCCAGGGGGTGATAAATTAATGTTGTGGGAGGAGCCTATTTTACTAAAATGGCTATAACTCGAGAAGGAAATTAGATATCTTCACCAAACTTGGTGCACATGTGTATGAGTTCAATCTGGGGTTACAGTAAAAAAATCGCGACGATTGAACACTAGGTGGCGCTATAACATGACAAAAACATGAAAACGGCTATGACCACGTGACCGTTAGTCCGATTGACTTGAAAATTGGTATGCAGTGTCTTGGTCCAAGGTGCCATGTATGTCTATGAGGACATTGGCGTATCTCGAAAAACATGGCCGCCATCGACCAATGAAATTTGAGCACCTATTAGACAAGGTTAACGGAGGCCGATCGGAACGAAACTCGATGGGCATGTTCGACTCATGGCCCTAGAGGTCTGTAAGAGTTTTGAAAGAAATCGGCCACTAGTTGGCGCTAACGAGTTTTATGGCTCTGTAATCACGTGGTATTACACTTATCGTCACAAAATGCATATCATCTGATAGATCTGCTCATGCTGAACAACTTTGCCTCAAGAACTAATGCTGTCAATTAAACCGGTTATTAAATATTCGTAATTATGTTATAAACCTACTTTTGCAAACTAGTCCTAGGTTTTTCGCCCGATCGAAACCAGACCAGTCTAGGACAATTCTCTGGACACTCTAGATGAATAATTATCAAAAAAAGTTGAACTTTTGCATGTAGATGGCTGTAATAGGGTCATTTAGAAAATGGGCGTGGCAAAAAAACATTAAAAAGCCTATAAATCCTAAATGAAAACTCAGAACTTCACAAAAATTGGTGAGCATATGTGACATAATATCATTAACAAGCATGCCGATTTTCATGGAGATCGGACGATAGGTGGCGCTATAACTGCTAAAAAGCTTTAAAACCATATATTTCCTATGGTATTTCCTGTAAATGGTCTTTTTCATCTATTATGTCAGTAGTTACATTCTTGGTAAATAAAACTTAATCACTTTTGATGCTTTTGTGCTTAAAGGCCTTAACTGCTTGAACCCCGATAAATGCTGCTTGCAGCTTTAATTATTATTATTATTATTATTTTTCTTCTGCCGTAAAACTCATCGTGCAGCCCAAACCGTAAGAGCTGGAGCTTTGAAACTTTGCCAGATGGTAGTACAAAAATCGAGGAGAGGTTCAGAGAATATGACCCCAATTGGCCCATAGGTGGCGCTATAGCAACCAAAAGCGCGAAACTGCTCATAACTCCTAGACCGTATGACGTAGACTCAAGTGTCTTATATCACTGGAAAGCTGGACACCTGAAGGTCAAAACGTATATCTCCGATTTCATTTCCGGTATGTAAATTGTCCGCCATTTTGAATTTAGTTAAAAACCTACTTTTGCGAACTAGTCCTAGGTTTTTTGTCCAATCGGATCCAAAACAGTGCAGAAATGTTCTCTGGAGTCTGAATATCAATAATTATCGAAAAAAAGTCGAAATTTCGATTCCTGATCGCCAGGGGGTGATAAATTAATGTTGTAGGAGGAGCCTATTTTACTAAAATGGCTATAACTCGAGAATGAAATTAGATATCTTCACCAAACTTGGTGCACATGTGTATGAGTTCAATCTGGGGTCACAGTAAAAAAATCGCGACGATTGATCACTAGGTGGCGCTATAACATGAAAAAAACATGAAAACGGCTATGACCACGTGACCGTTAGTCCGATTGACTTGAAAATTGGTATGCAGAGTCTTGGTCCAAGGTGCCATGTATGTCTCTGAGGACATTGGCGTATCTCGAAAAACATGGCCGCCATCGACCAATGAAATTTGAGCACCTATTAGACAAGGTTAACGGAGGCCGATCGGAACGAAACTCGATGGGCATGTTCGACTCATGGCCCTAGAGGTCTGTAAGAGTTTTGAAAGAAATCGGCCACTAGTTGGCGCTAACGAGTTTTATGGCTCTGTAATCATGTGGTGTTACACTTATCGTCACAAAATGCATATCAACTGATAGATCTGCTCATGCTGAACAACTTTGCCTCAAGAACTAATGCTGTCAATTAAACCGTTTATTAAATATTCGTAATTATGTTAAAAACCTACTTTTGCAAACTAGTCCTAGGTTTTTCGCCCGATCGAAACCAGACCAGTCTAGGACAATTCTCTGGACACTCTAGATCAATAATTATCAAAAAAAAGTTGAACTTTTGCATGTAGATGGCTGTAATAGGGTCATTTAGAAAAGGGGCGTGGCAAAAAAACACTAAAAAGCCTATAAATCCTAAATGAAAACTCAGAACTTCACAAAAATTGGTGAGCATATGTGAAATAACATCATTAACAAGCATGCCAATTTTTATGGAGATCGGACCATAGGTGGCGCTATAACTGCTAAAAAGCTTTAAAACCATATATTTCCTATGGTATTTCCTGTAAATGGTCTTTTCCATCTATTATGTCAGTAGTTACATGCTTGCTAAATAAAACTTAATCACTTTTGATGCTTTTGTGCTTAAAGGCCTTAACTGCTTGAACCCCGATAAATGCTGCTTGCAGCTTTAATTATTATTAGGGGTTCAAGCACGAAGTGCTGAAACCCTATTGTAATTGTACTGATTTTTATTATTATTATTATTATTATTATTATTATTATTTTTCTTCTGCCGTAAAACTCATCGTGCAGCCCAAACCGTAAGAGCTGGAGCTTTGAAACTTTGCCAGATGGTAGTACAAAAATCGAGGAGAGGTTCAGAGAATATGACCCCAATTGGCCCATAGGTGGCGCTATAGCAACCAAAAGCGCGAAACTGCTCATAACTCCTAGACCGTATGACGTAGACTCAAGTGTCTTATATCACTGGGAAGCTGGAAACCTGAAGGTCAAAACGTATATCTCCGATTTCATTTCCGGTATGTAAATTGTCCGCCATTTTGAATTTAGTTAAAAACCTACTTTTGCGAACTAGTCCTAGGTTTTTTGTCCAATCGGATCCAAAACAGTGCAGAAATGTTCTCTGGAGTCTGAATATCAATAATTATCGAAAAAAAGTCGAAATTTCGATTCCTGATCGCCAGGGGGTGATAAATTAATGTTGTAGGAGGAGCCTATTTTACTAAAATGGCTATAACTCGAGAATGAAATTAGATATCTTCACCAAACTTGGTGCACATGTGTATGAGTTCAATCTGGGGTCACAGTAAAAAAATCGCGACGATTGATCACTAGGTGGCGCTATAACATGAAAAAAACATGAAAACGGCTATGACCACGTGACCGTTAGTCCGATTGACTTGAAAATTGGTATGCAGTGTCTTGGTCCAAGGTGCCATGTATGTCTATGAGGACATTGGCGTATCTCGAAAAACATGGCCGCCATCGACCAATGAAATTTGAGCACCTATTAGACAAGGTTAACGGAGGCCGATCGGAACGAAACTCGATGGGCATGTTCGACTCATGGCCCTAGAGGTCTGTAAGAGTTTTGAAAGAAATCGGCCACTAGTTGGCGCTAACGAGTTTTATGGCTCTGTAATCACGTGGTGTTACACTTATCGTCACAAAATGCATATCAACTGATAGATCTGCTCATGCTGAACAACTTTGCCTCAAGAACTAATGCTGTCAATTAAACCGTTTATTAAATATTCGTAATTATGTTAAAAACCTACTTTTGCAAACTAGTCCTAGGTTTTTCGCCCGATCGAAACCAGACCAGTCTAGGACAATTCTCTGGACACTCTAGATCAATAATTATCAAAAAAAAGTTGAACTTTTGCATGTAGATGGCTGTAATAGGGTCATTTAGAAAAGGGGCGTGGCAAAAAAACACTAAAAAGCCTATAAATCCTAAATGAAAACTCAGAACTTCACAAAAATTGGTGAGCATATGTGACATAACATCATTAACAAGCATGCCAATTTTTATGGAGATCGGACCATAGGTGGCGCTATAACTGCTAAAAAGCTTTAAAACCATATATTTCCTATGGTATTTCCTGTAAATGGTCTTTTCCATCTATTATGTCAGTAGTTACATGCTTGCTAAATAAAACTTAATCACTTTTGATGCTTTTGTGCTTAAAGGCCTTAACTGCTTGAACCCCGATAAATGCTGCTTGCAGCTTTAATTATTATTATTATTTTTCTTCTGCCGTAAAACTCATCGTGCAGCCCAAACCGTAAGAGCTGGAGCTTTGAAACTTTGCCAGATGGTAGTACAAAAATCGAGGAGAGGTTCAGAGAATATGACCCCAATTGGCCCATAGGTGGCGCTATAGCAACCAAAAGCGCGAAACTGCTCATAACTCCTAGACCGTATGACGTAGACTCAAGTGTCTTATATCACTGGAAAGGAGGAAACCTGAAGGTCAAAACGTATATCTCCGATTTCATTTCCTGTATGCAAATTGTCCGCCATTTTGAATTTAGTTAAAAACCTACTTTTGCGAACTAGTCCTAGGTTTTTTGTCCAATTGGATCCAAAACAGTGCAGAAATGTTCTCTGGAGTCTGAATATCAATAATTATCGAAAAAAAGTCGAAATTTCGATTCCTGATCGCCAGGGGGTGATAAATTAATGTTGTGGGAGGAGCCTATTTTACTAAAATGGCTATAACTCGAGAATGAAATTAGATATCTTCACCAAACTTGGTGCACATGTGTATGAGTTCAATCTGGGGTCACAGTAAAAAAATCGCGACGATTGATCACTAGGTGGCGCTATAACATGAAAAAAACATGAAAACGGCTATGACCACGTGACCGTTAGTCCGATTGACTTGAAAATTGGTATGCAGTGTCTTGGTCCAAGGTACCATGTATGTCTATGAGGACATTGGCGTATCTCGAAAAACATGGCCGCCATCGACCAATGAAATTTGAGCACCTATTAGACAAGGTTAACGGAGGCCGATCGGAACGAAACTCGATGGGCATGTTCGACTCATGGCCCTAGAGGTCTGTAAGAGTTTTGAAAGAAATCGGCCACTAGTTGGCGCTAACGAGTTTTATGGCTCTGTAATCACGTGGTGTTACACTTATCGTCACAAAATGCATATCATCTGATAGATCTGCTCATGCTGAACAACTTTGCCTCAAGAACTAATGCTGTCAATTAAACCGTTTATTAAATATTCGTAATTATGTTAAAAACCTACTTTTGCAAACTAGTCCTAGGTTTTTCGCCCGATCGAAACCAGACCAGTCTAGGACAATTCTCTGGACACTCTAGATCAATAATTATCAAAAAAAAGTTGAACTTTTGCATGTAGATGGCTGTAATAGGGTCATTTAGAAAAGGGGCGTGGCAAAAAAACACTAAAAAGCCTATAAATCCTAAATGAAAACTCAGAACTTCACAAAAACTGGTGGGCATATGTGACATAACATCATTAACAAGCATGCCAATTTTTATGGAGATCGGACCATAGGTTGCGCTATAACTGCTAAAAAGCTTTAAAACCATATATTTCCTATGGTATTTCCTGTAAATGGTCTTTTCCATCTATTATGTCAGTAGTTACATGCTTGCTAAATAAAACTTAATCACTTTTGATGCTTTTGTGCTTAAAGGCCTTAACTGCTTGAACCCCGATAAATGCTGCTTGCAGCTTTAATTAGGGGTTCAAGCACGAAGTGCTGAAACCCTATTGTAATTGTACTGATTTTTATTAGGGGTTCAAGCACGAAGTGCTGAAACCCTATTGTAATTGTACTGATTTTTATTATTATTATTATTCTCCCCTAAAACGCATCGTGCAGACCAAACCGTAAGAGCTGGAACCTTGAAACTTGGCCAAATGGTAGTCCTCAATTTGGGGAGAACCTATCAAAGTATGACTCAGATTGGCCCATAGGTGGCGCTATAGCAACCAAAAGCGCAAAACTGCTCATAACTCCTAGACCGTATGTCCTAGACTCAAGTGTCCTATATCATTGGAAAGCTGGACGCCTGAAGGTCAAAACGTATATCTCCGATTTTATTTCAGGTATGCAAATTTTTCCGCCATTTTGAATTTTGTCAAAAACCTACTTTTGCAAACTAGTCCCTGGTTTTTCGCCCGATCGGAACCAAACCAGTGCAGAAATGTTCTTTGGAGTCTGAAGATCAATAATTATCGAAAAAAAGTCGAAATTTCGATTCCTGGTCGCTAGGGGGTGATAAATTAATGTTGTGGGAGGAGCCTATTTTACTAAAATGGCTATAACTCGAAAAGGAAATGAGATATCTTCACCAAACTTGGTGCACATGTGTATGAGTTCAATCTGGGGTCATAGTAAAAAAATTGCGACGATTGATCACTAGGTGGCGCTATAACATGAAAAAAACATGAAAAGGGCTATGACCACGTGACCGTTTGTCCGATTGACTTGAAAATTGGTATGCAGTGTCTTGGTCCAAGGTGCCATGTATGTCTATGAGGACATTGGCGTATCTCGAAAAACATGGCCGCCATCAACCAATGAAATTTGAGCACCTATTAGACAAGGCTAACGGAGGCCGATCGGAACGAAACTCGATGGGCATGTTCGACTCATGGCCCTAGAGGTCTGTAAGAGTTTTGAACGAAATCGGCCACTAGTTGGCGCTAACGAGTTTTATGGGTCTGTAATCACGTGGTGTTACACTTATCGTCACAAAATGCATATCATCTGATAGAACTGCTCATGCTGAACAACTTTGCCTCAAGAACTAATGCTGTCAATTAAACCGTTTATTAAATATTTGTAATTATGTTAAAAACCTACTTTTGTGAACTAGTCCTAGGTTTTTCGCCCGATCGAAACCAGACCAGTCTAGGACAATTCTCTGGACACTCTAGATCAATAATTATCAAAAAAAAGTTGAACTTTTGCATGTAGATGGCTGTAAGAGGGTCATTTAGAAAAGGGGCGTGGCAAAAAACACTAAAAAGCCTATAAATCCTAAATGAAAACTCAGAACTTCACAAAAATTGGTGAGCATATGTGACATAACATCATTAACAAGCATGCCAATTTTTATGAAGATCGGACGATAGGTGGCGCTATAACTGCTAAAAAGCTTTAAAACCATATATTTCCTATTGTATTTCCTGTAAATGGTCTTTTCCATCTATTATGTTAGTAGTTACATGCTTGCTAAATAAAAGTTAATCACTTTTGATGCTTTTGTGCTTAAAGGCCTTAACTGCTTGAACCCCGATAAATGCTGCTTGCAGCTTTAATTATTATTATTATTCTCCCCTAAAACGCATCGTGCAGACCAAACCGTAAGAGCTGGAACCTTGAAACTTGGCCAAATGGTAGTCCTCAATTTGGGGAGAACCTATCAAAGTATGACTCAGATTGGCCCATAGGTGGCGCTATAGCAACCAAAAGCGCGAAACTGCTCATAACTCCTAGACCGTATGTCCTAGACTCAAGTGTCCTATATCATTGGAAAGCTGGACGCCTGAAGGTCAAAACGTATATCTCCGATTTTATTTCAGGTATGCAAATTTTTCCGCCATTTTGAATTTTGTCAAAAACCTACTTTTGCGAACTAGTCCCTGGTTTTTCGCCCGATCGGAACCAAACCAGTGCAGAAATGTTCTTTGGAGTCGGAAGATCAATAATTATCGAAAAAAAGTCGAAATTTCGATTCCTGGTCGCTAGGGGGTGATAAATTAATGTTGTGGGAGGAGCCTATTTTACTAAAATGGCTATAACTCGAAAAGGAAATGAGATATCTTCACCAAACTTGGTGCACATGTGTATGAGTTCAATCTGGGGTCATAGTAAAAAAATTGCGACGATTGATCACTAGGTGGCGCTATAACATGAAAAAAACATGAAAAGGGCTATGACCACGTGACCGTTTGTCCGATTGACTTGAAAATTGGTATGCAGTGTCTTGGTCCAAGGTGCCATGTATGTCTATGAGGACATTGGCGTATCTCGAAAAACATGGCCGCCATCGACCAATGAAATTTGAGCACCTATTAGACAAGGCTAACGGAGGCCGATTGGAACGAAACTCGATGGGCATGTTCGACTCATGGCCCTAGAGGTCTGTAAGAGTTTTGAACGAAATCGGCCACTAGTTGGCGCTAACGAGTTTTATGGGTCTGTAATCACGTGGTGTTACACTTATCGTCACAAAATGCATATCATCTGATAGAACTGCTCATGCTGAACAACTTTGCCTCAAGAACTAATGCTGTCAATTAAACCGTTTATTAAATATTTGTAATTATGTTAAAAACCTACTTTTGCGAACTAGTCCTAGGTTTTTCGCCCGATCGAAACCAGACCAGTCTAGGACAATTCTCTGGACTCTCTAGATCAATAATTATCAAAAAAAAGTTGAACTTTTGCATTTGGATGGCTGTAATAGGGTAATTTATAAAATGGGCGTGTCAAAATACATTAAAAAGCCTATAAATCCTAAATAAAAACTCAGAACTTCACAAAAATTGGTGAGCATATGTGACATAACATCCTTAACAAGCATGCCAATTTTTATGAAGATCGGACGATAGGTGGCGCTATAACTGCTAAAAAGCTTTAAAACCATATATTTCCTATTGTATTTCCTGTAAATGGTCTTTTCCATCTATTATGTTAGTAGTTACATGCTTGCTAAATAAAAGTTAATCACTTTTGATGCTTTTGTGCTTAAAGGCCTTAACTGCTTGAACCCCGATAAATGCTGCTTGCAGCTTTAATTAGGGGTTCAAGCACGAAGTGCTGAAACCCTATTGTAATTGTACTGATTTTTATTATTATTATTATTATTATTCTTCCGCCGTAAAACGCATCGTGCAGCCCAAACCGTAAGAGCTGGAACCTTGAAACTTTGCCAGATGGTAGTACAAAAATCGAGGAGAGGATCAGAGAATATGACCCCGATTGGCCCATAGGTGGCGCTATAGCAACCAAAAGCGCGAAACTGCTCATAACTCCTAGACCGTATGACGTAGACTCAAGTGTCTTATATCACTGGAAAGCTGGAAACCTGAAGGTCAAAACGTATATCTCCGATTTCAATTTTTGTATGCAAATTGTCCGCCATTTTGAATTTAGTCAAAAACCTACTTTTGCGAACTAGTCCTAGGTTTTTTGTCCAATTGGATCTAAACCAGTGCAGAAATGTTCTCTGGAGTCTGATTATCAATAATTATCGAAAAAAAGTCGAAATTTCGATTCCTGATCGCCAGGGGGTGATAAATTAATGTTGTGGGAGGAGCCTATTTTACTAAAATGGCTATAACTCCAGAAGTAAATGAGATATCTTCACCAAAATTGGTGCACATGTGTATGTGTTCAGTCTGGGGTCACAGTAAAAAAATCGCGGCGATTGGCCACATGGTGGCGCTATAACTTGAAAAAAACATAAAACAGGCTTTAACCACCTGACCGTTAGTCCGATTGACTTGAAAATTGGTATGCAGTGTCTTGGCCCAAGGTGTCATGTATGTCTATGAGGACATTGGTGTATCTCAAAAAACATGGCCGCCATCGGCCAATGAAGTTTGAGCACCTATTAGACAAGGTTAACGGAGGCCGATCGGAACGAAACTCGATGGGCATGTTCAACTCATAGCCCTAGAGGTCTGTAAGAATTTTGAAAGAAATCGGCCACTAGTTGGCGCTAACGAGTTTTACGGCTCTGTAATCACGTGGTGTTACACTTATTGTCACAAAATGCATATCATTTGATAGATCTGCTCATGCTGAACAACATTGCCTCAAGAACCATAGCTGTCAATCAAATCGTTCATTAATTATTCGCGAATATGTTAAAAACCTACTTTTGCGAACTAGTCCCTGGTTTTTCGCCCGATCGGAACCAGACCAGTCTAGGACAATTCTCTGGACTCTCTAGATCAATAATTATCAAAAAAAATTTGAACTTTTGAATTTTTCGTATGGCTATAATTGGGTCATAAAGAAAATGGGCGTGGCAAAATGCACTCAAAAGCTTATAAATCCTAAACGAAAACTCAGAACTTCACGAAAATTGGTGAGCATATGTGCCATAATATTCTAAACAAGCATGCCAAATTTCATGTTGATCGGACCATAGGTGGCGCTATAACTGTTAAAAAGGTTTGAAAACCATATATTTCCTATGGTAAATTGCCTGTATTGGCTGTAAATGGACTTTTCCATCTATTATTTCAGTGGTTAAAAGCTTTCTAAATAAAACTTAATGTCTTAAATGCTTATGTGCTTAAAGGCCTTAAATGCTTGAACCCCGATAAATGCTGCTTGCAGCTTTAATTAGGGGTTCAAGCACGAAGTGCTGAAACCCTATTGTAATTGTACTGATTTTTATTATTAGGGGTTCAAGCATGAAATGCTGAAACCCTATTGTAATTGTGCTGATTTTTAGGGGTTCAAGCACGAAGTGCTGAAACCCTATTGTAATTGCCCTGATTTTTAGGGGTTCAAGCACGAAGTGCTGAAACCCTATTGTTATTGTAAGGATTTTTATTATTATTATTATTATTTTCCCCTAAAACGCATCGTACAGCCCAAACCGTAAGTGCTAGAGACTTGAAACTTTGCCAGATGGTAGTACAAAAATCGAGGAGAGGTTCAGAGAATATGAGCCAGATTGGCCTATAGGTGGCGCTACAGTGCAAAAACCAAAAAAATGGCATATTTTTGCTTAAATCTCACCAACCCTTTGTCACAGACTCAAGTGTCTTATATCATTGGATTCCTTGGCTCAAGCCGAACAAAAAAGGCCTCAAAGATTTCCTTTCCGGTATGCAAATTTTCCGGCATTTTGGATTTTGTCCAAAACCTACTTTTGCGAACTAGTCCTAGGTTTTTTGTCCGATCGGAACTAAACCAGTGCAGAAATGTTCTCTGGAGTCTGAATATAAATAATTATTAAAAAAAAGTTTAAATTTCGATTCACGGTCGCTAAGGGGCGCCAAAACGTTCGAAGGAGGCGGAGCTAGTTTTACTAAAATGGCTATAACTCCAGAAGTAAATGAGTTATCTTCACCAAACTTGGTACACATGTGTAAGAGGTCAATCTAAGGTCACAGTAAAGAAATCGCGGTGATTAGCCACATGGTGGCGCTATAACATTAAAAAAACATAAAACAGGCTATAACCACCTGACCGTTTGTCCGATTGACTTGAAAATTGGTATGCAGTGTCTTGGTCCAAGGTGCCATGTATGTCTATGAGGACATTGGTGTATCTCGAAAAACATGGCCGCCATCGGCCAATGAAGTTTGAGCACCTATTAGACAAGGTTAACGGAGGCCAATCAGAACGAAACTCAGTGGGCATGTTCGGCTCAAGCCCATAGAGGTCTGTAAGAATTTTTAAAGAAATCGGCCACTAGTTGGCGCTAACGAGTTTAATGGCTCTGTAATCACGTGGTGTTACACTTATTGTCACAAAATGCATATCATTTGATAGATCTGCTCATGCTGAACAACTTTGCCTCAAGAACTATTGCTGTCAATCAAACCGTTCATTAAATATTTATAATTATGTTAAAAACCTACTTTTGCGAACTAGTCCTAGGTTTTTCGCCCGATCGGAACCAAACAAGTCTAGGACAATTCTATGGACTCTCTAGATAAATAATTATCAAAAAAAGTTGAACTTTAGCATTTTTCGCATGGGTATATTGGGTCATAAAGAAAATGGGCGTGGCAAAATGCACTCAAAAGCTTATAAATCCTAAACGAAAACTCAGAACTTCACGAAAATTGGTGAGCATATGTGCCATAACATTCTAAACAAGCATGTAAAATTTCATGAAGATCGGACGATAGGTGGCGCTATAACTGTTAAAAAGCTTGCCTGTATTGGCTATAAATGGACTTTTCCATCTATTATTTCAGTGGTTAAAAGCTTTCTAAATAAATCTTAATGTCTTAAATGCTTATGTGCTTAAAGGCCTTAAATGCTTGAACCCCGATAAATGCTGCTTGCAGCTTTAATTATTATTATTATTATTCTTCCCTAAAACGCATCGTGCAGCCAAAACCGTAAGGCCTAGAGACGTGATACTTGGTCAAATGGTAGTAGTATTGCTCGCTACTCAGATACACGGACTTAGCCAAATCGGCCCATAGGTGGCGCTACAGCGACCAAAAGCGCGAAACTGCTCAGAACTCCTAGACCGTATGTCGTAGACTCAAGTGTCTTATATCATTGGAAAGCTGGATGCCTGACGAACAAAACGTATATCTCCGATTTCATTTCCGCCATGATAGATTTTCCGCCATTTTGAATTTTGCCAAAAACCTACTTTTGCGAACTAGTCCTAGGTTTTTCGCCCGATCGGAACCAAACCAGTACAGAAATGTTCTCTGGAGTCTGAATATCAATAATTATCGAAAAAAGTTGAAATTTCGATTCACGGACGCTAAGGGGCGCCAAAACGTACGTTGTGGGAGGGGCCTATTTTACTAAAATGGCTATAACTCCAGAAGTAAATGAGGTATCTTCACCAAACTCGGTACACATGTGTAAGAGGTCAATCTGAGGTCACAGTAAAAAGATCGCGGCGATTGGCCACATGGTGGCGCTATAACATGAAAAAAACATAAAACAGGCTTTAACCACCTGACCGTTAGTCCGATTGACTTGAAAATTGGTATGCAGTGTCTTGGCCCAAGGTGTCATGTATGTCTATGAGGACATTGGTGTATCTCAAAAAACATGGCCGCCATCGGCCAATGAAGTTTGAGCACCTATTAGACAAGGTTAACGGAGGCCGATCGGAACGAAACTCGATGGGCATGTTCAACTCATAGCCCTAGAGGTCTGTAAGAATTTTGAAAGAAATCGGCCACTAGTTGGCGCTAACGAGTTTTACGGCTCTGTAATCACGTGGTGTTACACTTATTGTCACAAAATGCATATCATTTGATAGATCTGCTCATGCTGAACAACATTGCCTCAAGAACCATTGCTGTCAATCAAATCGTTCATTAATTATTCGCGAATATGTTAAAAACCTACTTTTGCGAACTAGTCCCTGGTTTTTCGCCCGATCGGAACCAGACCAGTCTAGGACAATTCTCTGGACTCTCCTGATCAATAATTATCGAAAAAAAGTTGAACTTTTGAATTTTTCGTATGGCTATAATTGGGTCATAAAGAAAATGGGCGTGGCAAAATGCACTCAAAAGCTTATAAATCCTAAACGAAAACTCAGAACTTCACGAAAATTGGTGAGCATATGTGCCATAATATTCTAAACAAGCATGCCAAATTTCATGTTGATCGGACCATAGGTGGCGCTATAACTGTTAAAAAGGTTTGAAAACCATATATTTCCTATGGTAAATTGCCTGTATTGGCTGTAAATGGACTTTTCCATCTATTATTTCAGTGGTTAAAAGCTTTCTAAATAAAACTTAATGTCTTAAATGCTTATGTGCTTAAAGGCCTTAAATGCTTGAACCCCGATAAATGCTGCTTGCAGCTTTAATTATTATTATTAGGGGTTCAAGCACGAAGTGCTGAAACCCTATTGTAATTGTACTGATTTTTATTATTATTTTTCTTCTCCGCTAAAACGCATCGTGCAGCCCAAACCGTATGAGCTGGAACCTTGAAACTTTGCCAGATGGTAGTACAAAAATCGAGGAGAGGTTCAGAGAGTATGACCCCGATTGGCCCATAGGTGGCGCTATAGCAACCAAAAGCGCGAAACTGTTCATAACTCCTAGACCGTATGTCGTAGACTCAAGTGTCTTATATCATTGGAAAGCTGGACACTTGAAGAACAAAACGTATATCTCCGATTTCATTTCCGGTATGCAAATTTTTCCGCCATTTTGAATTTTGTTATAAACCTACTTTTGCGAACTAGTCCTAGGTTTTTCGTCCGATCGGAACCAAACCAGTGCAGAAATGTTCTCTGGAGTCTGAATATCAATAATTATCGAAAAAAAGTCGAAATTTCGATTCACGGTCGCTAAGGGGCGCCAAAATGTATGTTGTGGGAGGAGCCTATTGTACTAAAACAGCTATAACTCCAGAAATGAATGAGGTATCTTCACCAAACTTGGTACGTATATGTAAGAGGTCAATCTGAGGTCACAGTAAAAAAATCGTGGCGATTGGCCACATGGTGGCGCTATAACATGAAAAAAACATAAAACAGGCTATAACCACCTGACCGTTAGTCCGATTGACTTGAAAATTGGCATGCAGTGTCTTGGTCCAAGGCCCCATGTATGTCTATGAGGACATTGGTGTATCTCAAAAAACATGGCCGCCATCGGCCAATGAAGTTTGAGCACCTATTAGACAAGGTTAACGGAGGCCGATCGGAACGAAACTCGGTGGGCATGTTCGACTCATGGCCCTAGAGGTCTGTAAGAATTTTGAAAGAAATCGGCCACTAGTTGGCGCTAACGAGTTTTATGGCTCTGTAATCACGTGGTGTTACACTTATTGTCACAAAATGCATATCATTTAATAGATCTGCTCATGCTGAACAACTTTGCCTCAAGAACCATTGCTGTCAATCAAACCGTTCATTAATTATTCGCGAATATGTTAAAAACCTACTTTTGCGAACTAGTCCTAGGTTTTTCGCCCGATCGGAACCAGACCAGTCTAGGACAATTCTATGGACTCTCTAGATCAATAATTATCAAAAAAAAGTTGAACTTTTGCATTTTGCGCATGGCTATAATAGGGTCATAAAGAAAATGGGTGTGGCAAAATGCACTAAAAAGCCTATAAATCATAAATGAAAACTCAGAACTTCACAAAAATTGGTGGGAATATGTGCCATAACATCTTTAACAAGCATGCCAAATTTTATGGAGATCGGACCATAGTTGGCGCTATAATTGTTAAAAAGCTTTAAAACCATATATTTCCTATGGTAAATTGCCTGTATTGGCTGCAAATGGTCTGTTTCATCTATGATCAAATAATTTTCATATCATAATGTTCAAAACTAGTGCAGTACAATTCTCTGGACTCTCTAGATCAATAATTATCAGAAAAAGTTGAACTACTTCATTTGGATGACTATAATAGGGTCACTTCAATACGTGGCCTTGACCAAGTGTCCCCGAAAGCTTATATCTTTTAAGATGCTCAGACCTTCTTAAAAACAAGTCAGAACATGTGAAATATCACTCTAAACATGCATGAACATTTTCAGACAGATCACACACACACACACACACACACACACACACAAATGTTGTTTTTTCAATGCTATTGGGATATGTCATTATGAAAATATATTTGAATGGTCTATAAACACTTCACAAAGTCTTTGTAAACTATTAATCAGATTATTCAGAATTTATTCAGAAACCTAACTTCACATAATTGCTAACAATGTGGTAAATCATGGTAAATCACGCTAAAAACATGGTAAATCATAGTAAATAATACTAGAATGTGGTGTATCAAGGTAAATCATACTATAATCCTGGTACATCATTCTAGAACATGGTATATCATGGTACATCATGCTAGAACATGGTAAATCATGGTAAACGTTGCTAGAACAGGGTAAATCATGGTAAACTATGATAAATCATGATAAACTATGGTGAACCATGCTAGAATCACAGTAAACAATGGTAAATCATACTAGAATGTATGGTAAATCATACTAGAATGTAGTATATCATGGTAAATCCTGCTAGAATATGGCAAATCATGCTAGAATCATAGTAAATAATACTAGAATGTGGTAAATTGTTGTGGGAGGAGCCTATTTTACTAAAATGGCTATAACTCAAGAAGTAAATGAGATATCTTCACCAAACTCAGTACACATGTGTATGGGTTCAATTTGAGGTCACAGTAAACAATTTTATGGAGATCGGACCATAGGTGTCGCTATAACTGTTAAAAAGCTTTAAAACCATATATTTCCTATGGTACATTGCCTGTATTGGCTGTAAATTGTCTTTTTCATCTATTATGTCAGTGGTTACATGCTTGCTTAATAAAACTAATAACTTTTGATGCTTTTGTGCTTAAAGGCCTTAAAGGCCTTAACTGCTTGAACCCCGATAAATGCTGCTTGCAGCTTTAATTAGGGGTTCAAGCACGAAGTGCTGAAACCCTATTGTAATTGTGCTGATTTTTAGGGGTTCAAGCACGAAGTGCTGAAACCCTATTGTAATTGTGCTGATTTTTATTATTATTATTATTATTATTATTATTATTATTCCGCCGTAAAACGCATCGTGCAGCCCAAACCGTAAGAGCTGGAACTTTGAAACTTTGACAGATGGTAGTACAAAAATCGAGGAAAGGTTCAGAGATTATGACCCCGATTGGCCCATAGGTGGCGCTATAACAACCAAAAGCGCGAAACTGCTCATAACTCCTAGACCGTATGTCGTAGACTCAAGTGTCTTATATCATTGGAAAGCTGGACGCCTGACGAACAAAACGTATATCTCCGATTTCATTTCCGCCATGATAGATTTTCCGCCATTTTGAATTTTGTCAAAAACCTACTTTTGCGAACTAGTCCCTGGTTTTTTGCCCGATTGGAACCAAACTAGTGCAGAAATGTTCTCTGGAGACTGAATATCAATAATTATCGAAAAAAAGTGGAAATTTCGATTCACGGTCGCTAAGGGGCGCCAAAACGTACGTTGTGGGAGGGGCCTATTTTACTAAAATGGCTATAACTCCCGATGTAAATGAGGTATCTTCACCAAACTTGGTACACATGTGTATGAGCTTACTCTGGGGTCACAGTAAAAAAATCGCGACGATTGGCCTCATGGTGGCGCTATAAAATGAAAAAAACATAAAACAGGCTATAACCACCTGACCGTTAGTCCGATTGACTTGAAAATTGGTATGCAGTGTCTTGGTCCAAGGTGCCATGTATGTGTATGAGGACATTGGCGTATCTAAAAAAACATGGCCGCCATCGGCCAATGAAGTTTGAGCACCTATTAGACAAGGTTAACGGAGGCCGATCGGAACGAAACTCGATGAGCATGTTCGAATCATGGCCCTAAAGGTCTGTAAGAATTTTGAAAGAAATCGGCCACTAGTTGGCGCTAACGAGTTTTATGGCTCTGTAATCACGTGGTGTTACACTTATCGTCACAAAATGCATATCATTTGATAGATCTGCTCATCCTGAACAACTTTGCCTCTAGAACCATTGCTGTCAATCAAACCGTTCATTAAATATTCATGAATATGTTAAAAACCTACTTTTGCGAACTAGTCCCTGGTTTTTCGCCCGATCGGAACCACACCAGTCTAGGACAATTCTCTGGACTCTCTAGATCAATAATTATCAAAAAAAAGTTTAACTTTTGCATGAGTATGGCTGTAATAGGGTCATTTAGAAAAGGGGCGTGGTAAAATGCACTCAAAAGCCTATAAATCCTAAACGAAAACTCAGAACTTCACAAAAATTGATGAGCATATGTGTCATAACCTGCTAAAGAAGCATGGGAAATTTTATGGAGATCGGACCATAGTTGGCGCTATAACTGTTAAAACGCTTTAAAACCATATATTTCCTATGGTAAATTGCCTGTATTTGCTGTAAATGGTGTCTTCTATCATCATATAATGTTCATATCATAATGTTCAAAACCAGTGCAGCACAATTCTCTGAACTCTCTAGATCAATAATTATCAGAAAAAAAGTTTAACTTCTTCAAAAGGTGATTTTATATGAATATAATGACATATTAAGCCAATAAGTGGTATTTTACTGCCCCCTGCTGTCATTTCATCATACTACTCCCTAATATTGTTATAAAATTCATATTTAGACTTTATAAAATCATTATTTTAACATTTACAATGACATTTTGTCAAAACTCATCTATTGAGTATTACTATTGACAATTGTGTTACACTGAGATATGGAAATGGACGAAAGTAAATGAATGAAATGAAACGAAAGTATAACGGCATTTAAGCCACGCCCCCGAATACAAATTCATTCATAACTCGAAAACGGAAAGTCGTTGCGCGCTCAAATTTTGATGGTGAGGACATCTCCGGGCTCTTGATCGAAACGTGTCGTCGCGGGCCTCGGGAGCGCGCCCCCCGCGCATCGCCAGTCCGCGGGACCCCCGATTTTGAACGACCATTACTCCCGACCCAGACCACCCCGAACATTGTGTGAGAGCTCGTTGGAAAGGTCCCGTCTTTGGCTAGCTTCGATTCAAATGTGGTGTTATTTGCCCTGGGCATTCCAGAGATAATAGCCCGAACAGATATGCCTTATAACAGCCATAACTCCCAGCCCCAATCGCCCAAAAACACCTTGATGGTCTCATTCAACAGGGCTCCTCAAGCACTATCTATGCTCTGAGTTTCAGAATTTTTCGCCTTTTGGTTCCTGAGATATAAGTAAAAAAACAAATTCCCATTCATTCATTCAAACACTTCAACTGTAAAATGTAAGCTATGATACCACTGTTGTCCACTAGAGGGAGCAGCAGGATTACGCATGATCTTTTAATTCGCTTTCAGTATTGGGAAATAAACAAATGCTTTAAGAAGCAATCTTTTTTATTATGATTTTTTTTTTTTTTTATGATATTTGTATATATTTTATTTTTTTATTATGATTATGAACGGTTTGATTGACATTAGTGATTCTTGAGGCAAAGTTGTTCAAGATGAGGAGATGAAGATATTTTCACAATATCACATCCTAAAAACATTGAAAACATATTTGTGTGTGTGTGTGTATGTGTGTGTGTGTGTGTGTGTGTGTGTGTGTGGATGTGTTTGTGTGTGTAAGCATGCTTAATGGAAAGAACATGGAGAAACTGCTTTGTTTTACTGGTGGATAAAAAAAGTCTTTCAAATGAAAGTGAGTCAATTAGTGGTCTTCTACTATGGAAGCAGGACATTCTACTTAATAAAATATTTTCATCTGTGCTTTTGCATAAGTTTTTGGACTATATAAAATTATTGCATGAAAATCACCTATTATAACACAGTCATGTTTTGTCAAAGTTTATCACTTCATTTTTACTGAGCTCTCAGTTTGAACAATTCTGCCTCTCAGTGATTTATTTGAAATCTGAAAATGGTGTTATACAGAGGAGATTTGCAATTATCATTTTGTTACCTATCTTTTATTTTAAATATCTACATCTACAACAAAATGTGTGTGCATGTGTGTGTTCAAGCATGGTTAGTGTATTAAGTATTATTGTTTAAGTATTATTGTTTTCATTTACATTTTAACCACCAGAAGAAGAACACTCATTGGTTCATTCTGCTCACTAAAATATTATTTTTCATTTTTTTCCCATTTGAAATATTGTTTAAACTTAATAAAATCATTAAAATAACATTTCAAATCATATTTTGTCTGTTTATAAATCCCACAGACTCACATTGGCTGCAATACTAATGTTTTTGTAAAACACAGACCTGATAGTCTAATCTGTGTGTATTGTGCATATATTATTGATATTATTACTATTGCAAATCATGTTATTATAACTCATATCTTAATAGAATATTATTTGTAATTTTAATTCTTTATTTCTTAATTGTTTTTTTATGATTACTACAGATATTATCACCAAAGATATCAACTACACCTTCACTTTTAGTATTGATACGCTGCACACACAGCACAATCACACACTCACTAATGCATTCAAATAAATGTAATCTTACTGTGCTACTTTATTTGTACATGATTAGAATGAACAGAAATCTAAGACTATTTTTCTTCTTTTGTTAAAGCCATTTCAGACTCCAAGTAAGCATTATATTACTAATCATCTATTTTAAAGGTGCCATACAATTGAAAACTGTATTTATCTTGGCATAGTTGAATGATAAGAGTTCTGGACATGGAACTGACATACCTTGAGCCTCAAACACCATTGTTTCCTCCTTCATGTGTAAATCTCCTGTTTGCAAAAGACCGCTGAAAAATGAGTGAATCCCAGCATAACACTGACTGTGACGTTGGAGTCATATATGTCAGTGGTTAAATGCTTGCTAAATAAAACGTAATAACTTTTGATGCTTTTGTGCTTAAAGGTCTTAAAGGCCTTAACTGCTTGAACCCCGATAAATGCTGCTTGCAGCTTTAATTATTATTATTATTATTATTATTATTATTATTATTCCGCCGTAAAACGCATCGTGCAGCCCAAACCGTAAGAGCTGGAACTTTGAAACTTTGACAGATGGTAGTACAAAAATCGAGGAAAGGTTCAGAGATTATGACCCTGATTGGCCCATAGGTGGCGCTATAACAACCAAAAGCGCGAAACTGCTCATAACTCCTAGACCGTATGTCGTAGACTCAAGTGTCTTATATCATTGGAAAGCTGGACGCCTGACGAACAAAACGTATATCTCCGATTTCATTTCCGCCATGATAGATTTTCCGCCATTTTGAATTTTGTCAAAAATCTACTTTTGCGAACTAGTCCCTGGTTTTTTGCCCGATTGGAACCAAACTAGTGCAGAAATGTTCTCTGGAGACTGAATATCAATAATTATCGAAAAAAAGTGGAAATTTCGATTCACGGTCGCTAAGGGGCGCCAAAACGTACGTTGTGGGAGGGGCCTATTTTACTAAAATGGCTATAACTCCCGATGTAAATGAGGTATCTTCACCAAACTTGGTACACATGTGTATGAGCTTACTCTGGGGTCACAGTAAAAAAATCGCGACGATTGGCCTCATGGTGGCGCTATAAAATGAAAAAAACATAAAACAGGCTATAACCACCTGACCGTTAGTCCGATTGACTTGAAAATTGGTATGCAGTGTCTTGGTCCAAGGTGCCATGTATGTGTATGAGGACATTGGCGTATCTCAAAAAACATGGCCGCCATCGGCCAACGAAGTTTGAGCACCTATTAGACAAGGTTAACGGAGGCCGATCGGAACGAAACTCAATGGGCATGTTCGGCTCATGGCCCTAAAGGTCTGTAAGAATTTTGAAAGAAATCGGCCACTAGTTGGCGCTAACGAGTTTTACGGCTCTGTAATCACGTGGTGTTACAAATATCCACACAATATGCATATCATTTGATAGATCTCCTCATCCTGAACAACTTTGCCTCTAGAACCATTGCTGTCAATCAAACCGTTCATTAAATATTCATGAATATGTTAAAAACCTACTTTTGCGAACTAGTCCCTGGTTTTTCGCCCGATCGGAACCAGACCAGTCTAGGACAATTCTCTGGACTCTCTAGATCAATAATTATCAAAAAAAGTTGAACTTTTGCATTTGTATGGCTGTAATAGGGTCATTTATAAAATAGGCGTGGCAAAATACACTAAAAAGCCTATAAATCCTAAATGAAAACTCAGAACTTCACAAAAATTGGTGAGCATATGTGACATAACATCATTAACAAGCATGCAAAATTTCATGGAGATTGGACCATAGGTGGCGCTATAACTGTTAAAAAGCTTTAAAACCATATATTCCCTATGGTAAACTGCCTGTATTGGCTGTAAATGGTCTTTTCCATCTCTGATCATATAATTTTCATATCATAATGTTCAAAACTAGTGCAATACAATTCTCTGGACTCACTAGGTCAATAATTGTCAGAAAAAGTTGAACTACTTCATTTGGATAGTTATAATAGGTTCACTTCAAAATGTAGCCTTTACCAAGTGTCCCCGAAAGCCTATATCTCTTTAATGAATGACTCAGACCTTCTTAAAAAGCCAGTGAAATATCACTCTGAACATGCATGAAAATTTTCAGACCGATCGGACAAAATTTGCCTCTATAATAGTTAAAAAGGTGAAAATTATATGAATATAATGGCATATTAAGCCAATAAGTTGTATTTTACTGCCCCCTGCTGTTTAAAATTTATAAAATCACTATTTTAACATTTACAATTACAATTACATTTAGTCAAAATCCATCCGTTAAAGTATTAGTATTGACAGTTTGATCACATCATATGGTTCAAATGTCTGTATCTACAACATAATGTGTTTGTGTAGTCTTAGGTTTCTGAATAAATTCTGAATCTTCTGATTAATAGCTTACAAAGACTTTGTGAAATGTTTATAGACCATTCAAATATATTTTCATTATGACATATCCCAATAGCATTGAAAAAACAACAACAACATTTGTCTTTGTGTGCGTGTGTATGTGTGTGTGTGTGTGTGTGTGTGTGTGTGTGTGTGTAAGCATGCATTATTGAGTTAACATGGAAAAACTGGTTTGCTTTAGTGCAAAAAACTGGTAAAAATAATAAAATTTAAGTTGAAACTGAGCCAATAAGTGGTCTTCTAGTGCCCTCTGCTGGCCATTCTACTTATGAAGTCTTTTCACATGTGATTTGTGCAAATCACTTATATAACAATAACTATTATAACAAAATCATATTTTGTCAGTGTTTATCACTTCATTTGCACTGACACTTCACGTAATTGCTAGTAATGTGGTAAATCATGGTAAATCACGCTAGAACCATGGTAAATTATAGTAAATAATACTAGAATGTGGTGTATCAAGGTAAATCTTGCTAGAATTTTGGTAAATCATTCTAGAACATGATATATCATGGTAAATTATGCTAAAACAGGGTAAATCATGGTAAATCATGGTAAATCATGATAAACTATGGTAAATCATGCTAGATTGTGGTATATCATGGTAAATCATGCTAGAACATGGTAAATCAAAGTAAACTAAGATAAATTCATGGTAAACTATGCTAGAACAGGGTAAATCATGGTAAACCATGGTAAATCATGATAAACTATGGTAAATCATGCTGGAATGTGGTATATCATGGTAAATCATGCTAGAACATGGTAAATCAAGATAAACTGAGATAAATTCATGGTAAACTATGCTAGAACAAGGTAAATCATGGTAAACCATGGTAAATCATGATAAACTATGGTAAATCATGCTAGAATGTGGCATATCATGGTAAATCATGCTAGAACATGGTCTTTTCCATCTATGATGTCAGTGGTTACATGCTTGCTAAATAAAACTTTATAACTTTTGATGCTTTTGTGCTTAAAGTCCTTAACAGCCTTAACTGCTTGAACCCCGATAAATGCTGCTTGCAGCTTTAATTATTATTATTATTCCGCCGTAAAACGCATCGTGCAGCCCAAACCGTAAGAGCTGGAACTTTGAAACTTTGACAGATGGTAGTACAAAAATCGAGGAAAGGTTCAGAGATTATGACCCCGATTGGCCCATAGGTGGCGCTATAGCAACCAAAAGCGCGAAACTGTTCATAACTCCTAGACCGTATGTCGTAGACTCAAGTGTCTTATATCATTGGAAAGCTGGATGCCTGACGAACAAAACGTATATCTCCGATTTCATTTCCGCCATGATAGATTTTCCGCCATTTTGAATTTTGTCAAAAACCTACTTTTGCGAACTAGTCCCTGGTTTTTTGCCCGATTGGAACCAAACCAGTGCAGAAATGTTCTCTGGACTCTGAATATCAATAATTATCGAAAAAAAGTGGAAATTTCGATTCACGGTCGCTAAGGGGCGCCAAAACGTACGTTGTGGGAGGGGCCTATTTTACTAAAATGGCTATAACTCCCGATGTAAATGAGGTATCTTCACCAAACTTGGTACACATGTGTATGAGTTCAATCTGGGGTCACAGTAAAAAAATCGCGACGATTGGCCTCATGGTGGCGCTATAAAATGAAAAAAACATAAAACAGGCTATAACCACCTGACCGTTAGTCCGATTGACTTGAAAATTGGTATGCAGTGTCTTGGTCCAAGGTGCCATGTATGTGTATGAGGACATTGGCGTATCTCAAAAAACATGGCCGCCATCGGCCAATGAAGTTTGAGCACCTATTAGACAAGGTTAACGGAGGCCGATCGGAACGAAACTCAATGGGCATGTTCGGCTCATGGCCCTAGAGGTCTGTAAGAATTTTGAAAGAAATCGGCCACTAGTTGGCGCTAATGAGTTTTATGGCTCTGTAATCACGTGGTGTTACACTTATCATCACAAAATGCATATCATTTGATAGATCTGCTTATGCTGAACAACTTTGCCTCTAGAACCATTGCTGTCAATCAAACCGTTCATTAAATATTCGCAAACATGTTAAAAACCTACTTTTGCGAACTAGTCCCTGGTTTTTCGCCCGATCGGAACCAAACCAGTCTAGGACAATTCTTTGGACTCTCTAGATCAATAATTATCGAAAAAAAGTTGAACTTTTGCATTTGAATGGCTGTAATAGGGTCATTTATAAAATGGGCGTGGCAAAATACACTAAAAAGTCTATAAATCCTAAATAAAAACTCAGAACTTCACAAAAATTGGTGAGCATATGTGACATAACATCCTTAACAAGCATGCAACATTTCATGGAGATCGGACAATAGGTGGCGCTATAACTGTTAAAACGCTTTAAAATCATATATTATATGGTAAATTGCCCGTATTGGCTGTAAATGGTATTTTCATATAATCATATAATGTTCATATAATAATGTTCAAAACCAGTGCAGTGCAATTCTCTGGACTCTCTAGATCAATACTTATCAGAAAAAGTATAACTTCTTCATTTGGATGGCTATAATAGTGTCACTTCAATATGTAGCCTTGACCAAGTGTCTCCAAAAGCCTATATCTCTTTAATAAAAACAAGTCAGAACATGTGACTCTTAAGAAGTATGAAAAATTTCAGACAGATCGGACAAAATTTGCCTCTATAACAGTTAAAAATGTAAAAAAATATATAACATGGCATATTAAGCCAATAAGTGGTATTGTACTGCCCCCTGCTGTCATTTCATCATACTACTCCCTAATATTGCTATATAATTCATATTTAGACTTTATAAAATCATTATTTTAACATTTACAATCACATTTTGTCAAAACTCATCTATTGAAGTATTACTATTGACAATTGTGTCACATTAATGAATGGAATCCAGAAACGAAAGTAAAAACGGAGGCCGCCATTTAGGCCACGCCCCCCCAGTACAAATTCACTCATAACTCGAAAACGGAAAGTCGCTGCGCGTTCAAATTTTGATGGTAAGGACGTCTCCGGGCTCTTGATCGAAACGTATGGTCGCGGGCCTCGGGAGCGCCCCCCCCCCCCCCGCGGATCGTTAGTCCGCGGGACCCCGACTTTGAACGCCCGTAACTCCCGACCCAGACCACCCCGAACCTTGTGTGAGAGCTCGTTGGAAAGGGCGCGTCCTTGGCTAGCATCGATTCAAATGTGGTGTAATTTGCCCTGGGCATTCCAGAGATAAAAGCCCCAAAATAATATGCCTCATAACTCCCGGGCCCAATCGCCCAAAAACACTGCGATGGTCTCATTCAACAGGACTCCTCAAGCACTATCTATGCTCTGAGTTTCAGAATTTTTCGCCTTCTGGTTCCCGAGATATAAGTGAAAAACCAAATTCCCATTCATTCATTCAAACACTTCAACTGTAAGATGGAGACTGTAATTCCACTGTTGTCCACTAGAGGGAGCAGCAGGATTACGCATGATCTTTTAATTCGCTTTCAGTATTGGGAAATAAACAAATGCTTTAAGAAGCAATCTTTTTTTATTATGATGTTTTTTTTATTTTATTATGATATTTGTATATATATATATATATTTTTTTAATTATGATTATGAACGGTTTGATTGACATTAGTAATTCTTGAGTCAAAGTTGTTCAGGATGAGGAGATGAAGATATTTTCACAATATCACATCCTAAAAACATTGAAAACATTTGTCTTTGTGTGTGTGGATGTGTTTGTGTCTGTGTGTGTGTCTGTGTGTGTAAGCATGCTTAATGGAAAGAACATGGAGAAACTGCTTTGTTTTACTGGTGGATAAAAAAGTCTTTCAAATGAAAGTGAGTCAATTAGTGGTCTTCTACTGCCCTCTGCAGGACATTCTACTTAATAAAATATTTTCATCTGTGCTTTTGCATTAAGTTTTGGACTATATAAAATTACTTGCATGAAAATCACCTATTATAACACAATCATGTTTTGTCAAAGTTTATCACTTCATTTGTACTGAGCTCTCAGTTTGAACAATTCTGCCTCTCAGTGATTAATTTGAAATCTGAAAATGGTGTTATACAGAGGAGATTTGCAATTATCATTTTGTTACCTATCTTTTATTTTAAATATCTACATCTACAACAAAATGTGTGTGCATGTGTGTGTTCAAGCATGGTTAGTGTATTAAGTATTATTGTTTAAGTATTATTGTTTTCATTTACATTTTAACCACCAGAAGAAGAACACTCATTGGTTCATTCTACCCACTAAAATATTATTTTTCATTTTTTTTTCCCATTTGAAATATTGTTTAAACTTAATAAAATCATTAAAATAACATTTCAAATCATATTTTGTCTGTTTATAAATCCCACAGACTCACATTGGCTGCAATACTAATGTTTTTGTAAAACACAGACCTGATAGTCTAAACTGTGTGTATTGTGCATATATTATTGATATTATTACTATTACAAATCATGTTATTGTAACTCATATCTTAATAGAATATTATTTGTAATTTTAATTCTTTATTTCTTAATTGTTTTTGTTTTTTATGATTACAGATATTATCACCAAAGATATCAACTACACCTTCACTTTTAGTATTGATAAGCTGCACACACAGCACAATCACACACTCACTAATGCATTCAAATAAATGTAATCTTACTGTGCTACTTTATTTGTACATGATTAGAATGAACAGAAATCTAAGAATATTTTTCTTCTTTTGTTAAAGCCATTTCAGACTGCAAGTAAGCATTACATTACTAATCATCTATTTTAAAGGTGCCATACAATTGAAAACTGTATTTATCTTGGCATAGTTGAATGATAAGAGTTCTGGACATGGAACTGACATACCGTGAGCCTCAAACACCATTGTTTTCTCCTTCATGTGTAAATCTCCTGTTTGCAAAAGACCGCTGAAAAATGAGTGAATCCCAGCATAACACTGACTGTGACGTTGGAGTCATATATGTCAGTGGTTAAATGCTTGCTAAATAAATCTTAATAACTTTTGATGCTTTTGTGCTTAAATGCCTTAAAGGCCTTAACTGCTTGAACCCCGATAAATGCTGCTTGCAGCTTTAATTATTAGGGGTTCAAGCACGAAGTGCTGAAACCCTATTGTAATTGTGCTGATTTTTATTATTATTATTATTATTATTATTATTATTATTCCGCCGTAAAACGCATCGTGCAGCCCAAACCGTAAGAGCTGGAACTTTGAAACTTTGACAGATGGTAGTACAAAAATCGAGGAAAGGTTCAGAGATTATGACCCCGATTGGCCCATAGGTGGCGCTATAACAACCAAAAGCGCGAAACTGCTCATAACTCCTAGACCGTATGTCGTAGACTCAAGTGTCTTATATCATTGGAAAGCTGGACGCCTGACGAACAAAACGTATATCTCCGATTTCATTTCCGCCATGATAGATTTTCCGCCATTTTGAATTTTGTCAAAAACCTACTTTTGCGAACTAGTCCCTGGTTTTTTGCCCGATTGGAACCAAACTAGTGCAGAAATGTTCTCTGGAGACTGAATATCAATAATTATCGAAAAAAAGTGGAAATTTCGATTCACGGTCGCTAAGGGGCGCCTAAACGTACGTTGTGGGAGGGGCCTATTTTACTAAAATGGCTATAACTCCCGATGTAAATGAGGTATCTTCACCAAGCTTGGTACACATGTGTATGAGTTTAATCTGGGGTCACAGTAAAAAAATCGCGACGATTGGCCTCATGGTGGCGCTATAAATTGAAAAAAACATAAAACAGGCTATAACCACCTGACCGTTAGTCCGATTGACTTGAAAATTGGTATGCAGTGTCTTGGTCCAAGGTGCCATGTATGTGTATGAGGACATTGGCGTATCTCAAAAAACATGGCCGCCATCGGCCAATGAAGTTTGAGCACCTATTAGACAAGGTTAACGGAGGCCGATCGGAACGAAACTCGATGGGCATGTTCGGCTCATGGCCCTAAAGGTCTGTAAGAATTTTGAAAGAAATCGGCCACTAGTTGGCGCTAACGAGTTTTATGGCTCTGTAATCACGTGGTGTTACACTTATCGTCACAAAATGCATATCATTTGATAGATCTGCTCATCCTGAACAACTTTGCCTCTAGAACCATTGCTGTCAATCAAACCGTTCATTAAATATTCATGAATATGTTAAAAACCTACTTTTGCGAACTAGTCCCTGGTTTTTCGCCCGATCGGAACCACACCAGTCTAGGACAATTCTCTGGACTCTCTAGATCAATAATTATCAAAAAAAAGTTTAACTTTTGCATGAGTATGGCTGTAATAGGGTCATTTAGAAAAGGGGCGTGGTAAAATGCACTCAAAAGCCTATAAATCCTAAACGAAAACTCAGAACTTCACAAAAATTGATGAGCATATGTGTCATAACCTGCTAAAGAAGCATGGGAAATTTTATGGAGATCGGACCATAGTTGGCGCTATAACTGTTAAAACGCTTTAAAACCATATATTTCCTATGGTAAATTGCCTGTATTTGCTGTAAATGGTGTCTTCTATCATCATATAATGTTCATATCATAATGTTCAAAACCAGTGCAGCACAATTCTCTGAACTCTCTAGATCAATAATTATCAGAAAAAAAGTTTAACTTCTTCAAAAGGTGATTTTATATGAATATAATGACATATTAAGCCAATAAGTGGTATTTTACTGCCCCCTGCTGTCATTTCATCATACTACTCCCTAATATTGTTATAAAATTCATATTTAGACTTTATAAAATCATTATTTTAACATTTACAATCACATTTTGTCAAAACTCATCTATTGAGTATTACTATTGACAATTGTGTTACACTGAGATATGGAAATGGACGAAAGTAAATGAATGAAATGAAACGAAAGTATAACGGCATTTAAGCCACGCCCCCGAATACAAATTCATTCATAACTCGAAAACGGAAAGTCGTTGCGCGCTCAAATTTTGATGGTGAGGACATCTCCGGGCTCTTGATCGAAACGTGTCGTCGCGGGCCTCGGGAGCGCGCCCCCCGCGCATCGCCAGTCCGCGGGACCCCCGATTTTGAACGACCATTACTCCCGACCCAGACCACCCCGAACATTGTGTGAGAGCTCGTTGGAAAGGTCCCGTCTTTGGCTACCTTCGATTCAAATGTGGTGTTATTTGCCCTGGGCATTCCAGAGATAATAGCCCGAACAGATATGCCTTATAACAGCCATAACTCCCAGCCCCAATCGCCCAAAAACACCTTGATGGTCTCATTCAACAGGGCTCCTCAAGCACTATCTATGCTCTGAGTTTCAGAATTTTTCGCCTTTTGGTTCCTGAGATATAAGTAAAAAAACAAATTCCCATTCATTCATTCAAACACTTCAACTGTAAAATGTAAGCTATGATACCACTGTTGTCCACTAGAGGGAGCAGCAGGATTACGCATGATCTTTTAATTCGCTTTCAGTATTGGGAAATAAACAAATGCTTTAAGAAGCAATCTTTTTTATTATGATTTTTTTTTTTATTATGATATTTGTATATATTTTATTTTTTTATTATGATTATGAACGGTTTGATTGACATTAGTGATTCTTGAGGCAAAGTTGTTCAAGATGAGGAGATGAAGATATTTTCACAATATCACATCCTAAAAACATTGAAAACATATTTGTCTTTGTGTGTGTGTGTGTGTGTGTGTGTGTGTGTGTGTGTGTGTGTGTGTGTGTGTGTGTGTGTGTGGATGTGTTTGTGTGTGTGTCTGTCTGTTTAAGCATGCTTAATGGAAAGAACATGGAGAAACTGCTTTGTTTTACTGGTGGATAAAAAAAGTCTTTCAAATGAAAGTGAGTCAATTAGTGGTCTTCTACTATGGAAGCAGGACATTCTACTTAATAAAATATTTTCATCTGTGCTTTTGCATAAGTTTTTGGACTATATAAAATTATTGCATGAAAATCACCTATTATAACACAGTCATGTTTTGTCAAAGTTTATCACTTCATTTTTACTGAGCTCTCAGTTTGAACAATTCTGCCTCTCAGTGATTCATTTGAAATCTGAAAATGGTGTTATACAGAGGAGATTTGCAATTATCATTTTGTTACCTATCTTTTATTTTAAATATCTACATCTACAACAAAATGTGTGTGCATGTGTGTGTTCAAGCATGGTTAGTGTATTAAGTATTATTGTTTAAGTATTATTGTTTTCATTTACATTTTAACCACCAGAAGAAGAACACTCATTGGTTCATTCTGCTCACTAAAATATTATTTTTCATTTTTTTTCCATTTGAAATATTGTTTAAACTTAATAAAATCATTAAAATAACATTTCAAATCATATTTTGTCTGTTTATAAATCCCACAGACTCACATTGGCTGTAATACTAATGTTTTTGTAAAACACAGACCTGATAGTCTAATCTGTGTGTATTGTGCATATATTATTGATATTATTACTATTGCAAATCATGTTATTATAACTCATATCTTAATAGAATATTATTTGTAATTTTAATTCTTTATTTCTTAATTGTTTTTGTATGATTACTACAGATATTATCACCAAAGATATCAACTACACCTTCACTTTTAGTATTGACATGCTGCACACACAGCACAATCACACACTCACTAATGCATTCAAATAAATGTAATCTTACTGTGCTACTTTATTTGTACATGATTAGAATGAACAGAAATCTAAGAATATTTTTCTTCTTTTGTTAAAGCCATTTCAGACTCCAAGTAAGCATTATATTACTAATCATCTATTTTAAAGGTGCCATACAATTGAAAACTGTATTTATCTTGGCATAGTTGAATGATAAGAGTTCTGGACATGGAACTGACATACCGTGAGCCTCAAACACCATTGTTTCCTCCTTCATGTGTAAATCTCCTGTTTGCAAAAGACCGCTGAAAAATGAGTGAATCCCACCATAACACCGACTGTGACGTTGGAGTCAGGATCATTAATATTTATACCCCCCAAATTTGCATTTCCCAGTCCATTTTCTAGGCCAGGCAGTGTTAATGTGGACCTGCACAGCCAAATCATCAGAAGATCTGCAGGTATTGTGAAGAAGCAAGCAAGGACAATAGTGAAAATGGCAGATCATGGATATAAATGTTATGTCTGAGGCTGTGCTGCGGATTTGAGAACTTTTCATTCCCTTCCCACAAAAGAGAACTGTCAACAGGCATGGTTGATGTTTACAACAGGATACCTCACCATTTTAATTCAAAGCTGTTAGTTTGCTCTTAACGGAGGCCGATCAGAACGAAACTCGGTGGGCATGTTCGACTCGTGGCCCTAGAGGTCTGTAAGAATTTTGAAAAATCAGCCACTAGTTGATGCTAACAGGTTTTACGGCTATGTAATCACGTGATGCATATCATTTGATAGATCTCCTCATACTGAACAACTTTGCCTCAAGAACTACTGCTGTCAATCAATTTGTTCATTAAATACTTGCGATTATGTTAAAAACCTACTTTTGCGAACTAGTCCTAGGTTTTTCGCCCGATCAGAAATATACCAGTGCAGTACAATTCTCTGGAAGCTCTAGATTATTAATTATATAAAAAACTTTAACTTTACCCATTGGGTAGCCATAACAGGATCATTTAGAAAATGGGTATGGCAAAAAACACTCAAAAGCCTGTAAATCCTAAACAAAAACTTAGACAACTCACTAAACTGCCTTATGTGCTTAAAGACCCTAAATGCTTGAACCCCGCTAAATGCTGCTTGCAGCTTTAATTAGGGGTTCAAGCACGAAGTGCTGAAACCCTATTGTAATTGTGCTGATTTTTATTAGGGGTTCAAGCACGAAGTGCTGAAACCCTATTGTAATTGTGCTGATTTTTATTATTATTATTAGGGGTTCAAGCACGAAGTGCTGAAACCCTATTGTAATTGTAAGGATTTTTATTATTATTATTATTATTCTTCTCCGCTAAAACGCATCGTGCAGCCCAAACCGTAAGAGCTAGAGACTTGAAACTTGGCCACAAGGTAGTACAAAAATCGAGGAGAGGTTATCAAAGTATGAGCCCGATTGGCCAATAGGTGGCGCTATAGCGCAAAAAACAAAAAAAAATCACTATTTTGCTCATATCTCAATAACCATTTGTCTCAGCTTCAAGTGTCATACATCATTGGAATCCTTGGCTCAAGCCGAACAAGAAATATAGGAGGTATTTTATTTCCGGTATGCAAATTTTTCCGCCATTTTGGATTTTGTCCAAAACCTACTTTTGCGAACTAGTCCCTGGTTTTTTACCCGATCGGAACCAAACCAGTGCAGAAATGTTCACAGTAGTCTGAATATCAATAATTATCGAAAAAAAGTTGAAATTTCGATTCACGGTCGCTAAGGGGCGCCAAAACGTTTGAAGAAGGCGGAGCCTATTTTACTAAAATGGCTATAACTCCAGAAGTAAATGAGGTATCTTCACCAAACTCGGTACACATGTGTAAGAGGTCAATCTGAGGTCACAGTAAAAAAATCGCGGCGATTGGCCACATGGTGGCGCTATAACATGAAAAAAACATAAAATGGGCTATAACCACCTGACCGTTAGTCCGATTGACTTGAAAATTGGTATGCAGTGTCTTGGTCCAAGGTGCCATGTATATCTATGAGGACATTAGTGTATCTCAAAAAACATGGCCGCCATCAGCCAATGAAGTTTGAGCACCTATTAGACAAGGTTAACGGAGGCCGATCGGAACGAAACTCGATGGGCATGTTCGACTCATGGCCCTAAAGGTCTGTAAGAATTTCGAATGAAATCGGCCACTAGTTGGCGCTAACGAGTTTTATGGCTCTGTAATCACGTAGTGTTACACTTATCGTCACAAAATGCATATCATTTGATAGATCTGCTCATCCTGAACAACTTTGCCTCTAGAACCATTGCTGTCAATCAAACCGTTCATTAAATATTCATGAATATGTTGAAAACCTACTTTTGCAAACTAGTCCCTGGTTTTTCGCCCGATCGGAACCAGACCAGTCTAGGACAATTCTCTGGACTCTCTAGATCAATAATTATCAAAAAAAAGTTGAACTTTTGCATTTGTATGGCTGTAATAGGGTCATTTATAAAATGGGCGTGGCAAAATACACTAAAAAGCCTATAAATCCTAAATGAAAACTCAAAACTTCACAAAAGTTGGTGAGCATATGTGACATGACATCATTAACAAGCATGCAACATTTTATGGAGATTGGACCAAAGGTGGCGCTATAACTGTTAAAAAGCTTTAAAACCATATATTTCCTATGGTAAACTGTCTGTATTGGCTGTAAATGGTCTTTTCCATCTCTGATCATATAGTTCTCATATCATAATGTTCAAAACTAGTGCAATACAATTCTCTGGACTCACTAGGTCAATAATTGTCAGAAAAAGTTGAACTACTTCATTTGGATAGATATAATAGGTTCACTTCAAAATGTAGCCTTTACCAAGTGTCCCCGAAAGCCTATATCTCTTTAATGAATGACTCAGACCTTCTTAAAAAGCCAGTGAAATATCACTCTGAACATGCATGAAAATTTTCAGACCGATCGGACAAAATTTGCCTCTATAACAGTTAAAAAGGTGAAAATTATATGAATATAATGGCATATTAAGCCAATAAGTTGTATTTTACTGCCCCCTGCTGTTTAAAATTTATAAAATCACTATTTTAACATTTACAATTACATTTAGTCAAAATCCGTCCGTTAAAGTATTAGTATTGACAGTTTTATCACATCATATATTTCAAATGTCTGTATCTACAACATAATGTGTTTGTGTAGTCTTAGGTTTCTGAATAAATTCTGAATCTTCTGATTAATAGCTAACAAAGACTTTGTGAAATGTTTATAGACCATTCAAATATATTTTCATAATGACATATCCCAATAGCATTGAAAAAACAACAACAACATTTGTCTTCGTGTGTGTGTGTGTGTGTGTGTAAGCATGCATGATTGAGTTAACATGGAAAAACTGGTTTGCTTTAGTGCAGAAAACTGCTAAACTATAACTATAAAGTTATAACTATAAATCCTAAACGAAAACTCAGAACTTCACAAAAATTGATGAGCATATGTGTCATAACCTGCTAAAGAAGCATGGAAAATTTTATGGAGATCGGACCATAGTTGGCGCTATAACTGTTAAAACGCTTTAAAACCATATATTTCCTATGGTAAATTGCCTGTATTTGCTGTAAATGGTGTCTTCTATCTATTATCGTATAATGTTCATATCATAATGTTCAAAACCAGTGCAGCACAATTCTCTGAACTCTCTAGATCAATAATTATCAGAAAAAAAGTTTAACTTCTTCAAAAGGTGATTTTATATGAATATAAAGACAAATTAAGCCAATAAGTGGTATTTTACTGCCCCCTGCTGTCATTTCATCATACTACTCCCTAATATTGTTATACAATTCATATTTAGACTTTATAAAATCATTATTTTAACATTTACAATCACATTTTGTCAAAACTCATCTATTGAGTATTACTATTGACAATTGTGTTACACTGAGATATGGAAATGGACGAAAGTAAGTGAATGAAATGAAACGAAAGTATAACGGCATTTAAGCCACGCCCCCGAATACAAATTCATTCATAACTCGAAAACGGAAAGTCGTTGCGCGCTCAAATTTTGATGGTGAGGACCTCTCGGGGCTCTTGATCGAAACGTGTCGTCGCGGGCCTCGGGAGCGCGCCCCCCGCGCATCGCCAGCCCGCGGGACCCCCGATTTTGAACGCCCATTACTCCCGACCCAGACCACCCCGAACATTGTGTAAGAGCTCGTTGGAAAGGGCACGTCCTTGGCTAGCTTCGATTCAAATGTGGTGTTATCTGCCCTGGGCATTCCAGAGATAATAGCCCGAACAGATGTGCCTTATAACAGTCATAACTCCCAGCCCCAATCGCCCAAAAACACCTTGATGGTCTCATTCAACAGGGCTCCTCAAGCACTATCTATGCTCTGAGTTTCAGAATTTTTCGCCATTTGGTTCCTGAGATATAAGTAAAAAAACAAATTCCCATTCATTCATTCAAACACTTCAACTGTAAAATGTAAGCTATAATACCACTGTTGTCCACTAGAGGGAGCAGCAGGAGCAGCAGGAGCAGCAGGAGCAGGGAGCAGCATGATCTTTTAATTCGCTTCAGTATTGGGAAATAAACAAATGCTTTAAGAAGCAATCTTTTTTATTATGATGTTTTTTTTTATTATGATATTTGTATATATTTTATTTTTTTATTATGATTATGAACGGTTTGATTGACATTAGTGATTCTTGAGGCAAAGTTGTTCAAGATGAGGAGATGAAGATATTTTCACAATATCACATCCTAAAAACATTGAAAACATATTTGTCTTTGTGTGTGTGTGGATGTGTTTGTGTTTGTGTGTGTGTCTGTCTGTGTAAGCATGCTTAATGGAAAGAACATGAAGAAACTGCTTTGTTTTACTGGTGGATAAAAAAAGTCTTTCAAATGAAAGTGAGTCAATTAGTGGTCTTCTCCTGCCCTCTGCAGGACATTCTACTTAATAAAATATTTTCATCTGTGCTTTTGCATTAGTTTTTGGACTATATCAAATTACTTGCATGAAAATCACCTATTATAACACAGTCATGTTTTGTCAAAGTTTATCACTTCATTTTTACTGAGCTCTCAGTTTGAACAATTCTGCCTCTCAGTGATTAATTTGAAATCTGAAAATGGTGTTATACAGAGGAGATTTGCAATTATCATTTTGTTACCTATCTTTTATTTTAAATATCTCCATCTACAACAAAATGTGTGTGCATGTGTGTGTTCAAGCATGGTTAGTGTATTAAGTATTATTGTTTAAGTATTATTGTTTTCATTTACATTTTAACCACCAGAAGAAGAACACTCATTGGTTCATTCTGCGCACTAAAATATTATTTTTAATTTTTTTTTCCATTTGAAATATTGTTTAAACTTAATAAAATCATTAAAATAACATTTCAAATCATATTTTGTCTGTTTATAAATCCCACAGACTCACATTGGCTGCAATACTAATGTTTTTGTAAAACACAGACCTGATAGTCTAATCTGTGTGTATTGTGCATATATTATTGATATTATTACTATTGCAAATCATGTTATTGTAACTCATATCTTAATAGAATATTATTTGTAATTTTAATTCTTTATTTCTTAAGTGTTTTTTTTTATGATTACTACAGATATTATCACCAAAGATATCAACTACACCTTCACTTTTAGTATTGACACGCTGCACACACAGCACAATCACACACTCACTAATGCATTCAAATAAATGTAATCTTACTGTGCTACTTTATTTGTACATGATTAGAATGAACAGAAATCTAAGAATATTTTTCTTCTTTTGTTAAAGCCATTTCAGACTCCAAGTAAGCATTATATTACTAATCATCTATTTTAAAGGTGCCATACAATTGAAAACTGTATTTATCTTGGCATAGTTGAATGATAAGAGTTCTGGACATGGAACTGACATACCGTGAGCCTCAAACACCATTGTTTCCTCCTTCTTGTGTAAATCTCCTGTTTGCAAAAGACCGCTGAAAAATGAGTGAATCCCACCATAACACCGACTGTGACGTTGGAGTCAGGATCATTAATATTTATACCCCCCAAATTTGCATTTTCCAGTCCATGTTCTAGGCCAGGCAGTGTTAATGTGGACCTGCACAGCCGAATCATCAGAAGATCTGCAGGTATTGTGAAGAAGCAAGCAAGGACAATAGTGAAAATGGCAGATCATGGATATAAATGTTATGTCTGAGGCTGTGCTGCGGATTTGAGAACTTTTCATTCCCTTCCCACAAAAGAGAACTGTCAACAGGCATGGTTGATGTTTACAACAGGATACCTCACCATTTTAATTCAAAGCTGTTAGTTTGCTCTTAACGGAGGCCGATCAGAACGAAACTCGGTGGGCATGTTCGACTCGTGGCCCTAGAGGTCTGTAAGAATTTTGAAAAATCAGCCACTAGTTGACGCTAACAGGTTTTACGGCTATGTAATCACGTGATGCATATCATTTGATAGATCTCCTCATACTGAACAACTTTGCCTCAAGAACTACTGCTGTCAATCAATTTGTTCATTAAATACTTGCGATTATGTTAAAAACCTACTTTTGCGAACTAGTCCTAGGTTTTTCGCCCGATCGGAAATATACCAGTGCAGTACAATTCTCTGGAAGCTCTAGATTATTAATTATATAAAAAACTTTAACTTTACCCATTGGGTAGCCATAACAGGATCATTTAGAAAATGGGTATGGCAAAAAACACTCAAAAGCCTGTAAATCCTAAACAAAAACTCAGACAACTCACTAAACTGCCATATGTGCTTAAAGACCCTAAATGCTTGAACCCCGCTAAATGCTGCTTGCAGCTTTAATTATTATTATTATTATTATTATTCCGCCGTAAAACGCATCGTGCAGCCCAAACCGTAAGAGCTGGAACTTTGAAACTTTGACAGATGGTAGTACAAAAATCGAGGAAAGGTTCAGAGATTATGACCCCGATTGGCCCATAGGTGGCGCTATAACAACCAAAAGCGCAAAACTGCTCATAACTCCTAGACCGTATGTCGTAGACTCAAGTGTCTTATATCATTGGAAAGCTGGACGCCTGACGAACAAAACGTATATCTCCGATTTCATTTCCGCCATGATAGATTTTCCGCCATTTTGAATTTTGTCAAAAATCTACTTTTGCGAACTAGTCCCTGGTTTTTTGCCCGATTGGAACCAAACTAGTGCAGAAATGTTCTCTGGAGACTGAATATCAATAATTATCGAAAAAAAGTGGAAATTTCGATTCACGGTCGCTAAGGGGCGCCAAAACGTCCGTTGTTGAAGGGGCCTATTTTACTAAAATGGCTATAACTCCCGATGTAAATGAGGTATCTTCACCAAACTTGGTACACATGTGTATGAGCTTACTCTGGGGTCACAGTAAAAAAATCGCGACGATTGGCCTCATGGTGGCGCTATAAAATGAAAAAAACATAAAACAGGCTATAACCACCTGACCGTTAGTCCGATTGACTTGAAAATTGGTATGCAGTGTCTTGGTCCAAGGTGCCATGTATGTGTATGAGGACATTGGCGTATCTCAAAAAACATGGCCGCCATCGGCCAACGAAGTTTGAGCACCTATTAGACAAGGTTAACGGAGGCCGATCGAAACGAAACTCGATGGGCATGTTCGACTCATGGCCCTAGAGGTCTGTAAGAGTTTTGAAAGAAATCGGCCACTAGTTGGTGCTAACGAGTTTTATGGCTCTGTAATCACGTGGTGTTACACTTATCGTCACAAAATGCATATCATCTGATAGATCTGCTCATGCTGAACAACTTTGCCTCAAGAACTAATGCTGTCAATTAAACCGTTTATTAAATATTCGTAATTATGTTAAAAACCTACTTTTGCAAACTAGTCCTAGGTTTTTCGCCCGATCGAAACCAGACCAGTCTAGGACAATTCTCTGGACACTCTAGATCAATAATTATCAAAAAAAAGTTGAACTTTTGCATGTAGATGGCTGTAATAGGGTCATTTAGAAAAGGGGCGTGGCAAAAAAACACTGAAAAGCCTATAAATCCTAAATGAAAACTCAGAACTTCACAAAAATTGGTGAGCATATGTGACATAACATCATTAACAAGCATGCCAATTTTTATGGAGATCGGACCATAGGTGGCGCTATAACTGCTAAAAAGCTTTAAAACCATATATTTCCTATGGTATTTCCTGTAAATGGTCTTTTCCATCTATTATGTCAGTAGTTACATGCTTGCTAAATAAAACTTAATCACTTTTGATGCTTTTGTGCTTAAAGGCCTTAACTGCTTGAACCCCGATAAATGCTGCTTGCAGCTTTAATTATTATTATTATTATTATTATTATTATTATTCCGCCGTAAAACGCATCGTGCAGCCCAAACCGTAAGAGCTGGAACTTTGAAACTTTGACAGATGGTAGTACAAAAATCGAGGAAAGGTTCAGAGATTATGACCCCGATTGGCCCATAGGTGGCGCTATAACAACCAAAAGCGCGAAACTGCTCATAACTCCTAGACCGTATGTCGTAGACTCAAGTGTCTTATATCATTGGAAAGCTGGACGCCTGACGAACAAAACGTATATCTCCGATTTCATTTCCGCCATGATAGATTTTCCGCCATTTTGAATTTTGTCAAAAATCTACTTTTGCGAACTAGTCCCTGGTTTTTTGCCCGATTGGAACCAAACTAGTGCAGAAATGTTCTCTGGAGACTGAATATCAATAATTATCGAAAAAAAGTGGAAATTTCGATTCACGGTCGCTAAGGGGCGCCAAAACGTACGTTGTGGGAGGGGCCTATTTTACTAAAATGGCTATAACTCCCGATGTAAATGAGGTATCTTCACCAAGCTTGGTACACATGTGTATGAGCTTACTCTGGGGTCACAGTAAAAAAATCGCGACGATTGGCCTCATGGTGGCGCTATAAAATGAAAAAAACATAAAACAGGCTATAACCACCTGACCGTTAGTCCGATTGACTTGAAAATTGGTATGCAGTGTCTTGGTCCAAGGTGCCATGTATGTCTATGAGGACATTGGCGTATCTCAAAAAACATGGCCGCCATTGGCCAACGAAGTTTGAGCACCTATTAGACAAGGTTAACGGAGGCCGATCGGAACGAAACTCAATGGGCATGTTCGGCTCATGGCCCTAAAGGTCTGTAAGAATTTTGAAAGAAATCGGCCACTAGTTGGCGCTAACGAGTTTTACGGCTCTGTAATCACGTGGTGTTACAAATATCCACACAATATGCATATCATTTGATAGATCTCCTCATCCTGAACAACTTTGCCTCAAGAACCATTGCTGTCAATCAAACTGTTCATTAATTATTCATTAATATGTTAAAAACCTACTTTTGCGAACTAGTCCTAGGTTTTTTGCCCGATCGGAACCAGACCAGTCTAGGACAATTCTCTGGACTCTCTAGATCAATAATTATCAAAAAAAGTTGAACTTTTGCATTTGGATGGCTGTAATAGGGTAATTTATAAAATGGGCGTGTCAAAATACATTAAAAAGCCTATAAATCCTAAATAAAAACTCAGAACTTCACAAAAATTGGTCAGCATATGTGACATAACATCATTAACAAGCATGAAAAATTCTATGGAGATCGGACGATAGGTGGCGCTATAACTGTTAAAAAGCTTTAAAATCATATATTTCCTATGGTAAACTGCCTGTATTGGCTGTAAATGGTCTTTTCCATCTCTGATCATATAATTTTCATATCATAATGTTCAAAACTAGTGCAATACAATTCTCTGGACTCACTAGATCAATAATTGTCAGAAAAAGTTGAACTACTTCATTTGGATAGCTATAATAGGTTCACTTCAAAATCTGGCCTTTACCAAGTGTCCCCGAAAGCCTATATCTCTTTAATCAATGCTCAGACCTTCTTAAAAACAAGTCAGAACGTGTGAAATATCACCCTGAACAAGCATGAAAATTTTCAGACAGATCGGACAAAATTTGCCTCTATAACAGTTAAAAAGGTGAAAATGATATGAATTAATGGCATGTTAAGCCAATAAGTGGTATTTTACTGCCCCCTGCTGTTTAAAATAGTCATTTTCTCATATTGGTATTGGTATCAGCCATGGTAAATCATGATAAATTATGGTGTGTGTGTGTGTGTGTGTGTGTGTGTGTGTGTGTGTGTGTGTGTGTGTGTGTGTGTGTGTGGTACAAATATAACAAAGGTTTTATTTTCCAACATGAAAACAAACATAACAGAGTGCTAGTGCACAAACAATAACCGACAATGATAATGGATGAGAGGGGAACTTAAATACACAGATCAAGACAAGGACAACAGGTGACGGTTATGATGATGAGGAGCAGGTGATGATGAGGAGGGTGATGAGGAGCAGGTGCAGGTGATGACGACAGATGGTGAATGTGATGAAGACAGAAGGTGAATGTGATGAAGGTGAATGTGACACCAATATCACTGAAACATTTGTGTGTGTGTGTGTGTGTGTGTGTGTGTGTGTGTGTGTGTGTGTGTGTAGCATTATTGTGTGTAGCATATGTAGCAAGTATGCATTATTGAGTTAACATGGAAACACTGGTTTGCTTTAGTGCAGAAAACTGGTCAAAATCATGAGGTTTAAAGTGAAAGTGAGCCAATAAGTGGTCTTCTACTGCCCTCTGCTGGCCATTCTACTTATTAATTAAATTTTTCCACATGTGCTTGCATTTATACTTGAATACACACTAAAAATCACTTATATAGCAATAACTATTATAACACAATCATATTTTGTCAGTGTTAATCACTTTATTTGCACTGACACTTCAAATAATTGCTAGTAATGTGGTAAATCATGGTAAATCATGGTTAACTATGCTGTGTGTGTGTGTGTGTGTGTGTGTGTGTGTGTGTGTGTGTGTGTGTGTGTGTGTGTGTGTGTGTGTGTGTAAGCATGCATTGAGTTAACATGGATAAACTGGTTTGCTTTAGTGCAGAAAACTGGTTTAAAGTGAAAGTGAGCCAATAAGTGGTCTTCTACTGCCCTCTGCTGGCCATTCTACTTATTAATGAAATATTTCAACATGTGCTTGCATTCATACTTGAATACACACTAAAACAATCACTTATATAGCAATAACTATTATAACAATCATATTTTGTCAGTGTTAATCACTTTATTTGCACTGACACTTCAAATAATTGCTAGTAATGTGATAAATCAGGCTAGAAACATGGTAAATCAAAGTAAATAATACTAGATTGTCGTTTATCTCCTGGTAAATAATACTAGAACGTGGTAAATCATGGTAAATCATGGTTAACTATGCTGTGTGTGTGTGTGTGTGTGTGTGTGTGTGTGTGTGTGTGTGTGTGTGTGTGTGTGTGTGTGTGTGTGTGTGTGTGTGTAAGCATGCATTGAGTTAACATGGAAAAACTGGTTTGCTTTAGTGCAGAAAACTGGTTTAAAGTGAAAGTGAGCCAATAAGTGGTCTTCTAGTGCCCTCTGCTGGCCATTCTACTTAATAATGAAATATTTTACATGTGCTTTTGCATTCATACTTGGACACACACTAAAAATCACGTATATAACTAACTATTATAACACAATAATATTTTGTCAGTGTTCATCACCTCATTTGCACTGACACTTCACATAATTGCTAGTAATGTGGTTAATCATGCTAGAAACATTGTAAATCATAGTAAATAATACTGAAATGAGGTGTATCAAGGTAAATCATGCTAGAATCCTAATAAATCATTCTGGAACATGGTATATGATAGTAAATCATGCTAGAATCATAGTAAATAATACTAGAATGTGCTAAATTGTTGTGGGAGGAGCCTATTTTACTAAAATGGCTATAACTCAAGAAGTAAATGAGATATCTTCACCAAACTCAGTACACATGTGTATGGGTTCAATTTGAGGTCACAGTAAACAATTCTATGGAGATCGGACCATAGGTGGCGCTATAACTGTTAAAAAGCTTTAAAACCATATATATCCCATGGTAAACTGCCTGTATTGGCTGTAAATGGTCTTTTCCATCTATTATGTCCGTGGTTACATGCTTGCTAAATAAATCTTAATAACTTTTGATGCTTTTGTGCTTAAATGCTTAAAAGGCTTTAACTGCTTGAACCCCGATAAATGCTGCTTGCAGCTTTAATTATTATTATTATTCCGCCGTAAAACGCATCGTGCAGCCCAAACCGTAAGAGCTGGAACTTTGAAACTTTGACAGATGGTAGTACAAAAATCGAGGAAAGGTTCAGAGATTATGACCCCGATTGGCCCATAGGTGGCGCTATAACAACCAAAAGCGCGAAACTGCTCATAACTCCTAGACCGTATGTCGTAGACTCAAGTGTCTTATATCATTGGAAAGCTGGACGCCTGACGAACAAAACGTATATCTCCGATTTCATTTCCGCCATGATAGATTTTCCGCCATTTTGAATTTTGTCAAAAATCTACTTTTGCGAACTAGTCCCTGGTTTTTTGCCCGATTGGAACCAAACTAGTGCAGAAATGTTCTCTGGAGACTGAATATCAATAATTATCGAAAAAAAGTGGAAATTTCGATTCACGGTCGCTAAGGGGCGCCAAAACGTACGTTGTGGGAGGGGCCTATTTTACTAAAATGGCTATAACTCCCGATGTAAATGAGGTATCTTCACCAAACTTGGTACACATGTGTATGAGCTTACTCTGGGGTCACAGTAAAAAAATCGCGACGATTGGCCTCATGGTGGCGCTATAAAATGAAAAAAACATAAAACAGGCTATAACCACCTGACCGTTAGTCCGATTGACTTGAAAATTGGTATGCAGTGTCTTGGTCCAAGGTGCCATGTATGTGTATGAGGACATTGGCGTATCTCAAAAAACATGGCCGCCATCGGCCAACGAAGTTTGAGCACCTATTAGACAAGGTTAACGGAGGCCGATCGGAACGAAACTCAATGGGCATGTTCGGCTCATGGCCCTAAAGGTCTGTAAGAATTTTGAAAGAAATCGGCCACTAGTTGGCGCTAACGAGTTTTACGGCTCTGTAATCACGTGGTGTTACAAATATCCACACAATATGCATATCATTTGATAGATCTCCTCATCTTGAACAACTTTGCCTCAAGAACCATTGCTGTCAATCAAACTGTTCATTAATTATTCATTAATATGTTAAAAACCTACTTTTGCGAACTAGTCCTAGGTTTTTTGCCCGATCGGAACCAGACCAGTCTAGGACAATTCTCTGGACTCTCTAGATCAATAATTATCAAAAAAAAGTTGAACTTTTGCATTTGGATGGCTGTAATAGGGTAATTTATAAAATGGGCGTGTCAAAATACATTAAAAAGCCTATAAATCCTAAATAAAAACTCAGAACTTCACAACAATTGGTCAGCATATGTGACATAACATCATTAACAAGCATGAAAAATTCTATGGAGATCGGACGATAGCTGGCGCTATAACTGTTAAAAAGCTTTAAAATCATATATTTCCTATGGTAAACTGCCTGTATTGGCTGTAAATGGTCTTTTCCATCTCTGATCATATAATTTTCATATCATAATGTTCAAAACTAGTGCAATACAATTCTCTGGACTCACTAGATCAATAATTGTCAGAAAAAGTTGAACTACTTCATTTGGATAGCTATAATAGGTTCACTTCAAAATCTGGCCTTTACCAAGTGTCCCCGAAAGCCTATATCTCTTTAATCAATGCTCAGACCTTCTTAAAAACAAGTCAGAACGTGTGAAATATCACCCTGAACAAGCATGAAAATTTTCAGACAGATCGGACAAAATTTGCCTCTATAACAGTTAAAAAGGTGAAAATGATATGAATTAATGGCATGTTAAGCCAATAAGTGGTATTTTACTGCCCCCTGCTGTTTAAAATAGTCATTTTCTCATATTGGTATTGGTATCAGCCATGGTAAATCATGATAAATGATGGTGTGTGTGTGTGTGTGTGTGTGTGTGTGTGTGTGTGGTACAAATATAACAAAGGTTTTATTTTCCAACATGAAAACAAACATAACAGAGTGCTAGTGCACAAACAATAACCGACAATGATAATGGATGAGAGGGGAACTTAAATACACAGATCAAGACAAGGACAACAGGTGACGGTTATGATGATGAGGAGCAGGTGATGATGAGGAGGGTGATGAGGAGCAGGTGCAGGTGATGACGACAGATGGTGAATGTGATGAAGACAGAAGGTGAATGTGATGAAGGTGAATGTGACACCAATATCACTGAAACATTTATGTGTGTGTGTGTGTGTGTGTGTGTGTGTGTGTGTGTGTGTGTGTAGCATTATTGTGTGTAGCATATGTAGCAAGTATGCATTATTGAGTTAACATGGAAACACTGGTTTGCTTTAGTGCAGAAAACTGGTCAAAATCATGAGGTTTAAAGTGAAAGTGAGCCAATAAGTGGTCTTCTACTGCCCTCTGCTGGCCATTCTACTTATTAATGAAATTTTTCCACATGTGCTTGCATTTATACTTGAATACACACTAAAAATCACTTATATAGCAATAACTATTATAACACAATCATATTTTGTCAGTGTTAATCACTTTATTTGCACTGACACTTCAAATAATTGCTAGTAATGTGGTAAATCATGGTAAATCATGGTTAACTATGCTGTGTGTGTGTGTGTGTGTGTGTGTGTGTGTGTGTGTGTGTGTGTGTGTGTGTGTGTGTGTGTGTAAGCATGCATTGAGTTAACATGGATAAACTGGTTTGCTTTAGTGCAGAAAACTGGTTTAAAGTGAAAGTGAGCCAATAAGTGGTCTTCTACTGCCCTCTGCTGGCCATTCTACTTATTAATGAAATATTTCAACATGTGCTTGCATTCATACTTGAATACACACTAAAAAAATCACTTATATAGCAATAACTATTATAACACAATCATATTTTGTCAGTGTTAATCACTTTATTTGCACTGACACTTCAAATAATTGCTAGTAATGTGATAAATCAGGCTAGAAACATGGTAAATCAAAGTAAATAATACTAGATTGTCGTTTATCTCCTGGTAAATAATACTAGAACGTGGTATATCATGGTAAATCATGGTTAACTATGCTGTGTGTGTGTGTGTGTGTGTGTGTGTGTGTGTGTGTGTGTGTGTGTGTGTAAGCATGCATTGAGTTAACATGGAAAAACTGGTTTGCTTTAGTGCAGAAAACTGGTTTAAAGTGAAAGTGAGCCAATAAGTGGTCTTCTAGTGCCCTCTGCTGGCCATTCTACTTAATAATGAAATATTTTACATGTGCTTTTGCATTCATACTTGGACACACACTAAAAATCACGTATATAACTAACTATTATAACACAATAATATTTTGTCAGTGTTCATCACCTCATTTGCACTGACACTTCACATAATTGCTAGTAATGTGGTTAATCATGCTAGAAACATTGTAAATCATAGTAAATAATACTGAAATGAGGTGTGTTGTGGAAATTCTTTTCTCAACTTCAAATAATAATTGGAAGACAGCTGAAGATTTCAAAAGTTATAAAGATCTTTATTTCTTGCAAGAAATTGACATTCACATACAGAACGCATCTCATATGTGAAGGTTCCGACTTCTGCTTTTGCACAGCTTATATACACAAACACATCCTGATTAGGCTTCACCATTCGTTTACCTTAAAAGGAGGCATCTCGTCCAAAATCTTTGTCTTGCATAAATTATATCCAAACAGAACAACATCATGCCTAGATACAAGTTCCTGCTTTTAGCTGCTGCTCAAAATTCACACCTTTTGTCTATCGTTATTTTTGTTCTGAAGCTACGCACATACTTCACACTTTAAGTCCAACAATAGGTCACTTGAGTACTCTTAGTCTCTTTGCTACTAAGTCTCCTATAACTCAAAACATTTTGTTCCTGCAAGCTTGTCTTAACTTATGCATTTCTAAAACTTGGTTACATATCTTTAATAACGTGCTTTAGCTTATATGAATATATTTCTCTAAATGCTCATGAGTAAAAAAATAAAGTGACAGATGTTAATACAAGTTGTACACTTCTAAAAGTAAAAACAAATCTAAAAGTAAAAAACACATCTAAATGTAAAATTTCTATCACATTCCACCCCAAGTTCATTCAAAGAACATACACAAAATTTGACATTTACTTCTCCATACCATAGTACATTGCCTTTTAACTTTGAATCAAGTTTCATTATCCTTTACTAAATTTCTAATCACCTTGATCTATTAGGCCTTTAGATACTGCTGATTAACCATTTTTCTTAACCATATTTTACTAGCTTTTAATTCAAGCAGGCGATTGTTTTACTTAGTCAGATCTATTTAAGGATCTGTGTAATAAAATCTAACCAAAAAGTTCTAGAATACTTTCATTTTTATCCTTAACACAAATATCAATAATTATATTATTTTGTTTCAAACAATGTCATTAATTTTAAAATTAACTCTCACCCAGCTGTTGCCATGAGAATAGCTTTAGCTGCTGATATGCCATTCAATCTTTAATTACCTATCCTAAAATCCTATTTCTCCAGAATTAACTGATGGACATAACATGTCCTGCCTCTATTTGTTGGCAATGCAGAATAATTCATAATGGATCCATTGATCCAGATCATTAAATCTATAACTTCATTTTGAATTAAGAAAACTTTTTAGAATTTTGCTTTATGAGCAAATATTCTATTTCACTGAAATGTTCTAACCCTTTAGATTCAGTTTAGTTTAAATTTAACATGTTTGAGTTACATTTCTCTTGGTCTAGGCTTCAACTTTATGCCCCCTACATATATATATATATATATTTTAACACGCCGAAGACCTTTCTCAACAAAGCAAGTCCATATTTCATTTCTGGAAGCCTGGCTAAATTAGCAAGCACTGTTACTGTATTCCTAGATAGATAGACCCGCAGTCACCTCTCAGATATCAAATACAAACATTAGACAATACATGAAAGGAACATTTCAATAATCACACTGGTAACCTCCTTAACTAATAATAATCCAGAAATTAAATATGTTTCCCAAAATCAATCTCCTTTTGAAAGTTTTTCTTTTGCCTTTTAACAAATGGAAACACCTAAAAAACATTTAATGTAGTCATTAATTAATCGCCATAGAAGTTTACCCAATTATCTACTCGGACCTAGTCCAGCATAGTAACTTATTCTCTCTTATTAGAGAACAACTATTACAACTATTAATTTTTTTAGCATCTATGATATCTGAATTAGGGTTCTAAACCCCTTAAGTTTCTTCAAAAATAGTCCCTAGATTATTTTATTATCTTTACAGTAATGTACCTAGTTAAGAGTCCTTATACTCTACAGAATTAAGACATTTTTCCTCTTCTTAATTTACGAGTACCTGAATGTACCTATTAATTAGTAATTGTTCAAATCATGAGTTCTAAATCAATTTCTCAGTCGCACAGTTTGATTGAACTGAATAAAAACATCAATTAACATAACACACAATTAATTATTATGCTAAGCTTAAACCATTAGTTGGTCCACATCTTCCTCCAGATGTGTTGATCATCTCGTTGCCCCATGGACGTTCCATCTTCACCAGGGTGATTCTTTGCGAAACGTTGCAATGGGCTCTCCCACGTCGGCAAGGGAGGAAAGTTACTAGCACTTCCTTGATCCCCCACTTGATGCTGTGCGTTGTCGTTGGTGTCGGCGTTTTTGGGGTTGCTGAGGGCTGGTTAGCGTTTGGCTCAAGCTGGTTGGTGTAGTTTAAGTCGATATGCTTGGGCGGAGGTGTCACCGCACCCCAGATGGGACCTTGTTTGTGGAGTGAACCATAAGAACAACCTGTGAATGGAGACCTTAAGTATTTTGTTAATGACAACATGTATCATGTCCCCAGACTCATCTGCTTGTCTGGCCGGTCGTCCTTTTTTGATGACACCTGTAAAATTTCATGTTAAACAGTAACAAGACAATATTTTATACATTTGGAACAGAATCAGTTCTGTTCGCTGAGATCCATCATGACATCCTGTAAAAAGTAAAAAGTTAAGTATTGGGTGGACAGGGCAAACTTGCTTGCTCTCTGCCTTCCCAAAGTTATACTCTGTGCGTGTGGCATTGTTTATTTCTGCCACAACAATAACCCAGCTCAGGATAGTTAGTCAAAATCATCCATGGCCATTATTTTATTGGGAATATTTTCTTCCCTGTTGGGTCATATTTTAATTTTTTAGATACAGCTGTTTTGATTGACATCATTTATGTCTCTCAACACCATAATTCACACATCTACTTTCACACACTCCACACACACCTCTCTGGCCAGAGATTCATTCATTCATTCATTCATTCTTGTCTGCCTTAGCAGTTTATGAACTGAATGGGGAACATATATTAGGAGTGGAATACCACCAAATATGAACGGTAACAAAGTTCGACGACGACAGAAACTACTGAACGTAGACACACTGTGGCATTCCCCTTGCAACAGTGTCTGAACGTTAGGATATCAATTCTCAGTTGTCCGATGCAGTCGTCATGTGTTTGAGTTTAACACAGTGAATGTAAACCTAACTTTTCAAAATCAAATAGATTAAACACTTTTAAATAGAAATCGTATAGACCTACAATTGCAGTTGAGAGAATCCGTTTTAATTTCCCAAATGCAATTTGTCATTCTTTGCACAATTTCAATTTCCCAACTTTTTGTTGTTGCTCATAAGCTATTTAAAAGAAGATTTGAAAATCTTCACACAATCTTTGATCCATGGACAAAATAAAAACATTTCCATCTCGTACCCCTGATGATGACAGCATGTGATTTCAAACGTCTATAATTAGAAAACATTGTTTTTCCACACTGTCTCCCAGGGATAACGGGATACAAATTCTAGACGCCTTCATATAAAAAAAAATATAATATTTAAAACACGTGCAATTCATATAGTACTATTTATTCATCACTTTAACAGTTCTGATTACCTTAATATTTTTTCTTATAGTAGTAGCTGATTGTTTGTAAAACCCTGTGCTCTCAGATGGCCACACATTTTGTCAGCCACCAATCTTTTAGTGAGTCACATTGTTTCACAAAAAAACCCCAATGCCTCTCCACTCTGCAGTCTGTGGTTTAGCTAAAAAGATGTGAGGGACGGCCCCCTCAACATCATACAGTGATGCTTGGCTATCAGTCAATTCAACCTTCACAGCACACCATTTATCTGACCAAATTAACTCTGAGGTTTTCAGTTCCTCAATCTCTAGTTCAGACCATTTTTCAGCAAACATTTCATCTGGCTCACTGCTAACATGACATGTGCAATGCAAATCACTTTCTTCCATGAAATCATGGTCAGGAGGCATCCTATCTGTGGCTTTGTTTTGCAGACCACACTGAGGAGTGCTCCATTCAAAAACAAACATGGCATTCGCACCATGCTCATATCAGCAGTGAGGCCACTGTCATCACAATACAAATTCAGAACAGTTCTACACATCAAATCTCTTCTCAGAAGATTACAAGGACAGGTATTAGTCACACGAAAAGCATGAGAAAATGAGTGATCACCAATCTGACAAGACAAATCTGCTATATATGGTTCCTTTACCAGATGCCCTGTGGCACTTCTGGAGGTTGCCCATTTTCCAGATAATACAGTTATATCAGGCAATTGTTCATTTTTAATTACTGAGTTCTTCACTCCACTGTCAATTTAGAACTTAATTTTCCTACCCTCGATACTGATATCAATCATTGGTAATTTTGCAAATGCTTTATACCAAAAGTTCAGTGTCAGCAAGCGAATTTTCTTCATTGCAAGAAACAGCAAGCATATTTTCTTCATTGCAAGGAGCAGAAAAAGAGATAAGATTAAACATATTTACCACCTGGGAGTCAGACCCTTCCCCGTCGCTCCCCTCCCCCTCCTTCTTTCAATCTCCTTGTGGCTCTGGTGGCTGTTGGAATCCTCTGTTCTTTGGAGGATCCGGACAGTCATTTCTCCAGTGTCCTTTTCGCCCACAATTATAACAAACTTCAGGGTCCATTGCGGGTCGGTCACCCATTCCACGTCCTCTTCCACCCCATCTTCAGCAGAGCCAGTTGAGTGTCTTTGTCAATCTTTTCCTGTTTGTTCTTGGCTTGGTCTCTCAGCAGCTGTTGTTGATGCGTTGCGTGTCGCCGGATTTCTTCCAGACGCTATTTTGACCTTTTTCCCTATTTCAGGGTCCAGACCGTCCAGGAAAAAAAACAGTTTTCAGATATTCTTTCATACGTACTTATCTTTGATTGTCTGGCCTGTGCTTCTCTTTGGGTTGGTGAATATTTACGAATTTTGCAGATGGAGGAGTGTAGTCTGGAGGAGCAGAGGGCAGGGTGATCGAACCTAGCAAGCTTCGATGTTCAGGGTGTCTTGGTGGTCTTGCTTGCAGACTCGTTCCCTCTTCTTCTTTGTCTTTGTCTTGATCTTTTGCCTTCCATTGCTCCTGGTTGTCTTTGTGGTTCATGGAGGACCACTGTTGGTGGTGGTTGGTAGGGGGAGTAGGGAGCCGGACAGCGGTCGTCCTCAGCCAGGCGGGTTTTCATGCATCTCATTTCCTCGGAAGAATTAGAAACAGAGTTTAGTAAAGTTTTTTTCTGGCTTCCTCTTTCTGGCTTCCTCTGCCTTTGTCTCTCATTGCACTCTCTAATGGTTGCTAATGCTGCATTTATCTGTTTTCTTTGTCTGGTAATTGCCTCATTTAACCATACATCTATAATTCGACCATCAAAGTCATAATTATATTTTTCTGTATATTTTCCTGTATATTTTCTTAACAATATGAGTCACCCAATTCACTTTGGTTTGAGTCAACTGTGACACACTTAAACCCCCGTTAAATCCATATTGTTTTATTAAAAACGGCACATAAGCATGGTACCACATTCCCATTATTCTATCCATGGCTTTGTACGAGCTTTTAGAGAAATCAACCCGTTCCTCCTCTCCTTTGATTCTACTTTATAGTATTTATATTTGCGTATTTAAAATCTTCCCTCTCACGTGGTCACCACGTCTATTTACTGTGTTAATCCCTCCGCCCTAGCGTCGCCACCACGCTCTGCCTAAATCCGTCAATCTAGGACTTTCAAAAATGCCCACATCCGTCGATGCTAGGTCTTTTTCCCAGACAAGTGCCTTATTAAATATCTGGGACACTTACTATCAGGCTTAGTCCCAGAAACGCAAACTTGTCTAGACTTTTGAGAAAAAACTTTCCGTCTTATTCTCAAAATTCTGGCCTTTCTGGAAAAAGAATTAACACTGGCATTTTAAGAATTTAAACTTATTCTCAAAATCCTCTTGGAAACTTACTATCAGGCTTATTCCAAGAATCCTGACCCTTTTAGGAAAAATATTCAATACGCAAATAATTTTCTTATTTACCACGTAAATATTTTTCTTATTTACCGTGCTTTTTGCAGCTTGGTTCTTTATTCAGGATCGCGTCCACCTAGGCCTGCCGTGGTGTCTACAATTCTCCCTCCCTTGCAGTTTAGCTTCGGGGTTTTGGAGCCATAGACTTCTTGTCTTTTTGGGATGATCAGTCAATTGCTTTCCATCCACGGAGGTCATCAGTTTTTGCGATCCCATCCTCGTCGCCATTTGTTGTGGAAATTCTTTTCTCAACTTCAAATAATAATTGGAAGACAGCTGAAGATTTCAAAAGTTATAAAGATCTTTATTTCTTGCAAGAAATTGACATTCACATACAGAACGCATCTCATATGTGAAGGTTCCGACTTCTGCTTTTGCACAGCTTATATACACAAACACATCCTGATTAGGCTTCACCATTCGTTTACCTTAAAAGGAGGCATCTCGTCCAAAATCTTTGTCTTGCATAAATTATATCCAAACAGAACAACATCATGCCTAGATACAAGTTCCTGCTTTTAGCTGCTGCTCAAAATTCACACCTTTTGTCTATCGTTATTTTTGTTCTGAAGCTACGCACATACTTCACACTTTAAGTCCAACAATAGGTCACTTGAGTACTCTTAGTCTCTTTGCTACTAAGTCTCCTATAACTCAAAACATTTTGTTCCTGCAAGCTTGTCTTAACTTATGCATTTCTAAAACTTGGTTACATATCTTTAATAACGTGCTTTAGCTTATATGAATATATTTCTCTAAATGCTCATGAGTAAAAAAATAAAGTGACAGATGTTAATACAAGTTGTACACTTCTAAAAGTAAAAACAAATCTAAAAGTAAAAAACACATCTAAATGTAAAATTTCTATCACAGGTGTATCAAGGTAAATCATGCTAGAATCCTAATAAATCATTCTGGAACATGGTATATGATAGTAAATCATGCTAGAATCATATTAAATAATTCTAGAATGTGGCAAATCGCTGTGGGAGGAGCCTATTTTACTCAAATGGCTATAACTCAAGAAGTAAATGAGATATCTTCACCAAACTCAGTACACATGTGTATGGGTTCAATTTGAGGTCACAGTAAACAATTTTATGGAGATCGGACCATAGGTGGCGCTATAACTGTTAAAAAGCTTTAAAACCATATATATCCCATGGCAAATTGCCTGTATTGGCTGTAAATGGTCTTTTCCATCTATTATGTCAGTGGTTACATGCTTGCTAAATAAATCTTAATGACTTTTGATGCTTTTGTGCTTAAATGCCTTAAAGGCCTTAACTGCTTGAACCCCGATAAATGCTGCTTGCAGCTTTAATTATTATTATTATTTTTCTTCTGCCGTAAAACTCATCGTGCAGCCCAAACCGTAAGAGCTGGAGCTTTGAAACTTTGCCAGATGGTAGTACAAAAATCGAGGAGAGGTTCAGAGAATATGACCCCAATTGGCCCATAGGTGGCGCTATAGCAACCAAAAGCGCGAAACTGCTCATAACTCCTAGACCGTATGACGTAGACTCAAGTGTCTTATATCACTGGAAAGCTGGAAACCTGAAGGTCAAAACGTATATCTCCGATTTCATTTCCTGTATGCAAATTGTCCGCCATTTTGAATTTAGTTAAAAACCTACTTTTGCGAACTAGTCCTAGGTTTTTTGTCCAATTGGATCCAAAACAGTGCAGAAATGTTCTCTGGAGTCTGATTATCAATAATTATCGAAAAAAAGTCGAAATTTCGATTCCTGATCGCCAGGGGGTGATAAATTAATGTTGTGGGAGGAGCCTATTTTACTAAAATGGCTATAACTCGAGAAGGAAATTAGATATCTTCACCAAACTTGGTGCACATGTGTATGAGTTCAATCTGGGGTCACAGTAAAAAAATCGCGACGATTGATCACTAGGTGGCGCTATAACATGAAAAAAACATGAAAACGGCTATGACCACGTGACCGTTAGTCCGATTGACTTGAAAATTGGTATGCAGTGTCTTGGTCCAAGGTGCCATGTATGTCTATGAGGACATTGGCGTATCTCGAAAAACATGGCCGCCATCGACCAATGAAATTTGAGCACCTATTAGACAAGGTTAACGGAGGCCGATCGGAACGAAACTCGATGGGCATGTTCGACTCATGGCCCTAGAGGTCTGTAAGAGTTTTGAAAGAAATCGGCCACTAGTTGGCGCTAACGAGTTTTATGGCTCTGTAATCACGTGGTGTTACACTTATTGTCACAAAATGCATATCAACTGATAGATCTGCTCATGCTGAACAACTTTGCCTCAAGAACTAATGCTGTCAATTAAACCGTTTATTAAATATTCGTAATTATGTTAAAAACCTACTTTTGCAAACTAGTCCTAGGTTTTTCGCCCGATCGAAACCAGACCAGTCTAGGACAATTCTCTGGACACTCTAGATCAATAATTATCAAAAAAAAGTTGAACTTTTGCATGTAGATGGCTGTAATAGGGTCATTTAGAAAAGGGGCGTGGCAAAAAAACACTAAAAAGCCTATAAATCCTAAATGAAAACTCAGAACTTCACAAAAATTGGTGAGCATATGTGACATAACATCATTAACAAGCATGCCAATTTTTATGGAGATCGGACCATAGGTGGCGCTATAACTGCTAAAAAGCTTTAAAACCATATATTTCCTATGGTATTTCCTGTAAATGGTCTTTTCCATCTATTATGTCAGTAGTTACATGCTTGCTAAATAAAACTTAATCACTTTTGATGCTTTTGTGCTTAAAGGCCTTAACTGCTTGAACCCCGATAAATGCTGCTTGCAGCTTTAATTATTATTATTATTTTCCCCTAAAACGCATCGTACAGCCCAAACCGTAAGTGCTAGAGACTTGAAACTTTGCCAGATGGTAGTACAAAAATCGAGGAGAGGTTATCAAAATATGAGCCAGATTGGCCAATAGGTGGCGCTACAGTGCAAAAACCAAAAAAATGGCATATTTTTGCTTAAATCTCACCAACCCTTTGTCTCAGACTCAAGTGTCTTATATCATTGGAATCCTTGGCTCAAGCCGAACAAAAAAGGCCTCAAGGATTTCCTTTCCGGTATGCAAATTTTCCGCCATTTTGGATTTTGTCCAAAACCTACTTTTGCGAACTAGTCCTAGGTTTTTTGTCCGATCGGAACCAAACCAGTGCAGAAATGTTCTCTGGAGTCTGAATATAAATAATTATTTAAAAAAAGTTTAAATTTCGATTCACGGTCGCTAAGGGGCGCCAAAACGTTCGAAGGAGGCGGAGCTAGTTTTACTAAAATGGCTATAACTCCAGAAGTAAATGAGTTATCTTCACCAAACTTGGTACACATGTGTAAGAGGTCAATCTAAGGTCACAGTAAAGAAATCGCGGTGATTAGCCACATGGTGGCGCTATAACATTAAAAAAACATAAAACAGGCTATAACCACCTGACCGTTTGTCCGATTGACTTGAAAATTGGTATGCAGTGTCTTGGTCCAAGGTGCCATGTATGTCTATGAGGACATTGGTGTATCTCGAAAAACATGGCCGCCATCGGCCAATGAAGTTTGAGCACCTATTAGACAAGGTTAACGGAGGCCAATCAGAACGAAACTCAGTGGACATGTTCGGCTCAAGCCCCTAGAGGTCTGTAAGAATTTTGAAAGAAATCGGCCACTAGTTGGCGCTAACGAGTTTAATGGCTCTGTAATCACGTGGTGTTACACTTATCGTCACAAAATGCATATCATTTGATAGATCTGCTCATGCTGAACAACTTTGCCTCAAGAACTATTGCTGTCAATCAAACCGTTCATTAAATATTCGTAATTATGTTAAAAACCTACTTTTGCGAACTAGTCCCTGGTTTTTCGCCCGATCGGAACCAGACCAGTCTAGGACAATTCTCTGGACTCTCTAGATCAATAATTATCAAAAAAAAGTTGAACTTTTGCATTTGGATGGCTGTAATAGGGTCATTTATAAAAATGGGCGGGGCAAAATAAATAAAAAAACCTATAAATCATAAATAAAAACTCAGAACTTCACAAAAATTGGTGAACATATGTGAAATAACATCATTAACAAGCATGCCAAATTGTATGGAGATCGGACCAAAGGTGGCGCTATAACTGTTAAAAAGCTTTAAAACCATATATTTCCTATGGTAAATGGTCTTTTTCATCTATTATGTCAGTAGTTACATGCTTGCTAAATAAATCTTAATAACTTTTGATGCTTTTATGCTTAAAGGCCTTAAACGCCTTAATTGCTTGAACCCCGATAAATGCTGCTTGCAGCTTTAATTAGGGGTTCAAGCACGAAGTGCTGAAACCCTATTGTAATTGTAAGGATTTTTAGGGGTTCAAGCACGAAGTGCTGAAACCCTATTGTAATTGTACTGATTTTTATTATTATTATTATTATTATTATTATTATTATTATTTTTCTTCTGCCGTAAAACTCATCGTGCAGCCCAAACCGTAAGAGCTGGAGCTTTGAAATTTTGCCAGATGGTAGTACAAAAATCGAGGAGAGGTTCAGAGAATATGACCCCAATTGGCCCATAGGTGGCGCTATAGCAACCAAAAGCGCGAAACTGCTCATAACTCCTAGACCGTATGACGTAGTCTCAAGTGTCTTATATCACTGGAAAGCTGGAAACCTGAAGGTCAAAACGTATATCTCCGATTTCATTTCCTGTATGCAAATTGTCCGCCATTTTGAATTTAGTTAAAAACCTACTTTTGCAAACTAGTCCTAGGTTTTTTGTCCAATTGGATCCAAAACAGTGCAGAAATGTTCTCTGGAGTCTGAAGATCAATAATTATCGAAAAAAAGTCGAAATTTCGATTCCTGATCGCCAGGGGGTGATAAATTAATGTTGTGGGAGGAGCCTATTTTACTAAAATGGCTATAACTCGAGAATGAAATTAGATATCTTCACCAAACTTGGTGCACATGTGTATGAGTTCAATCTGGGGTCACAGTAAAAAAATCGCGACGATTGATCACTAGGTGGCGCTATAACATGAAAAAAACATGAAAACGGCTATGACCACGTGACCGTTAGTCCGATTGACTTGAAAATTGGTATGCAGTGTCTTGGTCCAAGGTGCCATGTATGTCTATGAGGACATTGGCGTATCTCGAAAAACATGGCCGCCATCGACCAATGAAATTTGAGCACCTATTAGACAAGGTTAACGGAGGCCGATCGGAACGAAACTCGATGGGCATGTTCAACTCATGGCCCTAGAGGTCTGTAAGAGTTTTGAAAGAAATCGGCCACTAGTTGGCGCTAACGAGTTTTATGGCTCTGTAATCACGTGGTGTTACACTTATCGTCACAAAATGCATATCATCTGATAAATCTGCTCATGCTGAACAACTTTGCCTCAAGAACTAATGCTGTCAATTAAACCGTTTATTAAATATTCGTAATTATGTTAAAAACCTACTTTTGCAAACTAGTCCTAGGTTTTTCGCCCGATCGAAACCAGACCAGTCTAGGACAATTCTCTGGACACTCTAGATCAATAATTATCAAAAAAAAGTTGAACTTTTGCATGTAGATGGCTGTAATAGGGTCATTTAGAAAATGGGCGTGGCAAAAAAACACTAAAAAGCCTATAAATCCTAAATGAAAACTCAGAACTTCACAAAAATTGGTGAGCATATGTGACATAACATCATTAACAAGCATGCCAATTTTTATGGAGATCGGACCATAGGTGGCGCTATAACTGCTAAAAAGCTTTAAAACCATATATTTCCTATGGTATTTCCTGTAAATGGTCTTTTCCATCTATTGTGTCAGTAGTTACATGCTTGCTAAATAAAACTTAATCACTTTTGATGCTTTTGTGCTTAAAGGCCTTAACTGCTTGAACCCCGATAAATGCTGCTTGCAGCTTTAATTATTATTATTATTTTTCTTCTGCCGTAAAACGCATCGTGCAGCCCAAACCGTAAGTGCTAGAGACTTGAAACTTTGCCATATGGTAGTACAAAAATCGAGGAGAGGTTATCAAAATATGAGCCAGATTGGCCAATAGGTGGCGCTACAGTGCAAAAACCAAAAAAATGGCATATTTTTGCTTAAATCTCACCAACCCTTTGTCACAGACTCAAGTGTCTTATATCATTGGAATCCTTGGGTCAAGCCGAACAAAAAAGGCCTCAAGGATTTCCTTTCCGGTATGCAAATTTTCCGCCATTTTGGATTTTGTCCAAAACCTACTTTTGCGAACTAGTCCTAGGTTTTTTGTCCGATCGGAACCAAACAAGTGCAGAAATGTACTCTGGAATCTGAATATCAATAATTATTAAAAAAAAGTTTAAATTTTGATTCACGGTCGCTAAGGGGCGCCAAAACGTTCGAAGGAGGCGGAGCTAGTTTTACTAAAATGGCTATAACTCCAGAAGTAAATGAGTTATCTTCACCAAACTTGGTACACATGTGTAAGAGGTCAATCTAAGGTCACAGTAAAGAAATCGCGGTGATTAGCCACATGGTGGCGCTATAACATTAAAAAAACATAAAACAGGCTATAACCACCTGACCGTTTGTCCGATTGACTTGAAAATTGGTATGCAGTGTCTTGGTCCAAGGTGCCATGTATGTCTATGAGGACATTGGTGTATCTCGAAAAACATGGCCGCCATCGGCCAATGAAGTTTGAGCACCTATTAGACAAGGTTAACGGAGGCCAATCAGAACGAAACTCAGTGGGCATGTTCGGCTCAAGCCCCTAGAGGTCTGTAAGAATTTTGAAAGAAATCGGCCACTAGTTGGCGCTAACGAGTTTAATGGCTCTGTAATCACGTGGTGTTACACTTATTGTCACAAAATGCATATCATTTGATAGATCTGCTCATGCTGAACAACTTTGCCTCAAGAACTATTGCTGTCAATCAAACCATTCATTAAATATTCGTAATTATGTTAAAAACCTATTTTTGCGAACTAGTCCTAGGTTTTTCGCCCGATCGGAACCAGACCAGTCTAGGACAATTCTCTGGACTCTCTAGATCAATAATTATCAAAAAAAAGTTGAACTTTTGCATTTGGATGGCTGTAATAGGGTCATTTATAAAATGGGCGGGGCAAAATAAATAAAAAAACCTATAAATCATAAATAAAAACTCAGAACTTCACAAAAATTGGTGAACATATGTGAAATAACATCATTAACAAGCATGCCAAATTTTATGGAGATCGGACCAAAGGTGGCGCTATAACTGTTAAAAAGCTTTAAAACCATATATTTCCTAGGATAAATGGTCTTTTTCATCTATTATGTCAGTAGTTACATGCTTGCTAAATAAATCTTAATAACTTTTGATGCTTTTATGCTTAAAGGCCTTAAAGGCCTTAATTGCTTGAACAGAAATCTAAGAATATTTTTCTTCTTTTGTTAAAGCCATTTCAGACTGCAAGTAAGCATTACATTACTAATCATCTATTTTAAAGGTGCCATACAATTGAAAACTGTATTTATCTTGGCATAGTTGAATGATAAGAGTTCTGGACATGGAACTGACATACCGTGAGCCTCAAACACCATTGTTTTCTCCTTCATGTGTAAATCTCCTGTTTGCAAAAGACCGCTGAAAAATGAGTGAATCCCAGCATAACACTGACTGTGACGTTGGAGTCATATATGTCAGTGGTTAAATGCTTGCTAAATAAAACTTAATAACTTTTGATGCTTTTGTGCTTAAAGGTCTTAAAGGCCTTAACTGCTTGAACCCCGATAAATGCTGCTTGCAGCTTTAATTAGGGGTTCAAGCACGAAGTGCTGAAACCCTATTGTAATTGTACTGATTTTTATTATTATTATTATTAGGGGTTCAAGCACGAAGTGCTGAAACCCTATTGTAATTGTACTGATTTTTATTATTATTATTATTCTCCCCTAAAACGCATCGTGCAGACCAAACCGTAAGAGCTGGAACCTTGAAACTTGGCCAAATGGTAGTCCTCAATTTGGGGAGAACCTATCAAAGTATGACTCAGATTGGCCCATAGGTGGCGCTATAGCAACCAAAAGCGCGAAACTGCTCATAACTCCTAGACCGCATGTCCTAGACTCAAGTGTCCTATATCATTGGAAAGCTGGACGCCTGAAGGTCAAAACGTATATCTCCGATTTTATTTCAGGTATGCAAATTTTTCCGCCATTTTGAATTTTGTTAAAAACCTACTTTTGCGAACTAGTCCCTGGTTTTTCGCCCGATCGGAACCAAACCAGTGCAGAAATGTTCTTTGGAGTCTGAAGATCAATAATTATCGAAAAAAAGTCGAAATTTCGATTCCTGGTCGCTAGGGGGTGATAAATTAATGTTGTGGGAGGAGCCTATTTTACTAAAATGGCTATAACTCGAAAATGAAATGAGATATCTTCACCAAACTTGGTACACATGTGTATGAGCTCAATCTGGGGTCACAGTAAAAAAATCGCGACGATTGGCCTCATGGTGGCGCTATAACATGAAAAAAACATAAAACAGGCTATAACCACCTGACCGTTACTCCGATTGACTTGAAAATTGGTATGCAGTGTCTTGGTCCAAGGTGCCATGTATGTGTATGAGGACATTGGCGTATCTCAAAAAACATGGCCGCCATCGGCCAATGAAGTTTGAGCACCTATTAGACAAGGTTAACGGAGACTGATCGGAACGAAACTCGATGGGCATGTTCGACTCATGGCCCTAGAGGTCTGTAAGAGTTTTGAAAGAAATCGGCCACTAGTTGGCGCTAACGAGTTTTACGGCTCTGTAATCACGTGGTGTTACACTTATTGTCACAAAATGCATATCATTTGATAGATCTGCTCATGCTGAACAACATTGCCTCAAGAACCATTGCTGTCAATCAAATCGTTCATTAATTATTCGCGAATATGTTAAAAACCTACTTTTGCGAACTAGTCCCTGGTTTTTTGCCCGATCGGAACCAGACCAGTCTAGGACAATTCTCTGGACTCTCCTGATCAATAATTATCGAAAAAAAGTTGAACTTTTGAATTTTTCGTATGGCTATAATTGGGTCATAAAGAAAATGGGCGTGGCAAAATGCACTCAAAAGCTTATAAATCCTAAACGAAAACTCAGAACTTCACGAAAATTGGTGAGCATATGTGCCATAATATTCTAAACAAGCATGCCAAATTTCATGTTGATCGGACCATAGGTGGCGCTATAACTGTTAAAAAGGTTTGAAAACCATATATTTCCTATGGTAAATTGCCCGTATTGGCTGTAAATGGACTTTTCCATCTATTATTTCAGTGGTTAAAAGCTTTCTAAATAAAACTTAATGTCTTAAATGCTTATGTGCTTAAAGGCCTTAAATGCTTGAACCCCGATAAATGCTGCTTGCAGCTTTAATTAGGGGTTCAAGCATGAAATGCTGAAACCCTATTGTAATTGTACTGATTTTTATTATTATTATTATTCTTCTGCCGTAAAACGCATCGTGCAGCCCAAACCGTAAGTGCTAGAGACTTGAAACTTGGCCAGAAGGTAGTACAAAAATCGAGGAGAGGTTCAGAGAGTATGACCCCGATTGGCCCATAGGTGGCGCTATAGTGCCAAAAACCAAAAAAAATCACGGTTTTGCTTAAATCTCCTTAACCCTTTGTCACAGACTCAAGTGTCTTATATCACTGTAATCCTTGTCTCAAGACGGACAAAATGTATATCTTCAATTTCATTTCCGGTATGCAAATTTTTCCGCCATTTTGAATTTTGTCTAAAACCTACTTTTGCAAACTAGTAGAGGGTTTTTTTGGCCAATCGGAACCAAACCAGTGCAGAAATGTTCTCTGGAGTCTGATTATCAGTAATTATCGAAAAAAAGTTGAAATTTCGATCCACGGTTGCTAAGGGGCGTCAAAACGTTTGCAGGAGGCGGAGCCAGTTTACTAAAATGGTTATAACTCATGAACGAAATTAGATATTTTCACCAAACTCGGAACACATATGTATGAGTTCAATCTGGGGTCACAGTAAAAAAATCGCGACGATTGAACACTAGGTGGCGTTATAACATGAAAAAAACTTGAAAAGGGCTATAACCACCTGACCGTTAGTCCAATTGACTTGAAAATTGGTATGCAGTCTCATGGTCCAGGGTGCCATGTATATCTATGATGACATTGGCGTATCTCGAAAAACATGGCCGCCATCAGCCAATGAAGTTGAGCACCTATTAGACAAGGTTAACGGAGGCCGATCGGAACAAAACTCGATGGGCATGTTCAACTCATGGCCCTAGAGGTATGTAAGATTTTTGAAAGAAATCGGCCACTAGTTGGCGCTAACGAGTTTTATGGCTCTGTAATCACGTGGTGTTAAACTTATTGTCACATTATGCATATCATTTGATAGATCTGCTCATGCTGAACAACTTTGCCTCAAGAACCACTACTGTCAATCAAACTGTTCATTAAATATTGGCAAACATGTTAAAAACCTACTTTTGCGAACTAGTCCCTGGTTTTTTGCCCGATCAGAACCAGACCAGTCTAGGGTAATTCTCTGGACTCTCTAGATCAATAATTATCGAAAAAAAGTTGAACTTTTGCATTTGGATGGCTGTAATAGGGTCATTTATAAAATGGGCGTGGCAAAATACACTAAAAAGCCTATAAATCCTAAATGAAAACTCAGAACTTCACAAAAATTGATGAGCATATGTGACATAACATGCTAAAGAAGCATGGACATTTTTATGGAGATCGGAGCATAGGTGGCGCTATAACTGTTAAAATGCTTTAAAGCCATATATTTCCTATGGTAAATTGCCTGTATTTGCTGTAAATGGTGTCTTCTATCTATTATCGTATAATGTTCATATCATAATGTTCAAAACCAGTGCAGCACAATTCTCTGAACTCTCTAGATCAATAATTATCAGAAAAAAAGTTTAACTTCTTCAAAAGGTGATTTTATATGAATATAATGACATATTAAGCCAATAAGTGGTATTTTACTGCCCCCTGCTGTCATTTCATCATACTACTCCCTAATATTGTTATAAAATTCATATTTAGACTTTATAAAATCATTATTTTAACATTTACAATCACATTTTGTCAAAACTCATCTATTGAGTATTACTATTGACAATTGTGTTACACTGAGATATGGAAATGGACGAAAGTAAGTGAATGAAATGAAACGAAAGTATAACGGCATTTAAGCCACGCCCCCGAATACAAATTCATTCATAACTCGAAAACGGAAAGTCGTTGCGCGCTCAAATTTTGATGGTGAGGACCTCTCCGGGCTCTTGATCGAAACGTGTCCTCGCGGGCCTCGGGAGCGCGCCCCCCGCGCATCGCCAGCCCGCGGGACCCCCGATTTTGAACGGCCATTACTCCCGACCCAGACCACCCCGAACATTGTGTAAGAGCTCGTTGGAAAGGGCACGTCCTTGGCTAGCTTCGATTCAAATGTGGTGTTATCTGCCCTGGGCATTCCAGAGATAATAGCTCGAATAGATATGCCTTATAACAGTCATAACTCCCAGCCCCAATCGCCCAAAAACACCCTGATGGTCTCATTCAACAGGGCTCCTCGAGCACTATCTATGCTCTGAGTTTCAGAATTTTTCGCCTTTTGGTTCCTGAGATATAAGTAAAAAAACAAATTCCCATTCATTCATTCAAACACCTCAACTGTAAAATGTAAGCTATAATACCACTGTTGTCCACTAGAGGGAGCAGCAGGATTACGCATGATCTTTTAATTCGCTTCAGTATTGGGAAATAAACAAATGCTTTAAGAAGCAATCTTTTTTATTATGATGTTTTTTTTATTATGATATTTGTATATATTTTATTTTTTTATTATGATTATGAACGGTTTGATTGACATTAGTGATTCTTGAGGCAAAGTTGTTCAAGATGAGGAGATGAAGATATTTTCACAATATCACATCATAAAAACATTGAAAACATATTTGTCTTTGTGTGTGTGTCTGTGTGTGTGTGTGTGTGTGGATGGATGTGTTTGTGTTTGTGTGTGTGTCTGTGTGTGTAAGCATGCTTAATGGAAATAACATGGAGAAACTGCTTTGTTTTACTGGTGGATAAAAAAGTCTTTCAAATGAAAGTGAGTCAATTAGTGGTCTTCTCCTGCCCTCTGCAGGACATTCTACTTAATAAAATATTTTCATCTGTGCTTTTGCATTAGTTTTTGGACTATATAAAATTACTTGCATGAAAATCACCTATTATAACACAGTCATGTTTTGTCAAAGTTTATCACTTCATTTTTACTGAGCTCTCAGTTTGAACAATTCTGCCTCTCAGTGATTAATTTGAAATCTGAAAATGGTGTTATACAGAGGAGATTTGCAATTATCATTTTGTTACCTATCTTTTATTTTAAATATCTACATCTACAAAAAAAATTGTGTGCATGCGTGTGTTCAAGCATGGTTAGTGTATTAAGTATTATTGTTTAAGTATTATTGTTTTCATTTACATTTTAACCACCAGAAGAAGAACACTCATTGGTTCATTCTGCTCACTAAAATATTATTTTTCATTTTTTTTCCATTTGAAATATTGTTTAAACTTAATAAAATCATTAAAATAACATTTCAAATCATATTTTGTCTGTTTATAAATCCCACAGACTCACATTGGCTGCAATACTAATGTTTTTGTAAAACACAGACCTGATAGTCTAATCTGTGTGTATTGTGCATATATTATTGATATTATTACTATTGCAAATCATGTTATTGTAACTCATATCTTAATAGAATATTATTTGTAATTTTAATTCTTTATTTCTTAATTGTTTTTTTATGATTACTACAGATATTATCACCAAAGATATCAACTACACCTTCACTTTTAGTATTGACACGCTGCACACACAGCACAATCACACACTCACTAATGCATTCAAATAAATGTAATCTTACTGTGCTACTTTATTTGTACATGATTAGAATGAACAGAAATCTAAGAATATTTTTCTTCTTTTGTTAAAGCCATTTCAGACTCCAAGTAAGCATTATATTACTAATCATCTATTTTACAGGTGCCATACAATTGAAAACTGTATTTATCTTGGCATAGTTGAATGATAAGAGTTCTGGACATGGAACTGACATACCGTGAGCCTCAAACACCATTGTTTCCTCCTTCATGTGTAAATCTCCTGTTTGCAAAAGACCGCTGAAAAATGAGTGAATCCCACCATAACACCGACTGTGACGTTGGAGTCAGGATCATTAATATTTATACCCCCCAAATTTGCATTTTCCAGTCCATGTTCTAGGCCAGGCAGTGTTAATGTGGACCTGCACAGCCGAATCATCAGAAGATCTGCAGGTATTGTGAAGAAGCAAGCAAGGACAATAGTGAAAATGGCAGATCATGGATATAAATGTTATGTCTGAGGCTGTGCTGTGGATTTGAGAACTTTTCATTCCCTTCCCACAAAACTGTCAACAGGCATGGTTGATGTTTACAACAGGATACCTCACCATTTTAATTCAAAGCTGTTAGTTTGCTCTTAACGGAGGCCGATCAGAACGAAACTCGATGGGCATGTTCGACTCGTGGCCCTAGAGGTCTGTAAGAATTTTGAAAAATCAGCCACTAGTTGATGCTAACAGGTTTTACGGCTATGTAATCATGTGATGCATATCATTTGATAGATCTCCTCATACTGAACAACTTTGCCTCAAGAACTACTGCTGTCAATCAATTTGTTCATTAAATACTTGCGATTATGTTAAAAACCTACTTTTGCGAACTAGTCCTAGGTTTTTCGCCCGATCGGAAATATACCAGTGCAGTACAATTCTCTGGAAGCTCTAGATTATTAATTATATAAAAAACTTTAACTTTATCCATTGGGTAGCCATAACAGGATCATTTAGAAAATGGGTATGGCAAAAAACACTCAAAAGCCTGTAAATCCTAAACAAAAACTCAGACAACTCACTAAACTGCCTTATGTGCTTAAAGACCCTAAATGCTTGAACCCCGCTAAATGCTGCTTGCAGCTTTAATTATTATTATTATTATTATTATTATTTTTCTTCTGCCGTAAAACTCATCGTGCAGCCCAAACCGTAAGAGCTGGAGCTTTGAAACTTTGCCAGATGGTAGTACAAAAATCGAGGAGAGGTTCAGAGAATATGACCCCAATTGGCCCATAGGTGGCGCTATAGCAACCAAAAGCGCGAAACTGCTCATAACTCCTAGACCGTATGACGTAGACTCAAGTGTCTTATATCACTGGAAAGCTGGAAACCTGAAGGTCAAAACGTATATCTCCGATTTCATTTCCTGTATGCAAATTGTCCGCCATTTTGAATTTAGTTAAAAACCTACTTTTGCGAACTAGTCCTAGGTTTTTTGTCCAATTGGATCCAAAACAGTGCAGAAATGTTCTCTGGAGTCTGAATATCAATAATTATCGAAAAAAAGTCGAAATTTCGATTCCTGATCGCCAGGGGGTGATAAATTAATGTTGTGGGAGGAGCCTATTTTACTAAAATGGCTATAACTCGAGAATGAAATTAGATATCTTCACCAAACTTGGTGCACATGTGTATGAGTTCAATCTGGGGTCACAGTAAAAAAATCGCGACGATTGATCACTAGGTGGCGCTATAACATGAAAAAAACATGAAAACGGCTATGACCACGTGACCGTTAGTCCGATTGACTTGAAAATTGGTATGCAGTGTCTTGGTCCAAGGTACCATGTATGTCTATGAGGACATTGGCGTATCTCGAAAAACATGGCCGCCATCGACCAATGAAATTTGAGCACCTATTAGACAAGGTTAACGGAGGCCGATCGGAACGAAACTCGATGGGCATGTTCGACTCATGGCCCTAGAGGTCTCTAAGAGTTTTGAAAGAAATCGGCCACTAGTTGGCGCTAACGAGTTTTATGGCTCTGTAATCACGTGGTGTTACACTTATCGTCACAAAATGCATATCATCTGATAGATCTGCTCATGCTGAACAACTTTGCCTCAAGAACTAATGCTGTCAATTAAACCGTTTATTAAATATTCGTAATTATGTTATAAACCTACTTTTGCAAACTAGTCCTAGGTTTTTCGCCCGATCGAAACCAGACCAGTCTAGGACAATTCTCTGGACACTCTAGATCAATAATTATCAAAAAAAAGTTGAACTTTTGCATGTAGATGGCTGTAATAGGGTCATTTAGAAAAGGGGCGTGGCAAAAAAACACTAAAAAGCCTATAAATCCTAAATGAAAACTCAGAACTTCACAAAAATTGGTGAGCATATGTGACATAACATTATTAACAAGCATGCCAATTTTTATGGAGATCGGACCATAGGTGGCGCTATAACTGCTAAAAAGCTTTAAAACCATATATTTCCTATGGTATTTCCTGTAAATGGTCTTTTCCATCTATTATGTCAGTAGTTACATGCTTGCTAAATAAAACTTAATCACTTTTGATGCTTTTGTGCTTAAAGGCCTTAACTGCTTGAACCCCGATAAATGCTGCTTGCAGCTTTAATTAGGGGTTCAAGCACGAAGTGCTGAAACCCTATTGTAATTGTACTGATTTTTATTAGGGGTTCAAGCACGAAGTGCTGAAACCCTATTGTAATTGTACTGATTTTTATTAGGGGTTCAAGCACGAAGTGCTGAAACCCTATTGTAATTGTACTGATTTTTATTATTATTATTATTATTATTATTATTATTATTTTTCTTCTGCCGTAAAACTCATCGTACAGCCCAAACCGTAAGAGCTGGAGCTTTGAAACTTTGCCAGATGGTAGTACAAAAATCGAGGAGAGGTTCAGAGAATATGACCCCAATTGGCCCATAGGTGGCGCTATAGCAACCAAAAGCGCGAAACTGCTCATAACTCCTAGACCGTATGACGTAGACTCAAGTGTCTTATATCACTGGAAAGCTGGAAACCTGAAGGTCAAAACGTATATCTCCGATTTCATTTCCTGTATGCAAATTGTCCGCCATTTTGAATTTAGTTAAAAACCTACTTTTGCGAACTAGTCCTAGGTTTTTTGTCCAATTGGATCCAAAACAGTGCAGAAATGTTCTCTGGAGTCTGAGTATCAATAATTATTGAAAAAAAGTCGAAATTTCGATTCCTGATCGCCAGGGGGTGATAAATTAATGTTGTGGGAGGAGCCTATTTTACTAAAATGGCTATAACTCGAGAATGAAATTAGATATCTTCACCAAAATTGGTGCACATGTGTATGAGTTCAATCTGGGGTCACAGTAAAAAAATCGCGACGATTGATCACTAGGTGGCGCTATAACATGAAAAAAACATGAAAACGGCTATGACCACGTGACCGTTAGTCCGATTGACTTGAAAATTGGTATGCAGTGTCTTGGTCCAAGGTGCCATGTATGTCTATGAGGACATTGGCGTATCTCGAAAAACATGGCCGCCATCGACCAATGAAATTTGAGCACCTATTAGACAAGGTTAACGGAGGCCGATCGAAACGAAACTCGATGGGCATGTTCGACTCATGGCCCTAGAGGTCTGTAAGAGTTTTGAAAGAAATCGGCCACTAGTTGGTGCTAACGAGTTTTATGGCTCTGTAATCACGTGGTGTTACACTTATCGTCACAAAATGCATATCATCTGATAGATCTGCTCATACTGAACAACTTTGCCTCAAGAACTAATGCTGTCAATTAAACCGTTTATTAAATATTCGTAATTATGTTAAAAACCTACTTTTGCAAACTAGTCCTAGGTTTTTCGCCCGATCGAAACCAGACCAGTCTAGGACAATTCTCTGGACACTCTAGATCAATAATTATCAAAAAAAAGTTGAACTTTTGCATGTAGATGGCTGTAATAGGGTCATTTAGAAAAGGGGCGTGGCAAAAAAACACTGAAAAGCCTATAAATCCTAAATGAAAACTCAGAACTTCACAAAAATTGGTGAGCATATGTGACATAACATCATTAACAAGCATGCCAATTTTTATGGAGATCGGACCATAGGTGGCGCTATAACTGCTAAAAAGCTTTAAAACCATATATTTCCTATGGTATTTCCTGTAAATGGTCTTTTCCATCTATTATGTCAGTAGTTACATGCTTGCTAAATAAAACTTAATCACTTTTGATGCTTTTGTGCTTAAAGGCCTTAACTGCTTGAACCCCGATAAATGCTGCTTGCAGCTTTAATTAGGGGTTCAAGCACGAAGTGCTGAAACCCTATTGTAATTGTACTGATTTTTATTATTATTATTATTATTATTATTATTATTATTTTTCTTCTGCCGTAAAACTCATCGTGCAGCCCAAACCGTAAGAGCTGGAGCTTTGAAACTTTGCCAGATGGTAGTACAAAAATCGAGGAGAGGTTCAGAGAATATGACCCCAATTGGCCCATAGGTGGCGCTATAGCAACCAAAAGCGCGAAACTGCTCATAACTCCTAGACCGTATGACGTAGACTCAAGTGTCTTATATCACTGGAAAGCTGGAAACCTGAAGGTCAAAACGTATATCACCGATTTCAATTCCTGTATGCAAATTTTCCGCCATTTTGAATTTAGTTAAAAACCTACTTTTGCGAACTAGTCCTAGGTTTTTTGTCCAATTGGATCCAAAACAGTGCAGAAATGTTCTCTGGAGTCTGAATATCAATAATTATCGAAAAAAAGTCGAAATTTCGATTCCTGATCGCCAGGGGGTGATAAATTAATGTTGTGGGAGGAGCCTATTTTACTAAAATGGCTATAACTCGAGAATGAAATTAGATATCTTCACCAAACTTGGTGCACATGTGTATGAGTTCAATCTGGGGTCACAGTAAAAAAATCGCGACGATTGATCACTAGGTGGCGCTATAACATGAAAAAAACATGAAAACGGCTATGACCACGTGACCGTTAGTCCGATTGACTTGAAGATTGGTATGCAGTGTCTTGGTCCAAGGTGCCATGTATGTCTATGAGGACATTGGCGTATCTCGAAAAACATGGCCGCCATCGACCAATGAAATTTGAGCACCTATTAGACAAGGTTAACGGAGGCCGATCGGAACGAAACTCGATGGGCATGTTCGACTCATGGACCTAGAGGTCTGTAAGAGTTTTGAAAGAAATCGGCCACTAGTTGGCGCTAACGAGTTTTATGGCTCTGTAATCACGTGGTGTTACACTTATCGTCACAAAATGCATATCAACTGATAGATCTGCTCATGCTGAACAACTTTGCCTCAAGAACTAATGCTGTCAATTAAACCGTTTATTAAATATTTGTAATTATGTTAAAAACCTACTTTTGCAAACTAGTCCTAGGTTTTTCGCCCGATCGAAACCAGACCAGTCTAGGACAATTCTCTGGACACTCTAGATCAATAATTATCAAAAAAAAGTTGAACTTTTGCATGTAGATGGCTGTAATAGGGTCATTTAGAAAAGGGGAGTGGCAAAAAAACACTAAAAAGCCTATAAATCCTAAATGAAAACTCAGAACTTCACAAAAATTGGTGAGCATATGTGACATAACATCATTAACAAGCATGCCAATTTTTATGGAGATCGGACCATAGGTGGCGCTATAACTGCTAAAAAGCTTTAAAACCATATATTTCCTATGGTATTTCCTGTAAATGGTCTTTTCCATCTATTATGTCAGTAGTTACATGCTTGCTAAATAAAACTTAATCACTTTTGATGCTTTTGTGCTTTAAGGCCTTAACTGCTTGAACCCCGATAAATGCTGCTTGCAGCTTTAATTATTATTATTATTATTATTCTTCCGCCGTAAAACGCATCGTGCAGCCCAAACCGTAAGAGCTGGAACCTTGAAACTTTGCCAGATGGTAGTACAAAAATCGAGGAGAGGTTCAGAGAATATGACCCCGATTGGCCCATAGGTGGCGCTATAGCAACCAAAAGCGCGAAACTGCTCATAACTCCTAGACCGTATGACGTAGACTCAAGTGTCTTATATCACTGGAAAGCTGGAAACCTAAAGGTCAAAACGTATATCTCCGATTTCATTTTTTTTATGCAAATTGTCCGCCATTTTGAATTTAGTCAAAAACCTACTTTTGCGAACTAGTCCTAGGTTTTTTATCCAATTGGATCCAAACCAGTGCAGAAATGTTCTCTGGAGTCTGAATATCAATAATTATCGAAAAAAAGTCGAAATTTCGATTCCTGATCGCCAGGGGGTGATAAATTAATGTTGTGGGAGGAGCCAATTTTACTAAAATTGCTATAACTCGAGAAGGAAATGAGATATCTTCACCAAACTTGGTGCACATGTGTATGAGTTCAATCTGGGGTCACAGTAAAAAAATCGCGACGATTGATCACTAGGTGGCGCAATAACATGAAAAAAACATGAAAATGGCTATGACCATGTGACCGTTAGTCCGATTGACTTGAAAATTGGTATGCAGTGTCTTGGCCCAAGGTGTCATGTATGTCTATGAGGACATTGGTGTACTTCAAAAAACATGGCCGCCATCGGCCAATGAAGTTTGAGCACCTATTAGACAAGGTTAACGGAGGCCGATCGGAACGAAACTCGATGGGCATGTTCAACTCATGGCCTTAGAGGTCTGTAAGAATTTTGAAAGAAATCGGCCACTAGTTGGCGCTAACGAGTTTTATGGCTCTGTAATCACGTGGTGTTACACTTATTGTCACAAAATGCATATCATTTGATAGATCTGCTCATGCTGAACAACTTTGCCTCAAGAACCATTGCTGTCAATCAAATCGTTCATTAATTATTTGCGAATATGTTAAAAACCAACTTTTGCGAACTAGTCCCTGGTTTTTCGCCCGATCGGAACCAGACCAGTCTAGGACAATTCTCTGGACTCTCTTGATCAATAATTATCGAAAAAAAGTTGAACTTTTGAATTTTTCGTATGGCTATAATTGGGTCATAAAGAAAATGGGTGTGGCAAAATGCACTCAAAAGCTTATAAATCCTAAACGAAAACTCAGAACTTCACGAAAATTGGTGAGCATATGTGCCATAATATTCTAAACAAGCATGCCAAATTTCATGTTGATCGGACCATAGGTGGCGCTATAACTGTTAAAAAGGTTTGAAAATCATATATTTCCTATGGTAAATTGCCTGTATTGGCGGTAAATGGACTTTTCCATCTATTATTTCAGTGGTTAAAAGCTTTCTAAATAAAACTTAATGTCTTAAATGCTTATGTGCTTAAAGGCTTTAAATGCTTGAACCCCGATAAATGCTGCTTGCAGCTTTAATTATTATTATTATTATTATTATTATTTTTCTTCTGCCGTAAAACTCATCGTGCAGCCCAAACCGTAAGAGCTGGAGCTTTGAAACTTTGCCAGATGGTAGTACAAAAATCGAGGAGAGGTTCAGAGAATATGACCCCAATTGGCCCATAGGTGGCGCTATAGCAACCAAAAGCGCGAAACTGCTCATAACTCCTAGACCGTATGACGTAGACTCAAGTGTCTTATATCACTGGAAAGCTGGAAACCTGAAGGTCAAAACGTATATCTCCGATTTCATTTCCTGTATGCAAATTGTCCGCCATTTTGAATTTAGTTAAAAACCTACTTTTGCGAACTAGTCCTAGGTTTTTTGTCCAATTGGATCCAAACCAGTGCAGAAATGTTCTCTGGAGTCTGAATATCAATAATTATCGAAAAAAAGTCGAAATTTCGATTCCTGATCGCCAGGGGGTGATAAATTAATGTTGTGGGAGGAGCCTATTTTACTAAAATGGCTATAACTCGAGAATGAAATTAGATATCTTCACCAAACTTGGTGCACATGTGTATGAGTTCAATCTGGGGTCACAGTAAAAAAATCGCGACGATTGATCACTAGGTGGCGCTATAACATGAAAAAAACATGAAAACGGCTATGACCACGTGACCGTTAGTCCGATTGACTTGAAAATTGGTATGCAGTGTCTTGGTCCAAGGTGCCATGTATGTCTATGAGGACATTGGCGTATCTCGAAAAACATGGCCGCCATCAACCAATGAAATTTGAGCACCTATTAGACAAGGTTAACGGAGGCCGATCGAAACGAAACTCGATGGGCATGTTCGACTCATGGCCCTAGAGGTCTGTAAGAGTTTTGAAAGAAATCGGCCACTAGTTGGCGCTAACGAGTTTTATGGCTCTGTAATCACGTGGTGTTACACTTATCGTCACAAAATGCATATCATCTGATAGATCTGCTCATGCTGAACAACTTTGCCTCAAGAACTAATGCTGTCAATTAAACCGGTTATTAAATATTCGTAATTATGTTATAAACCTACTTTTGCAAACTAGTCCTAGGTTTTTCGCCCGATCGAAACCAGACCAGTCTAGGACAATTCTCTGGACACTCTAGATCAATAATTATCAAAAAAAAAGTTGAACTTTTGCATGTAGATGGTTGTAATAGGGTCATTTAGAAAATGGGCGTGGCAAAAAAACATTAAAAAGCCTATAAATCCTAAATGAAAACTCAGAACTTCACAAAAATTGGTGAGCATATGTGACATAACATCATTAACAAGCATGCCAATTTTCACGGAGATCGGACGATAGGTGGCGCTATAACTGCTAAAAAGCTTTAAAACCATATATTTCCTATGGTATTTCCTGTAAATGGTCTTTTCCATCTATTATGTCAGTAGTTACATGCTTACTAAATAAAACTTAATCACTTTTGATGCTTTTGTGCTTAAAGGCCTTAACTGCTTGAACCCCGATAAATGCTGCTTGCAGCTTTAATTAGGGGTTCAAGCACGAAGTGCTGAAACCCTATTGTAATTGTGCTGATTTTTATTAGGGGTTCAAGCACGAAGTGCTGAAACCCTATTGTAATTGTACTGATTTTTATTATTATTATTATTATTATTATTTTCCCCTAAAACGCATCCTGCAGCCCAAACCGTAAGAGCTGGAACCTTGAAACTTGGCCAAATGGTAGTCCTCAATTTGGGGAGAACCTATCAAAGTATGACCCAGATTGGCCCATAGGTGGCGCTATAATGACCACATTTACTAAATTGCTCATAACTCCTAGACAGTTTGTCCTAGAATCTCAATTTTAGCATCACTGTGATCCCTGGCTCCAGACGGACAAAATGGCTATCTCCAAATTCCCCTACGAGCAAAAAAAAAATTTATATGGGCAAATTTGTCCAAAACCTACTTTGGCCAACTAGTCCCTGGTTTTTGACCCAATCGGAACCAGACCAGTCTAGGACAATTCTCTGGACTCTCTAGATCAATAACTATTGAAAAAAAGTTGAACTTTTGCATTGGCCTGGCTGTAACAGGGTCATTTAGGAAAGGGGTGGGACATAAAAACACTCAAAAGCCTATACAACCTAAGGGAAAACCCCAAACTTCACAAAAATCGATGAGCAGACGTGTCAGAACATGGTGAAGAAGCATGCCAAGTTTCGTGAAGATCGGACCATAGGTGGCGCTATAACTGTCCAAAACGTCTGTTCTTATTAGGGGTTCAAGCACGAAGTGCTGAAACCCTATTGTAATTGTACTGATTTTTATTATTAGGGGTTCAAGCATGAAATGCTGAAACCCTATTGTAATTGTACTGATTTTTATTAGGGGTTCAAGCACGAAGTGCTGAAACCCTATTGTAATTGTGCTGATTTTTATTAGGGGTTCAAGCACGAAGTGCTGAAACCCTATTGTAATTGTGCTGATTTTTATTAGGGGTTCAAGCACGAAGTGCTGAAACCCTATTGTAATTGTACTGATTTTTATTATTATTTTTCTTCTCCGCTAAAACGCATCGTGCAGCCCAAACCGTATGAGCTGGAACCTTGAAACTTTGCCAGATGGTAGTACAAAAATCGAGGAGAGGTTCAGAGAGTATGACCCCGATTGGCCCATAGGTGGCGCTATAGCAACCAAAAGCGCGAAACTGTTCATAACTCCTAGACCGTATGTCGTAGACTCAAGTGTCTTATATCATTGGAAAGCTGGACACTTGAAGAACAAAACGTATATCTCCGATTTCATTTCCGGTATGCAAATTTTTCCGCCATTTTGAATTTTGTTATAAACCTACTTTTGCGAACTAGTCCTAGGTTTTTCGTCCGATCGGAACCAAACCAGTGCAGAAATGTTCTCTGGAGTCTGAATATCAATAATTATCGAAAAAAAGTCGAAATTTCGATTCACGGTCGCTAAGGGGCGCCAAAATGTATGTTGTGGGAGGAGCCTATTGTACTAAAACAGCTATAACTCCAGAAATGAATGAGGTATCTTCACCAAACTTGGTACGTATATGTAAGAGGTCAATCTGAGGTCACAGTAAAAAAATCGTGGCGATTGGCCACATGGTGGCGCTATAACATGAAAAAAACATAAAACAGGCTATAACCACCTGACCGTTAGTCCGATTGACTTGAAAATTGGCATGCAGTGTCTTGGTCCAAGGCCCCATGTATGTCTATGAGGACATTGGTGTATCTCAAAAAACATGGCCGCCATCGGCCAATGAAGTTTGAGCACCTATTAGACAAGGTTAACGGAGGCCGATCGGAACGAAACTCGGTGGGCATGTTCGACTCATGGCCCTAGAGGTCTGTAAGAATTTTGAAAGAAATCGGCCACTAGTTGGCGCTAACGAGTTTTATGGCTCTGTAATCACGTGGTGTTACACTTATTGTCACAAAATGCATATCATTTAATAGATCTGCTCATGCTGAACAACTTTGCCTCAAGAACCATTGCTGTCAATCAAACCGTTCATTAATTATTCGCGAATATGTTAAAAACCTACTTTTGCGAACTAGTCCTAGGTTTTTCGCCCGATCGGAACCAGACCAGTCTAGGACAATTCTATGGACTCTCTAGATCAATAATTATCAAAAAAAAGTTGAACTTTTGCATTTTGCGCATGGCTATAATAGGGTCATAAAGAAAATGGGTGTGGCAAAATGCACTAAAAAGCCTATAAATCATAAATGAAAACTCAGAACTTCACAAAAATTGGTGGGAATATGTGCCATAACATCTTTAACAAGCATGCCAAATTTTATGGAGATCGGACCATAGTTGGCGCTATAATTGTTAAAAAGCTTTAAAACCATATATTTCCTATGGTAAATTGCCTGTATTGGCTGCAAATGGTCTGTTTCATCTATGATCAAATAATTTTCATATCATAATGTTCAAAACTAGTGCAGTACAATTCTCTGGACTCTCTAGATCAATAATTATCAGAAAAAGTTGAACTACTTCATTTGGATGACTATAATAGGGTCACTTCAATACGTGGCCTTGACCAAGTGTCCCCGAAAGCTTATATCTTTTAAGATGCTCAGACCTTCTTAAAAACAAGTCAGAACATGTGAAATATCACTCTAAACATGCATGAACATTTTCAGACAGATCACACACACACACACACACACACACACACACAAATGTTGTTTTTTCAATGCTATTGGGATATGTCATTATGAAAATATATTTGAATGGTCTATAAACACTTCACAAAGTCTTTGTAAACTATTAATCAGATTATTCAGAATTTATTCAGAAACCTAACTTCACATAATTGCTAACAATGTGGTAAATCATGGTAAATCACGCTAAAAACATGGTAAATCATAGTAAATAATACTAGAATGTGGTGTATCAAGGTAAATCATACTATAATCCTGGTACATCATTCTAGAACATGGTATATCATGGTACATCATGCTAGAACATGGTAAATCATGGTAAACGTTGCTAGAACAGGGTAAATCATGGTAAACTATGATAAATCATGATAAACTATGGTGAACCATGCTAGAATCACAGTAAACAATGGTAAATCATACTAGAATGTATGGTAAATCATACTAGAATGTAGTATATCATGGTAAATCCTGCTAGAATATGGCAAATCATGCTAGAATCATAGTAAATAATACTAGAATGTGGTAAATTGTTGTGGGAGGAGCCTATTTTACTAAAATGGCTATAACTCAAGAAGTAAATGAGATATCTTCACCAAACTCAGTACACATGTGTATGGGTTCAATTTGAGGTCACAGTAAACAATTTTATGGAGATCGGACCATAGGTGTCGCTATAACTGTTAAAAAGCTTTAAAACCATATATTTCCTATGGTACATTGCCTGTATTGGCTGTAAATTGTCTTTTTCATCTATTATGTCAGTGGTTACATGCTTGCTTAATAAAACTAATAACTTTTGATGCTTTTGTGCTTAAAGGCCTTAAAGGCCTTAACTGCTTGAACCCCGATAAATGCTGCTTGCAGCTTTAATTATTATTATTATTATTATTATTCCGCCGTAAAACGCATCGTGCAGCCCAAACCGTAAGAGCTGGAACTTTGAAACTTTGACAGATGGTAGTACAAAAATCGAGGAAAGGTTCAGAGATTATGACCCCGATTGGCCCATAGGTGGCGCTATAACAACCAAAAGCGCGAAACTGCTCATAACTCCTAGACCGTATGTCGTAGACTCAAGTGTCTTATATCATTGGAAAGCTGGACGCCTGACGAACAAAACGTATATCTCCGATTTCATTTCCGCCATGATAGATTTTCCGCCATTTTGAATTTTGTCAAAAATCTACTTTTGCGAACTAGTCCCTGGTTTTTTGCCCGATTGGAACCAAACTAGTGCAGAAATGTTCTCTGGAGACTGAATATCAATAATTATCGAAAAAAAGTGGAAATTTCGATTCACGGTCGCTAAGGGGCGCCAAAACGTACGTTGTGGGAGGGGCCTATTTTACTAAAATGGCTATAACTCCCGATGTAAATGAGGTATCTTCACCAAACTTGGTACACATGTGTATGAGCTTACTCTGGGGTCACAGTAAAAAAATCGCGACGATTGGCCTCATGGTGGCGCTATAACATGAAAAAAACATAAAACAGGCTATAACCACCTGACCGTTAGTCCGATTGACTTGAAAATTGGTATGCAGTGTCTTGGTCCAAGGTGCCATGTATGTGTATGAGGACATTGGCGTATCTCAAAAAACATGGCCGCCATCGGCCAACGAAGTTTGAGCACCTATTAGACAAGGTTAACGGAGGCCGATCGGAACGAAACTCAATGGGCATGTTCGGCTCATGGCCCTAAAGGTCTGTAAGAATTTTGAAAGAAATCGGCCACTAGTTGGCGCTAACGAGTTTTACGGCTCTGTAATCACGTGGTGTTACAAATATCCACACAATATGCATATCATTTGATAGATCTCCTCATCCTGAACAACTTTGCCTCAAGAACCATTGCTGTCAATCAAACTGTTCATTAATTATTCATTAATATGTTAAAAACCTACTTTTGCGAACTAGTCCTAGGTTTTTTGCCCGATCGGAACCAGACCAGTCTAGGACAATTCTCTGGACTCTCTAGATCAATAATTATCAAAAAAAAGTTGAACTTTTGCATTTGGATGGCTGTAATAGGGTAATTTATAAAATGGGCGTGTCAAAATACATTAAAAAGCCTATAAATCCTAAATAAAAACTCAGAACTTCACAAAAATTGGTCAGCATATGTGACATAACATCATTAACAAGCATGAAAAATTCTATGGAGATCGGATGATAGGTGGCGCTATAACTGTTAAAAAGCTTTAAAATCATATATTTCCTATGGTAAACTGCCTGTATTGGCTGTAAATGGTCTTTTCCATCTCTGATCATATAATTTTCATATCATAATGTTCAAAACTAGTGCAATACAATTCTCTGGACTCACTAGATCAATAATTATCAGAAAAAGTTGAACTACTTCATTTGGATAGCTATAATAGGTTCACTTCAAAATCTGGCCTTTACCAAGTGTCCCCGAAAGCCTATATCTCTTTAATCAATGCTCAGACCTTCTTAAAAACAAGTCAGAACGTATGAAATATCACCCTGAACAAGCATGAAAATTTTCAGACAGATCGGACAAAATTTGCCTCTATAACAGTTAAAAAGGTGAAAATGATATGAATTAATGGCATGTTAAGCCAATAAGTGGTATTTTACTGCCCCCTGCTGTTTAAAATAGTCATTTTCTCATATTGGTATTGGTATCAGCCATGGTAAATCATGATAAATGATGGTGTGTGTGTGTGTGTGTGTGTGTGTGTGTGTGTGTGTGTGTGGTACAAATATAACAAAGGTTTTATTTTCCAACATGAAAACAAACATAACAGAGTGCTAGTGCACAAACAATAACCGACAATGATAATGGATGAGAGGGGAACTTAAATACACAGATCAAGACAAGGACAACAGGTGACGGTTATGATGATGAGGAGCAGGTGATGATGAGGAGGGTGATGAGGAGCAGGTGCAGGTGATGACGACAGATGGTGAATGTGATGAAGACAGAAGGTGAATGTGATGAAGGTGAATGTGACACCAATATCACTGAAACATTTGTGTGTGTGTGTGTGTGTGTGTGTGTAGCATTATTGTGTGTAGCATATGTAGCAAGTATGCATTATTGAGTTAACATGGAAACACTGGTTTGCTTTAGTGCAGAAAACTGGTCAAAATCATGAGGTTTAAAGTGAAAGTGAGCCAATAAGTGGTCTTCTACTGCCCTCTGCTGGCCATTCTACTTATTAATTAAATTTTTCCACATGTGCTTGCATTTATACTTGAATACACACTAAAAATCACTTATATAGCAATAACTATTATAACACAATCATATTTTGTCAGTGTTAATCACTTTATTTGCACTGACACTTCAAATAATTGCTAGTAATGTGATAAATCATGGTAAATCATGGTTAACTATGCTGTGTGTGTGTGTGTGTGTGTGTGTGTGTGTGTGTGTGTGTGTGTGTGTGTGTGTGTGTGTGTAAGCATGCATTGAGTTAACATGGATAAACTGGTTTGCTTTAGTGCAGAAAACTGGTTTAAAGTGAAAGTGAGCCAATAAGTGGTCTTCTACTGCCCTCTGCTGGCCATTCTACTTATTAATGAAATATTTCAACATGTGCTTGCATTCATACTTGAATACACACTAAAAAAATCACTTATATAGCAATAACTATTATAACACAATCATATTTTGTCAGTGTTAATCACTTTATTTGCACTGACACTTCAAATAATTGCTAGTAATGTGATAAATCAGGCTACAAACATGGTAAATCAAAGTAAATAATACTAGATTGTCGTTTATCTCCTGGTAAATAATACTAGAACATGGTATATCATGGTAAATCATGGTTAACTATGCTGTGTGTGTATGTGTGTGTGTGTGTGTGTGTGTGTGTGTGTGTGTGTGTGTGTGTGTGTGTAAGCATGCATTGAGTTAACATGGAAAAACTGGTTTGCTTTAGTGCAGAAAACTGGTTTAAAGTGAAAGTGAGCCAATAAGTGGTCTTCTAGTGCCCTCTGCTGGCCATTCTACTTAATAATGAAATATTTTACATGTGCTTTTGCATTCATACTTGGACACACACTAAAAATCACGTATATAACTAACTATTATAACACAATAATATTTTGTCAGTGTTCATCACCTCATTTGCACTGACACTTCACATAATTGCTAGTAATGTGGTTAATCATGCTAGAAACATTGTAAATCATAGTAAATAATACTGAAATGAGGTGTATCAAGGTAAATCATGCTAGAATCCTAATAAATCATTCTGGAACATGGTATATGATAGTAAATCATGCTAGAATCATATTAAATAATTCTAGAATGTGGCAAATCGTTGTGGGAGGAGCCTATTTTACTCAAATGGCTATAACTCAAGAAGTAAATGAGATATCTTCACCAAACTCAGTACACATGTGTATGGGTTCAATTTGAGGTCACAGTAAACAATTTTATGGAGATCGGACCATAGGTGGCGCTATAACTGTTAAAAAGCTTTAAAACCATATATATCCCATGGCAAATTGCCTGTATTGGCTGTAAATGGTCTTTTCCATCTATTATGTCAGTGGTTACATGCTTGCTAAATAAATCTTAATAACTTTTGATGCTTTTGATGCTTTTGTGCTTAAATGCCTTAAAGGCCTTAACTGCTTGAACCCCGATAAATGCTGCTTGCAGCTTTAATTATTATTATTATTATTATTCCGCCGTAAAACGCATCGTGCAGCCCAAACCGTAAGAGCTGGAACTTTGAAACTTTGACAGATGGTAGTACAAAAATCGAGGAAAGGTTCAGAGATTATGACCCCGATTGGCCCATAGGTGGCGCTATAGCAACCAAAAGCGCGAAACTGTTCATAACTCCTAGACCGTATGTTGTAGACTCAAGTGTCTTATATCATTGGAAAGCTGGATGCCTGACGAACAAAACGTATATCTCCGATTTCATTTCCGCCATGATAGATTTTCCGCCATTTTGAATTTTGTCAAAAACCTACTTTTGCGAACTAGTCCCTGGTTTTTTGCCCGATTGGAACCAAACCAGTGCAGAAATGTTCTCTGGAGTCTGAATATCAATAATTATCGAAAAAAAGTGGAAATTTCGATTCACGGTCGCTAAGGGGCGCCAAAACGTACGTTGTGGGAGGGGCCTATTTTACTAAAATGGCTATAACTCCCGATGTAAATGAGGTATCTTCACCAAACTTGGTACACATGTGTATGAGTTCAATCTGGGGTCACAGTAAAAAAATCGCGACGATTGGCCTCATGGTGGCGCTATAAAATGAAAAAAACATAAAACAGGCTATAACCACCTGACCGTTAGTCCGATTGACTTGAAAATTGGTATGCAGTGTCTTGGTCCAAGGTGCCATGTATGTGTATGAGGACATTGGCGTATCTCAAAAAACATGGCCGCCATCGGCCAATGAAGTTTGAGCACCTATTAGACAAGGTTAACGGAGGCCGATCGGAACGAAACTCAATGGGCATGTTCGGCTCATGGCCCTAGAGGTCTGTAAGAATTTTGAAAGAAATCGGCCACTAGTTGGCGCTAATGAGTTTTATGGCTCTGTAATCACGTGGTGTTACACTTATCATCACAAAATGCATATCATTTGATAGATCTGCTTATGCTGAACAACTTTGCCTCTAGAACCATTGCTGTCAATCAAACAGTTTATTAATTATTCACGAATATGTTAAAAACCTACTTTTGCGAACTAGTCCCTGGTTTTTTGCCCGATCGGAACCAAACGAGTCTAGGACAATTCTCTGGACTCTCTAGATCAATAATTATCAAAAAAAAGTTGAACTTTTGCATTTGGATGGCTGTAATAGGGTCATTTATAAAATGGGCGTGTCAAAATACATTAAAAAGCCTATAAATCCTAAATAAAAACTCAGAACTTCACAAAAATTGGTCAGCATATGTGACATAACATCATTAACAAGCATGAAAAATTCTATGGAGATCGGACGATAGGTGGCGCTATAACTGTTAAAAAGCTTTAAAATCATATGTTTCCTATGGTAAACTGCCTGTATTGGCTGTAAATGGTCTTTTCCATCTCTGATCATATAATTTTCATATCATAATGTTCAAAACTAGTGCAATACAATTCTCTGGACTCACTAGATCAATAATTGTCAGAAAAAGTTGAACTACTTCATTTGGATAGCTATAATAGGTTCACTTCAAAATCTGGCCTTTACCAAGTGTCCCCGAAAGCCTATATCTCTTTAATCAATGCTCAGACCTTCTTAAAAACAAGTCAGAACGTGTGAAATATCACCCTGAACAAGCATGAAAATTTTCAGACAGATCGGACAAAATTTGCCTCTATAACAGTTAAAAAGGTGAAAATGATATGAATTAATGGCATGTTAAGCCAATAAGTGGTATTTTACTGCCCCCTGCTGTTTAAAATAGTCATTTTCTCATATTGGTATTGGTATCAGCCATGGTAAATCATGATAAATGATGGTGTGTGTGTGTGTGTGTGTGTGTGTGTGTGTGTGTGTGGTACAAATATAACAAAGGTTTTATTTTCCAACATGATAACAAACATAACCGAGTGCTAGTGCACAAACAATAACCGACAATGATAATGGATGAGAGGGGAACTTAAATACACAGATCAAGACAAGGACAACAGGTGACGGTTATGATGATGAGGAGCAGGTGATGATGAGGAGGGTGATGAGGAGCAGGTGCAGGTGATGACGACAGATGGTGAATGTGATGAAGACAGAAGGTGAATGTGATGAAGGTGAATGTGACACCAATATCACTGAAACATTTGTTTGTGTGTGTGTGTGTGTGTGTGTGTGTGTGTGTGTGTAGCATTATTGTGTGTAGCATATGTAGCAAGTATGCATTATTGAGTTAACATGGAAACACTGGTTTGCTTTAGTGCAGAAAACTGGTCAAAATCATGAGGTTTAAAGTGAAAGTGAGCCAATAAGTGGTCTTCTACTGCCCTCTGCTGGCCATTCTACTTATTAATTAAATTTTTCCACATGTGCTTGCATTTATACTTGAATACACACTAAAAATCACTTATATAGCAATAACTATTATAACACAATCATATTTTGTCAGTGTTAATCACTTTATTTGCACTGACACTTCAAATAATTGCTAGTAATGTGGTAAATCATGGTAAATCATGGTTAACTATGCTGTGTGTGTGTGTGTGTGTGTGTGTGTAAGCATGCATTGAGTTAACATGGATAAACTGGTTTGCTTTAGTGCAGAAAACTGGTTTAAAGTGAAAGTGAGCCAATAAGTGGTCTTCTACTGCCCTCTGCTGGCCATTCTACTTATTAATGAAATATTTCAACATGTGCTTGCATTCATACTTGAATACACACTAAAAAAATAATTTATATAGCAATAACTATTATAACACAATCATATTTTGTCAGTGTTAATCACTTTATTTGCACTGACACTTCAAATAATTGCTCGTAATGTGATAAATCAGGCTAGAAACATGGTAAATAAAAGTAAATAATACTAGATTGTCGTTTATCTCCTGGTAAATAATACTAGAACGTGGTATATCATGGTAAATCATGGTTAACTATGCTGTGTGTGTGTGTGTGTGTGTGTGTGTGTGTGTGTGTGTGTGTGTGTGTGTGTGTGTAAGCATGCATTGAGTTAACATGGAAAAACTGGTTTGCTTTAGTGCAGAAAACTGGTTTAAAGTGAAAGTGAGCCAATAAGTGGTCTTCTAGTGCCCTCTGCTGGCCATTCTACTTAATAATGAAATATTTTACATGTGCTTTTGCATTCATACTTGGACACACACTAAAAATCACGTATATAACTAACTATTATAACACAATAATATTTTGTCAGTGTTCATCACCTCATTTGCACTGACACTTCACATAATTGCTAGTAATGTGGTTAATCATGCTAGAAACATTGTAAATCATAGTAAATAATACTGAAATGAGGTGTATCAAGGTAAATCATGCTAGAATCCTAATAAATCATTCTGGAACATGGTATATGATAGTAAATCATGCTAGAATCATATTAAATAATTCTAGAATGTGGCAAATCGTTGTGGGAGGAGCCTATTTTACTCAAATGGCTATAACTCAAGAAGTAAATGAGATATCTTCACCAAAATCAGTACACATGTGTATGGGTTCAATTTGAGGTCACAATAAACAATTTTATGGAGATCGGACCATAGGTGGCGCTATAACTGTTAAAAATCTTTAAAACCATATATATCCCATGGCAATTTGCCTGTATTGGCTGTAAATGGTATTTTCCATCTATTATGTCAGTGGTTACATGCTTGCTAAATAAATCTTAATGACTTTTGATGCTTTTGTGCTTAAATGCCTTAAAGGCCTTAACTGCTTGAACCCCGATAAATGCTGCTTGCAGCTTTAATTATTATTATTATTCTTCCGCCGTAAAACGCATCGTGCAGCCCAAACCGTAAGTGCTAGAGACTTGAAACTTGGCCAGAAGGTAGTACAAAAATCGAGGAGAGGTTCAGAGAATATGAGCCAGATTGGCCAATAGGTGGCGCTACAGCGCAAAAAACAAAAAAATTGCATATTTTTGCTTAAATCTCATTAACCGTTTATCACAAACTCAAGTGTCTTATATCATTGGAATCCTTGGGTCAAGCCGAACAAAATTGGCCTCAAGGATTTCATTTCCGGTATGCAAATTTTTCCGCCATTTTGGATTTTGTCCAAAACCTACTTTTGCGAACTAGTCCTAGGTTTTTTGGCCGATTGGAACCAAACCAGTGCAGAAATGTTCTCTGGAGTCTGAATATCAATAATTATCGAAAAAAAGTTGAAATTTCGATTCACGGTCGCTAAGGGGCGCCAAAACGTTTGAAGAAGGCGGAGCCTATTTTACTAAAATGGCTATAACTCCAGAAGTAAATGAGGTATCTTCACCAAACTCGGTACACATGTGTAAGAGGTCAATCTGAGGTCACAGTAAAAAAATCGCGGTGATTGGCCACATGGTGGCGCTATAACATGAAAAAAACATAAAATAGGCTATAACCACCTGACCGTTAGTCCGATTGACTTGAAAATTGGTATGCAGTGTCTTGGCCCAAGGGGCCATGTATGTCTAAAAGGATATTGGCGTATCTCGAAAAACATGGCCACCATTGGCCAATGAGGTTTGAGCACCTATTAAACAAGGTTAACGAAGTCCGATCGGAACGAAACTTGGTGGGCATGTTCGGCTCAAGCCCCTAGAGGTCTATAAGAGTTTTGAAAGAAATCGGCCACTAGTTGGCGCTAACGAGTTTTATGGCTCTGTAATCACGTGGTGTTACACTTATCGTCACAAAATGCATATCATCTGATAGATCTGCTCATGCTAAACAACTTTGCCTCAAGAACTAATGCTGTCAATTAAACCGTTTATTAAATATTCGTAATTATGTTAAAAACCTACTTTTGCAAACTCGTCCTAGGTTTTTCGCCCGATCGAAACCAGACCAGTCTAGGACAATTCTCTGGACACTCTAGATCAATAATTATCAAGAAAAAGTTGAACTTTTGCATGTAGATGGCTGTAATAGGGTCATTTAGAAAAGGGGCGTGGCAAAAAAACACTAAAAAGCCTATAAAGCCTAAATGAAAACTCAGAACTTCACAAAAATTGGTGAGCATATGTGACATAACATCATTAACAAGCATGCCAATTTTTATGGAGATCGGACGATAGGTGGCGCTATAACTGCTAAAAAGCTTTAAAACCATATATTTCCTATGGTATTTCCTGTAAATGGTCTTTTCCATCTATTATGTCAGTAGTTACATGCTTGCTAAATAAAACTTAATCACTTTTGATGCTTTTGTGCTTAAAGGCCTTAACTGCTTGAACCCCGATAAATGCTGCTTGCAGCTTTAATTATTATTATTATTATTATTCTTCCGCCGTAAAACGCATCGTGCAGCCCAAACCGTAAGAGCTGGAACCTTGAAACTTTGCCAGATGGTAGTACAAAAATCGAGGAGAGGTTCAGAGAATATGACCCCGATTGGCCCATAGGTGGCGCTATAGCAACCAAAAGCGCGAAACTGCTCATAACTCCTAGACCGTATGACGTAAACTCAAGTGTCTTATATCACTGGAAAGCTGGAAACCTAAAGGTCAAAACGTATATCTCCGATTTCATTTTTTTTATGCAAATTGTCCGCCATTTTGAATTTAGTCAAAAACCTACTTTTGCGAACTAGTCCTAGGTTTTTTATCCAATTGGATCCAAACCAGTGCAGAAATGTTCTCTGGAGTCTGAATATCAATAATTATCGAAAAAAAGTCGAAATTTCGATTCCTGATCGCCAGGGGGTGATAAATTAATGTTGTGGGAGGAGCCTATTTTACTAAAATTGCTATAACTCGAGAAGGAAATGAGATATCTTCACCAAACTTGGTGCACATGTGTATGAGTTCAATCTGGGGTCACAGTAAAAAAATCGCGACGATTGATCACTAGGTGGCGCAATAACATGAAAAAAACATGAAAATGGCTATGACCATGTGACCGTTAGTCCGATTGACTTGAAAATTGGTATGCAGTGTCTTGGTCCAAGGTGCCATGTATGTCAATGAGGACATTGGCGTATCTCGAAAAACATGGCCGCCATCGACCAATGAAATTTGAGCACCTATTAGACAAGGTTAACGGAGGCCGATCGGAACGAAACTCGATGGGCATGTTCAACTCATGGCCTTAGAGGTCTGTAAGAATTTTGAAAGAAATCGGCCACTAGTTGGCGCTAACGAGTTTTATGGCTCTGTAATCACGTGGTGTTACACTTATTGTCACAAAATGCATATCATTTGATAGATCTGCTCATGCTGAACAACTTTGCCTCAAGAACCATTGCTGTCAATCAAATCGTTCATTAATTATTTGCGAATATGTTAAAAACCAACTTTTGCGAACTAGTCCCTGGTTTTTCGCCCGATCGGAACCAGACCAGTCTAGGACAATTCTCTGGACTCTCTTGATCAATAATTATCGAAAAAAAGTTGAACTTTTGAATTTTTCGTATGGCTATAATTGGGTCATAAAGAAAATGGGTGTGGCAAAATGCACTCAAAAGCTTATAAATCCTAAACGAAAACTCAGAACTTCACGAAAATTGGTGAGCATATGTGCCATAATATTCTAAACAAGCATGCCAAATTTCATGTTGATCGGACCATAGGTGGCGCTATAACTGTTAAAAAGGTTTGAAAATCATATATTTCCTATGGTAAATTGCCTGTATTGGCGGTAAATGGACTTTTCCATCTATTATTTCAGTGGTTAAAAGCTTTCTAAATAAAACTTAATGTCTTAAATGCTTATGTGCTTAAAGGCTTTAAATGCTTGAACCCCGATAAATGCTGCTTGCAGCTTTAATTATTATTATTATTATTATTATTAGGGGTTCAAGCACGAAGTGCTGAAACCCTATTGTAATTGTACTGATTTTTATTATTATTATTATTATTATTATTATTATTAGGGGTTCAAGCACGAAGTGCTGAAACCCTATTGTAATTGTAAGGATTTTTATTATTATTATTTTTCTTCTGCCGTAAAACGCATCGTGCAGCCCAAACCGTAAGTGCTAGAGACTTGAAACTTTGCCATATGGTAGTACAAAAATCGAGGAGAGGTTATCAAAATATGAGCCAGATTGGCCAATAGGTGGCGCTACAGTGCAAAAACCAAAAAAATGGCACATTTTTGCTTAAATCTCACCAACCCTTTGTCACAGACTCAAGTGTCTTATATCATTGGAATCCTTGGCTCAAGCCGAACAAAAAAGGCCTCAAGGATTTCCTTTCCGGTATGCAAATTTTCCGCCATTTTGGATTTTGTCCAAAACCTACTTTTGCGAACTAGTCCTAGGTTTTTTGTACGATCGGAACCAAACAAGTGCAGAAATGTTCTCTGGAGTCTGAATATCAGTAATTATTAAAAAAAAGTTTAAATTTTGATTCACGGTCGCTAAGGGGCGCCAAAACGTTCGAAGGAGGCGGAGCTAGTTTTACTAAAATGGCTATAACTCCAGAAGTAAATGAGTTATCTTCACCAAACTTGGTACACATGTGTAAGAGGTCAATCTAAGGTCACAGTAAAGAAATCGCGGTGATTAGCCACATGGTGGCGCTATAACATTAAAAAAACATAAAACAGGCTATAACCACCTGACCGTTTGTCCGATTGACTTGAAAATTGGTATGCAGTGTCTTGGTCCAAGGTGCCATGTATGTCTATGAGGACATTGGTGTATCTCGAAAAACATGGCCGCCATCGGCCAATGAAGTTTGAGCACCTATTAGACAAGGTTAACGGAGGCCAATCAGAACGAAACTCAGTGGGCATGTTCGGCTCAAGCCCCTAGAGGTCTGTAAGAATTTTGAAAGAAATCGGCCACTAGTTGGCGCTAACGAGTTTAATGGCTCTGTAATCACGTGGTGTTACACTTATTGTCACAAAATGCATATCATTTGATAGATCTGCTCATGCTGAACAACTTTGCCTCAAGAACTATTGCTGTCAATCAAACCGTTCATTAAATATTCATAATTATGTTAAAAACCTACTTTTGCGAACTAGTCCCTGGTTTTTCGCCCGATCGGAACCAGACCAGTCTAGGACAATTCTCTGGACTCTCTAGATCAATAATTATCAAAAAAAAGTTGAACTTTTGCATTTGGATGGCTGTAATAGGGTCATTTATAAAATGGGCGGGGCAAAATAAATAAAAAAACCTATAAATCATAAATAAAAACTCAGAACTTCACAAAAATTGGTGAACATATGTGAAATAACATCATTAACAAGCATGCCAAATTTTATGGAGATCGGACCATAGGTGGCGCTATAACTGTTAAAAAGCTTTAAAACCATATATTTCCTAGGATAAATGGTCTTTTTCATCTATTATGTCAGTAGTTACATGCTTGCTAAATAAATCTTAATAACTTTTGATGCTTTTATGCTTAAAGGCCTTAAAGGCCTTAATTGCTTGAACCCCGATAAATGCTGCTTGCAGCTTTAATTATTATTAGGGGTTCAAGCACGAAGTGCTGAAACCCTATTGTAATTGTACTGATTTTTATTATTATTATTATTCTCCCCTAAAACGCATCGTGCAGACCAAACCGTAAGAGCTGGAACCTTGAAACTTGGCCAAATGGTAGTCCTCAATTTGGGGAGAACCTATCAAAGTATGACTCAGATTGGCCCATAGGTGGCGCTATAGCAACCAAAAGCGCGAAACTGCTCATAACTCCTAGACCGGATGTCCTAGACTCAAGTGTCCTATATCATTGGAAAGCTGGACGCCTGAAGGTCAAAACGTATATCTCCGATTTTATTTCAGGTATGCAAATTTTTCCGCCATTTTGAATTTTGTCAAAAACCTACTTTTGCGAACTAGTCCCTGGTTTTTTGCACGATTGGAACCAAACCAGTGCAGAAATGTTCTCTGGAGTCTGAATATCAATAATTATCGAAAAAAAGTGGAAATTTCGATTCACGGTCGCTAAGGGGCGCCAAAACGTACGTTGTGGGAGGGGCCTATTTTACTAAAATGGCTATAACTCCCGATGTAAATGAGGTATCTTCACCAAACTTGGTACACATGTGTATGAGTTCAATCTGGGGTCACAGTAAAAAAATCGCGACGATTGGCCTCATGGTGGCGCTATAAAATGAAAAAAACATAAAACAGGCTATAACCACCTGACCGTTAGTCCGATTGACTTGAAAATTGGTATGCAGTGTCTTGGTCCAAGGTGCCATGTATGTGTATGAGGACATTGGCGTATCTCAAAAAACATGGCCGCCATCGGCCAATGAATTTTGAGCACCTATTAGACAAGGTTAACGGAGGCCGATCGGAATGAAACTCAATGGGCATGTTCGGCTCATGGCCCTAGAGGTCTGTAAGAATTTTGAAAGAAATCGGCCACTAGTTGGCGCTAATGAGTTTTATGGCTCTGTAATCACGTGGTGTTACACTTATCATCACAAAATGCATATCATTTGATAGATCTGCTTATGCTGAACAACTTTGCCTCAAGAACCATTGCTGTCAATCAAACCGTTCATTAAATATTCGCGAACATGTTAAAAACCTACTTTTGCAAACTAGTCCCTGGTTTTTCGCCCGATCGGAACCAAACCAGTCTAGGACAATTCTTTGGACTCTCTAGATCAATAATTATCGAAAAAAAGTTGAACTTTTGCATTTGGGTGGCTGTAATAGGGTAATTTATAAAAGGGGCGTGGCAAAATACACTAAAATGCCTATAAATCCTAAACAAAAACTCAGAACTTCACGAAAATTGGTGGGCATATGTGTCATAACATGGTGAAGAAGCATGCAGAGTTTCATGGAGATTGGACCATAGGTGGCGCTATAACTGGCAAAAAGGTTTGAAAACCACATATTTCCTATGGTAAATTGCCTTTATTGGCTGTAAATGGATTTTTTCCATCTATTATTTCAGTGGTTAAAAGCTTGCTAAATAAAACTTAATGTCTTAAATGCTTATGTGCTCAAAGGCCTTAAATGCTTGAACCCCGATAAATGCTGCTTGCAGCTTTAATTATTATTATTATTTTTCTTCTGCCGTAAAACTCATCGTGCAGCCCAAACCGTAAGAGCTGGAGCTTTGAAACTTTGCCAGATGGTAGTACAAAAATCGAGGAGAGGTTCAGAGAATATGACCCCAATTGGCCCATAGGTGGTGCTATAGCAACCAAAAGCGCGAAACTGCTCATAACTCCTAGACCGTATGACGTAGACTCAAGTGTCTTATATCACTGGAAAGCTGGAAACCTGAAGGTCAAAACGTATATCTCCGATTTCATTTCCGGTATGTAAATTGTCCGCCATTTTGAATTTAGTTAAAAACCTACTTTTGCGAACTAGTCCTAGGTTTTTTGTCCAATCGGATCCAAAACAGTGCAGAAATGTTCTCTGGAGTCTGAATATCAATAATTATCGAAAAAAAGTCGAAATTTCGATTCCTGATCGCCAGGGGGTGATAAATTAATGTTGTAGGAGGAGCCTATTTTACTAAAATGGCTATAACTCGAGAATGAAATTAGATATCTTCACCAAACTTGGTGCACATGTGTATGAGTTCAATCTGGGGTCACAGTAAAAAAATCGCGACGATTGATCACTAGGTGGCGCTATAACATGAAAAAAACATGAAAACGGCTATGACCACGTGACCGTTAGTCCGATTGACTTGAAAATTGGTATGCAGTGTCTTGGTCCAAGGTGCCATGTATGTCTATGAGGACATTGGCGTATCTCGAAAAACATGGCCGCCATCGACCAATGAAATTTGAGCACCTATTAGACAAGGTTAACGGAGGCCGATCGGAACGAAACTCGATGGGCATGTTCGACTCATGGCCCTAGAGGTCTCTAAGAGTTTTGAAAGAAATCGGCCACTAGTTGGCGCTAACGAGTTTTATGGCTCTGTAATCACGTGGTGTTACACTTATCGTCACAAAATGCATATCAACTGATAGATCTGCTCATGCTGAACAACTTTGCCTCAAGAACTAATGCTGTCAATTGAACCGTTTATTAAATATTCGTAATTATGTTAAAAACCTACTTTTGCAAACTAGTCCTAGGTTTTTCGCCCGATCGAAACCAGACCAGTCTAGGACAATTCTCTGGACACTCTAGATCAATAATTATCAAAAAAAAGTTGAACTTTTGCATGTAGATGGCTGTAATAGGGTCATTTAGAAAAGGGGCGTGGCAAAAAAACACTAAAAAGCCTATAAATCCTAAATGAAAACTCAGAACTTCACAAAAATTGGTGAGCATATGTGACATAACATCATTAACAAGCATGCCAATTTTTATGGAGATCGGACCATAGGTGGCGCTATAACTGCTAAAAAGCTTTAAAACCATATATTTCCTATGGTATTTCCTGTAAATGGTCTTTTCCATCTATTATGTCAGTAGTTACATGCTTGCTAAATAAAACTTAATCACTTTTGATGCTTTTGTGCTTAAAGGCCTTAACTGCTTGAACCCCGATAAATGCTGCTTGCAGCTTTAATTTTAAATTGGAATTTCTCTGAAATTAAAAATCTTTGAGAACTTTTGGGATACTGGAAGTACACAACTGCAGGAAAGATATCACACTTTGCAAGTGATTTTTGGTTATTTTATTACAAAAATCTTACATATTGTAGCTTTAAACACCTTCCAAGAAAACCAACACATTTAAAATCTTTTTTTTTTCCCTGTTAACTGTAGTAACAAATTGTCAGAATAATATACCCATATGTTGACATTTAGCGAGAAACCTTATAATTTAGAAAATAAAATCTTATGTCAGAGGTTATGGCTACCTTCAACAATAAGGGTGTCCTCCCTTGAGATGTAGCCACACCCTCCAGTGTCATATTGCATCAACCAAAACCATTGTATCATTTAAAGAAATAGTGTAGCTTTAATTAAAGGCCATTGTCATGCTCTTAAAGTGTTGGACCCATTGAGCACAGTAAATCAAACTAAACGGCCCACTTTGCCTGCATTCACCCTACATTTATTTTTAAGAGTGCATTTACTATTGGAAGCTATGGCCAAAAAGCCTCTGAAAAGACCAAGAAAAAACACACAAAAAAAACCATAGGAATGTTCAGGTTATGAAATATACTTTAATGTAGGACACATACAAAGAATACACAAGGAAAAATCATGATTATCCTATTTGAATCTGCCCTTCCACCATATCCGACTCCCTCATCTTTGACTCTCAGTTCCTTTCTCTACATTTTTTCTTGGGGAGCGCTTGAGTCTTCTGCCACAGACTTGGAGTAGTAATACCAATCACACCGAGAGCAATTATCTCTCCAGCATTCCCACTAAGTTTACTCTCCTCATCTGAACCCATTCCCAGATCATCCTCCTTCTCATGAACCGCCACCGCACGTCCCAGAATGGAATAAGGCCCAAAGAGCTTGGCGTCTGGAAGCGTCAGGAACTGCCTTATAACTCCTTTCTCGGAAGCAAAGTTGCCCAGGTCTCCAGGATGAGGGTGGTCAACGCCGTTTGGATTATAATGAGGACCAACAGTGATGCAGCCTTGACTGAGGTCTCCATACTGATGGATGTGCATGGCACGCTCTTGAGGATCGATGGCAGGCAAACCACGGAGGTTGATTTTCACTTCTAAATCTCCATTGGGGAAGACCTGCTTGAAGAGGATTTGCCCAAAGATCTTTGGCTGGTTACGTGGCAAATTGGGGCTGGGAGTTACTTCACAAGTGGCATAGATTGTGTTGTCGAACTCCACGACTTCCGGCTGTGGAGCTTCAGGCAAACAAACTGGAGGTTTGGAGAACTCTCCTCCTTGTATATGCAGCACCAGCAATATCAGAGGGAATATTAGGATGATTTTCTCCATGTTGATCTTTAAAGCCTACAGTGAAGAGTGAATTCAGTGAAATCATGCCGTTTGGTTTAAGAATAATATTTTTGATAAAAGGTCAAAGCTTTGTTGCAGGGAGCTTTGAGAATGAAAGTTGCATTAGGTAATATAGCACAATACTTTTGCTTAAACTAACTTTTTTTAGTTGTACTAAATCAAGTCAGCTGATGGAGAAAATGGAATGGAGAAAAAAAAACAAGCCTAAAACAGCAAAGGTGCATTACCGTACAGCTGAAAAGTTGTCCTCAATCCGTGTGGAGCCTGAATATTGCAGTCACAAAAATACTACAACGCTTAATCCGTGTGCAGTCCTGACCTGGGGTTGAGAGAATGTTCCTTTTCAATCACACTTTCGGCTGCTCTTATAGGAACTCATGTTGAGCTACAAGTTAACCATGATAGTCTGTTAGTCACTAATTAAGTTCACCTGTGTTTCATTTAGCTCCCTTTGTTTGCCTGTTTATATATAGCACTCAGTTTATTCAGTTCTTTGTCTTGCATTGCACAATGTGTTCTCCAGTGTTTTGTGTTTATTAAAAGAAGTACTGCTATAGATTCCTCTTCTCTTCATTTGGTGGCTCATTTGTGACTCATTCATTCTTAGTGTACAATTCCACTTGACGTTCACGCTTGACACCACTTCTTATAGCAGATATTCATCAAACATAAGTGAATAGCTGACAGTTCTTCTTTTTCAAGAAACCATTTCTACAGACTCTGATGTACCAAGCCTGACAAGCCTATATTACACATGCAATTGGACTGTTATTTGCAGTTTTTTACGATTGCTATGACAGATTTTTCAATACTTTTAACAATTTTCCAAACACAGTTAGCACTACATCCGTCTGTGTAAGCTATCCTATTAACACATTTCTTGTTGCTTTAACACAAAATGCGTACAATTAACACAAATTTAAAATGCTTCTTTTACACACAAGCTCAAACAAGACCAAACCAATGGATTTTTACTGCCAAATTTACCAATGCTTTAACACTGTATGTCAGAACAGATAACACCATGTTCTAAACCTAACCTTACAGGCTAAAGTCAAGGTAAACAGCTGTTTACATTGTGAATTGAAACACAAATATATCCCCTGTATTTTATCCTATTGTTACTGAGAAACAGCTGATTGAATTATGCAAATATTATAAATCACAGCTGATTTCCATCTAGGAAACACACTCAGGTGTTGAGGTTCTTTCAATCGCATGACCATATGGTATACTGTAACCGTACATTCTATAAAGCACTCTGAGATGGGTCTTTTTTTATTGAATTTCTGCAGCAAAAGACCTAAACCCAACAAAACAAAAATGGAGAGAGGCTTCAAAAGAAACTGCAGTGCAAAACACAATCTATGATCAATACAATATACTGTCTGTTGTATAAGGGCATACCTGACACGTATACAATAATGCAGTTTCTGTAATTCCATCTGATGTTAGTGTTTTTATGACATTGTGCTATGATTGACTAAATCTTCCTGTTGGACGGCTATGTTACATATGTTAGTGTTTTGAAAAATGATTTGATTTTGAGACATGTTTGCAGTGTTTTGGTAGACATAGTGTATTATTGTATTTAGAAAATTAGTGTTGGAGTTTAGTTTACAATGTGTGATTTTGAGCATGAAATTAACTGTTTTGCCAATTGTGTGTTGTAGGTGTGTTGGTGCGTTAAGAGTTTAGGAAATTTGTTAAAAATATTGAAAAAATTGTCATAGCGATTGTAAAAAACTGTACTTGTCTTTGAAGGCAGAAGTAAACATTTCTGAGGGAATGATTCTTCTATGGCATCGATGTTAAAATCCCCTTTTAGTAGATTGAAGGCAGGTAAGGTGGGACACTTGTCATTTAGATACAGTACCTAGATGTTTATTTCTTTTTATTACTTTTGTTAACTTTAAGGTCCAACTTTAATATTTCATTTTGAATACAGTTGATATGTGTTATTTGCAAGGTATATACCAATAAACATTTTGAGATCATGCACTCCAGACAAATTTCTTTTCAGGTAATGTGACCCATCCCTAATTTATCAAAAATGATCCTGGATCTTAAAAACACATGATTTATTAACACATCACACAAACATATTCCACAGCATATTTAACAGACCCAAAAGCACATAGATAGGCTATGATGAGTAATACTCATCAGTTCACTCAATGCATGTGTAAAGTTCAAAACAACTAGAACATGTTATGTTGACATGAAATTTTATGAAATTTGAATATCAGATATCTTAATGAACTCTACAACATATTACAAATGGAACTACAACACATGCAACAACAAATAGACTAACAAAAATTCAATAAGAGGAAACTTTTAAATGGTAACCATATTGTAAAACTTTTTTTCTGTCTGTTTTCTCTAAACACTGTAGATGAACTTAAATTGTGTCCATATTTTAAAGCGTTATATTCTGCATCTACATTTTAATAATAATAATAATAATAATAATAATTCGTTACATTTATATAGCGCTTTTCTGGGTACCAAAAGCACTTTACATGGAAGGGGGAATATCCTCAACCACCACCAATGTGCAGCATCCACCTGGATGATGCGACGGCAGCCATATTGGGCCAGAACGCCCACCACACACCAGCTTAATGGTGGAGAGGAGACAGTGATGAAGCCAATCAGTATATGGGGATGATTAGGAGGCCATTATGGACAGAGGCCAAGGGGCAAATTTGGCCAGGATGCCGGGGTTACACCCCTACTCTTTTTCGAAGGACATCCTGGGATTTTTTAATGACCACAGAGAGTCAGGACCTCGGTTTTAACGTCTCATTGGAAGGATGGTGCTCTTTGACAGTATAGTGTCCCGATCGCTACACTGGAGCGTTAGGTCCCACATAGACCACGGGTGAGCACCCCCTGCTGGCCTCACTAACACCCCTTCCAGCAGCAACCTGGTTTTCTCAGGAGGTCTCCCATCCAGGTACTGACCAGGCTTGCTAACCTCTTACAATAACAAAGGTGTAGGTTGATGACGCATAAGCGGAATTATGGAACTTGTCGTCATGCCGAAGGATCTAATAATGTTTATGGATGAGTGAATACATTGATGTTTTTAACATGACTGCGGTATGAAGCAGGTCGCGATTGCTAATGAGAGACAGATATCAGAGCCACATGCGAGTCCCGCCGCTATAAAGGAATAAGGACATTTCATTCTACCGATCTACCCGTGAGTGCTGAATTAATACTCACACATACCCCTTTTCCACCAGCATGAACCAGGTGCCAGTTCAGAGCCAGAGCTATTGCCAGTCCGGAGTTGGTTCGACTGACGAGCTCTCTAAGATCCGGTTTGCCTTTCCACAAGGTCACTGTATACATCTCATGTTGCCCAGCAACGCTAGCGTGGCAGCGCCAAACACAAACACACCAGGCTTGTTCTAGATGGTTCGGCTTCTCGCAGACCGATCGGCTCATGACATCAAAGCACTGCGAAAGCAATCCAAAAGCACAAGGACTCGGATGCTCTCCAAACACTCCCGCAGCTCCGATCGGTCCGTGCCGCTCCGATGCATCTCGAACAAGCCTTCCATCAACAATGGAGGTCGTTGCGTTACTATTGATGCTCATGGCTTTGCGAACCTACATCGGCATCCAAACACGGCGAATCCAACGTGTTCGTGCAGCTCGCCGTAACTTGCATAGACGGAGATTACAATCAAGCTGCTATTAGCTCGATTAGCTGCTATTTGAAAAATGGCGGTCACAAGTTTCTGTTCGTCTTGTTGGTCACGGTAACCCCGCCCCCAGCCCCTGACGCAAGCGGTTCTTACTTCTAGACCAGCAATGTTTTGGTGCTACTTAAGAACCACTTTTCCTGGTCCAGAGCTGGTGCTTTGGGTGTCGAAAAACAAAGAACCGATTTGAAACTAGGCTCTAGCTCCGAACCAGCACCAGCACTGCCTTGGTGGAAAAGGGTTAACAAGTCAGTTTATTTGGCGAATTAAACTTGTGAGGTAACGCAGCGCTGTTTCACTTGGTCTACACTATCACACTAAACTGCATTTGAGTGTATTGAAAGTTATAATGTTATTCTATGCGTTTGTTTGTCTGTATGAGACTAGCAGTAAGCTAGATGAACATTAGAATAACATACTGATCATATTCTAACATTTCATCATGTTGAGCTATATGACATTGATTAGTTTTATGTACATTTGCTCAACTGTCTAATAAAGTACATGCAAGACGTCTCTGTCAAGTCGAAGTTTGTCACGGACGTGGAGCTCTCGGCATCTCGAAAACACCACGCCGATATTGATCCTCGTTTTAGTTCTCCTTTTGTCCCAAAGTCTGCTTGCCATGGTCCATAATGTTTGAACGAAACAACTCCATGAGCGTGCCGCTAGACGTAACGCAGTTGTCGCCATGGTTACTATGGCAGTACGAGCGGAAACCAGGGATAACGCGGATATTACGTCACTGACAGGCGACAAGTGAACATGGACGAGCCATTATCAGGGGTTCAAGCACGAAGTGCTGAAACCCTATTGTAATTGTTAGGGTTTTTATTATTATTATCCCGCCGTAAAACTGATCATGCAGCCCAAACCGTAAATGCTGGAGTCTTGAAACTTGGCCAAATGGTAGTCCTCAATTTGGGGAGAACCTATCAAAGTATGACCCCGATTGGCCAATAGGTGGCGCTACAGCAAGCAAAAGTATGAAATTGTTCATAACTCCTAGACGGTTTGTCCTAGACTCAAGCGTCTTATTCTGCCATCTTGATTTTTGTCCAAAACCTACTTCTGCGAACTAGTCCCAGGTTTTTTGCCCGACCGGAACCAAACCAGTGCAGAAAGATTCTCTGTAGACTGAATATCAATAATTATCGGAAAAAAGGTGAAATTTACATTCACGGTACATTCACGGTAAGGGGGGCCAAAACGTACGCTGTGGGCGGAGCCACTTTTACTAAAATGGCTATAACCCGAGAAGCAAATGAGATAGCTTCACCAAATTCGGTACACATATGTACGGGCTCAATATTTGGTCACAGTAAAAAAAAAAGATCGCGCCGACTGAACACTAGTAGGCGCTATAACATGAAAAAAAACTAAAAAGGGCTATGACCACCTGACCGTTAGTCCGATTGACTTGAAAATTGGTATGCAGCGTCTTGGTCGTATATGAGGACATTGGCGTATCTCAAAAAGCATGGCCGCCATCGGCCAATGAAGTTTGACTCGGTGGGCATGTTCAACTCATGGTCCTAGAGGTCTCTAAGAATTTTGAAAGAAATCGGCCACTAGTTGGCGCTAACGAGGTTTACGCCCTCTGTAATCACGTGGTGTTACACACATCCACACAATATGCATATCATTTGACAGATCTCCTCATCCTGAACAACTTTGCCTCAAGAACCACTGCTGTCAATCAAACCGTTCATTGAATATTCATGATTATGTCAAAAACCTACTTTTGCGAACTAGTCCTAGGTGTTTTCGCCCGATCGCAACCAAACCAGTCAAGGACAATTCTCTGGATCAATAATTATCAAAAAAAAGTTGAACTTTAGCATTTGGATGGCTATAACAGGGTCATTTAGAAAATGGGCGTGGCAAAATTCACTCGAAAGCCTATAAATCCTAAACGAAAACTCAGAACTTCACGAAAATTGGTGAGCATATGTGAAATAACATTGTAAACAAGCATGCACAATTTTATGGAGATCGGACCATAGGTGGCGCTATAACTGTTAAAAAGCTTTGAAAACCATATATTTCCCATGTTAAATTGGCTGGAAATGGTCTTTTCCATGTATGATGTCAGTGGTTAAATGGTTGCCAAATAAAACTTAGTCTTTTTATGCATTTGTGCTTAACAGCCTTAAACGCTTGAACCCCGATGAATGCTGCTTGCAGCTTTAATTTAAAATTGGAATTTCTCTGAAATTAAAAATCTTTGCGAACTTTTGGGATACTGGAAGTACACAACTGCAGGAAAGATATCACACTTTGCAAGTGATTTTTGGTTATTTTATTACAAAAATCTTACATATTGTAGCTTTAAACACCTTCCAAGAAAACCAACACATTTAAAATCTTTTTTTTTCCCCTGTTAACTGTAGTAACAAATTGTCAGAATAATATACCCATATGTTGACATTTAGCGAGAAACCTTATAATTTAGAAAATAAAATCTTATGTCAGAGGTTATGGCTACCTTCAACAATAAGGGTGTCCTCCCTTGAGATGTAGCCACACCCTCCAGTGTCATATTGCATCAACCAAAACCATTGTATCATTTAAAGAAATAGTGTAGCTTTAATTAAAGGCCATTGTCATGCTCTTAAAGTGTTGGACCCATTGAGCACAGTAAATCAAACTAAACGGCCCACTTTGCCTGCATTCACCCTACATTTATTTTTAAGAGTGCATTTACTATTGGAAGCTATGGCCAAAAAGCCTCTGAAAAGACCAAGAAAAAACACACAAAAAAAACCATAGGAATGTTCAGGTTATGAAATATACTTTAATGTAGGACACATACAAAGAATACACAAGGAAAAATCATGATTATCCTATTTGAATCTGCCCTTCCACCATATCCGACTCCCTCATCTTTGACTCTCAGTTCCTTTCTCTACATTTTTTCTTGGGGAGCGCTTGAGTCTTCTGCCACAGACTTGGAGTAGTAATACCAATCACACCGAGAGCAATTATCTCTCCAGCATTCCCACTAAGTTTACTCTCCTCATCTGAACCCATTCCCAGATCATCCTCCTTCTCATGAACCGCCACCGCACGTCCCAGAATGGAATAAGGCCCAAAGAGCTTGGCGTCTGGAAGCGTCAGGAACTGCCTTATAACTCCTTTCTCGGAAGCAAAGTTGCCCAGGTCTCCAGGATGAGGGTGGTCAACGCCGTTTGGATTATAATGAGGACCAACAGTGATGCAGCCTTGACTGAGGTCTCCATACTTATGGATGTGCATGGCACGCTCTTGAGGATCGATGGCAGGCAAACCACGGAGGTTGATTTTCACTTCTAAATCTCCATTGGGGAAGACCTGCTTGAAGAGGATTTGCCCAAAGATCTTTGGCTGGTTACGTGGCAAATTGGGGCTGGGAGTTACTTCACAAGTGGCATAGATTGTGTTGTCGAACTCCACGACTTCCGGCTGTGGAGCTTCAGGCAAACAAACTGGAGGTTTGGAGAACTCTCCTCCTTGTATATGCAGCACCAGCAATATCAGAGGGAATATTAGGATGATTTTCTCCATGTTGATCTTTAAAGCCTACAGTGAAGAGTGAATTCAGTGAAATCATGCCGTTTGGTTTAAGAATAATATTTTTGATAAAAGGTCAAAGCTTTGTTGCAGGGAGCTTTGAGAATGAAAGTTGCATTAGGTAATATAGCACAATACTTTTGCTTAAACTAACTTTTTTTAGTTGTACTAAATCAAGTCAGTTGATGGAGAAAATGGAATGGAGAAAAAAAAACAAGCCTAAAACAGCAAAGGTGCATTACCGTACAGCTGAAAAGTTGTCCTCAATCCGTGTGGAGCCTGAATATTGCAGTCACAAAAATACTACAACGCTTAATCCGTGTGCAGTCCTGACCTGGGGTTGAGAGAATGTTCCTTTTCAATCACACTTTCGGCTGCTCTTATAGGAACTCATGTTGAGCTACAAGTTAACCATGATAGTCTGTTAGTCACTAATTAAGTTCACCTGTGTTTCATTTAGCTCCCTTTGTTTGCCTGTTTATATATAGCACTCAGTTTATTCAGTTCTTTGTCTTGCATTGCACAATGTGTTCTCCAGTGTTTTGTGTTTATTAAAAGAAGTACTGCTATAGATTCCTCTTCTCTTCATTTGGTGGCTCATTTGTGACTCATTCATTCTTAGTGTACAATTCCACTTGACGTTCACGCTTGACACCACTTCTTATAGCAGATATTCATCAAACATAAGTGAATAGCTGACAGTTCTTCTTTTTCAAGAAACCATTTCTACAGACTCTGATGTACCAAGCCTGACAAGCCTATATTACACATGCAATTGGACTGTTATTTGCAGTTTTTTACGATTGCTATGACAGATTTTTCAATACTTTTAACAATTTTCCAAACACAGTTAGCACTACATCCGTCTGTGTAAGCTATCCTATTAACACATTTCTTGTTGCTTTAACACAAAATGCGTACAATTAACACAAATTTAAAATGCTTCTTTTACACACAAGCTCAAACAAGACCAAACCAATGGATTTTTACTGCCAAATTTACCAATGCTTTAACACTGTATGTCAGAACAGATAACACCATGTTCTAAACCTAACCTTACAGGCTAAAGTCAAGGTAAACAGCTGTTTACATTGTGAATTGAAACACAAATATATCCCCTGTATTTTATCCTATTGTTACTGAGAAACAGCTGATTGAATTATGCAAATATTATAAATCACAGCTGATTTCCATCTAGGAAACACACTCAGGTGTTGAGGTTCTTTCAATCGCATGACCATATGGTATACTGTAACCGTACATTCTATAAAGCACTCTGAGATGGGTCTTTTTTTATTGAATTTCTGCAGCAAAAGACCTAAACCCAACAAAACAAAAATGGAGAGAGGCTTCAAAAGAAACTGCAGTGCAAAACACAATCTATGATCAATACAATATACTGTCTGTTGTATAAGGGCATACCTGACACGTATACAATAATGCAGTTTCTGTAATTCCATCTGATGTTAGTGTTTTTATGACATTGTGCTATGATTGACTAAATCTTCCTGTTGGACGGCTATGTTACATATGTTAGTGTTTTGAAAAATGATTTGATTTTGAGACATGTTTGCAGTGTTTTGGTAGACATAGTGTATTATTGTATTTAGAAAATTAGTGTTGGAGTTTAGTTTACAATGTGTGATTTTGAGCATGAAATTAACTGTTTTGCCAATTGTGTGTTGTAGGTGTGTTGGTGCGTTAAGAGTTTAGGAAATTTGTTAAAAGTATTGAAAAAATTGTCATAGCGATTGTAAAAAACTGTACTTGTCTTTGAAGGCAGAAGTAAACATTTCTGAGGGAATGATTCTTCTATGGCATCGATGTTAAAATCCCCTTTTAGTAGATTGAAGGCAGGTAAGGTGGGACACTTGTCATTTAGATACAGTACCTAGATGTTTATTTCTTTTTATTACTTTTGTTAACTTTAAGGTCCAACTTTAATATTTCATTTTGAATACAGTTGATATGTGTTATTTGCAAGGTATATACCAATAAACATTTTGAGATCATGCACTCCAGACAAATTTCTTTTCAGGTAATGTGACCCATCCCTAATTTATCAAAAATGATCCTGGATCTTAAAAACACATGATTTATTAACACATCACACAAACATATTCCACAGCATATTTAACAGACCCAAAAGCACATAGATAGGCTATGATGAGTAATACTCATCAGTTCACTCAATGCATGTGTAAAGTTCAAAACAACTAGAACATGTTATGTTGACATGAAATTTTATGAAATTTGAATATCAGATATCTTAATGAACTCTACAACATATTACAAATGGAACTACAACACATGCAACAACAAATAGACTAACAAAAATTCAATAAGAGGAAACTTTTAAATGGTAACCATATTGTAAAACTTTTTTTCTGTCTGTTTTCTCTAAACACTGTAGATGAACTTAAATTGTGTCCATATTTTAAAGCGTTATATTCTGCATCTACATTTTAATAATAATAATAATAATAATAATAATTCGTTACATTTATATAGCGCTTTTCTGGGTACCAAAAGCACTTTACATGGAAGGGGGAATATCCTCAACCACCACCAATGTGCAGCATCCACCTGGATGATGCGACGGCAGCCATATTGGGCCAGAACGCCCACCACACACCAGCTTAATGGTGGAGAGGAGACAGTGATGAAGCCAATCAGTATATGGGGATGATTAGGAGGCCATTATGGACAGAGGCCAAGGGGCAAATTTGGCCAGGATGCCGGGGTTACACCCCTACTCTTTTTCGAAGGACATCCTGGGATTTTTTAATGACCACAGAGAGTCAGGACCTCGGTTTTAACGTCTCATTGGAAGGATGGTGCTCTTTGACAGTATAGTGTCCCGATCGCTACACTGGAGCGTTAGGTCCCACATAGACCACGGGTGAGCACCCCCTGCTGGCCTCACTAACACCCCTTCCAGCAGCAACCTGGTTTTCTCAGGAGGTCTCCCATCCAGGTACTGACCAGGCTTGCTAACCTCTTACAATAACAAAGGTGTAGGTTGATGACGCATAAGCGGAATTATGGAACTTGTCGTCATGCCGAAGGATCTAATAATGTTTATGGATGAGTGAATACATTGATGTTTTTAACATGACTGCGGTATGAAGCAGGTCGCGATTGCTAATGAGAGACAGATATCAGAGCCACATGCGAGTCCCGCCGCTATAAAGGAATAAGGACATTTCATTCTACCGATCTACCCGCGAGTGCTGAATTAATACTCACACATACCCCTTTTCCACCAGCATGAACCAGGTGCCAGTTCAGAGCCAGAGCTATTGCCAGTCCGGAGTTGGTTCGACTGACGAGCTCTCTAAGATCCGGTTTGCCTTTCCACAAGGTCACTGTATACATCTCATGTTGCCCAGCAACGCTAGCGTGGCAGCGCCAAACACAAACACACCAGGCTTGTTCTAGATGGTTCGGCTTCTCGCAGACCGATCGGCTCATGACATCAAAGCACTGCGAAAGCAATCCAAAAGCACAAGGACTCGGATGCTCTCCAAACACTCCCGCAGCTCCGATCGGTCCGTGCCGCTCCGATGCATCTCGAACAAGCCTTCCATCAACAATGGAGGTCGTTGCGTTACTATTGATGCTCATGGCTTTGCGAACCTACATCGGCATCCAAACACGGCGAATCCAACGTGTTCGTGCAGCTCGCCGTAACTTGCATAGACGGAGATTACAATCAAGCTGCTATTAGCTCGATTAGCTGCTATTTGAAAAATGGCGGTCACAAGTTTCTGTTCGTCTTGTTGGTCACGGTAACCCCGCCCCCAGCCCCTGACGCAAGCGGTTCTTACTTCTAGACCAGCAATGTTTTGGTGCTACTTAAGAACCACTTTTCCTGGTCCAGAGCTGGTGCTTTGGGTGTCGAAAAACAAAGAACCGATTTGAAACTAGGCTCTAGCTCCGAACCAGCACCAGCACTGCCTTGGTGGAAAAGGGTTAACAAGTCAGTTTATTTGGCGAATTAAACTTGTGAGGTAACGCAGCGCTGTTTCACTTGGTCTACACTATCACACTAAACTGCATTTGAGTGTATTGAAAGTTATAATGTTATTCTATGCGTTTGTTTGTCTGTATGAGACTAGCAGTAAGCTAGATGAACATTAGAATAACATACTGATCATATTCTAACATTTCATCATGTTGAGCTATATGACATTGATTAGTTTTATGTACATTTGCTCAACTGTCTAATAAAGTACATGCAAGACGTCTCTGTCAAGTCGAAGTTTGTCACGGACGTGGAGCTCTCGGCATCTCGAAAACACCACGCCGATATTGATCCTCGTTTTAGTTCTCCTTTTGTCCCAAAGTCTGCTTGCCATGGTCCATAATGTTTGAACGAAACAACTCCATGAGCGTGCCGCTAGACGTAACGCAGTTGTCGCCATGGTTACTATGGCAGTACGAGCGGAAACCAGGGATAACGCGGATATTACGTCACTGACAGGCGACAAGTGAACATGGACGAGCCATTATCAGGGGTTCAAGCACGAAGTGCTGAAACCCTATTGTAATTGTTAGGGTTTTTATTATTATTATCCCGCCGTAAAACTGATCATGCAGCCCAAACCGTAAATGCTGGAGTCTTGAAACTTGGCCAAATGGTAGTCCTCAATTTGGGGAGAACCTATCAAAGTATGACCCCGATTGGCCAATAGGTGGCGCTACAGCAAGCAAAAGTATGAAATTGTTCATAACTCCTAGACGGTTTGTCCTAGACTCAAGCGTCTTATTCTGCCATCTTGATTTTTGTCCAAAACCTACTTCTGCGAACTAGTCCCAGGTTTTTTGCCCGACCGGAACCAAACCAGTGCAGAAAGATTCTCTGTAGACTGAATATCAATAATTATCGGAAAAAAGGTGAAATTTACATTCACGGTACATTCACGGTAAGGGGGGCCAAAACGTACGCTGTGGGCGGAGCCACTTTTACTAAAATGGCTATAACCCGAGAAGCAAATGAGATAGCTTCACCAAATTCGGTACACATATGTACGGGCTCAATATTTGGTCACAGTAAAAAAAAAAGATCGCGCCGACTGAACACTAGTAGGCGCTATAACATGAAAAAAAACTAAAAAGGGCTATGACCACCTGACCGTTAGTCCGATTGACTTGAAAATTGGTATGCAGCGTCTTGGTCGTATATGAGGACATTGGCGTATCTCAAAAAGCATGGCCGCCATCGGCCAATGAAGTTTGACTCGGTGGGCATGTTCAACTCATGGTCCTAGAGGTCTCTAAGAATTTTGAAAGAAATCGGCCACTAGTTGGCGCTAACGAGGTTTACGCCCTCTGTAATCACGTGGTGTTACACACATCCACACAATATGCATATCATTTGACAGATCTCCTCATCCTGAACAACTTTGCCTCAAGAACCACTGCTGTCAATCAAACCGTTCATTGAATATTCATGATTATGTCAAAAACCTACTTTTGCGAACTAGTCCTAGGTGTTTTCGCCCGATCGCAACCAAACCAGTCAAGGACAATTCTCTGGATCAATAATTATCAAAAAAAAGTTGAACTTTTGCATTTGGATGGCTATAACAGGGTCATTTAGAAAATGGGCGTGGCAAAATTCACTCGAAAGCCTATAAATCCTAAACGAAAACTCAGAACTTCACGAAAATTGGTGAGCATATGTGAAATAACATTGTAAACAAGCATGCACAATTTTATGGAGATCGGACCATAGGTGGCGCTATAACTGTTAAAAAGCTTTGAAAACCATATATTTCCCATGTTAAATTGGCTGGAAATGGTCTTTTCCATGTATGATGTCAGTGGTTAAATGGTTGCCAAATAAAACTTAGTCTTTTTATGCATTTGTGCTTAACGGCCTTAAACGCTTGAACCCCGATGAATGCTGCTTGCAGCTTTAATTTTAAATTGGAATTTCTCTGAAATTAAAAATCTTTGAGAACTTTTGGGATACTGGAAGTACACAACTGCAGGAAAGATATCACACTTTGCAAGTGATTTTTGGTTATTTTATTACAAAAATCTTACATATTGTAGCTTTAAACACCTTCCAAGAAAACCAACACATTTAAAATCTTTTTTTTTTCCCTGTTAACTGTAGTAACAAATTGTCAGAATAATATACCCATATGTTGACATTTAGCGAGAAACCTTATAATTTAGAAAATAAAATCTTATGTCAGAGGTTATGGCTACCTTCAACAATAAGGGTGTCCTCCCTTGAGATGTAGCCACACCCTCCAGTGTCATATTGCATCAACCAAAACCATTGTATCATTTAAAGAAATAGTGTAGCTTTAATTAAAGGCCATTGTCATGCTCTTAAAGTGTTGGACCCATTGAGCACAGTAAATCAAACTAAACGGCCCACTTTGCCTGCATTCACCCTACATTTATTTTTAAGAGTGCATTTACTATTGGAAGCTATGGCCAAAAAGCCTCTGAAAAGACCAAGAAAAAACACACAAAAAAAACCATAGGAATGTTCAGGTTATGAAATATACTTTAATGTAGGACACATACAAAGAATACACAAGGAAAAATCATGATTATCCTATTTGAATCTGCCCTTCCACCATATCCGACTCCCTCATCTTTGACTCTCAGTTCCTTTCTCTACATTTTTTCTTGGGGAGCGCTTGAGTCTTCTGCCACAGACTTGGAGTAGTAATACCAATCACACCGAGAGCAATTATCTCTCCAGCATTCCCACTAAGTTTACTCTCCTCATCTGAACCCATTCCCAGATCATCCTCCTTCTCATGAACCGCCACCGCACGTCCCAGAATGGAATAAGGCCCAAAGAGCTTGGCGTCTGGAAGCGTCAGGAACTGCCTTATAACTCCTTTCTCGGAAGCAAAGTTGCCCAGGTCTCCAGGATGAGGGTGGTCAACGCCGTTTGGATTATAATGAGGACCAACAGTGATGCAGCCTTGACTGAGGTCTCCATACTGATGGATGTGCATGGCACGCTCTTGAGGATCGATGGCAGGCAAACCACGGAGGTTGATTTTCACTTCTAAATCTCCATTGGGGAAGACCTGCTTGAAGAGGATTTGCCCAAAGATCTTTGGCTGGTTACGTGGCAAATTGGGGCTGGGAGTTACTTCACAAGTGGCATAGATTGTGTTGTCGAACTCCACGACTTCCGGCTGTGGAGCTTCAGGCAAACAAACTGGAGGTTTGGAGAACTCTCCTCCTTGTATATGCAGCACCAGCAATATCAGAGGGAATATTAGGATGATTTTCTCCATGTTGATCTTTAAAGCCTACAGTGAAGAGTGAATTCAGTGAAATCATGCCGTTTGGTTTAAGAATAATATTTTTGATAAAAGGTCAAAGCTTTGTTGCAGGGAGCTTTGAGAATGAAAGTTGCATTAGGTAATATAGCACAATACTTTTGCTTAAACTAACTTTTTTTAGTTGTACTAAATCAAGTCAGCTGATGGAGAAAATGGAATGGAGAAAAAAAAACAAGCCTAAAACAGCAAAGGTGCATTACCGTACAGCTGAAAAGTTGTCCTCAATCCGTGTGGAGCCTGAATATTGCAGTCACAAAAATACTACAACGCTTAATCCGTGTGCAGTCCTGACCTGGGGTTGAGAGAATGTTCCTTTTCAATCACACTTTCGGCTGCTCTTATAGGAACTCATGTTGAGCTACAAGTTAACCATGATAGTCTGTTAGTCACTAATTAAGTTCACCTGTGTTTCATTTAGCTCCCTTTGTTTGCCTGTTTATATATAGCACTCAGTTTATTCAGTTCTTTGTCTTGCATTGCACAATGTGTTCTCCAGTGTTTTGTGTTTATTAAAAGAAGTACTGCTATAGATTCCTCTTCTCTTCATTTGGTGGCTCATTTGTGACTCATTCATTCTTAGTGTACAATTCCACTTGACGTTCACGCTTGACACCACTTCTTATAGCAGATATTCATCAAACATAAGTGAATAGCTGACAGTTCTTCTTTTTCAAGAAACCATTTCTACAGACTCTGATGTACCAAGCCTGACAAGCCTATATTACACATGCAATTGGACTGTTATTTGCAGTTTTTTACGATTGCTATGACAGATTTTTCAATACTTTTAACAATTTTCCAAACACAGTTAGCACTACATCCGTCTGTGTAAGCTATCCTATTAACACATTTCTTGTTGCTTTAACACAAAATGCGTACAATTAACACAAATTTAAAATGCTTCTTTTACACACAAGCTCAAACAAGACCAAACCAATGGATTTTTACTGCCAAATTTACCAATGCTTTAACACTGTATGTCAGAACAGATAACACCATGTTCTAAACCTAACCTTACAGGCTAAAGTCAAGGTAAACAGCTGTTTACATTGTGAATTGAAACACAAATATATCCCCTGTATTTTATCCTATTGTTACTGAGAAACAGCTGATTGAATTATGCAAATATTATAAATCACAGCTGATTTCCATCTAGGAAACACACTCAGGTGTTGAGGTTCTTTCAATCGCATGACCATATGGTATACTGTAACCGTACATTCTATAAAGCACTCTGAGATGGGTCTTTTTTTATTGAATTTCTGCAGCAAAAGACCTAAACCCAACAAAACAAAAATGGAGAGAGGCTTCAAAAGAAACTGCAGTGCAAAACACAATCTATGATCAATACAATATACTGTCTGTTGTATAAGGGCATACCTGACACGTATACAATAATGCAGTTTCTGTAATTCCATCTGATGTTAGTGTTTTTATGACATTGTGCTATGATTGACTAAATCTTCCTGTTGGACGGCTATGTTACATATGTTAGTGTTTTGAAAAATGATTTGATTTTGAGACATGTTTGCAGTGTTTTGGTAGACATAGTGTATTATTGTATTTAGAAAATTAGTGTTGGAGTTTAGTTTACAATGTGTGATTTTGAGCATGAAATTAACTGTTTTGCCAATTGTGTGTTGTAGGTGTGTTGGTGCGTTAAGAGTTTAGGAAATTTGTTAAAAGTATTGAAAAAATTGTCATAGCGATTGTAAAAAACTGTACTTGTCTTTGAAGGCAGAAGTAAACATTTCTGAGGGAATGATTCTTCTATGGCATCGATGTTAAAATCCCCTTTTAGTAGATTGAAGGCAGGTAAGGTGGGACACTTGTCATTTAGATACAGTACCTAGATGTTTATTTCTTTTTATTACTTTTGTTAACTTTAAGGTTGTAACAACAATGACTTGGTGTTGGGGAATTAATTAGCTCGAATTAGCGGTAATATTCATCAATGTGAATATGCATCTGTTGCTTCCATAAATTAATTTATTCAAAAATAGGGAATAGGTCAAAACCTCGGCTGGTATCAGCGATTTCCCAATTATTTATAGTAATCACTGATAGAGACGGGTAGAATTTACTCAATTAGGGGGAATTTGAGGTAGAAGTTGAAGAATGTTCATTTATCATGCAGACGGGCCGTCCAGCGGACCGAATGTATAAGTTATGAACAGAAATCGGGCGTCTTTAACACTGATAGATAACACTTTCTTGTGGCCACAAAGAAGATAATTATCTTCGTGTTTTAGACAATTTTAGATTTCTTTTAATAGTAAGACCAATCGTAGAGCTTATAAGGTAAAATCTGCACTCCTCAGGGACTCAGAATTTGAAACAAACAGGCAAACTTAATTCAAAGGATTTAACAAAGTTTATTTAAACAAGCTAGCGATTACACAATTACTTCAAATCGCGCATGAATAAAAATGCATAAACAAAACAGGCAATATAACGATCGTAATACAGAAATACAACACAATAAAAAGGTTTGAGAGAGGGGAAGAGAGAGAGAGAGAGAGAGAGAGAGAGAGAGAGAGAGAGAGAGAGAATCAAACTAAAAGTGGAGGTAAGAATGATTTTAGGTGTGCGTGTGAGATGTTGAGATGGTAGCGTTTGTAAGGTGGGTGTGTCGGCGGCTTCGTGAGCACGTGGTAGTGTGTTTATCTTTGCACACGTGGGTGAGAGTATGTGTGTGTGTATGTGTGTGTGTGTATGTGTGTGTGTGAAAGAGAATTTAGAGATAGAGATAGAAACAGTTTAGTCATTCACCACAAAACCCCAACGTTTCTCAGTAATATTTAGACACTTTAAACAGCATTTCCTTCAGATTGCAAATTTAAAAGATCTACGTTACTCTGTTTGGAAGATCGGCCTTCTGTGTGTGTGTTCGTCTGGGTTGGATATAAAGGCACCTGGATCACGTGGTCACAGCGTCTGGTTGCTATGGCGACTTGAAGCGAGCGAAAACTCAGCAAAGATTATCTTAGCCTTAAGTTGATTTCGTGGGTTGGTTTCAGAAGACTATACTGAAGTAATAGTAACTCTAAGAAAGACTTGGAAATAAAACGAAAATAAAAAGCGAGCGAAACTTCCTTGAGGGAAGGAGGCGTGTCGTCTTTCTCTCTCTGGCGGAATGCGCTTGAGAGGAGAGGGGCGCGGAATTTTAAAGGGCTAAACTCACGCCTCCCTCACGTACGTGGGCCAATCGTCTTTAACAACGTATCGGGCCCACCTCCTGACGTTTCGAGGTCTATACGCCTCCCTTCACGCGGGGTTTTGAAACGATGGATTCGTCCATAACTCAATAACGCTGGTATTTAATAAACAATGCATTCTCTGATATTTTGTGTTAAAGATCCAGCATCGTTGGGGTTTGTGGAACACGGCAATACCGCGAATGACAGTTCTAAGATCTAAAATCAAGGAGGTACATCATTTCTTGTAATTGTGGGCACCACAGAGTGATTGCAGGCCAATAACCTATATAGGCATAACATTTGGGGGCAGGGGATCATGCACATCAAGAAAATACATTTAAAATATTTTATACAAGGATTTTGGGTCACACGTGGTGGGGCTTCATGTGTTTTCTGTATGTGTGTGGAAAGTTCACAACCGCACGCTGAACTCTTGTCCCTGACGCTGCGGGGTGAGGCTTATGTGTGTGCGTTCGTTTGACTCCTTGCCTTGATGTACTCAGCAGAAACCACATGTTTGGGCATCTGTTCTTACAACACTGTTTTATTGTTGTGAAGAGTTAATTAGTGTCTATGTGCAAATCAGTGTTCGAGAGACTCCCTAGGAGGGGGTGCTTTCGGGCTCGCTCTCATTGGTCAGCGTTAGGCTCTCCAAGCCCTAAACGGACGGTCTTTGTTGATTTAGACGTAAGAGATCACGTAGAGAGAGAGATAGTCCATGATTTACACCATTTTTTTGGTGCCATCTGGTCTGCAAGGCACAGAGCAATCTTAAGACAACAGAGGTGTCGTAAATGAGAGTGCTTTGGAATGTCAGAATAGCTTGAGTCAGAGCGAGACAGGGGTTTGGTGGATTTGGACTGCATTAATTAATTTGATTTCATCACCATGCAGACTGGTGATCTGCTCTCCGCTACAGTCCCCCCTTTGGTGAGTCGACCGGGCGTGTATGGGCCTAGTCGAGTCATCACAGTAACAATGGTCAGATGGCAGGTGCATGGATGGGAGGAAGCGGCACACGGGTGTTGCTTAGGACTGCAGTGTGAGCTCGATGAGGTCTTCAGCTTGCTCTAGTGGGGAGTCATCCTTCCGGAGGTTTCTCTTGAAGCCGACGGAGACTGCCTCTGTGAGCTTGGCTGTGGAGGTTCGAATTGCGTTGATCCTTCTGTACAGGATATAGGCCAAACCCAAAGCTAGGGCGTGTCCGAGGATGCTGGTAATGCACAGTGCGGTATCAGCGGCTGTCCATGTTTGTACCACAGGTGAAGTGTTCAGAATGGGTAGTCGGGACAAGGCTTGAAGGGCTGAGTCCAGGGGAGCTATGTCGATAACTTGTGGCCCCCCTTTTTCAATCCAATCTTCCAGTTCGGGATCTAGAGTGAAATTGCGGTTCTTGAAGAACGACGGAATTTCTAGCTCGGCTTGGTACTCTTCACTTGGGAGGTGGTACAAGGCCAGGTCATCTAGGTGGAGGATGGCTCCTCGTGGGACTTGAATCCACATGCTTTGGTTGAGCAGGTTGACACGTGTAGCAGTGTCGTGTTGGTCATAGGTCAGTGTCGCTGACCGTACTGGAGTGTTCACGAGCCATCGGTTTCCTACGATCTCAGCTTGTGTCTCGGTGACCTGGTTGCGAGGTTTCGCATCGGCCGGACAACGTGCGTCGTTGGCTAGTTGTTGGAGGCCGCAGATCCCATCGGTGTTATCTCTGAGGAAAGGTTTGCTGGGACAGAGATAGTGAATGTCTTTCGTGCGGGTGCACATGTGTAGGTTAGGTGCTAGGTACAGTTGTGGGTCGCTGTCATGGTACGCTACCACGTCGGGAGTCCGTACTTTAAACTGAGTGTCCCGTTGCCAGAATCCGATGTTGACAATGTCTTTAAGACGGTAGATTCGGTTTGATTCGATGATTGGCAGATTGAGGAGGAAGCCCACCTCCCGCTGTGCCGGGTCGACGTACAGTGGAATGGCGCTACCTAAAGAGTAGGCAAGATGGGTTTGTATCGGATCCGTGGGTGCGGTGGTGGCGGAAGCCAGCACGGTTTGTACGAGACTCAGGGGTATTAGGTAAGGCGGGATCCTTCCCATGGCTAGGTTGTCCATGGAGGAGCTCACTTCTCTGAGCATGTCGGACATCAATGCGGTGACCAACTGAGTTTGGGCAAAGTCATTCTGGAAGACTGTGAACATCTGTCTCATTGAGTTCAAAGTTTGGTTCAACATGACGCTATGTGTGTTAAGGATGGTGACTGTACCTCTCAGTGTTTTGCCTATGGTGGTTAGGGATGCGCTTTGTGTGGTGAGTTGGTCTTTCAGCTGTGGGAGTTCCGTCTGGATTTCTGTCACATGTCTTCGTACCGTGGCGATGTTCACGGCATTGACGCTAGACATACCGATGTTGAACAGCGTGCCCACGGCTGCAGCTGCTCCGAGTAGGGCTCCGAGGAACCTTTTGGACCGTCTGTTGTGTCCACTCAGTTCGGCCTGGGTGAGGGTCACCTTTTCAAGTTGGTTCAGCATGTGGACGATGTCAGCTTCAGCATGGTCGAGGGCGGTTTCTGTCCATCTGGCACCCGCCCAACTGTAGTGAGTGGCGGATCTCGGGTAGTGCGCACGGTAGACGTTTCGAGGGTCGAGTCGCACGTACACTTTCTGTGTGTGGGTTCTGCAATTTGTGATAAGCAGCCCAGCCTGTTCTCTCAACACAATTCCCGAGGCTGGCCCTGGTGAGATGACATCGGGTGGTGGCTGGCCTCTGGTCGACTGAAGGCACATGATGGCAATCCACAGCAGCATCCTGTTACAGGCAAGAGAGAGAGAGGTGTGGATGAAAAAGGAAAAGAAAGAAGGCACAGATCAGCAAGGGTTGTCCCGGGGGATGGGACAGTCTTCTTTCCTGTAGGGACGGCGGTTGGGTTTAGTTCGTATTGGCCTCTTCTTGTCTGTCCCTACTACGGGCCACATATCTTTTAATTTGATTTCGGTGGACCCATTTGAGAACGGGTTCTCTTGGTCCCCGTTTAAGCTGGATCTGGTATGCTACAGGAGAGAGTTTGTTCACAATTTCATGTGGTCCAGTCCAGTGAGGCAGAAACTTTTTTGACAGTTGCTTGGGTGGCAAGGCGAAACTGTAGTACAGGACTTTGTCGCCCACACTGAGTTCTTGGTGTGATGCCTTTTTGTCGTAAAAGGCTTTCTGGCCTTCAGCGCTGGTCTTCAGGTGTTGCTGAGCGAAAGCGAAAGTTGTTTTCAAGTGTCTATGGAGCTCGTCCAGATATTGGGACGTAGTATAGGCGGTGACGAGGTTGTTATCTCCTGGTTGGTACAACAGGTGTAAGGGCAGAGTCATCTGCCTCCCAGTCATGAGTTCAAATGGAGCCACTCTGGTGGATTCCTGTGGTGTGGTTCGGATAGCCATCAGCACCAGGGGAAGTTTCACATCCCAGTCTTTCTGGTTAGCCGACACATATTTTCTCAACATGGCGACCACCGTTCGGTTAGACCTTTCTACCTGTCCGGATGAGATCGGATGGTGACTGATGTGAAGTTTGGCTTGTACCCCTAGAATTCTCCAGATCTTTTGCATGATCTCTGCGGTGAAATGGGTACCTCGATCTGAATTGACTCTCAGTGGCAACCCGAATCGGGAGAAGATGTGGTTCATCAGGAGATATGCCGTTGTTTGGGCGGTGTCGTTAGGTGCTGGCAGACACTCTACCCACTTGGTAAACTGACACACCACCGTGAGAAAGTATTTGTTACCTCTGCTCGACCTGGGCAGCGGTCCCACCCAATCAATTTGGAGATCTGACCAGGGAAATGTGATTCCTCTGCGTTGCAACGGGGCTCTGTGAGTTAGGTTTGTTGGGTGAAACTGACAGCAGACCAGGCATTCTCTCACATACTCTGCCACATCCTGCTGCATACCTGGCCAGTATGCCACTTGTCTAAGTGTCTCATACGTGGCTCTGGTACCGTGGTGCCCCGCGTAAGGTGCGTTGTGGGCGTGGTTTATCATCTCCCCCCTTTGACATCGGGGCACGACAAGCTTGGGCGAAGTGGTGTCATCGGTGACAAACCATAAAATGTCGTCCCGCACACGCAGCATGTGTCTGCTGTTGTGTAAGTGTCTGAGATCTGAGTTATCAGTGGTGTCAGACGGTGCGATTGGGTTGGGGGAGGGGTCTTTGAGGTGGAGAATCATAGTCTTTATGGCAGTGTCTGAGGCTTGCATTTCTGCAAGGTCGTTGTTTGAAATTTGTGGGGTTAGTGACAGCATCTGCGAAGCAGGTGTCGTAGCAGGTGATGGTTTCTTGCTGCGGGTTAGCATTGCTACGTCGGGGGTGGGTGAGGGTTTTGGGGAATTCCACGGTGCACCGTGTAGGGCGCCCGCTTTTGCGAGGGCGTCAGTGTGGTCATTGAAGTCTTTGTCTTGGCCTGGGAGTTTGGAGTGTCCTTTTACCTTTTTCCAGTACACGGCGAGATCGTGTGTCGTTGTGATGTTATCACATTCCTGGAACAGGTGTTGGTGTTTTACAGGCTTGTTGTTAGCAGTTTTGAAACCATTTTGTTTCCAGGTCTGGAGATGGCATACAAAACTGAGTCTTGCATAGTTAGAGTCTGTGCAGATGAGAATTTCTTTGATGTTGTTTGATGCTGCGATTTGCAGAGTTATGAGAATTGCTGCTATTTCTGCATACTGTGATGATTTGGGGCCTAGCTTGAAGTGTTGTGGTGGGCATGGGTGGTCGTTCACCCACAGTACTCCTGCACCTGCTTTTAGGATGCCCTCGCTGTTGTAGGAGCATCCGTCCACGTAGGCTGTGGGCATGCCTTCGCACGCATTCTTGTCAAAGTACCTGTGGCAGGTCAGTTGTGGCTGCTGGGGCTCGGGTGTTTCCGGCGTTGCAGCAGGTGAGTTGTCCGAGCAATTTTGACATGCCGCCAAGCCGTTACCTAGAGCAGATTTGTGACTTTGTGCATATCGTGCTTCGACATTTCTTCCTTGGAGAGCCATTAGCCATGTAGCTATGCGTGAATTGGTTACCACGCCATCACGAATTCTCTGGCTATTGAGAAACGTGACAGGCTGGTGGCAAGTGTCTATGATAACTTTTTGTGCCCCAATGTAGTTGGAGAAACGCTGAATGGCCCATACTGTGCAGAGCAAAGCTTTTTCACAGTCTGAGAATTTACATTCTGGAGGTAGAAGTGTTTTGCTGGCGTATGCGACCACCTTTTTGTCTTGGTCGTGTTGTTGGTATAGGCCAGCACTGAGACATTGATCTGAGAAACCAGCTTCCAGGTGGAATTCTTTCTGTGGGTCAGGGTAAGCAAGGCATGGTGCTGTGCATAAGTGTCTTTTTAGTGCTGCCATGGCGTGTTCCTGTGCGTCTGACCAGACGAAAGGGCAGTCCTTTTTCAGCAGGGCTGTCAGAGGCTTGGCGATGTCTGAATAGTTTTCGATGAACTGTCGGGAGTAATTGCATACTCCTAGGAAGCTTCGTAGTTCAGAGATGTTAGAGGGAGGTTTAATGTTTTGGATGGCATGAATACGGTTTGTTTGTGGTTCGATGCCATGATGTCCAATGCGGAGGCCGACGTAGTCGACTTTGGTACGGCACCATTGTCCTTTGTGGAGGGCTATTTTGGCGCCGGCAGTGGTCAACTGGTTTAAAACATAGTCAATCTCTTTGAGGTGGTCTGCCACCGTTGTGCTTTTCATGAGTACGTCGTCGACGTAAATCAGGTTACCTCTCATTCTGGCGTCTGGGCATGCTTTGTTTAGGAAGATGTTGAACTCGGCTGGTGAGTTTGCATATCCGAACGGACATCTATTGAAAGTGTACTGTCGGTTGCCAAACGTAAAGGCCAGCTTGTGTTGGTCGTCGGGGTGTACCGGAATGGTCCAGAATCCAGAGGCCACATCGAGTGTGGAGAAGATGGTTGCTCCTCTGATCCGTGGGATTTCCTGTTCCAGCTGAGTCATGGGCCACCGTGACAACGGCACCTGTTGATTCAGTTTTCGATAGTCAATCGTTGGTCTCCATTTGCCGTTCGGCTTGAGGACAGGCCAAATGGGGGCGGAGTAGGTGCTGTGACAAATTCTTATCACACCTTTCTCAAGCATGGTTTCGATGATTTCCTGCACTGGTTCGTGTGAAGCGATGGGAATTTTGTATTGCTTGACGAAGGTGGGAGGAGCCTCAGGGTGCGTGGGGATACGCACGGTGTGGAGGTCCGTGAGCCCACAGTCTAAAGAGTCTTTTGCAAAGGATTCTTTGAACTTGTAAAGGACTTGTCGTAGTCTTTGGCGGTCTGTTTCCTTCTGGAGTGCGTCGGCATCTTGTAGAATTTGTTGCACTTGAGATTCAAAACCTTGGTATGGTTCATCGGTTGGCTTGTCATCAGTCGGGTTGGTTTTGACAGGTGTGGCCGGTGCACCAGTCTCACCGACAGGCTGGTGGGAGACTGTGTACACTGCGAGGTGTTGGTCCTCTGTCAGTTCCGTTCTGCACACCTGATCTTTGGCCATCGGCATGACCGATGTGATGGCAATGAATTGGAAGGGTGCTGTGAACAATGTGTTGTCTGTATGCCCTTCGGGTATTAGTGCAGGTGGGATGGGCCCTATGATGGGTAGCATCAGTTCAAAGTCATGAAAGTCGTGACTGACTAGCCATCCCAGTCGGTAGGCTTTGGGGATGCTGATGTCAGTTGCTGTACAATTGTTGAACAGGATATAAACTACCCGCGATGATACTTCAGTGAGGGGTGTGGCTTCGAGGGTGAGTCCGAGTTCCATACATTCAGGTGAAGGTTGGAAGAAAGCCAGCGTGTGGTTTAGGGTTTGGCCCTGTCGCAGGTTGAGTCGCACGGCGACTCCTTTGGTATAAGCAGGTACCACTGTTCCCTGTTCGGTGATGAGAGTGCATACGTCTGGGATGGTTTGTCCAGACAGTAGATTGTCACGACTGATGGGAGCAGGTGGCTGTGAAGTCAATGGAGCCCATACAACTTCATTGAACATGTCCACATGAGCCTTGAGGCGAATCAAGATGTCTGCTCCGATGTAGACGTCGTGGGCTGGATTTTCCAGGATCAGGAAGTAATGGGTCAAGTACCGGTGGTTCCATTTTATGTTCAGAGCACAGATCCCTTTGGCAGATGTCATTGAGGATGGCTCTGAGTTTAATGGGAAACGGGTGCGTTTGCCGGTATAGGGCAGGTCCGGTGTGTTTTCAATAATGGTATTGAATAGTGAGAGACTGATGGCTGAGTTGTCTGCCCATAGTGCCAGGATAATGTCTGTTGCGGTTACGTCCTGCAGCTGCAGGGGAGTTTTTACCTGGGGGCAGTACTTATCGGAGTCTGGCGTTGGTCTGAACGTGCAGAGTAGCGAACTTGAACCCTGAACAGCTGTGGGGATTTCATCCTCAGGTCTGGCTGAGGGAATTTCCCTGATCCTTGTGGTTTGGCATTCTGGCTCAATGGATTTGTGCGGCTGGAGGGGGAGGGGTTCGCGCACCTGAGCCCAAATTTGGAGATGCTTGAAGTCCAACAAGGGTTCGAAACGGTCCAGCAGGTCCTTGCCTATGAGAAATTGATAAGTGTTCACAGGGGAAATATACACAGGGTGGACTACGCTCATAGGACCGATTGCCAGGTGAATGGGAGCTAAGTTCTTTAGCTGGATGTCGTTCTGGCTGTATGACTGCACGTTCAGCTCACAAGTGTGGAATTTAAGAGTTCGGTTTTGTCTTTGCGCTTCACACTTGAGTTTTTGAAATAGTTGAGCAGAAATTAGCGTTAGGTCCGAACCTGTGTCCACCAGGGCTTCGAGCTGCATTTCTTTTTCTAAGGTGATGGTTAAGTACAGTTTTCGTGCCACTCCTCTCTCAATAAGGTTGCCTAGGAGTTGTGGCATGGGCTCTTGTGTGCTGATTGACAAGCAGTGGGGGTAGGTCTCTAGTGTCTCGTTGTTGGTGCAGATTACTAGGACAGCGCTGTCTGGCATTTTGTTGTGAGAGCTGCTGCAGTCTTGTGCAGGAAGTGTTGTTGTCAGCTGGAGGGAGTGAGTTGAGCTGTCATTTGGTGATGCAGCAGCGAGTTCGATAGTCTTTGGTTTGACAGCAGTGTTTTGCGGGGCTGTCAGTTTGAGGGAGTGAGTGGAGCTGTCATTTTGTTTTGTGACAGCGAGTTCGATAGTCTTTGGTTTGACAGCAGTGTTTTGCGGGGCTGTCAGTTGGAGGGAGTGAGTGGAGCTGTCATTCTGTGATGTGACAGCGAGTTCAGCAGTCTGAGGTTTAACAATAGTTTCAGGTGGGCTGTCAGCGTGAGGAGCATTGGTTTCAGGCCTGTGGGCTAGTCATGCGGTGTCTGGTTTATCTTTGTCTTCCTTGTGAGGTTTCTTTTGGACAAGATTTCTCAGTGCTCTTATGAGTTCTGCTTCTTCGGGCGTGGCTGCACTGTTTCTGTCGGGTGTGGGCTCCATTTTGACTTTACCGTTGTCATGTCGAGATGGGTCCCTTGGCCGTTTATCTGGGCTTGTGGTTCGGGGAGATCGGGGTCGGCCCCTTCTGGGGTTGCGGTCGGCTTCCCAGCTGCCTCCGCCTTTTTGGTTGTGGGGGAAGCGATGCCGGTCCCAGGATCCACCGAAACGATCATTTTGCGGCCTTGGGCGGAAACCCCCCCGGTTTCGTTGTCCTCTGCCGGCTTGGAACGGTCGGGACTGTTTGTTGCCGGGTTCGTAGTTGGCAGGTTGTGCACCCTCCAGGGCAAGTTCTGGACCGGGCGCAGCGACGGCACACACTGTGGGGTATTTTACAGGTTTTTCAGACACAGTTTTTTGTTTTACGTACGCTTTGTGGGCCAGGTCGCGTAGCTGTTGAATTGACAGGGTCCGTGGACAGACTAGAACGCCCAGGTGCGCACTTTGACTTGGGTGGAGATTCCGCAGAAAAAGTGTTTTGAAACTCACGTCCTCTTCCATGTGTGCCTCATTCCTCGGTCCGAAGTAGGCGAGCCGCAGACGTTCGTAGTAGGCTTGCGGCGTTTCCAGACGAGCTTGTTTGAGGTCCATTGCCGCAAGGATGCCTTGGTCCGAGTCTGGATCAGAGAATTCACGGATCAGGGCTTGTCGTAATTGTGGATAATTCGTTTTGACAGATTCTGGCTGGCGATCCAGGAAACTTCTCACGATGCGCCCAGAAGTGATCCGAAGGAGATATAACTTGTCCCAAGTCGTGACATTGTCCACAGTTTGCAAGTGAAATTCAATATCGGTTAGATAAGAGTGCACGTCGTTGCCACCTGTTGGATTTGGGTTGAATGGAGGGATGTTTCTTGCCAGCTTGTCCAGTTCTTTAGAGGCTGTGCGGTGACTGGTGGCTCGTCTTTCCGGGACGGGGCCAGCAGGTGAGACAGTGTCAGGACGTGAGCTTTCCTCTTCTTCTTTAGCTTTAATAGTTGGGCTGTGAAGTGCAGGTTCGCGGGTAGGGAGAGACGGGGTGATGTGTGTCTCCCCCTCCCGCTTATCTTGTAGGTCGTACACATGTTTGAGTTCACGGTGGACCATGTCCAGCTCGTCCTTAAGCTCATGTCTTTGTTGGATGAGCTCGTCAATTTCGGCTCGGGATTTCTGCAAAAATGTTTCACAAACTTTGATTCTAGCGTCTCTGTCCTTTAATTCTGTGCGTGCTCTTGCTAGCAGATCCTCTCCACGTAGCATCTGGGAATTTAGGGCAGCCGTGGTCTGTTTCTCCGCCTCCACTGTCCTGTCCATGTCCAGACGCAGGTCCTCCAGGGCCTGCTGTAATCTTTCCACTTCCTGTTGTAGTCTTTCCACTTCCTGTTGTAGTTCCGGGTGTGTTTCCTCCTCATTTTCCTGAAGTAGCTCGTCCAGTTGTTGTTGTGCCAGTTCCTTTTGCTTGCAGGCCTCCCTTAGCTGAGTCTTTAGTCCAGCGGTGTCCTTTTCCAGCTTGGCTTTGTCCTTTTCCAGCTGGGCTTTGTCCTTTTCCAGCTGGGCTTTGTCCACCTCCAGCAGACGTGCCTGGGACACCAGGTAGTGGGAGAGACTCCCGATGAGGCGACTCCATTCTTTTGAACTGTAGGCCTGCGTGGGGTCCTGGGACATGATCTGGTCCACGTTGGCGTCCAGTTCCTGTTGGGTCAGGAGCCTTGGGTCCCCGAAGTCCTTGGATAGACAGCCCGAAGTCATAGCGGACAACCACGCTTGCAGATCACTCCAGTGAGCCGCAGGACTGGATGAGCGTGACATGCTGACTCACTGTAGGCGAGAGAAAACACAACCCACACACACACACACAAGACGGGCCAATGCAATCGTGTCGTGAAGCTAATAAACTATAGGACGGTGTGCCGTCTATAGAACTTTGGGCTAACTGACTTTAGACAGTTAGGCGGGTCAGCCTAGGACCCGGAATGGAGACTGTTCAGTTGTCCCTCTATTACTTAGCTTCCTGGGGTCTCGTTGGTGCACTGAAAAACAAGTTACCAAAGAACATGCAAGGCACGAGTAGGCGAGGATTGAAAGGGAAGGAAGAAACAGGAATTGAACACAAAAACAAAACAAAATATCAGTGATTTGATCTGAGCTGATATTTAAGATTATGTGGCTTATAGCGGGAGGCAGAGTTATATATATGTATATATATATAAAAAAATTTTTTTTTTTTTTTTTTAAAGTTCAGTCTACCTGAAATGGACGGAGGTCGCCCCGGCCGGCCCCCTCTGAGCGCAGTCAACCTATCTGGCGCCCCGAACACCTGGCCGCCGTGACTTTGGGTCCTCCGTTACTCTGCTCACGGACACGACCCCTCAAACAGGGTGACTTTTAGCACAATCCTAGTAGTTCCGGAGATATCAACCAACCGGACGCAATGCAAAGGTGGGTGCGTCACAGAACGATGGCAGGGACTGCCTAGTGTTTGCGCAGCGGTCCCAACAATTGACTTTTGCGTAGGTTTTTATGGCTGACACTCCGAAGCACCGGATTGCTGAGGTCACGAACTGCGTGCCGCCGCCCGTGGCAGAGGTAAGAGAAACTCAAGGGTCACCGCACGGTCAGTGTCGGAAACGTCAGTCGGGAGACTCACCCACAGAGGTCGAAACGGGACTCCACTAGTCCACTGCAGGTGCTGAGATTCTTGCCTATAAGAGCCACAACATGGAGTGAAACAAGGGACTCTAAAGTGAATTAAGATTTCTTGCTTACACCAAATGGGTTATGTGGTAAAACAATAATAACAAAATAAAACTCCGCAGAGGAAGAAAACACAAAACAAAGTAAAATTAAACCAACCTTGAAGCGGAAAAACCGAATTAAAGGGGTGTATGGTCTTGTCAGTTAGAGGTGAAACAGAAGAAGGTTAGCGGTTTCTCGATGTAGGTGGAAACAGGAGAAGCGGTGCGGTAGACCACTGTAGTGGTTTAATAGAGCCTCTAGGGGGCGCTCTTCCTCTCGTCGGTTCGCCTTAACTGTTGGACACACTTAGACTTTAATTCAAAATTGGCTTAAAATCAAATCCAAATAAGCCTGGGGTACCTTAACAGGGAATTCGAATGGTTATTTATAACAATCAAACAACACTTAAGTTATTTTGTAATGATTACAAACTAATCATTCGAAATCAGCATATATGGAATGAAATTCAACAGAGTAAATTTGTAGAAAGCTGACTTGGACCGGGAGCTTCCACTAGGGGGCTCTGTCTTTCTCAGGGGCTATGATGATTGGGAAAAAAAAAAAAATTTCCTTTTTTTTTCTTTTTAGAGAAATGGAAGGCTTTCGACAACAAAATAAAATAATCACTATAACATTGAAGTTGTTATTAGATGATTATTAAAATGGGAATAAACCCAAACCGAATCATCAAGGTAGATGTAGAAATGGAAAACACAGCAGGGTATAGTGGCCCTGAGGAGAAGAGTGATAGTTGACCTGGAGGGGTGTGGCCACGTGGGGCGCTGTCCTCTTCCGGGTGAACTATCAGTGCTTTTGGACTGAGACACTCTATAATCTCCGGTTTCCTTTCTGGGACTTTAAATTCACAATAAACTGTCTCAGTCCAAAATACAAGGGTTGTTTTAAACGAACTCAGCGAGTTGTAAATGCAGATGTGTATTTAAACAACTTCTTAGATACTTACGGCCGCGAATTTTTTTATGTCACCAAAAATCAAGGCGGAAGGAAATGGCCGACGGGTGTTTACCCCGTCGTCGACCACGCGGTGGCAGTGTTGCGCTTACGCGGAACAAAGACACGAGGTGGTAAATTTAAAACATGAGAACAATATACGCCTGTAAGATTGACTTCAGCAATCGCAATTTCACGCGTGCAGGCCTTTTACAAACACAAAAATCACACTGCAAATAAATTCTTTAAGAAGGTCACGCAGACCTTTTACAAACACAAAAATCACACTGCAAATAAATTTGAGAGATCACGGCGGATCTTTTGTTTCTGTTCCGTGCAGAAACTATAACGCGGGTTTCTTGCTGGTTAGCGAGGCCAGTGGTTTAACCCGTAACGTGTCGTTGCTAACGACTTACAATTAGAATATTCTTTCTGACCGGAGTAGCTTACTTGCTCTCGGGGTTTACAGAAATACCGGTAACAATGCCTGATGGACTCCTTTGTTCCAACACAGGTATTAAAACAGAATTACATGTACGGTCAAACACAAAGAGATGTTTATTTTCCTCTAATTTTGGACTCGCAACACTACTGTATAACTGCAGGTTTTCTCCACGACCAGATTTACTGGTGGTTTATGGCTTTTTGCCCTTTGATCAGTTTTCCGAGTCGACTTATTCAGTAATTCAATACTTATTCCTTAACGTTTCAAGATTCAAACGCGCACAGAACGTTAAACTTTCAAAAATCACACATGAATATCAAATTGCACAATTTGTACCAAAACTGAGTATGAGAGTGCCCGCATTCTCCACCATTATTTATGTAACAACAATGACTTGGTGTTGGGGAATTAATTAGCTCGAATTAGCGGTAATATTCATCAATGTGAATATGCATCTGTTGCTTCCATAAATTAATTTATTCAAAAATAGGGAATAGGTCAAAACCTCGGCTGGTATCAGCGATTTCCCAATTATTTATAGTAATCACTGATAGAGACGGGTAGAATTTACTCAATTAGGGGGAATTTGAGGTAGAAGTTGAAGAATGTTCATTTATCATGCAGACGGGCCGTCCAGCGGACCGAATGTATAAGTTATGAACAGAAATCGGGCGTCTTTAACACTGATAGATAACACTTTCTTGTGGCCACAAAGAAGATAATTATCTTCGTGTTTTAGACAATTTTAGATTTCTTTTAATAGTAAGACCAATCGTAGAGCTTATAAGGTAAAATCTGCACTCCTCAGGGACTCAGAATTTGAAACAAACAGGCAAACTTAATTCAAAGGATTTAACAAAGTTTATTTAAACAAGCTAGCGATTACACAATTACTTCAAATCGCGCATGAATAAAAATGCATAAACAAAACAGGCAATATAACGATCGTAATACAGAAATACAACACAATAAAAAGGTTTGAGAGAGGGGAAGAGAGAGAGAGAGAGAGAGAGAGAGAGAGAGAGAGAGAGAGAGAGAATCAAACTAAAAGTGGAGGTAAGAATGATTTTAGGTGTGCGTGTGAGATGTTGAGATGGTAGCGTTTGTAAGGTGGGTGTGTCGGCGGCTTCGTGAGCACGTGGTAGTGTGTTTATCTTTGCACACGTGGGTGAGAGTATGTGTGTGTGTATGTGTGTGTGTGTATGTGTGTGTGTGAAAGAGAATTTAGAGATAGAGATAGAAACAGTTTAGTCATTCACCACAAAACCCCAACGTTTCTCAGTAATATTTAGACACTTTAAACAGCATTTCCTTCAGATTGCAAATTTAAAAGATCTACGTTACTCTGTTTGGAAGATCGGCCTTCTGTGTGTGTGTTCGTCTGGGTTGGATATAAAGGCACCTGGATCACGTGGTCACAGCGTCTGGTTGCTATGGCGACTTGAAGCGAGCGAAAACTCAGCAAAGATTATCTTAGCCTTAAGTTGATTTCGTGGGTTGGTTTCAGAAGACTATACTGAAGTAATAGTAACTCTAAGAAAGACTTGGAAATAAAACGAAAATAAAAAGCGAGCGAAACTTCCTTGAGGGAAGGAGGCGTGTCGTCTTTCTCTCTCTGGCGGAATGCGCTTGAGAGGAGAGGGGCGCGGAATTTTAAAGGGCTAAACTCACGCCTCCCTCACGTACGTGGGCCAATCGTCTTTAACAACGTATCGGGCCCACCTCCTGACGTTTCGAGGTCTATACGCCTCCCTTCACGCGGGGTTTTGAAACGATGGATTCGTCCATAACTCAATAACGCTGGTATTTAATAAACAATGCATTCTCTGATATTTTGTGTTAAAGATCCAGCATCGTTGGGGTTTGTGGAACACGGCAATACCGCGAATGACAGTTCTAAGATCTAAAATCAAGGAGGTACATCATTTCTTGTAATTGTGGGCACCACAGAGTGATTGCAGGCCAATAACCTATATAGGCATAACATTTGGGGGCAGGGGATCATGCACATCAAGAAAATACATTTAAAATATTTTATACAAGGATTTTGGGTCACACGTGGTGGGGCTTCATGTGTTTTCTGTATGTGTGTGGAAAGTTCACAACCGCACGCTGAACTCTTGTCCCTGACGCTGCGGGGTGAGGCTTATGTGTGTGCGTTCGTTTGACTCCTTGCCTTGATGTACTCAGCAGAAACCACATGTTTGGGCATCTGTTCTTACAACACTGTTTTATTGTTGTGAAGAGTTAATTAGTGTCTATGTGCAAATCAGTGTTCGAGAGACTCCCTAGGAGGGGGTGCTTTCGGGCTCGCTCTCATTGGTCAGCGTTAGGCTCTCCAAGCCCTAAACGGACGGTCTTTGTTGATTTAGACGTAAGAGATCACGTAGAGAGAGAGATAGTCCATGATTTACACCATTTTTTTGGTGCCATCTGGTCTGCAAGGCACAGAGCAATCTTAAGACAACAGAGGTGTCGTAAATGAGAGTGCTTTGGAATGTCAGAATAGCTTGAGTCAGAGCGAGACAGGGGTTTGGTGGATTTGGACTGCATTAATTAATTTGATTTCATCACCATGCAGACTGGTGATCTGCTCTCCGCTACAAGGTCCAACTTTAATATTTCATTTTGAATACAGTTGATATGTGTTATTTGCAAGGTATATACCAATAAACATTTTGAGATCATGCACTCCAGACAAATTTCTTTTCAGGTAATGTGACCCATCCCTAATTTATCAAAAATGATCCTGGATCTTAAAAACACATGATTTATTAACACATCACACAAACATATTCCACAGCATATTTAACAGACCCAAAAGCACATAGATAGGCTATGATGAGTAATACTCATCAGTTCACTCAATGCATGTGTAAAGTTCAAAACAACTAGAACATGTTATGTTGACATGAAATTTTATGAAATTTGAATATCAGATATCTTAATGAACTCTACAACATATTACAAATGGAACTACAACACATGCAACAACAAATAGACTAACAAAAATTCAATAAGAGGAAACTTTTAAATGGTAACCATATTGTAAAACTTTTTTTCTGTCTGTTTTCTCTAAACACTGTAGATGAACTTAAATTGTGTCCATATTTTAAAGCGTTATATTCTGCATCTACATTTTAATAATAATAATAATAATAATAATAATTCGTTACATTTATATAGCGCTTTTCTGGGTACCAAAAGCACTTTACATGGAAGGGGGAATATCCTCAACCACCACCAATGTGCAGCATCCACCTGGATGATGCGACGGCAGCCATATTGGGCCAGAACGCCCACCACACACCAGCTTAATGGTGGAGAGGAGACAGTGATGAAGCCAATCAGTATATGGGGATGATTAGGAGGCCATTATGGACAGAGGCCAAGGGGCAAATTTGGCCAGGATGCCGGGGTTACACCCCTACTCTTTTTCGAAGGACATCCTGGGATTTTTTAATGACCACAGAGAGTCAGGACCTCGGTTTTAACGTCTCATTGGAAGGATGGTGCTCTTTGACAGTATAGTGTCCCGATCGCTACACTGGAGCGTTAGGTCCCACATAGACCACGGGTGAGCACCCCCTGCTGGCCTCACTAACACCCCTTCCAGCAGCAACCTGGTTTTCTCAGGAGGTCTCCCATCCAGGTACTGACCAGGCTTGCTAACCTCTTACAATAACAAAGGTGTAGGTTGATGACGCATAAGCGGAATTATGGAACTTGTCGTCATGCCGAAGGATCTAATAATGTTTATGGATGAGTGAATACATTGATGTTTTTAACATGACTGCGGTATGAAGCAGGTCGCGATTGCTAATGAGAGACAGATATCAGAGCCACATGCGAGTCCCGCCGCTATAAAGGAATAAGGACATTTCATTCTACCGATCTACCCGCGAGTGCTGAATTAATACTCACACATACCCCTTTTCCACCAGCATGAACCAGGTGCCAGTTCAGAGCCAGAGCTATTGCCAGTCCGGAGTTGGTTCGACTGACGAGCTCTCTAAGATCCGGTTTGCCTTTCCACAAGGTCACTGTATACATCTCATGTTGCCCAGCAACGCTAGCGTGGCAGCGCCAAACACAAACACACCAGGCTTGTTCTAGATGGTTCGGCTTCTCGCAGACCGATCGGCTCATGACATCAAAGCACTGCGAAAGCAATCCAAAAGCACAAGGACTCGGATGCTCTCCAAACACTCCCGCAGCTCCGATCGGTCCGTGCCGCTCCGATGCATCTCGAACAAGCCTTCCATCAACAATGGAGGTCGTTGCGTTACTATTGATGCTCATGGCTTTGCGAACCTACATCGGCATCCAAACACGGCGAATCCAACGTGTTCGTGCAGCTCGCCGTAACTTGCATAGACGGAGATTACAATCAAGCTGCTATTAGCTCGATTAGCTGCTATTTGAAAAATGGCGGTCACAAGTTTCTGTTCGTCTTGTTGGTCACGGTAACCCCGCCCCCAGCCCCTGACGCAAGCGGTTCTTACTTCTAGACCAGCAATGTTTTGGTGCTACTTAAGAACCACTTTTCCTGGTCCAGAGCTGGTGCTTTGGGTGTCGAAAAACAAAGAACCGATTTGAAACTAGGCTCTAGCTCCGAACCAGCACCAGCACTGCCTTGGTGGAAAAGGGTTAACAAGTCAGTTTATTTGGCGAATTAAACTTGTGAGGTAACGCAGCGCTGTTTCACTTGGTCTACACTATCACACTAAACTGCATTTGAGTGTATTGAAAGTTATAATGTTATTCTATGCGTTTGTTTGTCTGTATGAGACTAGCAGTAAGCTAGATGAACATTAGAATAACATACTGATCATATTCTAACATTTCATCATGTTGAGCTATATGACATTGATTAGTTTTATGTACATTTGCTCAACTGTCTAATAAAGTACATGCAAGACGTCTCTGTCAAGTCGAAGTTTGTCACGGACGTGGAGCTCTCGGCATCTCGAAAACACCACGCCGATATTGATCCTCGTTTTAGTTCTCCTTTTGTCCCAAAGTCTGCTTGCCATGGTCCATAATGTTTGAACGAAACAACTCCATGAGCGTGCCGCTAGACGTAACGCAGTTGTCGCCATGGTTACTATGGCAGTACGAGCGGAAACCAGGGATAACGCGGATATTACGTCACTGACAGGCGACAAGTGAACATGGACGAGCCATTATCAGGGGTTCAAGCACGAAGTGCTGAAACCCTATTGTAATTGTTAGGGTTTTTATTATTATTATCCCGCCGTAAAACTGATCATGCAGCCCAAACCGTAAATGCTGGAGTCTTGAAACTTGGCCAAATGGTAGTCCTCAATTTGGGGAGAACCTATCAAAGTATGACCCCGATTGGCCAATAGGTGGCGCTACAGCAAGCAAAAGTATGAAATTGTTCATAACTCCTAGACGGTTTGTCCTAGACTCAAGCGTCTTATTCTGCCATCTTGATTTTTGTCCAAAACCTACTTCTGCGAACTAGTCCCAGGTTTTTTGCCCGACCGGAACCAAACCAGTGCAGAAAGATTCTCTGTAGACTGAATATCAATAATTATCGGAAAAAAGGTGAAATTTACATTCACGGTACATTCACGGTAAGGGGGGCCAAAACGTACGCTGTGGGCGGAGCCACTTTTACTAAAATGGCTATAACCCGAGAAGCAAATGAGATAGCTTCACCAAATTCGGTACACATATGTACGGGCTCAATATTTGGTCACAGTAAAAAAAAAAGATCGCGCCGACTGAACACTAGTAGGCGCTATAACATGAAAAAAAACTAAAAAGGGCTATGACCACCTGACCGTTAGTCCGATTGACTTGAAAATTGGTATGCAGCGTCTTGGTCGTATATGAGGACATTGGCGTATCTCAAAAAGCATGGCCGCCATCGGCCAATGAAGTTTGACTCGGTGGGCATGTTCAACTCATGGTCCTAGAGGTCTCTAAGAATTTTGAAAGAAATCGGCCACTAGTTGGCGCTAACGAGGTTTACGCCCTCTGTAATCACGTGGTGTTACACACATCCACACAATATGCATATCATTTGACAGATCTCCTCATCCTGAACAACTTTGCCTCAAGAACCACTGCTGTCAATCAAACCGTTCATTGAATATTCATGATTATGTCAAAAACCTACTTTTGCGAACTAGTCCTAGGTGTTTTCGCCCGATCGCAACCAAACCAGTCAAGGACAATTCTCTGGATCAATAATTATCAAAAAAAAGTTGAACTTTTGCATTTGGATGGCTATAACAGGGTCATTTAGAAAATGGGCGTGGCAAAATTCACTCGAAAGCCTATAAATCCTAAACGAAAACTCAGAACTTCACGAAAATTGGTGAGCATATGTGAAATAACATTGTAAACAAGCATGCACAATTTTATGGAGATCGGACCATAGGTGGCGCTATAACTGTTAAAAAGCTTTGAAAACCATATATTTCCCATGTTAAATTGGCTGGAAATGGTCTTTTCCATGTATGATGTCAGTGGTTAAATGGTTGCCAAATAAAACTTAGTCTTTTTATGCATTTGTGCTTAACGGCCTTAAACGCTTGAACCCCGATGAATGCTGCTTGCAGCTTTAATTTTAAATTGGAATTTCTCTGAAATTAAAAATCTTTGAGAACTTTTGGGATACTGGAAGTACACAACTGCAGGAAAGATATCACACTTTGCAAGTGATTTTTGGTTATTTTATTACAAAAATCTTACATATTGTAGCTTTAAACACCTTCCAAGAAAACCAACACATTTAAAATCTTTTTTTTTTCCCTGTTAACTGTAGTAACAAATTGTCAGAATAATATACCCATATGTTGACATTTAGCGAGAAACCTTATAATTTAGAAAATAAAATCTTATGTCAGAGGTTATGGCTACCTTCAACAATAAGGGTGTCCTCCCTTGAGATGTAGCCACACCCTCCAGTGTCATATTGCATCAACCAAAACCATTGTATCATTTAAAGAAATAGTGTAGCTTTAATTAAAGGCCATTGTCATGCTCTTAAAGTGTTGGACCCATTGAGCACAGTAAATCAAACTAAACGGCCCACTTTGCCTGCATTCACCCTACATTTATTTTTAAGAGTGCATTTACTATTGGAAGCTATGGCCAAAAAGCCTCTGAAAAGACCAAGAAAAAACACACAAAAAAAACCATAGGAATGTTCAGGTTATGAAATATACTTTAATGTAGGACACATACAAAGAATACACAAGGAAAAATCATGATTATCCTATTTGAATCTGCCCTTCCACCATATCCGACTCCCTCATCTTTGACTCTCAGTTCCTTTCTCTACATTTTTTCTTGGGGAGCGCTTGAGTCTTCTGCCACAGACTTGGAGTAGTAATACCAATCACACCGAGAGCAATTATCTCTCCAGCATTCCCACTAAGTTTACTCTCCTCATCTGAACCCATTCCCAGATCATCCTCCTTCTCATGAACCGCCACCGCACGTCCCAGAATGGAATAAGGCCCAAAGAGCTTGGCGTCTGGAAGCGTCAGGAACTGCCTTATAACTCCTTTCTCGGAAGCAAAGTTGCCCAGGTCTCCAGGATGAGGGTGGTCAACGCCGTTTGGATTATAATGAGGACCAACAGTGATGCAGCCTTGACTGAGGTCTCCATACTGATGGATGTGCATGGCACGCTCTTGAGGATCGATGGCAGGCAAACCACGGAGGTTGATTTTCACTTCTAAATCTCCATTGGGGAAGACCTGCTTGAAGAGGATTTGCCCAAAGATCTTTGGCTGGTTACGTGGCAAATTGGGGCTGGGAGTTACTTCACAAGTGGCATAGATTGTGTTGTCGAACTCCACGACTTCCGGCTGTGGAGCTTCAGGCAAACAAACTGGAGGTTTGGAGAACTCTCCTCCTTGTATATGCAGCACCAGCAATATCAGAGGGAATATTAGGATGATTTTCTCCATGTTGATCTTTAAAGCCTACAGTGAAGAGTGAATTCAGTGAAATCATGCCGTTTGGTTTAAGAATAATATTTTTGATAAAAGGTCAAAGCTTTGTTGCAGGGAGCTTTGAGAATGAAAGTTGCATTAGGTAATATAGCACAATACTTTTGCTTAAACTAACTTTTTTTAGTTGTACTAAATCAAGTCAGTTGATGGAGAAAATGGAATGGAGAAAAAAAAACAAGCCTAAAACAGCAAAGGTGCATTACCGTACAGCTGAAAAGTTGTCCTCAATCCGTGTGGAGCCTGAATATTGCAGTCACAAAAATACTACAACGCTTAATCCGTGTGCAGTCCTGACCTGGGGTTGAGAGAATGTTCCTTTTCAATCACACTTTCGGCTGCTCTTATAGGAACTCATGTTGAGCTACAAGTTAACCATGATAGTCTGTTAGTCACTAATTAAGTTCACCTGTGTTTCATTTAGCTCCCTTTGTTTGCCTGTTTATATATAGCACTCAGTTTATTCAGTTCTTTGTCTTGCATTGCACAATGTGTTCTCCAGTGTTTTGTGTTTATTAAAAGAAGTACTGCTATAGATTCCTCTTCTCTTCATTTGGTGGCTCATTTGTGACTCATTCATTCTTAGTGTACAATTCCACTTGACGTTCACGCTTGACACCACTTCTTATAGCAGATATTCATCAAACATAAGTGAATAGCTGACAGTTCTTCTTTTTCAAGAAACCATTTCTACAGACTCTGATGTACCAAGCCTGACAAGCCTATATTACACATGCAATTGGACTGTTATTTGCAGTTTTTTACGATTGCTATGACAGATTTTTCAATACTTTTAACAATTTTCCAAACACAGTTAGCACTACATCCGTCTGTGTAAGCTATCCTATTAACACATTTCTTGTTGCTTTAACACAAAATGCGTACAATTAACACAAATTTAAAATGCTTCTTTTACACACAAGCTCAAACAAGACCAAACCAATGGATTTTTACTGCCAAATTTACCAATGCTTTAACACTGTATGTCAGAACAGATAACACCATGTTCTAAACCTAACCTTACAGGCTAAAGTCAAGGTAAACAGCTGTTTACATTGTGAATTGAAACACAAATATATCCCCTGTATTTTATCCTATTGTTACTGAGAAACAGCTGATTGAATTATGCAAATATTATAAATCACAGCTGATTTCCATCTAGGAAACACACTCAGGTGTTGAGGTTCTTTCAATCGCATGACCATATGGTATACTGTAACCGTACATTCTATAAAGCACTCTGAGATGGGTCTTTTTTTATTGAATTTCTGCAGCAAAAGACCTAAACCCAACAAAACAAAAATGGAGAGAGGCTTCAAAAGAAACTGCAGTGCAAAACACAATCTATGATCAATACAATATACTGTCTGTTGTATAAGGGCATACCTGACACGTATACAATAATGCAGTTTCTGTAATTCCATCTGATGTTAGTGTTTTTATGACATTGTGCTATGATTGACTAAATCTTCCTGTTGGACGGCTATGTTACATATGTTAGTGTTTTGAAAAATGATTTGATTTTGAGACATGTTTGCAGTGTTTTGGTAGACATAGTGTATTATTGTATTTAGAAAATTAGTGTTGGAGTTTAGTTTACAATGTGTGATTTTGAGCATGAAATTAACTGTTTTGCCAATTGTGTGTTGTAGGTGTGTTGGTGCGTTAAGAGTTTAGGAAATTTGTTAAAAGTATTGAAAAAATTGTCATAGCGATTGTAAAAAACTGTACTTGTCTTTGAAGGCAGAAGTAAACATTTCTGAGGGAATGATTCTTCTATGGCATCGATGTTAAAATCCCCTTTTAGTAGATTGAAGGCAGGTAAGGTGGGACACTTGTCATTTAGATACAGTACCTAGATGTTTATTTCTTTTTATTACTTTTGTTAACTTTAAGGTCCAACTTTAATATTTCATTTTGAATACAGTTGATATGTGTTATTTGCAAGGTATATACCAATAAACATTTTGAGATCATGCACTCCAGACAAATTTCTTTTCAGGTAATGTGACCCATCCCTAATTTATCAAAAATGATCCTGGATCTTAAAAACACATGATTTATTAACACATCACACAAACATATTCCACAGCATATTTAACAGACCCAAAAGCACATAGATAGGCTATGATGAGTAATACTCATCAGTTCACTCAATGCATGTGTAAAGTTCAAAACAACTAGAACATGTTATGTTGACATGAAATTTTATGAAATTTGAATATCAGATATCTTAATGAACTCTACAACATATTACAAATGGAACTACAACACATGCAACAACAAATAGACTAACAAAAATTCAATAAGAGGAAACTTTTAAATGGTAACCATATTGTAAAACTTTTTTTCTGTCTGTTTTCTCTAAACACTGTAGATGAACTTAAATTGTGTCCATATTTTAAAGCGTTATATTCTGCATCTACATTTTAATAATAATAATAATAATAATAATAATAATTCGTTACATTTATATAGCGCTTTTCTGGGTACCAAAAGCACTTTACATGGAAGGGGGAATATCCTCAACCACCACCAATGTGCAGCATCCACCTGGATGATGCGACGGCAGCCATATTGGGCCAGAACGCCCACCACACACCAGCTTAATGGTGGAGAGGAGACAGTGATGAAGCCAATCAGTATATGGGGATGATTAGGAGGCCATTATGGACAGAGGCCAAGGGGCAAATTTGGCCAGGATGCCGGGGTTACACCCCTACTCTTTTTCGAAGGACATCCTGGGATTTTTTAATGACCACAGAGAGTCAGGACCTCGGTTTTAACGTCTCATTGGAAGGATGGTGCTCTTTGACAGTATAGTGTCCCGATCGCTACACTGGAGCGTTAGGTCCCACATAGACCACGGGTGAGCACCCCCTGCTGGCCTCACTAACACCCCTTCCAGCAGCAACCTGGTTTTCTCAGGAGGTCTCCCATCCAGGTACTGACCAGGCTTGCACGCATAAGCGGAATTATGGAACTTGTCGTCATGCCGAAGGATCTAATAATGTTTATGGATGAGTGAATACATTGATGTTTTTAACATGACTGCGGTATGAAGCAGGTCGCGATTGCTAATGAGAGACAGATATCAGAGCCACATGCGAGTCCCGCCGCTATAAAGGAATAAGGACATTTCATTCTACCGATCTACCCGCGAGTGCTGAATTAATACTCACACATACCCCTTTTCCACCAGCATGAACCAGGTGCCAGTTCAGAGCCAGAGCTATTGCCAGTCCGGAGTTGGTTCGACTGACGAGCTCTCTAAGATCCGGTTTGCCTTTCCACAAGGTCACTGTATACATCTCATGTTGCCCAGCAACGCTAGCGTGGCAGCGCCAAACACAAACACACCAGGCTTGTTCTAGATGGTTCGGCTTCTCGCAGACCGATCGGCTCATGACATCAAAGCACTGCGAAAGCAATCCAAAAGCACAAGGACTCGGATGCTCTCCAAACACTCCCGCAGCTCCGATCGGTCCGTGCCGCTCCGATGCATCTCGAACAAGCCTTCCATCAACAATGGAGGTCGTTGCGTTACTATTGATGCTCATGGCTTTGCGAACCTACATCGGCATCCAAACACGGCGAATCCAACGTGTTCGTGCAGCTCGCCGTAACTTGCATAGACGGAGATTACAATCAAGCTGCTATTAGCTCGATTAGCTGCTATTTGAAAAATGGCGGTCACAAGTTTCTGTTCGTCTTGTTGGTCACGGTAACCCCGCCCCCAGCCCCTGACGCAAGCGGTTCTTACTTCTAGACCAGCAATGTTTTGGTGCTACTTAAGAACCACTTTTCCTGGTCCAGAGCTGGTGCTTTGGGTGTCGAAAAACAAAGAACCGATTTGAAACTAGGCTCTAGCTCCGAACCAGCACCAGCACTGCCTTGGTGGAAAAGGGTTAACAAGTCAGTTTATTTGGCGAATTAAACTTGTGAGGTAACGCAGCGCTGTTTCACTTGGTCTACACTATCACACTAAACTGCATTTGAGTGTATTGAAAGTTATAATGTTATTCTATGCGTTTGTTTGTCTGTATGAGACTAGCAGTAAGCTAGATGAACATTAGAATAACATACTGATCATATTCTAACATTTCATCATGTTGAGCTATATGACATTGATTAGTTTTATGTACATTTGCTCAACTGTCTAATAAAGTACATGCAAGACGTCTCTGTCAAGTCGAAGTTTGTCACGGACGTGGAGCTCTCGGCATCTCGAAAACACCACGCCGATATTGATCCTCGTTTTAGTTCTCCTTTTGTCCCAAAGTCTGCTTGCCATGGTCCATAATGTTTGAACGAAACAACTCCATGAGCGTGCCGCTAGACGTAACGCAGTTGTCGCCATGGTTACTATGGCAGTACGAGCGGAAACCAGGGATAACGCGGATATTACGTCACTGACAGGCGACAAGTGAACATGGACGAGCCATTATCAGGGGTTCAAGCACGAAGTGCTGAAACCCTATTGTAATTGTTAGGGTTTTTATTATTATTATCCCGCCGTAAAACTGATCATGCAGCCCAAACCGTAAATGCTGGAGTCTTGAAACTTGGCCAAATGGTAGTCCTCAATTTGGGGAGAACCTATCAAAGTATGACCCCGATTGGCCAATAGGTGGCGCTACAGCAAGCAAAAGTATGAAATTGTTCATAACTCCTAGACGGTTTGTCCTAGACTCAAGCGTCTTATTCTGCCATCTTGATTTTTGTCCAAAACCTACTTCTGCGAACTAGTCCCAGGTTTTTTGCCCGACCGGAACCAAACCAGTGCAGAAAGATTCTCTGTAGACTGAATATCAATAATTATCGGAAAAAAGGTGAAATTTACATTCACGGTACATTCACGGTAAGGGGGGCCAAAACGTACGCTGTGGGCGGAGCCACTTTTACTAAAATGGCTATAACCCGAGAAGCAAATGAGATAGCTTCACCAAATTCGGTACACATATGTACGGGCTCAATATTTGGTCACAGTAAAAAAAAAAGATCGCGCCGACTGAACACTAGTAGGCGCTATAACATGAAAAAAAACTAAAAAGGGCTATGACCACCTGACCGTTAGTCCGATTGACTTGAAAATTGGTATGCAGCGTCTTGGTCGTATATGAGGACATTGGCGTATCTCAAAAAGCATGGCCGCCATCGGCCAATGAAGTTTGACTCGGTGGGCATGTTCAACTCATGGTCCTAGAGGTCTCTAAGAATTTTGAAAGAAATCGGCCACTAGTTGGCGCTAACGAGGTTTACGCCCTCTGTAATCACGTGGTGTTACACACATCCACACAATATGCATATCATTTGACAGATCTCCTCATCCTGAACAACTTTGCCTCAAGAACCACTGCTGTCAATCAAACCGTTCATTGAATATTCATGATTATGTCAAAAACCTACTTTTGCGAACTAGTCCTAGGTGTTTTCGCCCGATCGCAACCAAACCAGTCAAGGACAATTCTCTGGATCAATAATTATCAAAAAAAAGTTGAACTTTTGCATTTGGATGGCTATAACAGGGTCATTTAGAAAATGGGCGTGGCAAAATTCACTCGAAAGCCTATAAATCCTAAACGAAAACTCAGAACTTCACGAAAATTGGTGAGCATATGTGAAATAACATTGTAAACAAGCATGCACAATTTTATGGAGATCGGACCATAGGTGGCGCTATAACTGTTAAAAAGCTTTGAAAACCATATATTTCCCATGTTAAATTGGCTGGAAATGGTCTTTTCCATGTATGATGTCAGTGGTTAAATGGTTGCCAAATAAAACTTAGTCTTTTTATGCATTTGTGCTTAACGGCCTTAAACGCTTGAACCCCGATGAATGCTGCTTGCAGCTTTAATTTTAAATTGGAATATCTCTGAAATTAAAAATCTTTGAGAACTTTTGGGATACTGGAAGTACACAACTGCAGGAAAGATATCACACTTTGCAAGTGATTTTTGGTTATTTTATTACAAAAATCTTACATATTGTAGCTTTAAACACCTTCCAAGAAAACCAACACATTTAAAATCTTTTTTTTTTTCCCTGTTAACTGTAGTAACAAATTGTCAGAATAATATACCCATATGTTGACATTTAGCGAGAAACCTTATAATTTAGAAAATAAAATCTTATGTCAGAGGTTATGGCTACCTTCAACAATAAGGGTGTCCTCCCTTGAGATGTAGCCACACCCTCCAGTGTCATATTGCATCAACCAAAACCATTGTATCATTTAAAGAAATAGTGTAGCTTTAATTAAAGGCCATCGTCATGCTCTTAAAGTGTTGGACCCATTGAGCACAGTAAATCAAACTAAACGGCCCACTTTGCCTGCATTCACCCTACATTTATTTTTAAGAGTGCATTTACTATTGGAAGCTATGGCCAAAAAGCCTCTGAAAAGACCAAGAAAAAACACACAAAAAAAACCATAGGAATGTTCAGGTTATGAAATATACTTTAATGTAGGACACATACAAAGAATACACAAGGAAAAATCATGATTATCCTATTTGAATCTGCCCTTCCACCATATCCGACTCCCTCATCTTTGACTCTCAGTTCCTTTCTCTACATTTTTTCTTGGGGAGCGCTTGAGTCTTCTGCCACAGACTTGGAGTAGTAATACCAATCACACCGAGAGCAATTATCTCTCCAGCATTCCCACTAAGTTTACTCTCCTCATCTGAACCCATTCCCAGATCATCCTCCTTCTCATGAACCGCCACCGCACGTCCCAGAATGGAATAAGGCCCAAAGAGCTTGGCGTCTGGAAGCGTCAGGAACTGCCTTATAACTCCTTTCTCGGAAGCAAAGTTGCCCAGGTCTCCAGGATGAGGGTGGTCAACGCCGTTTGGATTATAATGAGGACCAACAGTGATGCAGCCTTGACTGAGGTCTCCATACTGATGGATGTGCATGGCACGCTCTTGAGGATCGATGGCAGGCAAACCACGGAGGTTGATTTTCACTTCTAAATCTCCATTGGGGAAGACCTGCTTGAAGAGGATTTGCCCAAAGATCTTTGGCTGGTTACGTGGCAAATTGGGGCTGGGAGTTACTTCACAAGTGGCATAGATTGTGTTGTCGAACTCCACGACTTCCGGCTGTGGAGCTTCAGGCAAACAAACTGGAGGTTTGGAGAACTCTCCTCCTTGTATATGCAGCACCAGCAATATCAGAGGGAATATTAGGATGATTTTCTCCATGTTGATCTTTAAAGCCTACAGTGAAGAGTGAATTCAGTGAAATCATGCCGTTTGGTTTAAGAATAATATTTTTGATAAAAGGTCAAAGCTTTGTTGCAGGGAGCTTTGAGAATGAAAGTTGCATTAGGTAATATAGCACAATACTTTTGCTTAAACTAACTTTTTTTAGTTGTACTAAATCAAGTCAGTTGATGGAGAAAATGGAATGGAGAAAAAAAAACAAGCCTAAAACAGCAAAGGTGCATTACCGTACAGCTGAAAAGTTGTCCTCAATCCGTGTGGAGCCTGAATATTGCAGTCACAAAAATACTACAACGCTTAATCCGTGTGCAGTCCTGACCTGGGGTTGAGAGAATGTTCCTTTTCAATCACACTTTCGGCTGCTCTTATAGGAACTCATGTTGAGCTACAAGTTAACCATGATAGTCTGTTAGTCACTAATTAAGTTCACCTGTGTTTCATTTAGCTCCCTTTGTTTGCCTGTTTATATATAGCACTCAGTTTATTCAGTTCTTTGTCTTGCATTGCACAATGTGTTCTCCAGTGTTTTGTGTTTATTAAAAGAAGTACTGCTATAGATTCCTCTTCTCTTCATTTGGTGGCTCATTTGTGACTCATTCATTCTTAGTGTACAATTCCACTTGACGTTCACGCTTGACACCACTTCTTATAGCAGATATTCATCAAACATAAGTGAATAGCTGACAGTTCTTCTTTTTCAAGAAACCATTTCTACAGACTCTGATGTACCAAGCCTGACAAGCCTATATTACACATGCAATTGGACTGTTATTTGCAGTTTTTTACGATTGCTATGACAGATTTTTCAATACTTTTAACAATTTTCCAAACACAGTTAGCACTACATCCGTCTGTGTAAGCTATCCTATTAACACATTTCTTGTTGCTTTAACACAAAATGCGTACAATTAACACAAATTTAAAATGCTTCTTTTACACACAAGCTCAAACAAGACCAAACCAATGGATTTTTACTGCCAAATTTACCAATGCTTTAACACTGTATGTCAGAACAGATAACACCATGTTCTAAACCTAACCTTACAGGCTAAAGTCAAGGTAAACAGCTGTTTACATTGTGAATTGAAACACAAATATATCCCCTGTATTTTATCCTATTGTTACTGAGAAACAGCTGATTGAATTATGCAAATATTATAAATCACAGCTGATTTCCATCTAGGAAACACACTCAGGTGTTGAGGTTCTTTCAATCGCATGACCATATGGTATACTGTAACCGTACATTCTATAAAGCACTCTGAGATGGGTCTTTTTTTATTGAATTTCTGCAGCAAAAGACCTAAACCCAACAAAACAAAAATGGAGAGAGGCTTCAAAAGAAACTGCAGTGCAAAACACAATCTATGATCAATACAATATACTGTCTGTTGTATAAGGGCATACCTGACACGTATACAATAATGCAGTTTCTGTAATTCCATCTGATGTTAGTGTTTTTATGACATTGTGCTATGATTGACTAAATCTTCCTGTTGGACGGCTATGTTACATATGTTAGTGTTTTGAAAAATGATTTGATTTTGAGACATGTTTGCAGTGTTTTGGTAGACATAGTGTATTATTGTATTTAGAAAATTAGTGTTGGAGTTTAGTTTACAATGTGTGATTTTGAGCATGAAATTAACTGTTTTGCCAATTGTGTGTTGTAGGTGTGTTGGTGCGTTAAGAGTTTAGGAAATTTGTTAAAAGTATTGAAAAAATTGTCATAGCGATTGTAAAAAACTGTACTTGTCTTTGAAGGCAGAAGTAAACATTTCTGAGGGAATGATTCTTCTATGGCATCGATGTTAAAATCCCCTTTTAGTAGATTGAAGGCAGGTAAGGTGGGACACTTGTCATTTAGATACAGTACCTAGATGTTTATTTCTTTTTATTACTTTTGTTAACTTTAAGGTCCAACTTTAATATTTCATTTTGAATACAGTTGATATGTGTTATTTGCAAGGTATATACCAATAAACATTTTGAGATCATGCACTCCAGACAAATTTCTTTTCAGGTAATGTGACCCATCCCTAATTTATCAAAAATGATCCTGGATCTTAAAAACACATGATTTATTAACACATCACACAAACATATTCCACAGCATATTTAACAGACCCAAAAGCACATAGATAGGCTATGATGAGTAATACTCATCAGTTCACTCAATGCATGTGTAAAGTTCAAAACAACTAGAACATGTTATGTTGACATGAAATTTTATGAAATTTGAATATCAGATATCTTAATGAACTCTACAACATATTACAAATGGAACTACAACACATGCAACAACAAATAGACTAACAAAAATTCAATAAGAGGAAACTTTTAAATGGTAACCATATTGTAAAACTTTTTTTCTGTCTGTTTTCTCTAAACACTGTAGATGAACTTAAATTGTGTCCATATTTTAAAGCGTTATATTCTGCATCTACATTTTAATAATAATAATAATAATAATAATAATTCGTTACATTTATATAGCGCTTTTCTGGGTACCAAAAGCACTTTACATGGAAGGGGGAATATCCTCAACCACCACCAATGTGCAGCATCCACCTGGATGATGCGACGGCAGCCATATTGGGCCAGAACGCCCACCACACACCAGCTTAATGGTGGAGAGGAGACAGTGATGAAGCCAATCAGTATATGGGGATGATTAGGAGGCCATTATGGACAGAGGCCAAGGGGCAAATTTGGCCAGGATGCCGGGGTTACACCCCTACTCTTTTTCGAAGGACATCCTGGGATTTTTTAATGACCACAGAGAGTCAGGACCTCGGTTTTAACGTCTCATTGGAAGGATGGTGCTCTTTGACAGTATAGTGTCCCGATCGCTACACTGGAGCGTTAGGTCCCACATAGACCACGGGTGAGCACCCCCTGCTGGCCTCACTAACACCCCTTCCAGCAGCAACCTGGTTTTCTCAGGAGGTCTCCCATCCAGGTACTGACCAGGCTTGCTAACCTCTTACAATAACAAAGGTGTAGGTTGATGACGCATAAGCGGAATTATGGAACTTGTCGTCATGCCGAAGGATCTAATAATGTTTATGGATGAGTGAATACATTGATGTTTTTAACATGACTGCGGTATGAAGCAGGTCGCGATTGCTAATGAGAGACAGATATCAGAGCCACATGCGAGTCCCGCCGCTATAAAGGAATAAGGACATTTCATTCTACCGATCTACCCGCGAGTGCTGAATTAATACTCACACATACCCCTTTTCCACCAGCATGAACCAGGTGCCAGTTCAGAGCCAGAGCTATTGCCAGTCCGGAGTTGGTTCGACTGACGAGCTCTCTAAGATCCGGTTTGCCTTTCCACAAGGTCACTGTATACATCTCATGTTGCCCAGCAACGCTAGCGTGGCAGCGCCAAACACAAACACACCAGGCTTGTTCTAGATGGTTCGGCTTCTCGCAGACCGATCGGCTCATGACATCAAAGCACTGCGAAAGCAATCCAAAAGCACAAGGACTCGGATGCTCTCCAAACACTCCCGCAGCTCCGATCGGTCCGTGCCGCTCCGATGCATCTCGAACAAGCCTTCCATCAACAATGGAGGTCGTTGCGTTACTATTGATGCTCATGGCTTTGCGAACCTACATCGGCATCCAAACACGGCGAATCCAACGTGTTCGTGCAGCTCGCCGTAACTTGCATAGACGGAGATTACAATCAAGCTGCTATTAGCTCGATTAGCTGCTATTTGAAAAATGGCGGTCACAAGTTTCTGTTCGTCTTGTTGGTCACGGTAACCCCGCCCCCAGCCCCTGACGCAAGCGGTTCTTACTTCTAGACCAGCAATGTTTTGGTGCTACTTAAGAACCACTTTTCCTGGTCCAGAGCTGGTGCTTTGGGTGTCGAAAAACAAAGAACCGATTTGAAACTAGGCTCTAGCTCCGAACCAGCACCAGCACTGCCTTGGTGGAAAAGGGTTAACAAGTCAGTTTATTTGGCGAATTAAACTTGTGAGGTAACGCAGCGCTGTTTCACTTGGTCTACACTATCACACTAAACTGCATTTGAGTGTATTGAAAGTTATAATGTTATTCTATGCGTTTGTTTGTCTGTATGAGACTAGCAGTAAGCTAGATGAACATTAGAATAACATACTGATCATATTCTAACATTTCATCATGTTGAGCTATATGACATTGATTAGTTTTATGTACATTTGCTCAACTGTCTAATAAAGTACATGCAAGACGTCTCTGTCAAGTCGAAGTTTGTCACGGACGTGGAGCTCTCGGCATCTCGAAAACACCACGCCGATATTGATCCTCGTTTTAGTTCTCCTTTTGTCCCAAAGTCTGCTTGCCATGGTCCATAATGTTTGAACGAAACAACTCCATGAGCGTGCCGCTAGACGTAACGCAGTTGTCGCCATGGTTACTATGGCAGTACGAGCGGAAACCAGGGATAACGCGGATATTACGTCACTGACAGGCGACAAGTGAACATGGACGAGCCATTATCAGGGGTTCAAGCACGAAGTGCTGAAACCCTATTGTAATTGTTAGGGTTTTTATTATTATTATCCCGCCGTAAAACTGATCATGCAGCCCAAACCGTAAATGCTGGAGTCTTGAAACTTGGCCAAATGGTAGTCCTCAATTTGGGGAGAACCTATCAAAGTATGACCCCGATTGGCCAATAGGTGGCGCTACAGCAAGCAAAAGTATGAAATTGTTCATAACTCCTAGACGGTTTGTCCTAGACTCAAGCGTCTTATTCTGCCATCTTGATTTTTGTCCAAAACCTACTTCTGCGAACTAGTCCCAGGTTTTTTGCCCGACCGGAACCAAACCAGTGCAGAAAGATTCTCTGTAGACTGAATATCAATAATTATCGGAAAAAAGGTGAAATTTACATTCACGGTACATTCACGGTAAGGGGGGCCAAAACGTACGCTGTGGGCGGAGCCACTTTTACTAAAATGGCTATAACCCGAGAAGCAAATGAGATAGCTTCACCAAATTCGGTACACATATGTACGGGCTCAATATTTGGTCACAGTAAAAAAAAAAGATCGCGCCGACTGAACACTAGTAGGCGCTATAACATGAAAAAAAACTAAAAAGGGCTATGACCACCTGACCGTTAGTCCGATTGACTTGAAAATTGGTATGCAGCGTCTTGGTCGTATATGAGGACATTGGCGTATCTCAAAAAGCATGGCCGCCATCGGCCAATGAAGTTTGACTCGGTGGGCATGTTCAACTCATGGTCCTAGAGGTCTCTAAGAATTTTGAAAGAAATCGGCCACTAGTTGGCGCTAACGAGGTTTACGCCCTCTGTAATCACGTGGTGTTACACACATCCACACAATATGCATATCATTTGACAGATCTCCTCATCCTGAACAACTTTGCCTCAAGAACCACTGCTGTCAATCAAACCGTTCATTGAATATTCATGATTATGTCAAAAACCTACTTTTGCGAACTAGTCCTAGGTGTTTTCGCCCGATCGCAACCAAACCAGTCAAGGACAATTCTCTGGATCAATAATTATCAAAAAAAAGTTGAACTTTAGCATTTGGATGGCTATAACAGGGTCATTTAGAAAATGGGCGTGGCAAAATTCACTCGAAAGCCTATAAATCCTAAACGAAAACTCAGAACTTCACGAAAATTGGTGAGCATATGTGAAATAACATTGTAAACAAGCATGCACAATTTTATGGAGATCGGACCATAGGTGGCGCTATAACTGTTAAAAAGCTTTGAAAACCATATATTTCCCATGTTAAATTGGCTGGAAATGGTCTTTTCCATGTATGATGTCAGTGGTTAAATGGTTGCCAAATAAAACTTAGTCTTTTTATGCATTTGTGCTTAACGGCCTTAAACGCTTGAACCCCGATGAATGCTGCTTGCAGCTTTAATTTAAAATTGGAATTTCTCTGAAATTAAAAATCTTTGCGAACTTTTGGGATACTGGAAGTACACAACTGCAGGAAAGATATCACACTTTGCAAGTGATTTTTGGTTATTTTATTACAAAAATCTTACATATTGTAGCTTTAAACACCTTCCAAGAAAACCAACACATTTAAAATCTTTTTTTTTCCCCTGTTAACTGTAGTAACAAATTGTCAGAATAATATACCCATATGTTGACATTTAGCGAGAAACCTTATAATTTAGAAAATAAAATCTTATGTCAGAGGTTATGGCTACCTTCAACAATAAGGGTGTCCTCCCTTGAGATGTAGCCACACCCTCCAGTGTCATATTGCATCAACCAAAACCATTGTATCATTTAAAGAAATAGTGTAGCTTTAATTAAAGGCCATTGTCATGCTCTTAAAGTGTTGGACCCATTGAGCACAGTAAATCAAACTAAACGGCCCACTTTGCCTGCATTCACCCTACATTTATTTTTAAGAGTGCATTTACTATTGGAAGCTATGGCCAAAAAGCCTCTGAAAAGACCAAGAAAAAACACACAAAAAAAACCATAGGAATGTTCAGGTTATGAAATATACTTTAATGTAGGACACATACAAAGAATACACAAGGAAAAATCATGATTATCCTATTTGAATCTGCCCTTCCACCATATCCGACTCCCTCATCTTTGACTCTCAGTTCCTTTCTCTACATTTTTTCTTGGGGAGCGCTTGAGTCTTCTGCCACAGACTTGGAGTAGTAATACCAATCACACCGAGAGCAATTATCTCTCCAGCATTCCCACTAAGTTTACTCTCCTCATCTGAACCCATTCCCAGATCATCCTCCTTCTCATGAACCGCCACCGCACGTCCCAGAATGGAATAAGGCCCAAAGAGCTTGGCGTCTGGAAGCGTCAGGAACTGCCTTATAACTCCTTTCTCGGAAGCAAAGTTGCCCAGGTCTCCAGGATGAGGGTGGTCAACGCCGTTTGGATTATAATGAGGACCAACAGTGATGCAGCCTTGACTGAGGTCTCCATACTTATGGATGTGCATGGCACGCTCTTGAGGATCGATGGCAGGCAAACCACGGAGGTTGATTTTCACTTCTAAATCTCCATTGGGGAAGACCTGCTTGAAGAGGATTTGCCCAAAGATCTTTGGCTGGTTACGTGGCAAATTGGGGCTGGGAGTTACTTCACAAGTGGCATAGATTGTGTTGTCGAACTCCACGACTTCCGGCTGTGGAGCTTCAGGCAAACAAACTGGAGGTTTGGAGAACTCTCCTCCTTGTATATGCAGCACCAGCAATATCAGAGGGAATATTAGGATGATTTTCTCCATGTTGATCTTTAAAGCCTACAGTGAAGAGTGAATTCAGTGAAATCATGCCGTTTGGTTTAAGAATAATATTTTTGATAAAAGGTCAAAGCTTTGTTGCAGGGAGCTTTGAGAATGAAAGTTGCATTAGGTAATATAGCACAATACTTTTGCTTAAACTAACTTTTTTTAGTTGTACTAAATCAAGTCAGTTGATGGAGAAAATGGAATGGAGAAAAAAAAACAAGCCTAAAACAGCAAAGGTGCATTACCGTACAGCTGAAAAGTTGTCCTCAATCCGTGTGGAGCCTGAATATTGCAGTCACAAAAATACTACAACGCTTAATCCGTGTGCAGTCCTGACCTGGGGTTGAGAGAATGTTCCTTTTCAATCACACTTTCGGCTGCTCTTATAGGAACTCATGTTGAGCTACAAGTTAACCATGATAGTCTGTTAGTCACTAATTAAGTTCACCTGTGTTTCATTTAGCTCCCTTTGTTTGCCTGTTTATATATAGCACTCAGTTTATTCAGTTCTTTGTCTTGCATTGCACAATGTGTTCTCCAGTGTTTTGTGTTTATTAAAAGAAGTACTGCTATAGATTCCTCTTCTCTTCATTTGGTGGCTCATTTGTGACTCATTCATTCTTAGTGTACAATTCCACTTGACGTTCACGCTTGACACCACTTCTTATAGCAGATATTCATCAAACATAAGTGAATAGCTGACAGTTCTTCTTTTTCAAGAAACCATTTCTACAGACTCTGATGTACCAAGCCTGACAAGCCTATATTACACATGCAATTGGACTGTTATTTGCAGTTTTTTACGATTGCTATGACAGATTTTTCAATACTTTTAACAATTTTCCAAACACAGTTAGCACTACATCCGTCTGTGTAAGCTATCCTATTAACACATTTCTTGTTGCTTTAACACAAAATGCGTACAATTAACACAAATTTAAAATGCTTCTTTTACACACAAGCTCAAACAAGACCAAACCAATGGATTTTTACTGCCAAATTTACCAATGCTTTAACACTGTATGTCAGAACAGATAACACCATGTTCTAAACCTAACCTTACAGGCTAAAGTCAAGGTAAACAGCTGTTTACATTGTGAATTGAAACACAAATATATCCCCTGTATTTTATCCTATTGTTACTGAGAAACAGCTGATTGAATTATGCAAATATTATAAATCACAGCTGATTTCCATCTAGGAAACACACTCAGGTGTTGAGGTTCTTTCAATCGCATGACCATATGGTATACTGTAACCGTACATTCTATAAAGCACTCTGAGATGGGTCTTTTTTTATTGAATTTCTGCAGCAAAAGACCTAAACCCAACAAAACAAAAATGGAGAGAGGCTTCAAAAGAAACTGCAGTGCAAAACACAATCTATGATCAATACAATATACTGTCTGTTGTATAAGGGCATACCTGACACGTATACAATAATGCAGTTTCTGTAATTCCATCTGATGTTAGTGTTTTTATGACATTGTGCTATGATTGACTAAATCTTCCTGTTGGACGGCTATGTTACATATGTTAGTGTTTTGAAAAATGATTTGATTTTGAGACATGTTTGCAGTGTTTTGGTAGACATAGTGTATTATTGTATTTAGAAAATTAGTGTTGGAGTTTAGTTTACAATGTGTGATTTTGAGCATGAAATTAACTGTTTTGCCAATTGTGTGTTGTAGGTGTGTTGGTGCGTTAAGAGTTTAGGAAATTTGTTAAAAGTATTGAAAAAATTGTCATAGCGATTGTAAAAAACTGTACTTGTCTTTGAAGGCAGAAGTAAACATTTCTGAGGGAATGATTCTTCTATGGCATCGATGTTAAAATCCCCTTTTAGTAGATTGAAGGCAGGTAAGGTGGGACACTTGTCATTTAGATACAGTACCTAGATGTTTATTTCTTTTTATTACTTTTGTTAACTTTAAGGTCCAACTTTAATATTTCATTTTGAATACAGTTGATATGTGTTATTTGCAAGGTATATACCAATAAACATTTTGAGATCATGCACTCCAGACAAATTTCTTTTCAGGTAATGTGACCCATCCCTAATTTATCAAAAATGATCCTGGATCTTAAAAACACATGATTTATTAACACATCACACAAACATATTCCACAGCATATTTAACAGACCCAAAAGCACATAGATAGGCTATGATGAGTAATACTCATCAGTTCACTCAATGCATGTGTAAAGTTCAAAACAACTAGAACATGTTATGTTGACATGAAATTTTATGAAATTTGAATATCAGATATCTTAATGAACTCTACAACATATTACAAATGGAACTACAACACATGCAACAACAAATAGACTAACAAAAATTCAATAAGAGGAAACTTTTAAATGGTAACCATATTGTAAAACTTTTTTTCTGTCTGTTTTCTCTAAACACTGTAGATGAACTTAAATTGTGTCCATATTTTAAAGCGTTATATTCTGCATCTACATTTTAATAATAATAATAATAATAATAATAATAATTCGTTACATTTATATAGCGCTTTTCTGGGTACCAAAAGCACTTTACATGGAAGGGGGAATATCCTCAACCACCACCAATGTGCAGCATCCACCTGGATGATGCGACGGCAGCCATATTGGGCCAGAACGCCCACCACACACCAGCTTAATGGTGGAGAGGAGACAGTGATGAAGCCAATCAGTATATGGGGATGATTAGGAGGCCATTATGGACAGAGGCCAAGGGGCAAATTTGGCCAGGATGCCGGGGTTACACCCCTACTCTTTTTCGAAGGACATCCTGGGATTTTTTAATGACCACAGAGAGTCAGGACCTCGGTTTTAACGTCTCATTGGAAGGATGGTGCTCTTTGACAGTATAGTGTCCCGATCGCTACACTGGAGCGTTAGGTCCCACATAGACCACGGGTGAGCACCCCCTGCTGGCCTCACTAACACCCCTTCCAGCAGCAACCTGGTTTTCTCAGGAGGTCTCCCATCCAGGTACTGACCAGGCTTGCTAACCTCTTACAATAACAAAGGTGTAGGTTGATGACGCATAAGCGGAATTATGGAACTTGTCGTCATGCCGAAGGATCTAATAATGTTTATGGATGAGTGAATACATTGATGTTTTTAACATGACTGCGGTATGAAGCAGGTCGCGATTGCTAATGAGAGACAGATATCAGAGCCACATGCGAGTCCCGCCGCTATAAAGGAATAAGGACATTTCATTCTACCGATCTACCCGCGAGTGCTGAATTAATACTCACACATACCCCTTTTCCACCAGCATGAACCAGGTGCCAGTTCAGAGCCAGAGCTATTGCCAGTCCGGAGTTGGTTCGACTGACGAGCTCTCTAAGATCCGGTTTGCCTTTCCACAAGGTCACTGTATACATCTCATGTTGCCCAGCAACGCTAGCGTGGCAGCGCCAAACACAAACACACCAGGCTTGTTCTAGATGGTTCGGCTTCTCGCAGACCGATCGGCTCATGACATCAAAGCACTGCGAAAGCAATCCAAAAGCACAAGGACTCGGATGCTCTCCAAACACTCCCGCAGCTCCGATCGGTCCGTGCCGCTCCGATGCATCTCGAACAAGCCTTCCATCAACAATGGAGGTCGTTGCGTTACTATTGATGCTCATGGCTTTGCGAACCTACATCGGCATCCAAACACGGCGAATCCAACGTGTTCGTGCAGCTCGCCGTAACTTGCATAGACGGAGATTACAATCAAGCTGCTATTAGCTCGATTAGCTGCTATTTGAAAAATGGCGGTCACAAGTTTCTGTTCGTCTTGTTGGTCACGGTAACCCCGCCCCCAGCCCCTGACGCAAGCGGTTCTTACTTCTAGACCAGCAATGTTTTGGTGCTACTTAAGAACCACTTTTCCTGGTCCAGAGCTGGTGCTTTGGGTGTCGAAAAACAAAGAACCGATTTGAAACTAGGCTCTAGCTCCGAACCAGCACCAGCACTGCCTTGGTGGAAAAGGGTTAACAAGTCAGTTTATTTGGCGAATTAAACTTGTGAGGTAACGCAGCGCTGTTTCACTTGGTCTACACTATCACACTAAACTGCATTTGAGTGTATTGAAAGTTATAATGTTATTCTATGCGTTTGTTTGTCTGTATGAGACTAGCAGTAAGCTAGATGAACATTAGAATAACATACTGATCATATTCTAACATTTCATCATGTTGAGCTATATGACATTGATTAGTTTTATGTACATTTGCTCAACTGTCTAATAAAGTACATGCAAGACGTCTCTGTCAAGTCGAAGTTTGTCACGGACGTGGAGCTCTCGGCATCTCGAAAACACCACGCCGATATTGATCCTCGTTTTAGTTCTCCTTTTGTCCCAAAGTCTGCTTGCCATGGTCCATAATGTTTGAACGAAACAACTCCATGAGCGTGCCGCTAGACGTAACGCAGTTGTCGCCATGGTTACTATGGCAGTACGAGCGGAAACCAGGGATAACGCGGATATTACGTCACTGACAGGCGACAAGTGAACATGGACGAGCCATTATCAGGGGTTCAAGCACGAAGTGCTGAAACCCTATTGTAATTGTTAGGGTTTTTATTATTATTATCCCGCCGTAAAACTGATCATGCAGCCCAAACCGTAAATGCTGGAGTCTTGAAACTTGGCCAAATGGTAGTCCTCAATTTGGGGAGAACCTATCAAAGTATGACCCCGATTGGCCAATAGGTGGCGCTACAGCAAGCAAAAGTATGAAATTGTTCATAACTCCTAGACGGTTTGTCCTAGACTCAAGCGTCTTATTCTGCCATCTTGATTTTTGTCCAAAACCTACTTCTGCGAACTAGTCCCAGGTTTTTTGCCCGACCGGAACCAAACCAGTGCAGAAAGATTCTCTGTAGACTGAATATCAATAATTATCGGAAAAAAGGTGAAATTTACATTCACGGTACATTCACGGTAAGGGGGGCCAAAACGTACGCTGTGGGCGGAGCCACTTTTACTAAAATGGCTATAACCCGAGAAGCAAATGAGATAGCTTCACCAAATTCGGTACACATATGTACGGGCTCAATATTTGGTCACAGTAAAAAAAAAAGATCGCGCCGACTGAACACTAGTAGGCGCTATAACATGAAAAAAAACTAAAAAGGGCTATGACCACCTGACCGTTAGTCCGATTGACTTGAAAATTGGTATGCAGCGTCTTGGTCGTATATGAGGACATTGGCGTATCTCAAAAAGCATGGCCGCCATCGGCCAATGAAGTTTGACTCGGTGGGCATGTTCAACTCATGGTCCTAGAGGTCTCTAAGAATTTTGAAAGAAATCGGCCACTAGTTGGCGCTAACGAGGTTTACGCCCTCTGTAATCACGTGGTGTTACACACATCCACACAATATGCATATCATTTGACAGATCTCCTCATCCTGAACAACTTTGCCTCAAGAACCACTGCTGTCAATCAAACCGTTCATTGAATATTCATGATTATGTCAAAAACCTACTTTTGCGAACTAGTCCTAGGTGTTTTCGCCCGATCGCAACCAAACCAGTCAAGGACAATTCTCTGGATCAATAATTATCAAAAAAAAGTTGAACTTTTGCATTTGGATGGCTATAACAGGGTCATTTAGAAAATGGGCGTGGCAAAATTCACTCGAAAGCCTATAAATCCTAAACGAAAACTCAGAACTTCACGAAAATTGGTGAGCATATGTGAAATAACATTGTAAACAAGCATGCACAATTTTATGGAGATCGGACCATAGGTGGCGCTATAACTGTTAAAAAGCTTTGAAAACCATATATTTCCCATGTTAAATTGGCTGGAAATGGTCTTTTCCATGTATGATGTCAGTGGTTAAATGGTTGCCAAATAAAACTTAGTCTTTTTATGCATTTGTGCTTAACAGCCTTAAACGCTTGAACCCCGATGAATGCTGCTTGCAGCTTTAATTTAAAATTGGAATTTCTCTGAAATTAAAAATCTTTGAGAACTTTTGGGATACTGGAAGTACACAACTGCAGGAAAGATATCACACTTTGCAAGTGATTTTTGGTTATTTTATTACAAAAATCTTACATATTGTAGCTTTAAACACCTTCCAAGAAAACCAACACATTTAAAATCTTTTTTTTTTCCCTGTTAACTGTAGTAACAAATTGTCAGAATAATATACCCATATGTTGACATTTAGCGAGAAACCTTATAATTTAGAAAATAAAATCTTATGTCAGAGGTTATGGCTACCTTCAACAATAAGGGTGTCCTCCCTTGAGATGTAGCCACACCCTCCAGTGTCATATTGCATCAACCAAAACCATTGTATCATTTAAAGAAATAGTGTATCTTTAATTAAAGGCCATCGTCATGCTCTTAAAGTGTTGGACCCATTGAGCACAGTAAATCAAACTAAACGGCCCACTTTGCCTGCATTCACCCTACATTTATTTTTAAGAGTGCATTTACTATTGGAAGCTATGGCCAAAAAGCCTCTGAAAAGACCAAGAAAAAACACACAAAAAAAACCATAGGAATGTTCAGGTTATGAAATATACTTTAATGTAGGACACATACAAAGAATACACAAGGAAAAATCATGATTATCCTATTTGAATCTGCCCTTCCACCATATCCGACTCCCTCATCTTTGACTCTCAGTTCCTTTCTCTACATTTTTTCTTGGGGAGCGCTTGAGTCTTCTGCCACAGACTTGGAGTAGTAATACCAATCACACCGAGAGCAATTATCTCTCCAGCATTCCCACTAAGTTTACTCTCCTCATCTGAACCCATTCCCAGATCATCCTCCTTCTCATGAACCGCCACCGCACGTCCCAGAATGGAATAAGGCCCAAAGAGCTTGGCGTCTGGAAGCGTCAGGAACTGCCTTATAACTCCTTTCTCGGAAGCAAAGTTGCCCAGGTCTCCAGGATGAGGGTGGTCAACGCCGTTTGGATTATAATGAGGACCAACAGTGATGCAGCCTTGACTGAGGTCTCCATACTGATGGATGTGCATGGCACGCTCTTGAGGATCGATGGCAGGCAAACCACGGAGGTTGATTTTCACTTCTAAATCTCCATTGGGGAAGACCTGCTTGAAGAGGATTTGCCCAAAGATCTTTGGCTGGTTACGTGGCAAATTGGGGCTGGGAGTTACTTCACAAGTGGCATAGATTGTGTTGTCGAACTCCACGACTTCCGGCTGTGGAGCTTCAGGCAAACAAACTGGAGGTTTGGAGAACTCTCCTCCTTGTATATGCAGCACCAGCAATATCAGAGGGAATATTAGGATGATTTTCTCCATGTTGATCTTTAAAGCCTACAGTGAAGAGTGAATTCAGTGAAATCATGCCGTTTGGTTTAAGAATAATATTTTTGATAAAAGGTCAAAGCTTTGTTGCAGGGAGCTTTGAGAATGAAAGTTGCATTAGGTAATATAGCACAATACTTTTGCTTAAACTAACTTTTTTTAGTTGTACTAAATCAAGTCAGTTGATGGAGAAAATGGAATGGAGAAAAAAAAACAAGCCTAAAACAGCAAAGGTGCATTACCGTACAGCTGAAAAGTTGTCCTCAATCCGTGTGGAGCCTGAATATTGCAGTCACAAAAATACTACAACGCTTAATCCGTGTGCAGTCCTGACCTGGGGTTGAGAGAATGTTCCTTTTCAATCACACTTTCGGCTGCTCTTATAGGAACTCATGTTGAGCTACAAGTTAACCATGATAGTCTGTTAGTCACTAATTAAGTTCACCTGTGTTTCATTTAGCTCCCTTTGTTTGCCTGTTTATATATAGCACTCAGTTTATTCAGTTCTTTGTCTTGCATTGCACAATGTGTTCTCCAGTGTTTTGTGTTTATTAAAAGAAGTACTGCTATAGATTCCTCTTCTCTTCATTTGGTGGCTCATTTGTGACTCATTCATTCTTAGTGTACAATTCCACTTGACGTTCACGCTTGACACCACTTCTTATAGCAGATATTCATCAAACATAAGTGAATAGCTGACAGTTCTTCTTTTTCAAGAAACCATTTCTACAGACTCTGATGTACCAAGCCTGACAAGCCTATATTACACATGCAATTGGACTGTTATTTGCAGTTTTTTACGATTGCTATGACAGATTTTTCAATACTTTTAACAATTTTCCAAACACAGTTAGCACTACATCCGTCTGTGTAAGCTATCCTATTAACACATTTCTTGTTGCTTTAACACAAAATGCGTACAATTAACACAAATTTAAAATGCTTCTTTTACACACAAGCTCAAACAAGACCAAACCAATGGATTTTTACTGCCAAATTTACCAATGCTTTAACACTGTATGTCAGAACAGATAACACCATGTTCTAAACCTAACCTTACAGGCTAAAGTCAAGGTAAACAGCTGTTTACATTGTGAATTGAAACACAAATATATCCCCTGTATTTTATCCTATTGTTACTGAGAAACAGCTGATTGAATTATGCAAATATTATAAATCACAGCTGATTTCCATCTAGGAAACACACTCAGGTGTTGAGGTTCTTTCAATCGCATGACCATATGGTATACTGTAACCGTACATTCTATAAAGCACTCTGAGATGGGTCTTTTTTTATTGAATTTCTGCAGCAAAAGACCTAAACCCAACAAAACAAAAATGGAGAGAGGCTTCAAAAGAAACTGCAGTGCAAAACACAATCTATGATCAATACAATATACTGTCTGTTGTATAAGGGCATACCTGACACGTATACAATAATGCAGTTTCTGTAATTCCATCTGATGTTAGTGTTTTTATGACATTGTGCTATGATTGACTAAATCTTCCTGTTGGACGGCTATGTTACATATGTTAGTGTTTTGAAAAATGATTTGATTTTGAGACATGTTTGCAGTGTTTTGGTAGACATAGTGTATTATTGTATTTAGAAAATTAGTGTTGGAGTTTAGTTTACAATGTGTGATTTTGAGCATGAAATTAACTGTTTTGCCAATTGTGTGTTGTAGGTGTGTTGGTGCGTTAAGAGTTTAGGAAATTTGTTAAAAGTATTGAAAAAATTGTCATAGCGATTGTAAAAAACTGTACTTGTCTTTGAAGGCAGAAGTAAACATTTCTGAGGGAATGATTCTTCTATGGCATCGATGTTAAAATCCCCTTTTAGTAGATTGAAGGCAGGTAAGGTGGGACACTTGTCATTTAGATACAGTACCTAGATGTTTATTTCTTTTTATTACTTTTGTTAACTTTAAGGTCCAACTTTAATATTTCATTTTGAATACAGTTGATATGTGTTATTTGCAAGGTATATACCAATAAACATTTTGAGATCATGCACTCCAGACAAATTTCTTTTCAGGTAATGTGACCCATCCCTAATTTATCAAAAATGATCCTGGATCTTAAAAACACATGATTTATTAACACATCACACAAACATATTCCACAGCATATTTAACAGACCCAAAAGCACATAGATAGGCTATGATGAGTAATACTCATCAGTTCACTCAATGCATGTGTAAAGTTCAAAACAACTAGAACATGTTATGTTGACATGAAATTTTATGAAATTTGAATATCAGATATCTTAATGAACTCTACAACATATTACAAATGGAACTACAACACATGCAACAACAAATAGACTAACAAAAATTCAATAAGAGGAAACTTTTAAATGGTAACCATATTGTAAAACTTTTTTTCTGTCTGTTTTCTCTAAACACTGTAGATGAACTTAAATTGTGTCCATATTTTAAAGCGTTATATTCTGCATCTACATTTTAATAATAATAATAATAATAATAATAATTCGTTACATTTATATAGCGCTTTTCTGGGTACCAAAAGCACTTTACATGGAAGGGGGAATATCCTCAACCACCACCAATGTGCAGCATCCACCTGGATGATGCGACGGCAGCCATATTGGGCCAGAACGCCCACCACACACCAGCTTAATGGTGGAGAGGAGACAGTGATGAAGCCAATCAGTATATGGGGATGATTAGGAGGCCATTATGGACAGAGGCCAAGGGGCAAATTTGGCCAGGATGCCGGGGTTACACCCCTACTCTTTTTCGAAGGACATCCTGGGATTTTTTAATGACCACAGAGAGTCAGGACCTCGGTTTTAACGTCTCATTGGAAGGATGGTGCTCTTTGACAGTATAGTGTCCCGATCGCTACACTGGAGCGTTAGGTCCCACATAGACCACGGGTGAGCACCCCCTGCTGGCCTCACTAACACCCCTTCCAGCAGCAACCTGGTTTTCTCAGGAGGTCTCCCATCCAGGTACTGACCAGGCTTGCTAACCTCTTACAATAACAAAGGTGTAGGTTGATGACGCATAAGCGGAATTATGGAACTTGTCGTCATGCCGAAGGATCTAATAATGTTTATGGATGAGTGAATACATTGATGTTTTTAACATGACTGCGGTATGAAGCAGGTCGCGATTGCTAATGAGAGACAGATATCAGAGCCACATGCGAGTCCCGCCGCTATAAAGGAATAAGGACATTTCATTCTACCGATCTACCCGCGAGTGCTGAATTAATACTCACACATACCCCTTTTCCACCAGCATGAACCAGGTGCCAGTTCAGAGCCAGAGCTATTGCCAGTCCGGAGTTGGTTCGACTGACGAGCTCTCTAAGATCCGGTTTGCCTTTCCACAAGGTCACTGTATACATCTCATGTTGCCCAGCAACGCTAGCGTGGCAGCGCCAAACACAAACACACCAGGCTTGTTCTAGATGGTTCGGCTTCTCGCAGACCGATCGGCTCATGACATCAAAGCACTGCGAAAGCAATCCAAAAGCACAAGGACTCGGATGCTCTCCAAACACTCCCGCAGCTCCGATCGGTCCGTGCCGCTCCGATGCATCTCGAACAAGCCTTCCATCAACAATGGAGGTCGTTGCGTTACTATTGATGCTCATGGCTTTGCGAACCTACATCGGCATCCAAACACGGCGAATCCAACGTGTTCGTGCAGCTCGCCGTAACTTGCATAGACGGAGATTACAATCAAGCTGCTATTAGCTCGATTAGCTGCTATTTGAAAAATGGCGGTCACAAGTTTCTGTTCGTCTTGTTGGTCACGGTAACCCCGCCCCCAGCCCCTGACGCAAGCGGTTCTTACTTCTAGACCAGCAATGTTTTGGTGCTACTTAAGAACCACTTTTCCTGGTCCAGAGCTGGTGCTTTGGGTGTCGAAAAACAAAGAACCGATTTGAAACTAGGCTCTAGCTCCGAACCAGCACCAGCACTGCCTTGGTGGAAAAGGGTTAACAAGTCAGTTTATTTGGCGAATTAAACTTGTGAGGTAACGCAGCGCTGTTTCACTTGGTCTACACTATCACACTAAACTGCATTTGAGTGTATTGAAAGTTATAATGTTATTCTATGCGTTTGTTTGTCTGTATGAGACTAGCAGTAAGCTAGATGAACATTAGAATAACATACTGATCATATTCTAACATTTCATCATGTTGAGCTATATGACATTGATTAGTTTTATGTACATTTGCTCAACTGTCTAATAAAGTACATGCAAGACGTCTCTGTCAAGTCGAAGTTTGTCACGGACGTGGAGCTCTCGGCATCTCGAAAACACCACGCCGATATTGATCCTCGTTTTAGTTCTCCTTTTGTCCCAAAGTCTGCTTGCCATGGTCCATAATGTTTGAACGAAACAACTCCATGAGCGTGCCGCTAGACGTAACGCAGTTGTCGCCATGGTTACTATGGCAGTACGAGCGGAAACCAGGGATAACGCGGATATTACGTCACTGACAGGCGACAAGTGAACATGGACGAGCCATTATCAGGGGTTCAAGCACGAAGTGCTGAAACCCTATTGTAATTGTTAGGGTTTTTATTATTATTATCCCGCCGTAAAACTGATCATGCAGCCCAAACCGTAAATGCTGGAGTCTTGAAACTTGGCCAAATGGTAGTCCTCAATTTGGGGAGAACCTATCAAAGTATGACCCCGATTGGCCAATAGGTGGCGCTACAGCAAGCAAAAGTATGAAATTGTTCATAACTCCTAGACGGTTTGTCCTAGACTCAAGCGTCTTATTCTGCCATCTTGATTTTTGTCCAAAACCTACTTCTGCGAACTAGTCCCAGGTTTTTTGCCCGACCGGAACCAAACCAGTGCAGAAAGATTCTCTGTAGACTGAATATCAATAATTATCGGAAAAAAGGTGAAATTTACATTCACGGTACATTCACGGTAAGGGGGGCCAAAACGTACGCTGTGGGCGGAGCCACTTTTACTAAAATGGCTATAACCCGAGAAGCAAATGAGATAGCTTCACCAAATTCGGTACACATATGTACGGGCTCAATATTTGGTCACAGTAAAAAAAAAAGATCGCGCCGACTGAACACTAGTAGGCGCTATAACATGAAAAAAAACTAAAAAGGGCTATGACCACCTGACCGTTAGTCCGATTGACTTGAAAATTGGTATGCAGCGTCTTGGTCGTATATGAGGACATTGGCGTATCTCAAAAAGCATGGCCGCCATCGGCCAATGAAGTTTGACTCGGTGGGCATGTTCAACTCATGGTCCTAGAGGTCTCTAAGAATTTTGAAAGAAATCGGCCACTAGTTGGCGCTAACGAGGTTTACGCCCTCTGTAATCACGTGGTGTTACACACATCCACACAATATGCATATCATTTGACAGATCTCCTCATCCTGAACAACTTTGCCTCAAGAACCACTGCTGTCAATCAAACCGTTCATTGAATATTCATGATTATGTCAAAAACCTACTTTTGCGAACTAGTCCTAGGTGTTTTCGCCCGATCGCAACCAAACCAGTCAAGGACAATTCTCTGGATCAATAATTATCAAAAAAAAGTTGAACTTTTGCATTTGGATGGCTATAACAGGGTCATTTAGAAAATGGGCGTGGCAAAATTCACTCGAAAGCCTATAAATCCTAAACGAAAACTCAGAACTTCACGAAAATTGGTGAGCATATGTGAAATAACATTGTAAACAAGCATGCACAATTTTATGGAGATCGGACCATAGGTGGCGCTATAACTGTTAAAAAGCTTTGAAAACCATATATTTCCCATGTTAAATTGGCTGGAAATGGTCTTTTCCATGTATGATGTCAGTGGTTAAATGGTTGCCAAATAAAACTTAGTCTTTTTATGCATTTGTGCTTAACGGCCTTAAACGCTTGAACCCCGATGAATGCTGCTTGCAGCTTTAATTTTAAATTGGAATTTCTCTGAAATTAAAAATCTTTGAGAACTTTTGGGATACTGGAAGTACACAACTGCAGGAAAGATATCACACTTTGCAAGTGATTTTTGGTTATTTTATTACAAAAATCTTACATATTGTAGCTTTAAACACCTTCCAAGAAAACCAACACATTTAAAATCTTTTTTTTTTCCCTGTTAACTGTAGTAACAAATTGTCAGAATAATATACCCATATGTTGACATTTAGCGAGAAACCTTATAATTTAGAAAATAAAATCTTATGTCAGAGGTTATGGCTACCTTCAACAATAAGGGTGTCCTCCCTTGAGATGTAGCCACACCCTCCAGTGTCATATTGCATCAACCAAAACCATTGTATCATTTAAAGAAATAGTGTAGCTTTAATTAAAGGCCATTGTCATGCTCTTAAAGTGTTGGACCCATTGAGCACAGTAAATCAAACTAAACGGCCCACTTTGCCTGCATTCACCCTACATTTATTTTTAAGAGTGCATTTACTATTGGAAGCTATGGCCAAAAAGCCTCTGAAAAGACCAAGAAAAAACACACAAAAAAAACCATAGGAATGTTCAGGTTATGAAATATACTTTAATGTAGGACACATACAAAGAATACACAAGGAAAAATCATGATTATCCTATTTGAATCTGCCCTTCCACCATATCCGACTCCCTCATCTTTGACTCTCAGTTCCTTTCTCTACATTTTTTCTTGGGGAGCGCTTGAGTCTTCTGCCACAGACTTGGAGTAGTAATACCAATCACACCGAGAGCAATTATCTCTCCAGCATTCCCACTAAGTTTACTCTCCTCATCTGAACCCATTCCCAGATCATCCTCCTTCTCATGAACCGCCACCGCACGTCCCAGAATGGAATAAGGCCCAAAGAGCTTGGCGTCTGGAAGCGTCAGGAACTGCCTTATAACTCCTTTCTCGGAAGCAAAGTTGCCCAGGTCTCCAGGATGAGGGTGGTCAACGCCGTTTGGATTATAATGAGGACCAACAGTGATGCAGCCTTGACTGAGGTCTCCATACTGATGGATGTGCATGGCACGCTCTTGAGGATCGATGGCAGGCAAACCACGGAGGTTGATTTTCACTTCTAAATCTCCATTGGGGAAGACCTGCTTGAAGAGGATTTGCCCAAAGATCTTTGGCTGGTTACGTGGCAAATTGGGGCTGGGAGTTACTTCACAAGTGGCATAGATTGTGTTGTCGAACTCCACGACTTCCGGCTGTGGAGCTTCAGGCAAACAAACTGGAGGTTTGGAGAACTCTCCTCCTTGTATATGCAGCACCAGCAATATCAGAGGGAATATTAGGATGATTTTCTCCATGTTGATCTTTAAAGCCTACAGTGAAGAGTGAATTCAGTGAAATCATGCCGTTTGGTTTAAGAATAATATTTTTGATAAAAGGTCAAAGCTTTGTTGCAGGGAGCTTTGAGAATGAAAGTTGCATTAGGTAATATAGCACAATACTTTTGCTTAAACTAACTTTTTTTAGTTGTACTAAATCAAGTCAGTTGATGGAGAAAATGGAATGGAGAAAAAAAAACAAGCCTAAAACAGCAAAGGTGCATTACCGTACAGCTGAAAAGTTGTCCTCAATCCGTGTGGAGCCTGAATATTGCAGTCACAAAAATACTACAACGCTTAATCCGTGTGCAGTCCTGACCTGGGGTTGAGAGAATGTTCCTTTTCAATCACACTTTCGGCTGCTCTTATAGGAACTCATGTTGAGCTACAAGTTAACCATGATAGTCTGTTAGTCACTAATTAAGTTCACCTGTGTTTCATTTAGCTCCCTTTGTTTGCCTGTTTATATATAGCACTCAGTTTATTCAGTTCTTTGTCTTGCATTGCACAATGTGTTCTCCAGTGTTTTGTGTTTATTAAAAGAAGTACTGCTATAGATTCCTCTTCTCTTCATTTGGTGGCTCATTTGTGACTCATTCATTCTTAGTGTACAATTCCACTTGACGTTCACGCTTGACACCACTTCTTATAGCAGATATTCATCAAACATAAGTGAATAGCTGACAGTTCTTCTTTTTCAAGAAACCATTTCTACAGACTCTGATGTACCAAGCCTGACAAGCCTATATTACACATGCAATTGGACTGTTATTTGCAGTTTTTTACGATTGCTATGACAGATTTTTCAATACTTTTAACAATTTTCCAAACACAGTTAGCACTACATCCGTCTGTGTAAGCTATCCTATTAACACATTTCTTGTTGCTTTAACACAAAATGCGTACAATTAACACAAATTTAAAATGCTTCTTTTACACACAAGCTCAAACAAGACCAAACCAATGGATTTTTACTGCCAAATTTACCAATGCTTTAACACTGTATGTCAGAACAGATAACACCATGTTCTAAACCTAACCTTACAGGCTAAAGTCAAGGTAAACAGCTGTTTACATTGTGAATTGAAACACAAATATATCCCCTGTATTTTATCCTATTGTTACTGAGAAACAACTGATTGAATTATGCAAATATTATAAATCACAGCTGATTTCCATCTAGGAAACACACTCAGGTGTTGAGGTTCTTTCAATCGCATGACCATATGGTATACTGTAACCGTACATTCTATAAAGCACTCTGAGATGGGTCTTTTTTTATTGAATTTCTGCAGCAAAAGACCTAAACCCAACAAAACAAAAATGGAGAGAGGCTTCAAAAGAAACTGCAGTGCAAAACACAATCTATGATCAATACAATATACTGTCTGTTGTATAAGGGCATACCTGACACGTATACAATAATGCAGTTTCTGTAATTCCATCTGATGTTAGTGTTTTTATGACATTGTGCTATGATTGACTAAATCTTCCTGTTGGACGGCTATGTTACATATGTTAGTGTTTTGAAAAATGATTTGATTTTGAGACATGTTTGCAGTGTTTTGGTAGACATAGTGTATTATTGTATTTAGAAAATTAGTGTTGGAGTTTAGTTTACAATGTGTGATTTTGAGCATGAAATTAACTGTTTTGCCAATTGTGTGTTGTAGGTGTGTTGGTGCGTTAAGAGTTTAGGAAATTTGTTAAAAGTATTGAAAAAATTGTCATAGCGATTGTAAAAAACTGTACTTGTCTTTGAAGGCAGAAGTAAACATTTCTGAGGGAATGATTCTTCTATGGCATCGATGTTAAAATCCCCTTTTAGTAGATTGAAGGCAGGTAAGGTGGGACACTTGTCATTTAGATACAGTACCTAGATGTTTATTTCTTTTTATTACTTTTGTTAACTTTAAGGTCCAACTTTAATATTTCATTTTGAATACAGTTGATATGTGTTATTTGCAAGGTATATACCAATAAACATTTTGAGATCATGCACTCCAGACAAATTTCTTTTCAGGTAATGTGACCCATCCCTAATTTATCAAAAATGATCCTGGATCTTAAAAACACATGATTTATTAACACATCACACAAACATATTCCACAGCATATTTAACAGACCCAAAAGCACATAGATAGGCTATGATGAGTAATACTCATCAGTTCACTCAATGCATGTGTAAAGTTCAAAACAACTAGAACATGTTATGTTGACATGAAATTTTATGAAATTTGAATATCAGATATCTTAATGAACTCTACAACATATTACAAATGGAACTACAACACATGCAACAACAAATAGACTAACAAAAATTCAATAAGAGGAAACTTTTAAATGGTAACCATATTGTAAAACTTTTTTTCTGTCTGTTTTCTCTAAACACTGTAGATGAACTTAAATTGTGTCCATATTTTAAAGCGTTATATTCTGCATCTACATTTTAATAATAATAATAATAATAATAATAATAATTCGTTACATTTATATAGCGCTTTTCTGGGTACCAAAAGCACTTTACATGGAAGGGGGAATATCCTCAACCACCACCAATGTGCAGCATCCACCTGGATGATGCGACGGCAGCCATATTGGGCCAGAACGCCCACCACACACCAGCTTAATGGTGGAGAGGAGACAGTGATGAAGCCAATCAGTATATGGGGATGATTAGGAGGCCATTATGGACAGAGGCCAAGGGGCAAATTTGGCCAGGATGCCGGGGTTACACCCCTACTCTTTTTCGAAGGACATCCTGGGATTTTTTAATGACCACAGAGAGTCAGGACCTCGGTTTTAACGTCTCATTGGAAGGATGGTGCTCTTTGACAGTATAGTGTCCCGATCGCTACACTGGAGCGTTAGGTCCCACATAGACCACGGGTGAGCACCCCCTGCTGGCCTCACTAACACCCCTTCCAGCAGCAACCTGGTTTTCTCAGGAGGTCTCCCATCCAGGTACTGACCAGGCTTGCACGCATAAGCGGAATTATGGAACTTGTCGTCATGCCGAAGGATCTAATAATGTTTATGGATGAGTGAATACATTGATGTTTTTAACATGACTGCGGTATGAAGCAGGTCGCGATTGCTAATGAGAGACAGATATCAGAGCCACATGCGAGTCCCGCCGCTATAAAGGAATAAGGACATTTCATTCTACCGATCTACCCGCGAGTGCTGAATTAATACTCACACATACCCCTTTTCCACCAGCATGAACCAGGTGCCAGTTCAGAGCCAGAGCTATTGCCAGTCCGGAGTTGGTTCGACTGACGAGCTCTCTAAGATCCGGTTTGCCTTTCCACAAGGTCACTGTATACATCTCATGTTGCCCAGCAACGCTAGCGTGGCAGCGCCAAACACAAACACACCAGGCTTGTTCTAGATGGTTCGGCTTCTCGCAGACCGATCGGCTCATGACATCAAAGCACTGCGAAAGCAATCCAAAAGCACAAGGACTCGGATGCTCTCCAAACACTCCCGCAGCTCCGATCGGTCCGTGCCGCTCCGATGCATCTCGAACAAGCCTTCCATCAACAATGGAGGTCGTTGCGTTACTATTGATGCTCATGGCTTTGCGAACCTACATCGGCATCCAAACACGGCGAATCCAACGTGTTCGTGCAGCTCGCCGTAACTTGCATAGACGGAGATTACAATCAAGCTGCTATTAGCTCGATTAGCTGCTATTTGAAAAATGGCGGTCACAAGTTTCTGTTCGTCTTGTTGGTCACGGTAACCCCGCCCCCAGCCCCTGACGCAAGCGGTTCTTACTTCTAGACCAGCAATGTTTTGGTGCTACTTAAGAACCACTTTTCCTGGTCCAGAGCTGGTGCTTTGGGTGTCGAAAAACAAAGAACCGATTTGAAACTAGGCTCTAGCTCCGAACCAGCACCAGCACTGCCTTGGTGGAAAAGGGTTAACAAGTCAGTTTATTTGGCGAATTAAACTTGTGAGGTAACGCAGCGCTGTTTCACTTGGTCTACACTATCACACTAAACTGCATTTGAGTGTATTGAAAGTTATAATGTTATTCTATGCGTTTGTTTGTCTGTATGAGACTAGCAGTAAGCTAGATGAACATTAGAATAACATACTGATCATATTCTAACATTTCATCATGTTGAGCTATATGACATTGATTAGTTTTATGTACATTTGCTCAACTGTCTAATAAAGTACATGCAAGACGTCTCTGTCAAGTCGAAGTTTGTCACGGACGTGGAGCTCTCGGCATCTCGAAAACACCACGCCGATATTGATCCTCGTTTTAGTTCTCCTTTTGTCCCAAAGTCTGCTTGCCATGGTCCATAATGTTTGAACGAAACAACTCCATGAGCGTGCCGCTAGACGTAACGCAGTTGTCGCCATGGTTACTATGGCAGTACGAGCGGAAACCAGGGATAACGCGGATATTACGTCACTGACAGGCGACAAGTGAACATGGACGAGCCATTATCAGGGGTTCAAGCACGAAGTGCTGAAACCCTATTGTAATTGTTAGGGTTTTTATTATTATTATCCCGCCGTAAAACTGATCATGCAGCCCAAACCGTAAATGCTGGAGTCTTGAAACTTGGCCAAATGGTAGTCCTCAATTTGGGGAGAACCTATCAAAGTATGACCCCGATTGGCCAATAGGTGGCGCTACAGCAAGCAAAAGTATGAAATTGTTCATAACTCCTAGACGGTTTGTCCTAGACTCAAGCGTCTTATTCTGCCATCTTGATTTTTGTCCAAAACCTACTTCTGCGAACTAGTCCCAGGTTTTTTGCCCGACCGGAACCAAACCAGTGCAGAAAGATTCTCTGTAGACTGAATATCAATAATTATCGGAAAAAAGGTGAAATTTACATTCACGGTACATTCACGGTAAGGGGGGCCAAAACGTACGCTGTGGGCGGAGCCACTTTTACTAAAATGGCTATAACCCGAGAAGCAAATGAGATAGCTTCACCAAATTCGGTACACATATGTACGGGCTCAATATTTGGTCACAGTAAAAAAAAAAGATCGCGCCGACTGAACACTAGTAGGCGCTATAACATGAAAAAAAACTAAAAAGGGCTATGACCACCTGACCGTTAGTCCGATTGACTTGAAAATTGGTATGCAGCGTCTTGGTCGTATATGAGGACATTGGCGTATCTCAAAAAGCATGGCCGCCATCGGCCAATGAAGTTTGACTCGGTGGGCATGTTCAACTCATGGTCCTAGAGGTCTCTAAGAATTTTGAAAGAAATCGGCCACTAGTTGGCGCTAACGAGGTTTACGCCCTCTGTAATCACGTGGTGTTACACACATCCACACAATATGCATATCATTTGACAGATCTCCTCATCCTGAACAACTTTGCCTCAAGAACCACTGCTGTCAATCAAACCGTTCATTGAATATTCATGATTATGTCAAAAACCTACTTTTGCGAACTAGTCCTAGGTGTTTTCGCCCGATCGCAACCAAACCAGTCAAGGACAATTCTCTGGATCAATAATTATCAAAAAAAAGTTGAACTTTTGCATTTGGATGGCTATAACAGGGTCATTTAGAAAATGGGCGTGGCAAAATTCACTCGAAAGCCTATAAATCCTAAACGAAAACTCAGAACTTCACGAAAATTGGTGAGCATATGTGAAATAACATTGTAAACAAGCATGCACAATTTTATGGAGATCGGACCATAGGTGGCGCTATAACTGTTAAAAAGCTTTGAAAACCATATATTTCCCATGTTAAATTGGCTGGAAATGGTCTTTTCCATGTATGATGTCAGTGGTTAAATGGTTGCCAAATAAAACTTAGTCTTTTTATGCATTTGTGCTTAACGGCCTTAAACGCTTGAACCCCGATGAATGCTGCTTGCAGCTTTAATTTTAAATTGGAATATCTCTGAAATTAAAAATCTTTGAGAACTTTTGGGATACTGGAAGTACACAACTGCAGGAAAGATATCACACTTTGCAAGTGATTTTTGGTTATTTTATTACAAAAATCTTACATATTGTAGCTTTAAACACCTTCCAAGAAAACCAACACATTTAAAATCTTTTTTTTTTTCCCTGTTAACTGTAGTAACAAATTGTCAGAATAATATACCCATATGTTGACATTTAGCGAGAAACCTTATAATTTAGAAAATAAAATCTTATGTCAGAGGTTATGGCTACCTTCAACAATAAGGGTGTCCTCCCTTGAGATGTAGCCACACCCTCCAGTGTCATATTGCATCAACCAAAACCATTGTATCATTTAAAGAAATAGTGTAGCTTTAATTAAAGGCCATTGTCATGCTCTTAAAGTGTTGGACCCATTGAGCACAGTAAATCAAACTAAACGGCCCACTTTGCCTGCATTCACCCTACATTTATTTTTAAGAGTGCATTTACTATTGGAAGCTATGGCCAAAAAGCCTCTGAAAAGACCAAGAAAAAACACACAAAAAAAACCATAGGAATGTTCAGGTTATGAAATATACTTTAATGTAGGACACATACAAAGAATACACAAGGAAAAATCATGATTATCCTATTTGAATCTGCCCTTCCACCATATCCGACTCCCTCATCTTTGACTCTCAGTTCCTTTCTCTACATTTTTTCTTGGGGAGCGCTTGAGTCTTCTGCCACAGACTTGGAGTAGTAATACCAATCACACCGAGAGCAATTATCTCTCCAGCATTCCCACTAAGTTTACTCTCCTCATCTGAACCCATTCCCAGATCATCCTCCTTCTCATGAACCGCCACCGCACGTCCCAGAATGGAATAAGGCCCAAAGAGCTTGGCGTCTGGAAGCGTCAGGAACTGCCTTATAACTCCTTTCTCGGAAGCAAAGTTGCCCAGGTCTCCAGGATGAGGGTGGTCAACGCCGTTTGGATTATAATGAGGACCAACAGTGATGCAGCCTTGACTGAGGTCTCCATACTGATGGATGTGCATGGCACGCTCTTGAGGATCGATGGCAGGCAAACCACGGAGGTTGATTTTCACTTCTAAATCTCCATTGGGGAAGACCTGCTTGAAGAGGATTTGCCCAAAGATCTTTGGCTGGTTACGTGGCAAATTGGGGCTGGGAGTTACTTCACAAGTGGCATAGATTGTGTTGTCGAACTCCACGACTTCCGGCTGTGGAGCTTCAGGCAAACAAACTGGAGGTTTGGAGAACTCTCCTCCTTGTATATGCAGCACCAGCAATATCAGAGGGAATATTAGGATGATTTTCTCCATGTTGATCTTTAAAGCCTACAGTGAAGAGTGAATTCAGTGAAATCATGCCGTTTGGTTTAAGAATAATATTTTTGATAAAAGGTCAAAGCTTTGTTGCAGGGAGCTTTGAGAATGAAAGTTGCATTAGGTAATATAGCACAATACTTTTGCTTAAACTAACTTTTTTTAGTTGTACTAAATCAAGTCAGTTGATGGAGAAAATGGAATGGAGAAAAAAAAACAAGCCTAAAACAGCAAAGGTGCATTACCGTACAGCTGAAAAGTTGTCCTCAATCCGTGTGGAGCCTGAATATTGCAGTCACAAAAATACTACAACGCTTAATCCGTGTGCAGTCCTGACCTGGGGTTGAGAGAATGTTCCTTTTCAATCACACTTTCGGCTGCTCTTATAGGAACTCATGTTGAGCTACAAGTTAACCATGATAGTCTGTTAGTCACTAATTAAGTTCACCTGTGTTTCATTTAGCTCCCTTTGTTTGCCTGTTTATATATAGCACTCAGTTTATTCAGTTCTTTGTCTTGCATTGCACAATGTGTTCTCCAGTGTTTTGTGTTTATTAAAAGAAGTACTGCTATAGATTCCTCTTCTCTTCATTTGGTGGCTCATTTGTGACTCATTCATTCTTAGTGTACAATTCCACTTGACGTTCACGCTTGACACCACTTCTTATAGCAGATATTCATCAAACATAAGTGAATAGCTGACAGTTCTTCTTTTTCAAGAAACCATTTCTACAGACTCTGATGTACCAAGCCTGACAAGCCTATATTACACATGCAATTGGACTGTTATTTGCAGTTTTTTACGATTGCTATGACAGATTTTTCAATACTTTTAACAATTTTCCAAACACAGTTAGCACTACATCCGTCTGTGTAAGCTATCCTATTAACACATTTCTTGTTGCTTTAACACAAAATGCGTACAATTAACACAAATTTAAAATGCTTCTTTTACACACAAGCTCAAACAAGACCAAACCAATGGATTTTTACTGCCAAATTTACCAATGCTTTAACACTGTATGTCAGAACAGATAACACCATGTTCTAAACCTAACCTTACAGGCTAAAGTCAAGGTAAACAGCTGTTTACATTGTGAATTGAAACACAAATATATCCCCTGTATTTTATCCTATTGTTACTGAGAAACAGCTGATTGAATTATGCAAATATTATAAATCACAGCTGATTTCCATCTAGGAAACACACTCAGGTGTTGAGGTTCTTTCAATCGCATGACCATATGGTATACTGTAACCGTACATTCTATAAAGCACTCTGAGATGGGTCTTTTTTTATTGAATTTCTGCAGCAAAAGACCTAAACCCAACAAAACAAAAATGGAGAGAGGCTTCAAAAGAAACTGCAGTGCAAAACACAATCTATGATCAATACAATATACTGTCTGTTGTATAAGGGCATACCTGACACGTATACAATAATGCAGTTTCTGTAATTCCATCTGATGTTAGTGTTTTTATGACATTGTGCTATGATTGACTAAATCTTCCTGTTGGACGGCTATGTTACATATGTTAGTGTTTTGAAAAATGATTTGATTTTGAGACATGTTTGCAGTGTTTTGGTAGACATAGTGTATTATTGTATTTAGAAAATTAGTGTTGGAGTTTAGTTTACAATGTGTGATTTTGAGCATGAAATTAACTGTTTTGCCAATTGTGTGTTGTAGGTGTGTTGGTGCGTTAAGAGTTTAGGAAATTTGTTAAAAGTATTGAAAAAATTGTCATAGCGATTGTAAAAAACTGTACTTGTCTTTGAAGGCAGAAGTAAACATTTCTGAGGGAATGATTCTTCTATGGCATCGATGTTAAAATCCCCTTTTAGTAGATTGAAGGCAGGTAAGGTGGGACACTTGTCATTTAGATACAGTACCTAGATGTTTATTTCTTTTTATTACTTTTGTTAACTTTAAGGTCCAACTTTAATATTTCATTTTGAATACAGTTGATATGTGTTATTTGCAAGGTATATACCAATAAACATTTTGAGATCATGCACTCCAGACAAATTTCTTTTCAGGTAATGTGACCCATCCCTAATTTATCAAAAATGATCCTGGATCTTAAAAACACATGATTTATTAACACATCACACAAACATATTCCACAGCATATTTAACAGACCCAAAAGCACATAGATAGGCTATGATGAGTAATACTCATCAGTTCACTCAATGCATGTGTAAAGTTCAAAACAACTAGAACATGTTATGTTGACATGAAATTTTATGAAATTTGAATATCAGATATCTTAATGAACTCTACAACATATTACAAATGGAACTACAACACATGCAACAACAAATAGACTAACAAAAATTCAATAAGAGGAAACTTTTAAATGGTAACCATATTGTAAAACTTTTTTTCTGTCTGTTTTCTCTAAACACTGTAGATGAACTTAAATTGTGTCCATATTTTAAAGCGTTATATTCTGCATCTACATTTTAATAATAATAATAATAATAATAATAATAATTCGTTACATTTATATAGCGCTTTTCTGGGTACCAAAAGCACTTTACATGGAAGGGGGAATATCCTCAACCACCACCAATGTGCAGCATCCACCTGGATGATGCGACGGCAGCCATATTGGGCCAGAACGCCCACCACACACCAGCTTAATGGTGGAGAGGAGACAGTGATGAAGCCAATCAGTATATGGGGATGATTAGGAGGCCATTATGGACAGAGGCCAAGGGGCAAATTTGGCCAGGATGCCGGGGTTACACCCCTACTCTTTTTCGAAGGACATCCTGGGATTTTTTAATGACCACAGAGAGTCAGGACCTCGGTTTTAACGTCTCATTGGAAGGATGGTGCTCTTTGACAGTATAGTGTCCCGATCGCTACACTGGAGCGTTAGGTCCCACATAGACCACGGGTGAGCACCCCCTGCTGGCCTCACTAACACCCCTTCCAGCAGCAACCTGGTTTTCTCAGGAGGTCTCCCATCCAGGTACTGACCAGGCTTGCACGCATAAGCGGAATTATGGAACTTGTCGTCATGCCGAAGGATCTAATAATGTTTATGGATGAGTGAATACATTGATGTTTTTAACATGACTGCGGTATGAAGCAGGTCGCGATTGCTAATGAGAGACAGATATCAGAGCCACATGCGAGTCCCGCCGCTATAAAGGAATAAGGACATTTCATTCTACCGATCTACCCGCGAGTGCTGAATTAATACTCACACATACCCCTTTTCCACCAGCATGAACCAGGTGCCAGTTCAGAGCCAGAGCTATTGCCAGTCCGGAGTTGGTTCGACTGACGAGCTCTCTAAGATCCGGTTTGCCTTTCCACAAGGTCACTGTATACATCTCATGTTGCCCAGCAACGCTAGCGTGGCAGCGCCAAACACAAACACACCAGGCTTGTTCTAGATGGTTCGGCTTCTCGCAGACCGATCGGCTCATGACATCAAAGCACTGCGAAAGCAATCCAAAAGCACAAGGACTCGGATGCTCTCCAAACACTCCCGCAGCTCCGATCGGTCCGTGCCGCTCCGATGCATCTCGAACAAGCCTTCCATCAACAATGGAGGTCGTTGCGTTACTATTGATGCTCATGGCTTTGCGAACCTACATCGGCATCCAAACACGGCGAATCCAACGTGTTCGTGCAGCTCGCCGTAACTTGCATAGACGGAGATTACAATCAAGCTGCTATTAGCTCGATTAGCTGCTATTTGAAAAATGGCGGTCACAAGTTTCTGTTCGTCTTGTTGGTCACGGTAACCCCGCCCCCAGCCCCTGACGCAAGCGGTTCTTACTTCTAGACCAGCAATGTTTTGGTGCTACTTAAGAACCACTTTTCCTGGTCCAGAGCTGGTGCTTTGGGTGTCGAAAAACAAAGAACCGATTTGAAACTAGGCTCTAGCTCCGAACCAGCACCAGCACTGCCTTGGTGGAAAAGGGTTAACAAGTCAGTTTATTTGGCGAATTAAACTTGTGAGGTAACGCAGCGCTGTTTCACTTGGTCTACACTATCACACTAAACTGCATTTGAGTGTATTGAAAGTTATAATGTTATTCTATGCGTTTGTTTGTCTGTATGAGACTAGCAGTAAGCTAGATGAACATTAGAATAACATACTGATCATATTCTAACATTTCATCATGTTGAGCTATATGACATTGATTAGTTTTATGTACATTTGCTCAACTGTCTAATAAAGTACATGCAAGACGTCTCTGTCAAGTCGAAGTTTGTCACGGACGTGGAGCTCTCGGCATCTCGAAAACACCACGCCGATATTGATCCTCGTTTTAGTTCTCCTTTTGTCCCAAAGTCTGCTTGCCATGGTCCATAATGTTTGAACGAAACAACTCCATGAGCGTGCCGCTAGACGTAACGCAGTTGTCGCCATGGTTACTATGGCAGTACGAGCGGAAACCAGGGATAACGCGGATATTACGTCACTGACAGGCGACAAGTGAACATGGACGAGCCATTATCAGGGGTTCAAGCACGAAGTGCTGAAACCCTATTGTAATTGTTAGGGTTTTTATTATTATTATCCCGCCGTAAAACTGATCATGCAGCCCAAACCGTAAATGCTGGAGTCTTGAAACTTGGCCAAATGGTAGTCCTCAATTTGGGGAGAACCTATCAAAGTATGACCCCGATTGGCCAATAGGTGGCGCTACAGCAAGCAAAAGTATGAAATTGTTCATAACTCCTAGACGGTTTGTCCTAGACTCAAGCGTCTTATTCTGCCATCTTGATTTTTGTCCAAAACCTACTTCTGCGAACTAGTCCCAGGTTTTTTGCCCGACCGGAACCAAACCAGTGCAGAAAGATTCTCTGTAGACTGAATATCAATAATTATCGGAAAAAAGGTGAAATTTACATTCACGGTACATTCACGGTAAGGGGGGCCAAAACGTACGCTGTGGGCGGAGCCACTTTTACTAAAATGGCTATAACCCGAGAAGCAAATGAGATAGCTTCACCAAATTCGGTACACATATGTACGGGCTCAATATTTGGTCACAGTAAAAAAAAAAGATCGCGCCGACTGAACACTAGTAGGCGCTATAACATGAAAAAAAACTAAAAAGGGCTATGACCACCTGACCGTTAGTCCGATTGACTTGAAAATTGGTATGCAGCGTCTTGGTCGTATATGAGGACATTGGCGTATCTCAAAAAGCATGGCCGCCATCGGCCAATGAAGTTTGACTCGGTGGGCATGTTCAACTCATGGTCCTAGAGGTCTCTAAGAATTTTGAAAGAAATCGGCCACTAGTTGGCGCTAACGAGGTTTACGCCCTCTGTAATCACGTGGTGTTACACACATCCACACAATATGCATATCATTTGACAGATCTCCTCATCCTGAACAACTTTGCCTCAAGAACCACTGCTGTCAATCAAACCGTTCATTGAATATTCATGATTATGTCAAAAACCTACTTTTGCGAACTAGTCCTAGGTGTTTTCGCCCGATCGCAACCAAACCAGTCAAGGACAATTCTCTGGATCAATAATTATCAAAAAAAAGTTGAACTTTTGCATTTGGATGGCTATAACAGGGTCATTTAGAAAATGGGCGTGGCAAAATTCACTCGAAAGCCTATAAATCCTAAACGAAAACTCAGAACTTCACGAAAATTGGTGAGCATATGTGAAATAACATTGTAAACAAGCATGCACAATTTTATGGAGATCGGACCATAGGTGGCGCTATAACTGTTAAAAAGCTTTGAAAACCATATATTTCCCATGTTAAATTGGCTGGAAATGGTCTTTTCCATGTATGATGTCAGTGGTTAAATGGTTGCCAAATAAAACTTAGTCTTTTTATGCATTTGTGCTTAACGGCCTTAAACGCTTGAACCCCGATGAATGCTGCTTGCAGCTTTAATTTTAAATTGGAATATCTCTGAAATTAAAAATCTTTGAGAACTTTTGGGATACTGGAAGTACACAACTGCAGGAAAGATATCACACTTTGCAAGTGATTTTTGGTTATTTTATTACAAAAATCTTACATATTGTAGCTTTAAACACCTTCCAAGAAAACCAACACATTTAAAATCTTTTTTTTTTTCCCTGTTAACTGTAGTAACAAATTGTCAGAATAATATACCCATATGTTGACATTTAGCGAGAAACCTTATAATTTAGAAAATAAAATCTTATGTCAGAGGTTATGGCTACCTTCAACAATAAGGGTGTCCTCCCTTGAGATGTAGCCACACCCTCCAGTGTCATATTGCATCAACCAAAACCATTGTATCATTTAAAGAAATAGTGTAGCTTTAATTAAAGGCCATTGTCATGCTCTTAAAGTGTTGGACCCATTGAGCACAGTAAATCAAACTAAACGGCCCACTTTGCCTGCATTCACCCTACATTTATTTTTAAGAGTGCATTTACTATTGGAAGCTATGGCCAAAAAGCCTCTGAAAAGACCAAGAAAAAACACACAAAAAAAACCATAGGAATGTTCAGGTTATGAAATATACTTTAATGTAGGACACATACAAAGAATACACAAGGAAAAATCATGATTATCCTATTTGAATCTGCCCTTCCACCATATCCGACTCCCTCATCTTTGACTCTCAGTTCCTTTCTCTACATTTTTTCTTGGGGAGCGCTTGAGTCTTCTGCCACAGACTTGGAGTAGTAATACCAATCACACCGAGAGCAATTATCTCTCCAGCATTCCCACTAAGTTTACTCTCCTCATCTGAACCCATTCCCAGATCATCCTCCTTCTCATGAACCGCCACCGCACGTCCCAGAATGGAATAAGGCCCAAAGAGCTTGGCGTCTGGAAGCGTCAGGAACTGCCTTATAACTCCTTTCTCGGAAGCAAAGTTGCCCAGGTCTCCAGGATGAGGGTGGTCAACGCCGTTTGGATTATAATGAGGACCAACAGTGATGCAGCCTTGACTGAGGTCTCCATACTGATGGATGTGCATGGCACGCTCTTGAGGATCGATGGCAGGCAAACCACGGAGGTTGATTTTCACTTCTAAATCTCCATTGGGGAAGACCTGCTTGAAGAGGATTTGCCCAAAGATCTTTGGCTGGTTACGTGGCAAATTGGGGCTGGGAGTTACTTCACAAGTGGCATAGATTGTGTTGTCGAACTCCACGACTTCCGGCTGTGGAGCTTCAGGCAAACAAACTGGAGGTTTGGAGAACTCTCCTCCTTGTATATGCAGCACCAGCAATATCAGAGGGAATATTAGGATGATTTTCTCCATGTTGATCTTTAAAGCCTACAGTGAAGAGTGAATTCAGTGAAATCATGCCGTTTGGTTTAAGAATAATATTTTTGATAAAAGGTCAAAGCTTTGTTGCAGGGAGCTTTGAGAATGAAAGTTGCATTAGGTAATATAGCACAATACTTTTGCTTAAACTAACTTTTTTTAGTTGTACTAAATCAAGTCAGTTGATGGAGAAAATGGAATGGAGAAAAAAAAACAAGCCTAAAACAGCAAAGGTGCATTACCGTACAGCTGAAAAGTTGTCCTCAATCCGTGTGGAGCCTGAATATTGCAGTCACAAAAATACTACAACGCTTAATCCGTGTGCAGTCCTGACCTGGGGTTGAGAGAATGTTCCTTTTCAATCACACTTTCGGCTGCTCTTATAGGAACTCATGTTGAGCTACAAGTTAACCATGATAGTCTGTTAGTCACTAATTAAGTTCACCTGTGTTTCATTTAGCTCCCTTTGTTTGCCTGTTTATATATAGCACTCAGTTTATTCAGTTCTTTGTCTTGCATTGCACAATGTGTTCTCCAGTGTTTTGTGTTTATTAAAAGAAGTACTGCTATAGATTCCTCTTCTCTTCATTTGGTGGCTCATTTGTGACTCATTCATTCTTAGTGTACAATTCCACTTGACGTTCACGCTTGACACCACTTCTTATAGCAGATATTCATCAAACATAAGTGAATAGCTGACAGTTCTTCTTTTTCAAGAAACCATTTCTACAGACTCTGATGTACCAAGCCTGACAAGCCTATATTACACATGCAATTGGACTGTTATTTGCAGTTTTTTACGATTGCTATGACAGATTTTTCAATACTTTTAACAATTTTCCAAACACAGTTAGCACTACATCCGTCTGTGTAAGCTATCCTATTAACACATTTCTTGTTGCTTTAACACAAAATGCGTACAATTAACACAAATTTAAAATGCTTCTTTTACACACAAGCTCAAACAAGACCAAACCAATGGATTTTTACTGCCAAATTTACCAATGCTTTAACACTGTATGTCAGAACAGATAACACCATGTTCTAAACCTAACCTTACAGGCTAAAGTCAAGGTAAACAGCTGTTTACATTGTGAATTGAAACACAAATATATCCCCTGTATTTTATCCTATTGTTACTGAGAAACAGCTGATTGAATTATGCAAATATTATAAATCACAGCTGATTTCCATCTAGGAAACACACTCAGGTGTTGAGGTTCTTTCAATCGCATGACCATATGGTATACTGTAACCGTACATTCTATAAAGCACTCTGAGATGGGTCTTTTTTTATTGAATTTCTGCAGCAAAAGACCTAAACCCAACAAAACAAAAATGGAGAGAGGCTTCAAAAGAAACTGCAGTGCAAAACACAATCTATGATCAATACAATATACTGTCTGTTGTATAAGGGCATACCTGACACGTATACAATAATGCAGTTTCTGTAATTCCATCTGATGTTAGTGTTTTTATGACATTGTGCTATGATTGACTAAATCTTCCTGTTGGACGGCTATGTTACATATGTTAGTGTTTTGAAAAATGATTTGATTTTGAGACATGTTTGCAGTGTTTTGGTAGACATAGTGTATTATTGTATTTAGAAAATTAGTGTTGGAGTTTAGTTTACAATGTGTGATTTTGAGCATGAAATTAACTGTTTTGCCAATTGTGTGTTGTAGGTGTGTTGGTGCGTTAAGAGTTTAGGAAATTTGTTAAAAGTATTGAAAAAATTGTCATAGCGATTGTAAAAAACTGTACTTGTCTTTGAAGGCAGAAGTAAACATTTCTGAGGGAATGATTCTTCTATGGCATCGATGTTAAAATCCCCTTTTAGTAGATTGAAGGCAGGTAAGGTGGGACACTTGTCATTTAGATACAGTACCTAGATGTTTATTTCTTTTTATTACTTTTGTTAACTTTAAGGTCCAACTTTAATATTTCATTTTGAATACAGTTGATATGTGTTATTTGCAAGGTATATACCAATAAACATTTTGAGATCATGCACTCCAGACAAATTTCTTTTCAGGTAATGTGACCCATCCCTAATTTATCAAAAATGATCCTGGATCTTAAAAACACATGATTTATTAACACATCACACAAACATATTCCACAGCATATTTAACAGACCCAAAAGCACATAGATAGGCTATGATGAGTAATACTCATCAGTTCACTCAATGCATGTGTAAAGTTCAAAACAACTAGAACATGTTATGTTGACATGAAATTTTATGAAATTTGAATATCAGATATCTTAATGAACTCTACAACATATTACAAATGGAACTACAACACATGCAACAACAAATAGACTAACAAAAATTCAATAAGAGGAAACTTTTAAATGGTAACCATATTGTAAAACTTTTTTTCTGTCTGTTTTCTCTAAACACTGTAGATGAACTTAAATTGTGTCCATATTTTAAAGCGTTATATTCTGCATCTACATTTTAATAATAATAATAATAATAATAATAATTCGTTACATTTATATAGCGCTTTTCTGGGTACCAAAAGCACTTTACATGGAAGGGGGAATATCCTCAACCACCACCAATGTGCAGCATCCACCTGGATGATGCGACGGCAGCCATATTGGGCCAGAACGCCCACCACACACCAGCTTAATGGTGGAGAGGAGACAGTGATGAAGCCAATCAGTATATGGGGATGATTAGGAGGCCATTATGGACAGAGGCCAAGGGGCAAATTTGGCCAGGATGCCGGGGTTACACCCCTACTCTTTTTCGAAGGACATCCTGGGATTTTTTAATGACCACAGAGAGTCAGGACCTCGGTTTTAACGTCTCATTGGAAGGATGGTGCTCTTTGACAGTATAGTGTCCCGATCGCTACACTGGAGCGTTAGGTCCCACATAGACCACGGGTGAGCACCCCCTGCTGGCCTCACTAACACCCCTTCCAGCAGCAACCTGGTTTTCTCAGGAGGTCTCCCATCCAGGTACTGACCAGGCTTGCTAACCTCTTACAATAACAAAGGTGTAGGTTGATGACGCATAAGCGGAATTATGGAACTTGTCGTCATGCCGAAGGATCTAATAATGTTTATGGATGAGTGAATACATTGATGTTTTTAACATGACTGCGGTATGAAGCAGGTCGCGATTGCTAATGAGAGACAGATATCAGAGCCACATGCGAGTCCCGCCGCTATAAAGGAATAAGGACATTTCATTCTACCGATCTACCCGCGAGTGCTGAATTAATACTCACACATACCCCTTTTCCACCAGCATGAACCAGGTGCCAGTTCAGAGCCAGAGCTATTGCCAGTCCGGAGTTGGTTCGACTGACGAGCTCTCTAAGATCCGGTTTGCCTTTCCACAAGGTCACTGTATACATCTCATGTTGCCCAGCAACGCTAGCGTGGCAGCGCCAAACACAAACACACCAGGCTTGTTCTAGATGGTTCGGCTTCTCGCAGACCGATCGGCTCATGACATCAAAGCACTGCGAAAGCAATCCAAAAGCACAAGGACTCGGATGCTCTCCAAACACTCCCGCAGCTCCGATCGGTCCGTGCCGCTCCGATGCATCTCGAACAAGCCTTCCATCAACAATGGAGGTCGTTGCGTTACTATTGATGCTCATGGCTTTGCGAACCTACATCGGCATCCAAACACGGCGAATCCAACGTGTTCGTGCAGCTCGCCGTAACTTGCATAGACGGAGATTACAATCAAGCTGCTATTAGCTCGATTAGCTGCTATTTGAAAAATGGCGGTCACAAGTTTCTGTTCGTCTTGTTGGTCACGGTAACCCCGCCCCCAGCCCCTGACGCAAGCGGTTCTTACTTCTAGACCAGCAATGTTTTGGTGCTACTTAAGAACCACTTTTCCTGGTCCAGAGCTGGTGCTTTGGGTGTCGAAAAACAAAGAACCGATTTGAAACTAGGCTCTAGCTCCGAACCAGCACCAGCACTGCCTTGGTGGAAAAGGGTTAACAAGTCAGTTTATTTGGCGAATTAAACTTGTGAGGGAACGCAGCGCTGTTTCACTTGGTCTACACTATCACACTAAACTGCATTTGAGTGTATTGAAAGTTATAATGTTATTCTATGCGTTTGTTTGTCTGTATGAGACTAGCAGTAAGCTAGATGAACATTAGAATAACATACTGATCATATTCTAACATTTCATCATGTTGAGCTATATGACATTGATTAGTTTTATGTACATTTGCTCAACTGTCTAATAAAGTACATGCAAGACGTCTCTGTCAAGTCGAAGTTTGTCACGGACGTGGAGCTCTCGGCATCTCGAAAACACCACGCCGATATTGATCCTCGTTTTAGTTCTCCTTTTGTCCCAAAGTCTGCTTGCCATGGTCCATAATGTTTGAACGAAACAACTCCATGAGCGTGCCGCTAGACGTAACGCAGTTGTCGCCATGGTTACTATGGCAGTACGAGCGGAAACCAGGGATAACGCGGATATTACGTCACTGACAGGCGACAAGTGAACATGGACGAGCCATTATCAGGGGTTCAAGCACGAAGTGCTGAAACCCTATTGTAATTGTTAGGGTTTTTATTATTATTATCCCGCCGTAAAACTGATCATGCAGCCCAAACCGTAAATGCTGGAGTCTTGAAACTTGGCCAAATGGTAGTCCTCAATTTGGGGAGAACCTATCAAAGTATGACCCCGATTGGCCAATAGGTGGCGCTACAGCAAGCAAAAGTATGAAATTGTTCATAACTCCTAGACGGTTTGTCCTAGACTCAAGCGTCTTATTCTGCCATCTTGATTTTTGTCCAAAACCTACTTCTGCGAACTAGTCCCAGGTTTTTTGCCCGACCGGAACCAAACCAGTGCAGAAAGATTCTCTGTAGACTGAATATCAATAATTATCGGAAAAAAGGTGAAATTTACATTCACGGTACATTCACGGTAAGGGGGGCCAAAACGTACGCTGTGGGCGGAGCCACTTTTACTAAAATGGCTATAACCCGAGAAGCAAATGAGATAGCTTCACCAAATTCGGTACACATATGTACGGGCTCAATATTTGGTCACAGTAAAAAAAAAAGATCGCGCCGACTGAACACTAGTAGGCGCTATAACATGAAAAAAAACTAAAAAGAGCTATGACCACCTGACCGTTAGTCCGATTGACTTGAAAATTGGTATGCAGCGTCTTGGTCGTATATGAGGACATTGGCGTATCTCAAAAAGCATGGCCGCCATCGGCCAATGAAGTTTGACTCGGTGGGCATGTTCAACTCATGGTCCTAGAGGTCTCTAAGAATTTTGAAAGAAATCGGCCACTAGTTGGCGCTAACGAGGTTTACGCCCTCTGTAATCACGTGGTGTTACACACATCCACACAATATGCATATCATTTGACAGATCTCCTCATCCTGAACAACTTTGCCTCAAGAACCACTGCTGTCAATCAAACCGTTCATTGAATATTCATGATTATGTCAAAAACCTACTTTTGCGAACTAGTCCTAGGTGTTTTCGCCCGATCGCAACCAAACCAGTCAAGGACAATTCTCTGGATCAATAATTATCAAAAAAAAGTTGAACTTTTGCATTTGGATGGCTATAACAGGGTCATTTAGAAAATGGGCGTGGCAAAATTCACTCGAAAGCCTATAAATCCTAAACGAAAACTCAGAACTTCACGAAAATTGGTGAGCATATGTGAAATAACATTGTAAACAAGCATGCACAATTTTATGGAGATCGGACCATAGGTGGCGCTATAACTGTTAAAAAGCTTTGAAAACCATATATTTCCCATGTTAAATTGGCTGGAAATGGTCTTTTCCATGTATGATGTCAGTGGTTAAATGGTTGCCAAATAAAACTTAGTCTTTTTATGCATTTGTGCTTAACAGCCTTAAACGCTTGAACCCCGATGAATGCTGCTTGCAGCTTTAATTTAAAATTGGAATTTCTCTGAAATTAAAAATCTTTGAGAACTTTTGGGATACTGGAAGTACACAACTGCAGGAAAGATATCACACTTTGCAAGTGATTTTTGGTTATTTTATTACAAAAATCTTACATATTGTAGCTTTAAACACCTTCCAAGAAAACCAACACATTTAAAATCTTTTTTTTTTCCCTGTTAACTGTAGTAACAAATTGTCAGAATAATATACCCATATGTTGACATTTAGCGAGAAACCTTATAATTTAGAAAATAAAATCTTATGTCAGAGGTTATGGCTACCTTCAACAATAAGGGTGTCCTCCCTTGAGATGTAGCCACACCCTCCAGTGTCATATTGCATCAACCAAAACCATTGTATCATTTAAAGAAATAGTGTAGCTTTAATTAAAGGCCATTGTCATGCTCTTAAAGTGTTGGACCCATTGAGCACAGTAAATCAAACTAAACGGCCCACTTTGCCTGCATTCACCCTACATTTATTTTTAAGAGTGCATTTACTATTGGAAGCTATGGCCAAAAAGCCTCTGAAAAGACCAAGAAAAAACACACAAAAAAAACCATAGGAATGTTCAGGTTATGAAATATACTTTAATGTAGGACACATACAAAGAATACACAAGGAAAAATCATGATTATCCTATTTGAATCTGCCCTTCCACCATATCCGACTCCCTCATCTTTGACTCTCAGTTCCTTTCTCTACATTTTTTCTTGGGGAGCGCTTGAGTCTTCTGCCACAGACTTGGAGTAGTAATACCAATCACACCGAGAGCAATTATCTCTCCAGCATTCCCACTAAGTTTACTCTCCTCATCTGAACCCATTCCCAGATCATCCTCCTTCTCATGAACCGCCACCGCACGTCCCAGAATGGAATAAGGCCCAAAGAGCTTGGCGTCTGGAAGCGTCAGGAACTGCCTTATAACTCCTTTCTCGGAAGCAAAGTTGCCCAGGTCTCCAGGATGAGGGTGGTCAACGCCGTTTGGATTATAATGAGGACCAACAGTGATGCAGCCTTGACTGAGGTCTCCATACTGATGGATGTGCATGGCACGCTCTTGAGGATCGATGGCAGGCAAACCACGGAGGTTGATTTTCACTTCTAAATCTCCATTGGGGAAGACCTGCTTGAAGAGGATTTGCCCAAAGATCTTTGGCTGGTTACGTGGCAAATTGGGGCTGGGAGTTACTTCACAAGTGGCATAGATTGTGTTGTCGAACTCCACGACTTCCGGCTGTGGAGCTTCAGGCAAACAAACTGGAGGTTTGGAGAACTCTCCTCCTTGTATATGCAGCACCAGCAATATCAGAGGGAATATTAGGATGATTTTCTCCATGTTGATCTTTAAAGCCTACAGTGAAGAGTGAATTCAGTGAAATCATGCCGTTTGGTTTAAGAATAATATTTTTGATAAAAGGTCAAAGCTTTGTTGCAGGGAGCTTTGAGAATGAAAGTTGCATTAGGTAATATAGCACAATACTTTTGCTTAAACTAACTTTTTTTAGTTGTACTAAATCAAGTCAGTTGATGGAGAAAATGGAATGGAGAAAAAAAAACAAGCCTAAAACAGCAAAGGTGCATTACCGTACAGCTGAAAAGTTGTCCTCAATCCGTGTGGAGCCTGAATATTGCAGTCACAAAAATACTACAACGCTTAATCCGTGTGCAGTCCTGACCTGGGGTTGAGAGAATGTTCCTTTTCAATCACACTTTCGGCTGCTCTTATAGGAACTCATGTTGAGCTACAAGTTAACCATGATAGTCTGTTAGTCACTAATTAAGTTCACCTGTGTTTCATTTAGCTCCCTTTGTTTGCCTGTTTATATATAGCACTCAGTTTATTCAGTTCTTTGTCTTGCATTGCACAATGTGTTCTCCAGTGTTTTGTGTTTATTAAAAGAAGTACTGCTATAGATTCCTCTTCTCTTCATTTGGTGGCTCATTTGTGACTCATTCATTCTTAGTGTACAATTCCACTTGACGTTCACGCTTGACACCACTTCTTATAGCAGATATTCATCAAACATAAGTGAATAGCTGACAGTTCTTCTTTTTCAAGAAACCATTTCTACAGACTCTGATGTACCAAGCCTGACAAGCCTATATTACACATGCAATTGGACTGTTATTTGCAGTTTTTTACGATTGCTATGACAGATTTTTCAATACTTTTAACAATTTTCCAAACACAGTTAGCACTACATCCGTCTGTGTAAGCTATCCTATTAACACATTTCTTGTTGCTTTAACACAAAATGCGTACAATTAACACAAATTTAAAATGCTTCTTTTACACACAAGCTCAAACAAGACCAAACCAATGGATTTTTACTGCCAAATTTACCAATGCTTTAACACTGTATGTCAGAACAGATAACACCATGTTCTAAACCTAACCTTACAGGCTAAAGTCAAGGTAAACAGCTGTTTACATTGTGAATTGAAACACAAATATATCCCCTGTATTTTATCCTATTGTTACTGAGAAACAGCTGATTGAATTATGCAAATATTATAAATCACAGCTGATTTCCATCTAGGAAACACACTCAGGTGTTGAGGTTCTTTCAATCGCATGACCATATGGTATACTGTAACCGTACATTCTATAAAGCACTCTGAGATGGGTCTTTTTTTATTGAATTTCTGCAGCAAAAGACCTAAACCCAACAAAACAAAAATGGAGAGAGGCTTCAAAAGAAACTGCAGTGCAAAACACAATCTATGATCAATACAATATACTGTCTGTTGTATAAGGGCATACCTGACACGTATACAATAATGCAGTTTCTGTAATTCCATCTGATGTTAGTGTTTTTATGACATTGTGCTATGATTGACTAAATCTTCCTGTTGGACGGCTATGTTACATATGTTAGTGTTTTGAAAAATGATTTGATTTTGAGACATGTTTGCAGTGTTTTGGTAGACATAGTGTATTATTGTATTTAGAAAATTAGTGTTGGAGTTTAGTTTACAATGTGTGATTTTGAGCATGAAATTAACTGTTTTGCCAATTGTGTGTTGTAGGTGTGTTGGTGCGTTAAGAGTTTAGGAAATTTGTTAAAAGTATTGAAAAAATTGTCATAGCGATTGTAAAAAACTGTACTTGTCTTTGAAGGCAGAAGTAAACATTTCTGAGGGAATGATTCTTCTATGGCATCGATGTTAAAATCCCCTTTTAGTAGATTGAATGCAGGTAAGGTGGGACACTTGTCATTTAGATACAGTACCTAGATGTTTATTTCTTTTTATTACTTTTGTTAACTTTAAGGTCCAACTTTAATATTTCATTTTGAATACAGTTGATATGTGTTATTTGCAAGGTATATACCAATAAACATTTTGAGATCATGCACTCCAGACAAATTTCTTTTCAGGTAATGTGACCCATCCCTAATTTATCAAAAATGATCCTGGATCTTAAAAACACATGATTTATTAACACATCACACAAACATATTCCACAGCATATTTAACAGACCCAAAAGCACATAGATAGGCTATGATGAGTAATACTCATCAGTTCACTCAATGCATGTGTAAAGTTCAAAACAACTAGAACATGTTATGTTGACATGAAATTTTATGAAATTTGAATATCAGATATCTTAATGAACTCTACAACATATTACAAATGGAACTACAACACATGCAACAACAAATAGACTAACAAAAATTCAATAAGAGGAAACTTTTAAATGGTAACCATATTGTAAAACTTTTTTTCTGTCTGTTTTCTCTAAACACTGTAGATGAACTTAAATTGTGTCCATATTTTAAAGCGTTATATTCTGCATCTACATTTTAATAATAATAATAATAATAATTCGTTACATTTATATAGCGCTTTTCTGGGTACCAAAAGCACTTTACATGGAAGGGGGAATATCCTCAACCACCACCAATGTGCAGCATCCACCTGGATGATGCGACGGCAGCCATATTGGGCCAGAACGCCCACCACACACCAGCTTAATGGTGGAGAGGAGACAGTGATGAAGCCAATCAGTATATGGGGATGATTAGGAGGCCATTATGGACAGAGGCCAAGGGGCAAATTTGGCCAGGATGCCGGGGTTACACCCCTACTCTTTTTCGAAGGACATCCTGGGATTTTTTAATGACCACAGAGAGTCAGGACCTCGGTTTTAACGTCTCATTGGAAGGATGGTGCTCTTTGACAGTATAGTGTCCCGATCGCTACACTGGAGCGTTAGGTCCCACATAGACCACGGGTGAGCACCCCCTGCTGGCCTCACTAACACCCCTTCCAGCAGCAACCTGGTTTTCTCAGGAGGTCTCCCATCCAGGTACTGACCAGGCTTGCTAACCTCTTACAATAACAAAGGTGTAGGTTGATGACGCATAAGCGGAATTATGGAACTTGTCGTCATGCCGAAGGATCTAATAATGTTTATGGATGAGTGAATACATTGATGTTTTTAACATGACTGCGGTATGAAGCAGGTCGCGATTGCTAATGAGAGACAGATATCAGAGCCACATGCGAGTCCCGCCGCTATAAAGGAATAAGGACATTTCATTCTACCGATCTACCCGCGAGTGCTGAATTAATACTCACACATACCCCTTTTCCACCAGCATGAACCAGGTGCCAGTTCAGAGCCAGAGCTATTGCCAGTCCGGAGTTGGTTCGACTGACGAGCTCTCTAAGATCCGGTTTGCCTTTCCACAAGGTCACTGTATACATCTCATGTTGCCCAGCAACGCTAGCGTGGCAGCGCCAAACACAAACACACCAGGCTTGTTCTAGATGGTTCGGCTTCTCGCAGACCGATCGGCTCATGACATCAAAGCACTGCGAAAGCAATCCAAAAGCACAAGGACTCGGATGCTCTCCAAACACTCCCGCAGCTCCGATCGGTCCGTGCCGCTCCGATGCATCTCGAACAAGCCTTCCATCAACAATGGAGGTCGTTGCGTTACTATTGATGCTCATGGCTTTGCGAACCTACATCGGCATCCAAACACGGCGAATCCAACGTGTTCGTGCAGCTCGCCGTAACTTGCATAGACGGAGATTACAATCAAGCTGCTATTAGCTCGATTAGCTGCTATTTGAAAAATGGCGGTCACAAGTTTCTGTTCGTCTTGTTGGTCACGGTAACCCCGCCCCCAGCCCCTGACGCAAGCGGTTCTTACTTCTAGACCAGCAATGTTTTGGTGCTACTTAAGAACCACTTTTCCTGGTCCAGAGCTGGTGCTTTGGGTGTCGAAAAACAAAGAACCGATTTGAAACTAGGCTCTAGCTCCGAACCAGCACCAGCACTGCCTTGGTGGAAAAGGGTTAACAAGTCAGTTTATTTGGCGAATTAAACTTGTGAGGGAACGCAGCGCTGTTTCACTTGGTCTACACTATCACACTAAACTGCATTTGAGTGTATTGAAAGTTATAATGTTATTCTATGCGTTTGTTTGTCTGTATGAGACTAGCAGTAAGCTAGATGAACATTAGAATAACATACTGATCATATTCTAACATTTCATCATGTTGAGCTATATGACATTGATTAGTTTTATGTACATTTGCTCAACTGTCTAATAAAGTACATGCAAGATGTCTCTGTCAAGTCGAAGTTTGTCACGGACGTGGAGCTCTCGGCATCTCGAAAACACCACGCCGATATTGATCCTCGTTTTAGTTCTCCTTTTGTCCCAAAGTCTGCTTGCCATGGTCCATAATGTTTGAACGAAACAACTCCATGAGCGTGTCGCTAGACGTAACGCAGTTGTCGCCATGGTTACTATGGCAGTACGAGCGGAAACCAGGGATAACGCGGATATTACGTCATTGACAGGCGACAAGTGAACATGGACGAGCCATTATCAGGGGTTCAAGCACGAAGTGCTGAAACCCTATTGTAATTGTTAGGGTTTTTATTATTATTATCCCGCCGTAAAACTGATCATGCAGCCCAAACCGTAAATGCTGGAGTCTTGAAACTTGGCCAAATGGTAGTCCTCAATTTGGGGAGAACCTATCAAAGTATGACCCCGATTGGCCAATAGGTGGCGCTACAGCAAGCAAAAGTATGAAATTGTTCATAACTCCTAGACGGTTTGTCCTAGACTCAAGCGTCTTATTCTGCCATCTTGATTTTTGTCCAAAACCTACTTCTGCGAACTAGTCCCAGGTTTTTTGCCCGACCGGAACCAAACCAGTGCAGAAAGATTCTCTGTAGACTGAATATCAATAATTATCGGAAAAAAGGTGAAATTTACATTCACGGTACATTCACGGTAAGGGGGGCCAAAACGTACGCTGTGGGCGGAGCCACTTTTACTAAAATGGCTATAACCCGAGAAGCAAATGAGATAGCTTCACCAAATTCGGTACACATATGTACGGGCTCAATATTTGGTCACAGTAAAAAAAAAAGATCGCGCCGACTGAACACTAGTAGGCGCTATAACATGAAAAAAAACTAAAAAGAGCTATGACCACCTGACCGTTAGTCCGATTGACTTGAAAATTGGTATGCAGCGTCTTGGTCGTATATGAGGACATTGGCGTATCTCAAAAAGCATGGCCGCCATCGGCCAATGAAGTTTGACTCGGTGGGCATGTTCAACTCATGGTCCTAGAGGTCTCTAAGAATTTTGAAAGAAATCGGCCACTAGTTGGCGCTAACGAGGTTTACGCCCTCTGTAATCACGTGGTGTTACACACATCCACACAATATGCATATCATTTGACAGATCTCCTCATCCTGAACAACTTTGCCTCAAGAACCACTGCTGTCAATCAAACCGTTCATTGAATATTCATGATTATGTCAAAAACCTACTTTTGCGAACTAGTCCTAGGTGTTTTCGCCCGATCGCAACCAAACCAGTCAAGGACAATTCTCTGGATCAATAATTATCAAAAAAAAGTTGAACTTTTGCATTTGGATGGCTATAACAGGGTCATTTAGAAAATGGGCGTGGCAAAATTCACTCGAAAGCCTATAAATCCTAAACGAAAACTCAGAACTTCACGAAAATTGGTGAGCATATGTGAAATAACATTGTAAACAAGCATGCACAATTTTATGGAGATCGGACCATAGGTGGCGCTATAACTGTTAAAAAGCTTTGAAAACCATATATTTCCCATGTTAAATTGGCTGGAAATGGTCTTTTCCATGTATGATGTCAGTGGTTAAATGGTTGCCAAATAAAACTTAGTCTTTTTATGCATTTGTGCTTAACAGCCTTAAACGCTTGAACCCCGATGAATGCTGCTTGCAGCTTTAATTTAAAATTGGAATTTCTCTGAAATTAAAAATCTTTGAGAACTTTTGGGATACTGGAAGTACACAACTGCAGGAAAGATATCACACTTTGCAAGTGATTTTTGGTTATTTTATTACAAAAATCTTACATATTGTAGCTTTAAACACCTTCCAAGAAAACCAACACATTTAAAATCTTTTTTTTTTCCCTGTTAACTGTAGTAACAAATTGTCAGAATAATATACCCATATGTTGACATTTAGCGAGAAACCTTATAATTTAGAAAATAAAATCTTATGTCAGAGGTTATGGCTACCTTCAACAATAAGGGTGTCCTCCCTTGAGATGTAGCCACACCCTCCAGTGTCATATTGCATCAACCAAAACCATTGTATCATTTAAAGAAATAGTGTAGCTTTAATTAAAGGCCATTGTCATGCTCTTAAAGTGTTGGACCCATTGAGCACAGTAAATCAAACTAAACGGCCCACTTTGCCTGCATTCACCCTACATTTATTTTTAAGAGTGCATTTACTATTGGAAGCTATGGCCAAAAAGCCTCTGAAAAGACCAAGAAAAAACACACAAAAAAAACCATAGGAATGTTCAGGTTATGAAATATACTTTAATGTAGGACACATACAAAGAATACACAAGGAAAAATCATGATTATCCTATTTGAATCTGCCCTTCCACCATATCCGACTCCCTCATCTTTGACTCTCAGTTCCTTTCTCTACATTTTTTCTTGGGGAGCGCTTGAGTCTTCTGCCACAGACTTGGAGTAGTAATACCAATCACACCGAGAGCAATTATCTCTCCAGCATTCCCACTAAGTTTACTCTCCTCATCTGAACCCATTCCCAGATCATCCTCCTTCTCATGAACCGCCACCGCACGTCCCAGAATGGAATAAGGCCCAAAGAGCTTGGCGTCTGGAAGCGTCAGGAACTGCCTTATAACTCCTTTCTCGGAAGCAAAGTTGCCCAGGTCTCCAGGATGAGGGTGGTCAACGCCGTTTGGATTATAATGAGGACCAACAGTGATGCAGCCTTGACTGAGGTCTCCATACTGATGGATGTGCATGGCACGCTCTTGAGGATCGATGGCAGGCAAACCACGGAGGTTGATTTTCACTTCTAAATCTCCATTGGGGAAGACCTGCTTGAAGAGGATTTGCCCAAAGATCTTTGGCTGGTTACGTGGCAAATTGGGGCTGGGAGTTACTTCACAAGTGGCATAGATTGTGTTGTCGAACTCCACGACTTCCGGCTGTGGAGCTTCAGGCAAACAAACTGGAGGTTTGGAGAACTCTCCTCCTTGTATATGCAGCACCAGCAATATCAGAGGGAATATTAGGATGATTTTCTCCATGTTGATCTTTAAAGCCTACAGTGAAGAGTGAATTCAGTGAAATCATGCCGTTTGGTTTAAGAATAATATTTTTGATAAAAGGTCAAAGCTTTGTTGCAGGGAGCTTTGAGAATGAAAGTTGCATTAGGTAATATAGCACAATACTTTTGCTTAAACTAACTTTTTTTAGTTGTACTAAATCAAGTCAGTTGATGGAGAAAATGGAATGGAGAAAAAAAAACAAGCCTAAAACAGCAAAGGTGCATTACCGTACAGCTGAAAAGTTGTCCTCAATCCGTGTGGAGCCTGAATATTGCAGTCACAAAAATACTACAACGCTTAATCCGTGTGCAGTCCTGACCTGGGGTTGAGAGAATGTTCCTTTTCAATCACACTTTCGGCTGCTCTTATAGGAACTCATGTTGAGCTACAAGTTAACCATGATAGTCTGTTAGTCACTAATTAAGTTCACCTGTGTTTCATTTAGCTCCCTTTGTTTGCCTGTTTATATATAGCACTCAGTTTATTCAGTTTTTTGTCTTGCATTGCACAATGTGTTCTCCAGCGTTTTGTGTTTATTAAAAGAAGTACTGCTATAGATTCCTCTTCTCTTCATTTGGTGGCTCATTTGTGACTCATTCATTCTTAGTGTACAATTCCACTTGACGTTCACGCTTGACACCACTTCTTATAGCAGATATTCATCAAACATAAGTGAATAGCTGACAGTTCTTCTTTTTCAAGAAACCATTTCTACAGACTCTGATGTACCAAGCCTGACAAGCCTATATTACACATGCAATTGGACTGTTATTTGCAGTTTTTTACGATTGCTATGACAGATTTTTCAATACTTTTAACAATTTTCCAAACACAGTTAGCACTACATCCGTCTGTGTAAGCTATCCTATTAACACATTTCTTGTTGCTTTAACACAAAATGCGTACAATTAACACAAATTTAAAATGCTTCTTTTACACACAAGCTCAAACAAGACCAAACCAATGGATTTTTACTGCCAAATTTACCAATGCTTTAACACTGTATGTCAGAACAGATAACACCATGTTCTAAACCTAACCTTACAGGCTAAAGTCAAGGTAAACAGCTGTTTACATTGTGAATTGAAACACAAATATATCCCCTGTATCTTATCCTATTGTTACTGAGAAACAGCTGATTGAATTATGCAAATATTATAAATCACAGCTGATTTCCATCTAGGAAACACACTCAGGTGTTGAGGTTCTTTCAATCGCATGACCATATGGTATACTGTAACCGTACATTCTATAAAGCACTCTGAGATGGGTCTTTTTTTATTGAATTTCTGCAGCAAAAGACCTAAACCCAACAAAACAAAAATGGAGAGAGGCTTCAAAAGAAACTGCAGTGCAAAACACAATCTATGATCAATACAATATACTGTCTGTTGTATAAGGGCATACCTGACACGTATACAATAATGCAGTTTCTGTAATTCCATCTGATGTTAGTGTTTTTATGACATTGTGCTATGATTGACTAAATCTTCCTGTTGGACGGCTATGTTACATATGTTAGTGTTTTGAAAAATGATTTGATTTTGAGACATGTTTGCAGTGTTTTGGTAGACATAGTGTATTATTGTATTTAGAAAATTAGTGTTGGAGTTTAGTTTACAATGTGTGATTTTGAGCATGAAATTAACTGTTTTGCCAATTGTGTGTTGTAGGTGTGTTGGTGCGTTAAGAGTTTAGGAAATTTGTTAAAAGTATTGAAAAAATTGTCATAGCGATTGTAAAAAACTGTACTTGTCTTTGAAGGCAGAAGTAAACATTTCTGAGGGAATGATTCTTCTATGGCATCGATGTTAAAATCCCCTTTTAGTAGATTGAATGCAGGTAAGGTGGGACACTTGTCATTTAGATACAGTACCTAGATGTTTATTTCTTTTTATTACTTTTGTTAACTTTAAGGTCCAACTTTAATATTTCATTTTGAATACAGTTGATATGTGTTATTTGCAAGGTATATACCAATAAACATTTTGAGATCATGCACTCCAGACAAATTTCTTTTCAGGTAATGTGACCCATCCCTAATTTATCAAAAATGATCCTGGATCTTAAAAACACATGATTTATTAACACATCACACAAACATATTCCACAGCATATTTAACAGACCCAAAAGCACATAGATAGGCTATGATGAGTAATACTCATCAGTTCACTCAATGCATGTGTAAAGTTCAAAACAACTAGAACATGTTATGTTGACATGAAGTTTTATGAAATTTGAATATCAGATATCTTAATGAACTCTACAACATATTACAAATGGAACTACAACACATGCAACAACAAATAGACTAACAAAAATTCAATAAGAGGAAACTTTTAAATGGTAACCATATTGTAAAACTTTTTTTCTGTCTGTTTTCTCTAAACACTGTAGATGAACTTAAATTGTGTCCATATTTTAAAGCGTTATATTCTGCATCTACATTTTAATAATAATAATAATAATAATAATTCGTTACATTTATATAGCGCTTTTCTGGGTACCAAAAGCACTTTACATGGAAGGGGGAATATCCTCAACCACCACCAATGTGCAGCATCCACCTGGATGATGCGACGGCAGCCATATTGGGCCAGAACGCCCACCACACACCAGCTTAATGGTGGAGAGGAGACAGTGATGAAGCCAATCAGTATATGGGGATGATTAGGAGGCCATTATGGACAGAGGCCAAGGGGCAAATTTGGCCAGGATGCCGGGGTTACACCCCTACTCTTTTTCGAAGGACATCCTGGGATTTTTAATGACCACAGAGAGTCAGGACCTCGGTTTAACGTCTCATTGGAAGGATGGTGCTCTTTGACAGTATAGTGTCCCGATCGCTACACTGGAGCGTTAGGTCCCACATAGACCACGGGTGAGCACCCCCTGCTGGCCTCACTAACACCCCTTCCAGCAGCAACCTGGTTTTCTCAGGAGGTCTCCCATCCAGGTACTGACCAGGCTTGCTAACCTCTTACAATAACAAAGGTGTAGGTTGATGACGCATAAGCGGAATTATGGAACTTGTCGTCATGCCGAAGGATCTAATAATGTTTATGGATGAGTGAATACATTGATGTTTTTAACATGACTGCGGTATGAAGCAGGTCGCGATTGCTAATGAGAGACAGATATCAGAGCCACATGCGAGTCCCGCGGCTATAAAGGAATAAGGACATTTCATTCTACCGATCTACCCGCGAGTGCTGAATTAATACTCACACATACCCCTTTTCCACCAGCATGAACCAGGTGCCAGTTCAGAGCCAGAGCTATTGCCAGTCCGGAGTTGGTTCGACTGACGAGCTCTCTAAGATCCGGTTTGCCTTTCCACAAGGTCACTGTATACATCTCATGTTGCCCAGCAACGCTAGCGTGGCAGCGCCAAACACAAACACACCAGGCTTGTTCTAGATGGTTCGGCTTCTCGCAGACCGATCGGCTCATGACATCAAAGCACTGCGAAAGCAATCCAAAAGCACAAGGACTCGGATGCTCTCCAAACACTCCCGCAGCTCCGATCGGTCCGTGCCGCTCCGATGCATCTCGAACAAGCCTTCCATCAACAATGGAGGTCGTTGCGTTACTATTGATGCTCATGGCTTTGCGAACCTACATCGGCATCCAAACACGGCGAATCCAACGTGTTCGTGCAGCTCGCCGTAACTTGCATAGACGGAGATTACAATCAAGCTGCTATTAGCTCGATTAGCTGCTATTTGAAAAATGGCGGTCACAAGTTTCTGTTCGTCTTGTTGGTCACGGTAACCCCGCCCCCAGCCCCTGACGCAAGCGGTTCTTACTTCTAGACCAGCAATGTTTTGGTGCTACTTAAGAACCACTTTTCCTGGTCCAGAGCTGGTGCTTTGGGTGTCGAAAAACAAAGAACCGATTTGAAACTAGGCTCTAGCTCCGAACCAGCACCAGCACTGCCTTGGTGGAAAAGGGTTAACAAGTCAGTTTATTTGGCGAATTAAACTTGTGAGGTAACGCAGCGCTGTTTCACTTGGTCTACACTATCACACTAAACTGCATTTGAGTGTATTGAAAGTTATAATGTTATTCTATGCGTTTGTTTGTCTGTATGAGACTAGCAGTAAGCTAGATGAACATTAGAATAACATACTGATCATATTCTAACATTTCATCATGTTGAGCTATATGACATTGATTAGTTTTATGTACATTTGCTCAACTGTCTAATAAAGTACATGCAAGACGTCTCTGTCAAGTCGAAGTTTGTCACGGACGTGGAGCTCTCGGCATCTCGAAAACACCACGCCGATATTGATCCTCGTTTTAGTTCTCCTTTTGTCCCAAAGTCTGCTTGCCATGGTCCATAATGTTTGAACGAAACAACTCCATGAGCGTGCCGCTAGACGTAACGCAGTTGTCGCCATGGTTACTATGGCAGTACGAGCGGAAACCAGGGATAACGCGGATATTACGTCATTGACAGGCGACAAGTGAACATGGACGAGCCATTATCAGGGGTTCAAGCACGAAGTGCTGAAACCCTATTGTAATTGTTAGGGTTTTTATTATTATTATCCCGCCGTAAAACTGATCATGCAGCCCAAACCGTAAATGCTGGAGTCTTGAAACTTGGCCAAATGGTAGTCCTCAATTTGGGGAGAACCTATCAAAGTATGACCCCGATTGGCCAATAGGTGGCGCTACAGCAAGCAAAAGTATGAAATTGTTCATAACTCCTAGACGGTTTGTCCTAGACTCAAGCGTCTTATTCTGCCATCTTGATTTTTGTCCAAAACCTACTTCTGCGAACTAGTCCCAGGTTTTTTGCCCGACCGGAACCAAACCAGTGCAGAAAGATTCTCTGTAGACTGAATATCAATAATTATCGGAAAAAAGGTGAAATTTACATTCACGGTCGCTAAGGGGGGCTAAAACGTACGCTGTGGGCGGAGCCACTTTTACTAAAATGGCTATAACCCGAGAAGCAAATGAGATAGCTTCACCAAATTCGGTACACATATGTACGGGCTCAATATTTGGTCACAGTAAAAAAAAAAAATCGCGCCGACTGAACACTAGTAGGCGCTATAACATGAAAAAAAACTAAAAAGGGCTATGACCACCTGACCGTTAGTCCGATTGACTTGAAAATTGGTATGCAGCTTGTGGACGTGATGCTCTTCATCTAAGTGGCACGGTTTCGCTGAGCTCCCGCGACCGTCGCGCTATTTTCATTTTATTCACATCGAACTGCGTGGCTGTTTCACTTAAACTCCGGGAATTTTATTCCTAACCATGTCGGGAACCGGTCCCGCCGCCTCCCAGCAAGAAACTAGACGGGGTCGCACGACAACGAAAGGCCAATCGGCCGCTAATCAAAGTAGTAAAGATGGCGGTTCCTCGGCCGAACAGTCCAGCCTAGCACAGGCTGTAACTGAAAATTTAAGTGCGTTTCTGGACGAGAAATTTGCTCGTTTTGAGTCGACGTTAGACTCAATTGCAACCCGTTTAGAGGACAACACGAAGCGCATCACGGAGGCGGAGAGTCGTGTTTCCCAGACTGAAGACAAAGTGGCGGAACTTCACAATAAGGTAGCGGCGCTGGAAAAAACAGTGCAGTCCCTTTCGGAGAGAGCAGAAGACGCCGAAAATCGCAGCCGGCGTGATAATATTCGCATCATAGGCTTGAAAGAAGGCGCGGAGGGTCGCAGACCTGTTGAATTTTTCCAGACTTGGCTGCCTAAGATGCTGGGAATTGAAACTAAAAATGCCGCTGTTAAAATTGACCGGGCGCATAGAACACTTGGCCCGCTCAAACCAAACCGCACACGTCCTGTGTTGATCAAGCTTCATAACTACTCGGACAAGACTAAAATACTGGCAGCTGCTAAGAAGAAGGATCATCTCGCATATGAAGGCAGTGACATTTATATTACACAGGATCTGTCAGTCAAGGTCAGGGAGGCGAGACGGGCATACAACGAAGTCTGCGGGCAGCTTATTCAAAGAGGAGTCCGTTTCGTGATGCGCTACCCTGCTAACCTCTGTTTCAACTTTAACGGATCAGACTACTCCTTCAGCTGTGCAGAGGATGCCCGGGCGTTTTTGAGCGGGTTGGACTAACATTATACTGCTTACACGAACAGATGGGAGGAGCGCAGTGTCCCTTTTTTACACATTAGGTAAATATGTGGACAGATAGGTACTTTAAAGACACGGTTCATTTAAAGACTTTATTGCTGATTCTTTACCTGTTCTGCGCTGAATTCGTTTTGAGTGACTTATGGTGCACTTAAAGACCTTTATTTTTATTTTTATTTTACTGGAATTCTTATTGTTCTATAACGAGCGATGTTATTATTTTTTTCCATTTGAGGTGTCTGGCCTAGGGCTCGTATTTTATTACCGCGTAGTTATTGTTATGCAAGATTTTGCGCGATGGAAGTGGGGGGGTTAGATAGAGTTATACTCCGTCTTTCGGTGTGATGTGGCTACTTTTTTTCACGTTCTCTACACATTTGCATTTAAGTTTGGCTGTGGGGGCGGGAGGTGTTTATCAAACTGCGTTTGTACTCGTTTCTGGTAAAGGAGTGGGGTGGTTATGGTTTGGTTTTGTGTGTTTTTTTGTTCTTTATTTTGACCATTCTCTGTGTTGTTCCAACAACCCAAGACCCTTTCACACTTGGATTTCTGTATTATTAAGACAACTTAAATATATTGGTATAATCTGATTATGAGTGATCTTAAATTTATTAGCCTTAATGTAAAAGGTATTAACCATGTTGTTAAAAGGCAAAAACTTCTTTCTTTTTTTCAGAAGGAGAAATGTCAGATTGCATTGTTGCAAGAAACCCACCTCTCTGATACAGAGCATATGAAGCTGCGTAGAAACTGGGTTGGCCAAGTTTTTTTTTCTTCGTATAAGTCCAATAGTAGGGGAGTTGCAATTCTTCTTCATAAAAATCTTTCCTTTACATTTGAAAAATCAGTTGCAGATAATGAAGGTCGCTATGTACTCCTTTCAGGTTTCTTATATGGGGAGCATGTTCTGATTGGCTGCATTTATGCTCCTACGGTATATGAGCCTAATTTTTTTTCTAAGTTATTAGCTGACATTTCTTCATTTTCATGCTCTCGCATACTCTTGGGAGGGGATTTTAACTGCGTTCTAGACCCATCCATAGATCAGTCCCCTTCAAGAGGTATCAGACAAAGGAAAAGTCTTAGGCTTTTGGAATTCTGCAAGGATCTGGAACTGTTTGATGTTTGGAGGGTATCTCATATGAGGGAGAAAGATTATACTTTCTACTCTCAGCCCCATCAAACGTTTTCACGTATCGATCTATTTTTAGTATCCCAGGAGTTATTGGATAGAACAGTGGATAGCTCTATTGGGATTAGGACTTTGTCTGACCACTCTCCCATTACAATAATAGTCTGTCCTCCCTACAGAGACCCATGTAGTAGACAGTGGCGACTTAACCCTTCATTACTGAGCTGTCCTAAATTTATGCATTTTCTCAAACAACAATGGAAAATCTTTATTGAAATCAACAAAGCTCCTGAGATCACTCCGTCAGTCTTATGGGAGTCAGCAAAAGCCTATTTGCGAGGTGTAATTATAGGTTACACCTCAGCCAAAAAGAAAGCAGCAATGAAAAACATAGTAGAACTTGAAAAGAAAATTAAGTCTTTGGAGAGAGATTTTAAATTGTTACCATCCAGAGGTGTGTCCCAACAACTTAACGCAGCCCGTTTGGCTTTAGATCAACTACTAACCAAGAAGGTTGAATCTTCTCTTTTTTTTGCCAGACACAGACTTTATGAGTCAGGGAATAAACCTGGCCGTCTTCTTGCACGGCTGGCTAGGGGGAGGATAGAGACTAATGTAATCTCATCCTTAAAGGATACCTCCGGGGCTCATAGGTTTGAAAATAAATACATTAATAAAATTATGAAAGAATATTATCAAAATCTTTACTCATCAGAATGCCATTCGACAGAGCAAAGGATGAACCTTTTTCTTGATAACATCAGATTACCCTCTCTTACAGTTGAAGAGCAAGCAGAACTCTGTAGGCCAATTACAGAGGAGGAGGTTCTTTTTTCCATAAACGCTCTAAGAGGAGGGAAGGCCCCTGGGCCAGATGGTTTTTGCCCAGAATTCTATAAAAAAATGGGAAAAGAAATAGTAGGATCACTTACTGAAATGTTTACTGATTCATTGAAAAATGGTCACCTTCCACCCACTTTAAATTTGGCAAATATTTCTTTAATTCTTAAAAAGAATAAATCACCTGATTCATGTAGCTCCTATAGACCTATTAGCTTAATTGGGGTTGATGCTAAGATACTCTCTAAACTGCTGGCCAGAAGACTTGAGGTGGTTCTTCCTAACCTTATAAACCCAGATCAGACGGGCTTTATACAGAAACGTTTTTCTATCACAAATATAAGGAGACTCTTGAATGTTATACAGTATACCAACCAGCAGAATTGTGAGGCGATCTCTGTATCTTTAGATGCAGAGAAAGCTTTTGACAGGGTTGAGTGGGGCTACCTGTTTGAGGCTTTGCAGAGATTTGGTATAGAGGGTGAATTTCTAAAATGGATTCAAACTATTTACCATTCCCCTATGTCTTGTGTTATTACTAATGGTCTACGGTCAGATTCTTTTCCGCTTGCTAGGGGCACCAGACAGGGCTGTCCGTTGAGCCCTCTTTTGTTTGCGCTGGCTCTAGAACCTTTAGCAGAGGCTATTAGACAGAATAGGGATATAAAGGGTATATCGATGAGGGGTGCTGAGCACAAAATTGCACTATATGCAGATGATATCTTGTTGTTTCTATCCTCACCTGAATTGTCGATACCAGCAACATTATCATTATTTGATGAATTTAGCGCAATCTCAGGGTACAAAATTAACTTTAACAAATCGGAAGCATTACCGCTAGGTAATTTTGATACTAAATCATTAATTAATTTCCCCTTTAAATGGTCAACATCTGGATTTGTTTATCTTGGGATTAATGTGTCAACTGATTTAAATAAATTATGGAAACTTAATTATGCTCCAATTATTCATACTGTAAAAAGAGACTTAAACCGTTGGCAAGCTCTCCCTCTTTCACTGCTTGGTAGGATAAGTTTAATCAAGATGAATATCCTCCCTCGACTATTGTACCCTCTTCAGATGTTACCCTTATGGTTAAGCAGGAAAGTCTCTGCTCAGCTGGAAAGTGCTTTTTCTAGATTTATATGGAATGGTAAAAAGCCTAGACAAAAGTTTAAATCTCTGCAGATGCCAGTGGAGTTGGGTGGATTAGCTATGCCAAACATTCTATATTATAATTGGGCTTGCCATGCTAGACTTATTTGGGAGTGGTTTAGGTCTTACTATGATCTGTGTCCTATTGTGGATTCCTGGGCCTGCACTCCGCTCTCTGTCTGGAGCCTGTTTGCCTGTCCCCATAAGTATGATGAGACTGTGAGAAAGAATCCAATACTCTATAGTTCTATTAAAGTTTGGCGACAGATCTCTAGGTTCTTTGGGAGAGGCAGAACTATATTCATGCTGAATCCAATATATTCGAATCAGGATTTTGCTCCCGGAATAGGTTCACCTCTCTTTAAAACATGGCACATGAAGGGGATTCGTGTGCTAGGAGACCTGTTTCAGGATGGCTCGCTAATGTCTTATCAACAAGTACAACAAAAGTTTGATCTCCCAAATCAACATCACTTTGGATATCTGCAAATTCGGCACTATGCTATTTCAAAGCAAAAACAGGTGCCAGATCCATTAGCACCTAGCAGTTTGGAGAGTTTCCTTATCAACACAACTAATGCTGCTCATTTTATTTCTAGATTTTATTCTTTTTTATATTCTAATGTCTCTGGACTTTTAAACACTGTGGCTCGAAAGTGGGAGGAAGATCTATGTAATGTTTATATAGACGATGACTGGCAGGAGGCTCTGAAAAGTGTTAGATCCACTTTTACTTGTAACCGGCTTAGAGAGACTCAGTATAAGATCTTGCATAGGTTGCATATAACGCCAGTTTTAATGAATAAAATTGATCCCTCTATGCCATCTCTTTGTATTAAGTGCCATACAGAACTAGGAACATACTTTCATTGTTTTTGGAGGTGCAAGTTCATTTCAAGATTCTGGAACTTTATTGCATACGAAATTAGCACTATTCTTAAGATAAAATTGAAACTGGATCCTGGTCTCTTTCTTTTGGGGCTCCCTTCTAAAAGGCAGGCAATGTCGTTGTCACTTAATGCAAAAGGTTATAGATTGCTAGATAAACTGCTACTTGTGGCAAGGAAATGCATCCTTATTAAATGGATAGAAAGTACTCCCCCCTCTGTCACACAGTGGTATAAGGAGATTTTTGCAGTTTTACCACACGAGAGGCTGGCAGCTGTACTTAGGGGTAATATACAGAGCTTTCAGAATGTATGGTCTCCTTTTATAGATCACTTGCCTCCAGATGTGAGAAAAATGGTTTTGTGTGTTAATTAGGGCTTTTGGGTTGTCAGATCCCTCCTCCTGGAGGTGGGCTCAATAATAAATAAAGAATGGTCTTGGTTCCTTTGTTTTAACAATTATTATTATTATTATTATTATTTTTTTTTTCTTTGTTGTTGTTGTTGTTGTTCTAAATGACATGTCTTCATTATAGGGTTATATTACTGAACATATCTAGGGTAATATATACAGGAAATATCTTTTGTTTGTGTGCTTTTACAGAAGTTGTGACTGTTTAATTTAGTGGCTAGTTAGTCACCAACATTTATACTTATAGATGGTATTATGTTTTTAATTTTTATTTTATCATCCTTTTACTCTCTAAATGTATATTTACTCATTTTGGATTTGCTTATTTATTTGATATTATTGTTTATTGTTTAAAAATTCATGTCACAATGGCCTAAAGAATTGTTGTTAACCTATTGTATTTCTGGAAAGCACATTGTACACTCATCCTGCTAATATTGAATAAACATGTCAAAAAAAAAAGAAAAAAAAAAAAAAAAAAAAAAGAAAATTGGTATGCAGCGTCTTGGTCGTATATGAGGACATTGGCGTATCTCAAAAAGCATGGCCGCCATCGGCCAATGAAGTTTGACTCGGTGGGCATGTTCAACTCATGGTCCTAGAGGTCTCTAAGAATTTTGAAAGAAATCGGCCACTAGTTGGCGCTAACGAGGTTTACGCCCTCTGTAATCACGTGGTGTTACACACATCCACACAATATGCATATCATTTGACAGATCTCCTCATCCTGAACAACTTTGCCTCAAGAACCACTGCTGTCAATCAAACCGTTCATTGAATATTCATGATTATGTCAAAAACCTACTTTTGCGAACTAGTCCTAGGTGTTTTCGCCCGATCGCAACCAAAGGACAATTCTCTGGATCAATAATTATCAAAAAAAAGTTGAACTTTTGCATTTGGATGGCTATAACAGGGTCATTTAGAAAATGGGCGTGGCAAAATTCACTCGAAAGCCTATAAATCCTAAACGAAAACTCAGAACTTCACGAAAATTGGTGAGCATATGTGAAATAACATTGTAAACAAGCATGCACAATTTTATGGAGATCGGACCATAGGTGGCGCTATAACTGTTAAAAAGCTTTGAAAACCATATATTTCCTATGTTAAATTGGCTGGAAATGGTCTTTTCCATGTATGATGTCAGTGGTTAAATGGTTGCCAAATAAAACTTAGTCTTTTTATGCATTTGTGCTTAACGGCCTTAAATGCTTGAACCCCGATGAATGCTGCTTGCAGCTTTAATTTAAAATTGGAATTTCTCTGAAATTAAAAATCTTTGAGAACTTTTGGGATACTGGAAGTACACAACTGCAGGAAAGATATCACACTTTGCAAGTGATTTTTGGTTATTTTATTACAAAAATCTTACATATTGTAGCTTTAAACACCTTCCAAGAAAACCAACACATTTAAAATCTTTTTTTTTCCCTGTTAACTGTAGTAACAAATTGTCAGAATAATATACCCATATGTTGACATTTAGCGAGAAACCTTATAATTTAGAAAATAAAATCTTATGTCAGAGGTTATGGCTACCTTCAACAATAAGGGTGTCCTCCCTTGAGATGTAGCCACACCCTCCAGTGTCATATTGCATCAACCAAAACCATTGTATCATTTAAAGAAATAGTGTATCTTTAATTAAAGGCCATCGTCATGCTCTTAAAGTGTTGGACCCATTGAGCACAGTAAATCAAACTAAACGGCCCACTTTGCCTGCATTCACCCTACATTTATTTTTAAGAGTGCATTTACTATTGGAAGCTATGGCCAAAAAGCCTCTGAAAAGACCAAGAAAAAACACACAAAAAAAACCATAGGAATGTTCAGGTTATGAAATATACTTTAATGTAGGACACATACAAAGAATACACAAGGAAAAATCATGATTATCCTATTTGAATCTGCCCTTCCACCATATCCGACTCCCTCATCTTTGACTCTCAGTTCCTTTCTCTACATTTTTTCTTGGGGAGCGCTTGAGTCTTCTGCCACAGACTTGGAGTAGTAATACCAATCACACCGAGAGCAATTATCTCTCCAGCATTCCCACTAAGTTTACTCTCCTCATCTGAACCCATTCCCAGATCATCCTCCTTCTCATGAACCGCCACCGCACGTCCCAGAATGGAATAAGGCCCAAAGAGCTTGGCGTCTGGAAGCGTCAGGAACTGCCTTATAACTCCTTTCTCGGAAGCAAAGTTGCCCAGGTCTCCAGGATGAGGGTGGTCAACGCCGTTTGGATTATAATGAGGACCAACAGTGATGCAGCCTTGACTGAGGTCTCCATACTGATGGATGTGCATGGCACGCTCTTGAGGATCGATGGCAGGCAAACCACGGAGGTTGATTTTCACTTCTAAATCTCCATTGGGGAAGACCTGCTTGAAGAGGATTTGCCCAAAGATCTTTGGCTGGTTACGTGGCAAATTGGGGCTGGGAGTTACTTCACAAGTGGCATAGATTGTGTTGTCGAACTCCACGACTTCCGGCTGTGGAGCTTCAGGCAAACAAACTGGAGGTTTGGAGAACTCTCCTCCTTGTATATGCAGCACCAGCAATATCAGAGGGAATATTAGGATGATTTTCTCCATGTTGATCTTTAAAGCCTACAGTGAAGAGTGAATTCAGTGAAATCATGCCGTTTGGTTTAAGAATAATATTTTTGATAAAAGGTCAAAGCTTTGTTGCAGGGAGCTTTGAGAATGAAAGTTGCATTAGGTAATATAGCACAATACTTTTGCTTAAACTAACTTTTTTTAGTTGTACTAAATCAAGTCAGTTGATGGAGAAAATGGAATGGAAAAAAAAAAACAAGCCTAAAACAGCAAAGGTGCATTACCGTACAGCTGAAAAGTTGTCCTCAATCCGTGTGGAGCCTGAATATTGCAGTCACAAAAATACTACAACGCTTAATCCGTGTGCAGTCCTGACCTGGGGTTGAGAGAATGTTCCTTTTCAATCACACTTTCGGCTGCTCTTATAGGAACTCATGTTGAGCTACAAGTTAACCATGATAGTCTGTTAGTCACTAATTAAGTTCACCTGTGTTTCATTTAGCTCCCTTTGTTTGCCTGTTTATATATAGCACTCAGTTTATTCAGTTCTTTGTCTTGCATTGCACAATGTGTTCTCCAGTGTTTTGTGTTTATTAAAAGAAGTACTGCTATAGATTCCTCTTCTCTTCATTTGGTGGCTCATTTGTGACTCATTCATTCTTAGTGTACAATTCCACTTGACGTTCACGCTTGACACCACTTCTTATAGCAGATATTCATCAAACATAAGTGAATAGCTGACAGTTCTTCTTTTTCAAGAAACCATTTCTACAGACTCTGATGTACCAAGCCTGACAAGCCTATATTACACATGCAATTGGACTGTTATTTGCAGTTTTTTACGATTGCTATGACAGATTTTTCAATACTTTTAACAATTTTCCAAACACAGTTAGCACTACATCCGTCTGTGTAAGCTATCCTATTAACACATTTCTTGTTGCTTTAACACAAAATGCGTACAATTAACACAAATTTAAAATGCTTCTTTTACACACAAGCTCAAACAAGACCAAACCAATGGATTTTTACTGCCAAATTTACCAATGCTTTAACACTGTATGTCAGAACAGATAACACCATGTTCTAAACCTAACCTTACAGGCTAAAGTCAAGGTAAACAGCTGTTTATATTGTGAATTGAAACACAAATATATCCCCTGTATTTTATCCTATTGTTACTGAGAAACAGCTGATTGAATTATGCAAATATTATAAATCACAGCTGATTTCCATCTAGGAAACACACTCAGGTGTTGAGGTTCTTTCAATCGCATGACCATATGGTATACTGTAACCGTACATTCTATAAAGCACTCTGAGATGGGTCTTTTTTTATTGAATTTCTGCAGCAAAAGACCTAAACCCAACAAAACAAAAATGGAGAGAGGCTTCAAAAGAAACTGCAGTGCAAAACACAATCTATGATCAATACAATATACTGTCTGTTGTATAAGGGCATACCTGACACGTATACAATAATGCAGTTTCTGTAATTCCATCTGATGTTAGTGTTTTTATGACATTGTGCTATGATTGACATAAGACATGTTTAATGTTTAAGACATCAACCACTGGTCGATGACCATAATGTTTGTATAACCTGTAGGTAACAACTGGAAAAATGCACATCTAGGTCATAAAAACCGTAATATTTTCTTCTCAGCCATGTCAAATTATCCGTGAGCGAAATCTCCTCCCATCCGTTGTCTGATTGGCCTTTTGCAAGGATTCCTGGGTAGTTAAAGTGTGTGGAGCCTGCATCTATGCGGGCTTCGTGGAAGACCGCTTCAAGGGTACAAAGGGGGCGCTGCTGAGCACACTTCAGAGCGTTAAAATGCTGAATGGGACGGCCTACGGACTCGTAGACTCAGCGAGCACTCGTAGACTCAGCGAGCACGCACAATTTAAGTCCACAAGACCGAAAGTCCACATGAAGTGCGTCATTTGGGACAGGGCTGAATATGGAGAGTGCGGATGAGAGGGGGAATCCAAAGAGGAAGAGGAAGAGGGAGAGGGAGTTTGATCAAATTGAAAGCATCCATAGAAGGGTGTATTCGTCACTCCAAAAGATTCTTCCCACGTTGCCTTGCAAATGAAAATATAGCCTGTGATGTTGACGAGGCCCTGTGGCCAGATCCAGCAAGGCGGAGAGATGTTTAGTTTTTTTTAGTTTTTTTGGTACTGAACTGGATATGTAATTTATGTTATAGTATTACTGCTTACCAGAGGTGGGACAAAGTCATTGTTATGCAAGTCACAAGTAAGTCTCAAGTCTTTGCTCTCGAGTCCCGAGTCAAGTCGAGTCAAAGATGAGGCAAGTCCCGAGTCGAGTCAAAAGTCAAAGCCAACAAGTCTCAAGTCGAGTCCAAAGTCCTACCATTTTAGTTTCGAGTCATTTCAAGTCCTCTTACCACAGAAATAAAATTTATACAAATCATGTACGTCTGTAAGATTTGTATTTATTTAAACCTCTTTTTATACTTTGATTTATAATCAAATACAGTAAAAAACTGAATTTAATTTTCACAAAAAATGCTTGTATTTCAACAGCATATTGCACTAGAACATTAACAATGCACAGCATGCAGCTTCAGTCCTGTATTGTATTAACCTCATATTGCAAAACAGTTTAACTTTCAAATAGACATGGGTCGTTTTAGCCTAAACCTTTTTAAACATGTCATCAATAAAATCCTCACTCCTCAAAATTATCACTTCTGAAAAACTGGACCAACCTGATAATATAATTGGAATGCGGTGCAAGACCAGCACGCGCAATAGTGCTTTCACATATGCTGCGTTTGCAGTGCGTGATCCGCGGCTGTACCACAAATACATACTCACTATTTGTATTTCAAATCCAGAAGTTATTAGCATCTTTTATTTAAAAAAAAAATTTTGTCAGCATTGCGATTCTCTTTGTACACACGTATACACTCTTTAATAGACGTATTCACGTTTAAATACAATTTAAACAACGTATTATTTAATGCATTACTCTTATATAATTATATATTAAGTTGCTCAAACAAGTGGTAAAATATTTAACCATGTACTAATATTAAAATCGCATAGCCTACATTTTAAATTAAAACTTAAAATTGACAAAAACAGCAGACTCATACTCTTTCTTTTGCATAATTTAAATCTTTATACAATAAATCTCGCATGTCACAAAGAACTTGTTTTTCCACCTCCACGAATGAGACGAGTGTTATGTTGCCTTGTTGAAATAATTGTATTTTCCCTTGATTTAGGCTACCCCGGTCTTACGTCTCAGCATTGCGATTCTCTTTGTACACATATACACTCTTTAATAGACGTATGCACGTTTAAACACAATTTAAACAACGTAGGCCTATTATTCAATGCATTACTTCTACTTATATGAATTAATATAAGTAGAAGTAATGCATTGAAGAATAGGCCTAGTTAGTTCCTAAAGCAAGTGGTCAAATATTTAACCATGTAGGCTACTTATATAAAAAAAACAGCCGACTCTCATGCCTTTTATTTTATATTTAAATTAATACAATAAATCTTGCATGTCACAAGGAACATGTTTTTCCACCTCCACGAATGAGACGAGATTTGTTCATTATGTCGCCTTGTTGAGGTAAATTGTAGTTTTCCTTGCTTTACCCTGGTCTTAAAGTGAAAATAGTATTTAATTAAATACATTTATGGTGAGATTACTACATTTTATTTAATTAATCGCATTTATGGTGAAATTACTACATTTGTAGGTCAATCTGTGTTCATTTTGACCACGAAACATGCGCTGTCACTTTAATTCAGCGCGTGCAGCACATGTGCAGCACAGCAGAAATAGACTCGGTGCGGAAACGATCGCTGCACTGCTGTATACGCTCCGCACCTGGAACGGATCGACGGACTGCAACCGCGTGCAGTGTGAAAGCTCTAACCTGTTAACATGGGTACGGAAAAAAATTACGCACCCGCTGGCGCATACGCACTGCAAACGGAGTATGTGTGAATGTGAAACGGGCGTTAGATGCTGTCGAATCAAAACAACGTGGGACTACAGTGATTGGATGTCGTGCAGGCAGCGCGCGCGCTCGCTGCATGCATACAGGTGGTGCACATTTTTTTCACAGATGCAGATAAACTGAGAGTGGCGCGGCCATGTGGACATTTTTCCCCCAGTTTTCATGGGAAGTAGCAAGTCTTCTCGAGTCAAAAGGCGCAAGTCCAAGTGAAGTCACGAGTCATTGATGTTAAAGTCCAAGTCGAGTTGCAAGTCTTTGTACATTTTGTCGAGTCGAGTCTGAAGTCATCAAATTCATGACTCGAGTCCAAGTCACATGACTCGAGTCCACACCTCTGCTGCTTACAGTACAATGGTACGTTCAGTAATACTGTATGAAAGCTGGAAAATGTTTTGTTATGAATGCTTTGTTGAAATGTTCAGTATTGACTGATTTGAGTACATGAAAATAAATAAATATTTTCGTTATTCTGCACAATTGGTGTCATGTGGTGTTGGTGAATTTATTTTTACACTTTCTCTGCGTAAATGCTAAATGTGTTTTAGGTTGAGCACAGGATTGTTTAACTGATTCAAACAGAATCAGACCATATGATGGTTGTGTTTGTTATGACAACAAAATAAGGTTTTTATGAGACTTTGTTAAAGTGTTCCATTTTGCAAATGATCTGAGGTGTTGTGCTACTTTGGTGTAGTGTTGTGCTAATTGTGTGAAGGGGTTTGAAAAACCAGGCCCTGTTTTCAAAATTGTGATTAAGCAATTGAAAAAAAAAACTGTAATACACAGCTCTGTGGAATACTTGATTCTGATTGGTCAATTGCGCCATCCAGCGGTGTGTTATTCCCAGTTATTACATGGCTTGGTTGAATTCCAATGTAGAATGCGGTCTGTTATTTCTTGATAACAGACCGCTGCAAAGTATAACACACCGTTTCCATGAAAAACAGAGCGTTGCTATGGACGCAGGATTCTAACCGTAGAGACGGAACGGACTATTTTCTTTAGCGGAAGCAATACAATCGTTTTTAAATCAATAAACTCCTTTTTAAATCAATATTTTGTGTCAAATTATTGATTTATTTGGTGGGTAGCCATGTAACAAGCGGGACAATGTAGAGCGAGGCGGTTGTTATAGCGAATACAACCCCTTCAGTACAACCCCAAGTCCCGATCAGCCTGTTGGGGTTGTATTCGCTAAAACAACCGCCTCATTATCCCTTACATAACAACCTCTGAAAACAGGTAACACAGGTTCATCCGGGTTACTGAAGTCAGCAGCGCTAAACGCTTGCTAGTAACGTTTTATCTTTGTGGAAGTTTTGCATTTGGTGAGCTAATAAAATATTAAACTTAGTCAAATCAATATTTTATGTACAGTTATGTACAGTTTTTCTGAATTGCTAAAACACATTTCTCTGAACCATCACTCACTTTCTCAAAACCTTAAAAACAAAACCAAATCTTCAAACTACATTCAGAGAACCTCTGCCTCGTCAGGCAAAATCAAACAATTGCCTCAACGCTATTTTATCTGTGTAAACTGCTTACACACATTTTCAAAACTTTGCCTCTTTTTTTCAAAACTTTACACAGAAATCCAAGAATTGCACACAAAAAAAGCAAAATGCCTCACATCTCTTGCAAAATGAAGCACTGCATTCAAAATATCACAAACACATCTCAAAAGCAAACATTTGTCTTACGTTGCAAACACCATAATATTATATTTAGGATATATCATAAAAACACAGTTTTGCAAAACCTAAAGTTCTTCTTTCATGAGCTTCTATGTACATTTCTGTACAAGATTGAAAGTAATTGGCGGTAAACACGAAAGCAAGATTGAAACCAAACTATTTATTTTTTTACTGTAAGCATTTGTGGTTGTGAATACAGTATTACACAGTCCGAAAAACCTATAACTTGACCTTTGGCCTATTTATAGGCATATTCTAAAGCCATGATTGGTTGGTGTAACAGTTTTGGTGTAAATGAATTGCTAAAACACATTTCTTGAAACCATCACTCAACTTTGTCAAAACCTTAAAGACAAAACCAAATTTTCAAACCACATTCAGAGAACCTCTGACACTTTTGGCAAAATCAAATTGCCTCAAAACCATTTCATCTGTGCTCAAAATCAAACAATGCTTTCAGATCATACACACAGCGAGTCAATATTATAAACACTACAGATCATTCATTAGACACTGCATAAAAAAAAACCGGAGAACACATAATACAAAGCATGCAGTTACAGAAAAAAGAGATATTGTAATGAAGTTAACAAATTTTGAAATTACGTAAGAAAGTATGGACAGCTTACACAGTAGTATGGTGAACAAATTGTATGCACTGTATAGTATTGTTCTGAATATTGTAGTATTGAATGTCTGTATATTCAGCACTTGCATACTGTGAAAATACAGTGACTCAACAGCAAAAGCCAAAAAGGTTACAGTAAAAAAACTCTAAATGAAAAGCATGTTACAGTCACTCAGAAGAGTTGTGCAACTGCTAGATCAAGGTCAGTGAGAGAGCCTCAGCATCATGTCTTCATGTTGGGTCCGGCCGGAGGACTTTACCCACATCACAGACAATGTTGTCTCTGCAGGCAAAGGGAAAAACCCTAAAGCCAGATCCAGCCATGACAACATTCACACCTTGCTCTTTTTCGTCCTCTTCCTCTTCCTCCTTGTTCACCACCACCATACATACACTTCCTCCTCTCCCTCTTATATTGTTTCCATCCATCCATTGTTGGTATTACAGTTTTTTTCCAATTGCTAACACAGTTTTGCAAACTAGGCTGGTTTTATCAAAATACTTAACACAATTCACAAAACCACACACCCAAACTGCAAAATAGCTAATATATCCTGCAAAATGAAGCACTGCAACCAAAACTACATATAGCATTATCAAAATCAAACTTTTGCACGAAATGGCACACACTTCATTCATATTACCAGATTTTTGTCTAACCAACTACACACTGTTCGGCATAATGAAAAGCACTCTCATCTCTTGTATGTTATAATATTAAAATAGTTCAAATTGTAGAAAATTCTTCAGATTGTTCACATGCACAGAAATATTTGCAGATACACAGACATGCTCCAAACATTTTCACCAAACAAGTCAGTGCAACATATGCACAGCAGATATATTTACATTGGACTGAACAAAAATATGCTCACAAAAAAACAGTAAATTGAAAAAGTTTGAAGTGTTACAGTAAGAATTAACCATTGAGGTGTTTGGCCAGGTGGCACATGTATTGTCCAATCAGCTCATGGAGTGTCATTTTGAATGGCAGTGTTTTGAAATGGCAAATTTGACTTTATGTCAGATTGTTGTGTCTTATGCAGAGAACCGTGTTCAGTGCATTTATATAGTGCCATTTTGAAGTGCAAAATGTGTGTATAGCAGAAAATGTGTTTAGACTTTTGGAGACTTGAGAAGAGCTTTTGCTCTCTATTTGTCAGTTTAAATAATTGTGCTGTGCATGTCATTTTAGTGTGTTAGCAATTGGAAAAAACTGTAACATTCAGTGCAACATTTTGAGTCAATTTTGGCACTCTGAACTGACTTGTATTTTGTACAGTTGATTTGGTCTCATCATTAGAAAAAAGTGTGAAAGATTTTGAGTCGTTGTGTGTAAAAGATGACAACTGTGTTGTAGTTGTGTTTAACTTTTGCCTGCCTGTGTTTAGCGTTTTGTAACATAAGTGCATCACAGTGCAAAATGTGTGTTAGTGAGTGAGAATGTGTTTAGAGTTTTGCAAGAAGACTGCACAAGATTTTGCAAACAGTGTTTTAACTACCTGAACTTGTTTAATGTTTTACAGAAAGTGTGATTTATTCGACAAATTGGTTCAGGCTATTGAGAATTTGGTTCAGAGAATGGGGTTTAGTGTTTTAGCAATTCAGAAAACCTGTAAGTAAAGCAATGTGTGTTTGCACATGTGAGGAGTTAGTGTGAGGCACTGATGAATTAGTGTGGCATTTTGATAGGTTGTGTTTGAAAAGGGAGCTCAAGACACTTCCTGATAGATTTTTGTGTGTTACATAGAGAATTGTGTGTTGTGGTTTGCAAAAAGTGTTTTATAAAATTGAAAACTGAGTCGAAGGCCAAGAATTGGTGTATGGTTTTGCAGATTTGGTGTGTGGTTATGATGTTTGAGTGTCAGGTTTCAGAAATTGTGTGACAAGTAAGAATTTTGTGTGTAAGCAGAAAAAAACTGTAAACTGATGCTGGTTAAGACCCATCCACACACAGCATAGATTTAGCATCTTTTAAGCCACTTCATCAACATTTCTCATCATATGGGTGGGGGAACGGATTCCGACAGCAGGATTGTTTGCCATCGGATTCTGCTCCCCCCATGTTTCTTACAAAATGAGGCTCTAATGTTTACAAAACACAAGTCAGCTACTTGGCCCCTATAGCCTCGTGGGCAGCTTGCTGACTTATAGTGCAGTTGTGCTTTGGGTGACCTGAGTTCAAATCCCAACTTGTGTACATTTTCCTGATCCCGTCTTCCTCTCTCTCCCTCTTCGCTTCCTTTCTACATTCTGTCCTATTATGATAAAAGGCAAAAATGCCAAATAATAAATCTTTAAACTGATGCTTATTAAGTTAAGTAACATGGTCGATCATTAGATTATTTCACCGGATGTTTATTGCAACTTACCTGAGTATCGGCACATCAGGATTATAGTGCAGACATTTGAATGTAGCTCTATTGCCCTCTTTAGTACTGGTTTGTTACCACCAGAACAACGCAGCTTTTGCATTTTTATGATGTTTTATTAACAAAGTTCGGGAGGAGCACGTTCAAATAATCAAGCAATCAATCAACTCCTCAAACAATTACCATGTCTACCCTATCAGCTTGAGAGGAAGCATATATATATTCACTCTGTCAACTCACCTAACTTCCTTGACAGTTTTCAGCATCCCTCCACCACCCCGACTCCTCACTCTTGGCTTGTTCTTTCACAGCCAGGAATACGGGGGGAGTACTCTGGGTTCGGGCCAAATACCGAGCCCGGAGCCCTCTCCTCGGACAGCACGCCAAATACGCATTTATTCTATCTGACTTATTTGTAAGTGTGAACTCGTGAAAAAATGTGTTTCTGCTGTATTAACCCCGCGATAACTAAACACTAGTCATGTTAATTGAATTGCAGTTAGACACTGAAACATTTTAAAGGGTAAATGAAGTGTTTTGATTTACTCAAAAACGTGCATGAAACCACATCCTGCTATTGGCTACATGTTACAGACTGCATATTGTGCATAATGTTTTAGTTTGCATTTGACCAGCAGTTATAGAAGCAGGAATTACTCAGACACATTGTTGAAAAGTATGAAAATAATCAAGCTTTATTTGATGTCCAAACCCTTTCTGTGCTGCCGGGAATGAGTCGGACTCATTCTCATATGGTTCTCTAGCATCATAAGGCCAATAAACTGGGCCGGGCTCTCACAGAGAGCTGCTCCCAGTAATCGCGCTATGGGCAGACGCCGAGACCCAACAGCACCCAAACTCATTTTTGTACAAGACACAAATTTTACAACTTGACAAAATGAAAACATATACATCCATCATTAAAAAGATCCAGCTGCTGCCACATTTTGTACATTGATGTTTGCAGAGTAATTTGGAAGTAAAATCAAGAAGTGGCACCTAAAACGCTGTTTATATGGCAATATGACAACACTTATATGTAAAATAATGAAGTAAAAAAAAAAAAAATTAATAAGAAGAAGTTATCTGAAATTAGCATTGGAGACAGAGTGAAATCTAGTTCAACAGTAAATGTCAGTTTGAAGAGGTAGATTAACTAATTCCATTTAGTTACTTACAAATTTTGTTGTAAATTTTCCATAAATGACTAATCAAACTTCTACAAAAGATATTCCTAAAATGAATATTTAAATTACATATTAAGGTGCAGGATGTTGTCATGATCATTCATTGGTTGCTGATTCAGTGGGATGTGGGAACAGGAAGTGACCTCATATAATGCCATACTGGGCCAGCTCATGTAATTCCAGGTGACTGTATGCCTCCCATGGACAGATCACGTTAAAGTCTGTGAGAGAGAATATGATTACACATGCACATCATCTCAAAGTCTCAAAGGACTTGAATATAGAGTAAATAATATTTAAGAATACTTTTTTTACTTAAAAATTGTACATACCAGTTCCCAACCATTCCATTCCAGGAATATCTTCACCAAATCTGAGAACAACAACATTAAGACAGATAAAACCTGCAGATCCATTCAAGACCAAACTAAAGGCGTTTAAAGGAATTTTTTTTAAAGTTAAAAGTAGTACCCAATGACACCCTTTTTGGGGGGTTTGCTCTTGAACTGTCGCGTTGCCCTCTGTTTGAACTTGGGCTGGCCAGTGCCAGGCGCCATGACACGTGAGGCAACCTTGCTGCTCGCTTTAGGCTTTGAGTCCTCCATAACCACAATATAAACCAATGGCAAGTGCTGGGCTCTTATTTGATGATGATCTGTAAGAGATTGAGGGTTTAGAGATTGCTGTTTGGCATTCAAAAGTTGGCAAATAAACAAGCAAATCTTTCACTTATTTAGAAGCAGTATTATTTATATAGCACATGCACTTCATACTCAATGATGTATAAAATAGAAAGAATCGGCAGAGAGATGTTCTGTTCTGAACAGATGAATAGATTGTGTATAATAATAATCATAAATCTCTAGGCTGTCAGTGTCCAGGCTCCTTTAATCCCCCTTACAATGGATCAAGCCCCCTTTAATCTGCTGTCCAGAGGGTTTCTCAATTAATCTCATTAGATGAAGGTCATTGCACAATAAGCAGAATTAGCTTGATGTCAAACTCTTCATTTATAAGATGAAGCACAAAAGAGTTCATTACTTGAGTTTACTGTGCTATAATATAGTCAAAACATTACTTGCATTACAATAGTTTCTCTGCTGCAGCTGAAACAGTGGCACCACATATATGGGCATGTAAGATTTGCTTAAAATATCTGAAAGTCATTGCTAAAAAAAACATCAAAAGTGCCCATCGTCATCTCAAATGCTGCAGTATCTTTTTCGTCACTTAAGTTTTCCTCAATGTTGTTTAAATCACTGTTTTGGTAATAAGTGGAGGTATAAAGTTATCTTCAAGTTCGCATGGCTATAGTTCATCAGGATCGTTCCCACCAGTCAAACTCAGTTGCCGGAGAGCCACTATCCTGCGGAGTTTAGCTCAAACCTCAATTAAACACACTTGAACCAGCTAATCAAGATCTTCAGGATTATTAAAAACTTCCAGGCAGGGGCCAGTTGCACAAACATAGCAAGTCAATAAGACTATCTGACTATTAAGAACTAGTCTGACCATCTAGCAATTAGTTATGGCTAATCATTCCTCCTTTTTGGATTCAAATGAAAAAAATCTACCTTTTTATGTAACTGATTTTAAAAAGTTATGACCAGTCTTGAAGAAAAAAAAAATTAAGACTAGTTTTAGCAGTTTATGCAACCGGCCACAGATGTTTTGGAGCTGGTTGGAGCTAGGAACTGAGTTTCCCTGGTTCACACCAAGAACGATAATAAAGATAACGATAACTATGTAACTAGCGTATAACCAATGATACATATATTTCTTTTATTATAAGCGTATACGCACGGTTATGTTGTCTGCCGGTTTAAATGATTAAGGTAATTAAACTCTGATGGATTCTGTTTTGCTCTCAATGTAGCTGTAAAAATTGAAAGTGAACAAACAAGAAGGAATATTAAAGCTTTGTCATCATAGTGATCGTCCTAGGTGTGAACGGGCCTTAACTGTAAAAATTTCAGAAACAATATATATCTTTTTGAACAATATATTGTTTTATCATTTCAAACCTGCACACCACTTTTTGTGAAATTTTTGATAGGTGTGCGTGTGCTGTCTTTCATTAAAATCAATTCCACAATGATATAACCATTAGCTATAACTGAAACTTTCACATAACTAAAACATTACAAATCTTTTTTTTTTTTTCATTCTAGATGTTGTAAAGTAGATGTACTCACCTGCTGGTCTTTTCTCAGTCTCTCTGTGTGTTGAGCTGGTCAGGACGCGGCTCTCTGTCAACACACGTGCTCACATCAGCTCTTATATACTTCTGAGCATCATAAGATGATTATTCCTGCACATGTCGGCCCTTCCTCTTTCCGAAACATTGCAGCTGTCATCAACCCTTAAAGGGTTCGATGAGGCCACATCCACAGATATGAGATTAATCCTGTTTGTTTTCCATGGTTCATGCAATATTAAATTAGGCACAGAAGGTTTGGTTAATTTTAATTTAGGATTTTATTTGTTTTTGCTTCAGGGTTTTTTCATTTTTTCTTTACACATTATATTATCAGCATAACAATTTGACTGAAAACAGTTGTGAATTAGAATAATTAAATATAATATTGCATAAAATAATGTCAAGATATGACATTGAAGATATTTAACTTTAAAATGGATAAACAGGAGTGAGTCATCACATCAAAATATTCACATCAACAATTTTGTTTATGCACACAGAACTGTCAGCAGCTCACATATTCACACACATGACACGTCTAGTGTGATGATCCTGATCTTCTACTTATGTAACAGTTTTTCTGAATCACCTGTCCAGAAGTCCCGTGTGTGCTGTGAGTCCTGGCTTCAGTTTGATCAGCAGTCTTTCAGATAATCTCTAGATCTCCATCCATTCAGAGAAAAGATTAACATCTCCAATCTGAACAAACACACACAACATTAACTCAACTGTGGTATCGGTATCATTCCCTTCTAAACTTACACAGCCAAAAATGGATGACTAAAATAGGAAATACATTTTATGGCATATTTCTGTGGTGTACATTTTATACACCTCTTAAAGGAGAACTCCGGTCAATTTTAACATTGAGCTCATTTTTTTGTACAATTGGAGTGCTGTCAATACAGAGAACAACGACAAAAATCGGTGTTGCCTACACCGAGTTATTCTATTTTTAAAATTTGCACCCTATTGACTTCAATGGGGCAAGTAGTAAGCCTGCTTTTTAGCCTCTTAACATCCTTTAAGTGTCATTACAAGTGCACAGAAAATGTGAGTGATTCCTTCCGAGTGAACACGAGTGGATCTGACTGCAGTAGATGTTAGAGATATTAATAAAAATGAAGTTAATTCAGCCAGCGCTCATACCTTTGTTTACATCCTGTTTTCGGTGGAAGGCCATAGTAATCGATTGTCGAGTTCACGCGCGTGATCATAGGTACTAAACCTATGCGCGTGAACTCGACAATCGATTACTATGGCCTTCCACCGAAAACAGGATGTAAACAAAGGTATGAGCGCTGGCTGAATTAACTTCATTTTTATTAATATCTCTAACATCTACTGCAGTCAGATCCACTCGTGTTCACTCGGAAGGAATCACTCACATTTTCTGTGCACTTGTAATGACACTTAAAGGATGTTAAGAGGCTAAAAAGCAGGCTTACTACTTGCCCCATTGAAGTCAATAGGGTGCAAATTTTAAAAATAGAATAACTCGGTGTAGGCAACACCGATTTTTGTCGTTGTTCTCTGTATTGACAGCACTCCAAATGTACAAAAAAATGAGCTCAATGTTAAAATTGACCGGAGTTCTCCTTTAAAAACAAATCACAATGTGCCACCCCTTATGAAAAGACAATATATTTCCATATATATCAATGATCAATATATTAAATGGTTTAACAGTATATTTTAAAATATACGGTATAATATATTGTGTTAATATATTACAATATGTTGAATAATACATAAGGAATTGCCGCTTTTCGTATGTTGAAAAATGTAACAATATATTTATTAATATATCATACTTTTATATTCAGTAATACACTTCATAATATATAGATGTATATATGATCAGATATGGTACTTCATGTGTAATATATTGCAGATATATTTACTCATGTAGCATTAACATATAGAGAAATATATAATGTAATAGCATATTTGTTATTTTTCTAATTATTTGCATTATAAAATGTTTCATATTTTCAAGCTTGTTAACAAAAGCACAAGCACACCTGCATGTACTAAAATATTTTAGAGACTATCACTGTGTTGAGGAGTGCACAGCCATTACTTTTAAAATATAGTAATTATAGTCTTAATGTTTGTCAGCCAATCGTCAACCGAACCACATAGGCTCTACTCTTTAGCACAATGGTGACCCCAAAAACTCACACAGAAAACCTTTTAAATTCCAAAATAATAGAACATTAAACACTAACAGATCTCCCCCTATATTATTATTGAGCAAAACACATTAAATAACACTTCATTTTAACATCTGCTCTCCTTTAACAGTCAGAAGCAAAGCTAGAAATCTGGAAATCTGTTGTAACTCATTCCGTGAACGTGTGTGTATATATGTGTGTGTGTGTGTGTGTGTGTGTGTGTGTGTGTGTGTGTGTGTGTGTGTGTGTGTGTGTGTGTGTGTGTGTGTGTGTGTGTGTGTGTGTGTGTGTGTGTGTGTGTGTGTGTGTGTGTGTGTGTGTGTGTGTGTGTGTGTGTGAACATACACAGCAAAAACTCCAGTGCTAAATGAACTCTCCTGGGAGTTTATTTGACCACACTGTGGAGTGTTAAAGTGTTAAAATATGACTGTAATAATACAGATAATTAAGTGATTAATAGACTCCTGATGTTAACAAGCAGAATCACTGAAGACGAAAATCTAAATGTTAAGTCACCATTATGGTAGTCAGTGTTTGCTTTAGTTGGGCTCTTGACCCTTAAACTATTAACATTAGATTTTGTTTGGCTGTTGTAACTTTGTTATAACTACCAGATGATCACTAAACTCATTCAGAGCCTTATCTCTGACTTAGAGTTATATTGTTGATTACAGCATCACAGTAATTCTACAGCATAATATCTAGAATTTTCTAAATAATCTAAAGAATTTCTTAAGTGTTGTTCTGATTAAAAAAATAATAAAAAATGTCTTTGTTTTAGACATCAAGAATCAGTGTATGAATCTCAACAATGGGGACAAACAGGATATTCAATCAGGAAAAGGAAATTACTAAGACAATTCAGATCATAATTTATTCATACCGCAATGCATGATGGGAGCCATGAATGAGTTTTGATTGGTGGCACCCAGAATGCACTGCAACATGCTTTATTATTGTCACCATTGTTAAGATTCACAGGCTGATTATTGATGTCTGTGTGTCTAAATAAAATAGTTTTTCAAAGTCTTTTGATCAGAACAACTTTTCAGAGATCTTCTGGATTATGTTGAAAATACTGAAAATAGGATAATGCAGACTCACAGGACTGCTGTAAGAAACAAGGTAAACTTAATTCTCTAAATGAGTTTAGTGTAGTGATGACAGTCTAACTCTCATGTCCACTATCTAGCCGGGATAATTTAGATGCAGCCTTGGCACTTCACCAGGTGAGGTCATGGTTACTGAAGCTTCGAGTAATGAACCCATTTTCAAAACAATTCTTCTAAGTGGTTCATCGCTTCACCAAAGCTTAATTTGCCCATCACTAGTTTCACGAGTTCACATCTACATATAATTAGTACAATAAGTTTATGTGTATTTGGCGTGCTGTCCGGGGAGAGGGCTCCGAGCTCGGAGTTAGGCCTGAACCCAGAGTACTCCCCCCAGTTGGTAAGTGTAGATGGAACTGGAAGTGAGGAGATGGGGTGGAGGAGGGATGCTGACAAACTTTCAATGAACAGAGATAGGTCTGCTGTGAATTTATACTCTGTCATTGAGTTGATTGAGTTGAGTTGATACTGATTAATCTCCAGCTGTGCATAATTTGGTTAATTATCTGAACCTGCTCCTCCCGAACTTTGTTAATAAAACATCATTTAGTGTTTCCGATCACAACATGATGATTACGTCAAAACACAACCAACACCATCAGATCATCTTTTCACTTTGTCCATCTGGCTGTTATAACTCAGTTATAGCAGCCAAGCAAATTCTAAAGTTAAAAATGTAAGGGTCAAGAGCCCAACTAAAGCAAACACAGATCACCATAATGGTGACTTAAACTTGTGATTTTTCTCCTTCAGTAATTCTGCTTGTTAACATCAGCTGTCTTCAATAATGCTCAATCATCACTATTAATCACTTAATTATCTCATTAACTTTAACACTGCTTCAGTGTTAATTTAACACTCTTGAGTGTGGAGTCAAATAAACTTCTAGGAGAGCTTTTGCTGTGAAAATGTAAAATTCTAATTTTAATGATACATCACAATGAAAAATAATTAGTGTTTGCAAGGCAGGTATGACTATTACTTGTACTTGAACAAAAACAATAGAGCCATATTGTCATGGTAGCCTACGCCGTAGAGAAGCGTACGACGCAGGAGATGAGAAACCAAAATAGTCTTTATTAATGTATGTACAATAAAAAGATTGTTGCAAAAGTATTTCCAACTTCTTTTTATTTCTAACAAAGCACGAAAAAGAACTTCGCCGTGAGTTTAGGGGCATTTAATCACGTTAAGTCTCTTTAAATTTACATGTGCACGAGTGCGAGCACGAGTGCGAGCACGAGCAATAGCACGAGCTGGCTGCAGTTCACTTAACGGCAACCAGTGTCGCTAATAACAAGGGTTTATGAGTTCTACATAAAGCCCCTTTAAAAGAACCATTTATTTTACTTGGTATGAAGAACATTTTAATAATATAATGAAACCTTTTACTATAAAGAACGTTTTGTGGAATGGATTTTTACAATTATTTTTAAGCATAGCAACCACTCATGTCACCATAGTAGGCTACAGAGACCCTAAAGGGACATGATGGTTGGAAAATAGGGCATAGGAGAAAAAAAAAAAAAATCTTTCAATACTTTTGCGTTCTCTTTCAAAAGGTTTGCATTCCCCTTAGAAACTTTGTGTTGTTTTGCGAGCAAAATATATTTTTTGCTCCCATTTTTTTCTATCACCATGTCCCTTTAGGGCTCTGTAGACTTACATCACATGCACAGTAACTCTAGTTTATTACTGTGTAGCATCACAAGTTACATTACAGACCCCGTGAGGAGGCATGGAGATAAAAAAAAAGGAAGGAAAATGTTCCCCAGATACACTTTATGTTCTCTCTCAAAACTATTGTGTTCCACTAAGAAACTTTGCGTTCGCTCGCAAAAGCACTGACATATAGTTTTTCCTCCCATCTCCCATTTTTTATCATCACCATCTACCTTTAGGGGCACTGTATTAACAAATCAATGAAAATGAGATATGAATGATGGATGTATATTCAGCACACACCACATATTTAGTAGGCTATTTTTCATAGATATGTGGCAGTAGAAAGCACACAACAAAGGAGATTATAAAATACACAGTCTTTAATAACAAACTCTAGAAGAACCGTCACAATTACGTTTGACACAAACAATAAGCGACAAAAGACTGAACAGAAAAGGGAGTATAAATACACAGTAAATGAGGACACTAAACAGGAACAGCTGGACAAGGATTAACTAATTAGAAACAACAGTGACTAATTAGAACTAATACAGACATGACAGAAACAACTAAACAGAACATGATTGTGACAGTATTGATAATAATGAGATTAATAAACAGTTGAGGCCCTAATCTGCTGTCCATGCAGGTGGGGCTTGAAAATATATTCATACAATTTGTTATGGGCCATATTTGTAAGAATCCTCAGAATCTAAAAGACACATATATTTGATGATTTGTTCAAATATGGACCACCGAAGACATTCGTTTCATTACAATTTGGCATTTAAAAAATATATTAATTATGTTCAGAAAGTAGGCCTAAATAAGCACTTGCTTCATTGTAAATACAGATCATCAGCAAGGAGTCTTTGACTTGATCCCAAATATACTGAATTCAAACAATCAAGAGTTTTCCAATTAAAAGTAGCTAGCGCCACCATGTGGCAAGAATAGAAATAGCACAATGTTCATTTGGGTTTTATCAAATAGAAGAGAATTTAACCATCACATGTAAGTATTATTGCACACCTGCATGCATAATATATGCATAACATGCATAAATTGACATGCTCAAGTAATGAGTAAACTTAATTAAGATCATGAACTTACATTGTAAGTAGCCTATAGCCTTGTGGACATTTATTATCCAAATTTAGTTTAATTGAATCACCTACACAGAATATTTGACATATATTTCCTTTGGACTCGTTTATTGAATAAAACTGTGTCAACTACGATAAGTCTGTGAAATGACCATCTTGTTGCATTGCAGCCTGTTTTTGTATTATCATCAATTTCAGATTAACCCACCCCTAAACTTCAAAATTCAAAACCTCTTTCCATGTCATATGGCTTTTCATCTAACTGAGAAAATCTTGGCCAGAATCAATAGAAATCAGAATTCATATGACTTAATAATGATTAAGTCAAAATGTGATACCACAACAATTAATACAGACATGATTGCACACACACTTTCAGATTTCTATTACACTACATTTTCAACAAATTTCCAAATAATTAATTTCTGAATATGCTAATTCTGATCCTATTAGAAATCATCAGATGATCACTGAAGTAGAGATCCTTATAGATGATCAGATCCTTCTCATAATCCTTGTTTTATTCACAACTTGTAGTAATTTTACAGAATTATAAACAAAAATTAAAATACTGCATGGAGACAATTACTTAAAGGTATAGGATAGCAATGTTTTTCATGAACACTTTTAGTTATACTGGGTGAAACTCTCTTCACATCCTGATAGCAATCAATAATAGAAGTGGTCTAAATATAATTTTTTTTACAGATATCTACTGTGGAAGTGTCAATACCAAAACTGTTTGTCCAATCATTGCATTCAGTCCGAATGCAATGAGTGTTGTTGATAATGGGATTAATGTGATGCCAGTTGACCCCTGTGTTTCCCAACACAGGTGCAGGTGGGACTTTAAAATGTCATCATAACATTTGTTATGGACCATATTTTTTAGAATTCTAAGAATCTAAAAGTTAACATTTGATGATTTATTAACATATGGAATACTGACAATATATACAATCTTTTTACAATGTTAAAAAAATATATATATATCAGACCTTTATAACCAATTGCTTCATTGTAAATAGATGATCAGCGAGGACAGCAAATACACTGGATTAAAACGATCACGACTTAACTGATTAAAAGTAAGTAGTTAGCGCCACCGTCTGGCAAGAATAGAAATTACACAATGTTGGACTTTCCCATGGTTGACACAAACATTCATTTGAGTTTTATAAAACAGAATCAAATAGAGTATGTTATGTATATTTTACCATCACATTTAGGTATTGTTCAATACATGCATGATGAAAACATTTACACGCTCCAAGTTAACTAACTTAAGATCGTAAACTTGCATTAAGTATTGCCTCGATGATATTTAGTACAAAAATGTAGTTTGTAATCGAATCACCTTCAATATTGTACATATTTCCTTTGGACTCGTTTATTAAAAAACATTGCATCAACTGTGATGAAATTGTGCTATTATGTAAATGAGTATCTTGTTGCATTGCATAGCTTTTTGTATTTTTGCTTTTTGTTTTAGAAGTCAAACTTAAAGGCATGTTGGTCAGATGGCTTTTCAGCTAATTGAGATGTTCCTGGCCAGGATAAGCTGTAAATAGAATTTATGACTTCATTATAATGAATTTAAAATGTGAAACCACAACAATTAACACAGAAATTGTAGCTCACTCATTTTCAGATTTATACATCAAATGCTTAATATGACTATCGCACTGAATCATTTAACATATTTCCAAATAAGTCATTTCTAAGGATTGTTAATTATTATCTCATTAGAAATCATCACAGATGATCAATGGTTCAGTGGAGATTTTACAACAATCAGGATCTAAACTAACACATGGATAAAGTTTCTCTTTAAAAGACTGGACAGATGTGTGACCACTGCTAAATCCCAATCAGTTTGCTTCATCACATGCACTTCATAGTAAAATACACCCTGGCCTGGGGAACATCCATCAATCGTCACCATAAAGATAATTTTCATAAAATTTGTAATTTTGCCTCCATATTTACCTTCTTATGGTGCTGTGTTGTCATTTATCACTTCTTCCTCGTCTTCAGGCCCAGTGAGACATGAATTAGCTGAATCGGCATCCAGAGTCACATTCACTGTTGAAATAAACTGCTTCACAAATGGTTCTGCTCAGAGAACATTAATGTCCCTCTCTACAGAGAGTTAAAATAACTCTGAATCAGAGTTGAAGTTAATGAGATACTTAAGTGATTAATTAAGTGATGATTGGTCATTAGAGATGAACACCCGCTGTCAACAAGCAGAATCACTGAAGGAAAGAGAAACAAGAAGAACAGAAAAAAGAAACACAAGAACTACAACTGACTTCCACCACAGCCTTAGATGAAATCAAATGAAGACAAAATACATTAAATCTGTGAATATCTCAGCAGAGGAGGATTAAACAACTCCACACACAGCATTACCAGCTTCACTTATTACTAACCAGACTGACTTTATTTCTGAAATACATTTACAGAAGTTCTTATTGAGAATTAACAGAGGTTTAGATGTTGACGATTTATTGAAAATGATTGGTCATCATTATGGTGATCAGTGTTTCCTTTCGTTGGGCAGTTTGACTCTTGACTTTTTTTGTGAGTTTGTGGTTTTTGTAACAGTTTTTACCAAAAGACATAATTTGTTGCAAAGAAAGACAGAAAAAAGATGGTCAGGTGATATAGTTTTCAACAAGAAAAAGTAGAATAATTAATTTATCTGGTTAATAGATGTTAAAAGACTATATTCACTAACAATACTCTCTTGCAACAGATCGGACATTCTGAATTTTGATTTTTAAAATACATTATGGGGATATATATATATATATATATTTAAGACACAGACATCAATAATCAGCATATGAATCTCAACAATGGTGACATGCTTCATGCCACTATGCATGCTGGGAGCCACAATAGATAAAACTCATGGCTCCCAGGATGCATTGCAGCATGAAACTTTACTATCTCATTAACTTTAACTCTGATTCAGAGTTGTTGTTTTTTTACTCACCCATGTCTGTTTCCAAATCTGTGATCATCACTAAAAACAGAAAGAAAGTATGAAGTTAGGGTCCATAACAGAATTCATCAATAATGAGATACATTTTTAATATTAGTCACCACTTGAAGTCCAGCAAAAAACAAAAACAGTTTACATCTCACAAAAATCAGAGTGAATTGTATTCATATGAATTCAATTCATATATGCACTGCATTAATTAATTGTTTTGCAGTATAGTAATGTATTCATAATTTAATAAAACCATATAAAACAAATTCACCTTTTGGTATCTTCTGACTCTGTAAAAGTTCGTCAAGTTCTAAAGAAAGTTCAGAATAAAGCAAGAGAAAAGAACATTTAAACAATATAATTTTTGATAAACAATACTGAAAATATTAAATATAAATTATTATAATTGAGATGTGTTTATTATAGAATGTATTGTCATTGCACACATGCACATCTAGTAACTAAATAATTTAAATACACATGCATATACAATGTAAACATTTTATCTAAATTGCCATAAAATCAAATCTATCTCATTTCCTTTATAAATAAATAGACAGTGTGTATTATTTGTTTTCCAGACCAAAGCATAGTTTAGAATTAATTAAGGGAAAATCCATAGCTAAGTCTGTAGATGATTTTAATGTATGACGTGGAGGCACACTCGACGCAAAACTGACCATGTTTTATTCTCCTGTTCTCAGTCTGTAGTTGATCGTGTTCTGAAAAAAAAAAAAAAAACTTAATAAAGACAAGAGAAAACATGCATCATTAAATAGAAAACAACACAATGGGAGCTTGTTTCCGCCAAGATAAAAAAAGGGTAACAAATAAAATCTCTAATAAAAAAAAGATAATTGCGACTTTTTATCATTAAAGTCTATAGACTTTTTCGTGCAACTTTGACTTTCTGATAGAATTGCAAGATATAAACTCAGAATTGCGAGATTTATAAATGGAATAAAGCGATAAAATCAAACAATATTACATTAAATTGCAGCTTTAGGCTATATCTCGCAATTTAAAAAATGCGAGTTTATATGCTATATGCTTTTGAGAAATGCAGCCCTGGTCACCAAATAATGATCTAAGTCTAAGATACAGTATACACTTTCCCTTATGTGACAATACTACTTATTAGTTATTCTGTGGATGAAAAGAGACTTTAAATGAATAATGAAATAATAACTCAAATACCTCTGTATTTATGAAGGAACACAGTTAACAGTATTCCAGCAAAACCACTGATCACAACTATAACTGAAAACAGGATGGCTGCTGTCCTCCAAAGATTAAACATGCTACCTGTAAAACAAAACAGTGACTTTCAATGAGCACTTTGTGTCCAGTCAAACATTTATTTTTGCTTGATTCAAAATGGTTAATAATGTAAACAATGATACATTTGTAATGCACTGAATTGATAATCAGTTTTTCTATCCAACTCTATCAAATAACCATAAATTGCACACCAAAAGTATCAGCACACTTACTTGAGCTGATGATCAGTGTCTCCAGCATTTGATGCTTCAGTTTGACTCTGCAGTGAATCTTGCCACTGTGATAAACAATGATGGTGTGTTTGACACTGAATCTGTCTGTGTTTCTGTGCGTCTCTGTAGTTTCTGAACTCAAACTGACTCCTTCACTGTCCAGCCACTCAAGATCAGGTTCAGGATACCAACCTTCAGATTCACACTGTAGATGAAGCCCTCCTGAACGATCAAACCCGTCTACAGTGATCACTGGAGGACGTCCTACAACAACTACAGATCAACAGGCAGAACATTAATTGAGTGAACATGTTTTTTGCCTATAAGCCTGTTATTGTTTGTTGACAAGAACAACAAACAATATCACACTCTAAAAATTCATTTTAATGGGTTATTTTTCGTTAATTTTACCTAGGTGCTGGGTAGTTTTTATGCAACTCAGCTGCTGGGTCAATTTAGTATGATCACACAACCAGTGCTGGGGCAGTGTAACCCAAGGTTGGGTCTGTGCCAAACCGGTTAAAACTGGATCAATTTGACCAACAGTCATTTTGTGTTCTGTTCTAAGAGAAAACATCCTGACGAGAATACAAATACAGGATCTGCAGGTCCCAGTACTTCATACTGCTCTGTTACAAGAGATAAAAAGCAGAACTAAACTGCATGTCATAAAAGTTTTGTGTTCTACAAATTTACAAAATTAAATTTTAAAATACTCTCAATATATTACATGTTTTGCATCCCATGTGATAATCCTGCACTAGAAACAACACAAGACACACTTTTCAATCACATTACTGTAAGCGTCTCCTTCCACACTTCAGCTCTGCGTTCGCTCAGCTAAGGATTCATTCACTTCAATAAGCTAAAATCTTGGCTTACAACACTGCTTTTTGCACTTTTATGGATTGGATTATTTGTCACATGGCTTTTTGTAATATTAGATTTTTTTCATGAAGTCTAGTTTTCTACATGCATGTGTTTCGGTCTGCTGTTTCTGCAATATATGAAAACAATTCGATGTACATTTGTTTGTTTATTTGGTAAGTATCCATATAATAAGGATAATTTACAATGAACCAGTAATAATTGCAAAATTATTCCAGTCGGGCAATGACCAGCTCAGTGTACATTGTCCCATACATAAGTTACTTATGAAATCTACTTCCCTCTTTCTTTTACACATGAACACAACACTTCAAATAATTACCTGATCTTGAATCTGCAGCTCCACTAATAATCAGGAGGGTCAAACAAATGAACTTCATCTCTGAAGGACATGGATGCTAAAAGAAAGCGTGTATTATGCCAGAAAACACAAAATGCTGTGTTCACATGCATATGTTTTTTTTATGTTAGCTACACCCAGAAAATCTAAATTTAGAAAATCTTAGTTAATCTATGTACCTAACTAACCTTTTAAAAATGTTCTTACCTTTATCTCAACACTGTTCTCAGGAGTGTGAATAAATAAGATATGAGAGATCACACAGAGTTTGTTCCTGGTTTGGTTTTACTTTCTCATATCACTAAACAACTTAAGTGATAACACAGTCCCTCCCTCATAGCCTACTCCCACATGGAAATAACCTATATAAACATATATGTTTTAATATAGGTTTTGAATATATGTGACATATATAAATTTGGCCGTTTTCCTATATTATATGCACATATATGCACATATATGTTCACCTATATATGCACCTATATATGCGTGCATATATGCACCTATATGTTCACCTACTATGAAGTTATGTATAAAAATGCATTAAGTACATAAATTAAAATACAAAGTTTGTATATTATTTACAGTTTTAATTTTTGCATTTCAAATTTCACAACTTTAACCAATCTCTAATTAAGTACTTAATAATAGCAAATGTACAGTCAATGTCTGTTAAATTAACTAAACATAAGTACAGAATACCTGCACATTTACTAAAACTCACTTTAACCCCCACATGCTTAATAATCTGTAAGGACAACATATTGAATAGATGCAGATTTCTGCAGTTACAGTATACCTTCTTTTCTTTGTTTTCTAATTTCACAGAAAAAATCTGTAAAATATTACTTTGTAAAAATACAGACAAGTTCCTTTTAAAAAAACGTAAAATTGATGTAAAACCAAAATACAAGCAATTACCTGTAAATTTAATAGTGGACCTTAAATTACAGTAAATATCTGTAAAATAACAGGCATTCACTATAATGACAAAATGGTAAAATCCTGTAAAAAAAAAAATACAGACCATTACCTGTAAAATTACACTTTTTTTTACAGTGTAGGCAACATAAATAAAAGCCCAAAATGTAGAAATGTACATTATTTATTTACTTAACAACAATCAAATAGTACAAGAACAAAAATAAGACAAAAACCTGAACAGAAAAAAATATATCTTTTTGATCTTCTCAGCTCTGTGAGCTTCGAATTGATAGATGTGCCTATCAGAGCTAGGCATCATGTATGACAGTTGCCAAAGTGAGATATGAGCTACAAAATGACCATCCTGCCATGAGCTATTAGGAGGCATATCTTGTATGTACATATAGGGCTTATATGTGGATATAAAGAAGCAATACAGGAGACCTATATGGCCTGTATATGCACATATATGCACCTCAGTTTTGCCTATATGTGGCATATATACGCATATATGCAGCATATATATTATCATATATGTGCATATATGTGCATATATCCACATATAGGTTCTTTCCATGTGGGCTAGGCCTACTTAATAACCCGGGCTTCTGAAATCAACGTCTTCAGGCTTTGACTGTATAACTTGCATTTGTGGAGGGGTGTGATTTAACTGTTAGGGGCGTTCCAAACAAAAGTGTACATCAAAATCCCTTCATGAAGGACCCATCCACAAGTCCATTAGCAAACGCTAACTAATGACCAATTCGTACGAATTTTTACGAGTGAGTAAAATGTGGCTGAGAGCATAAATAATCAGGAGAACTAACAAGATAATTATCAGAACAGGTGAATGGGATAATTAATGAAACATATTGGGAAGCTGAGTCAGACGGTACCCAGCAAACACAGAACGTTGGCACAACGTAGCCAACCTTCTAACAACGTTTTAACAACATGGCCAAAAGGTTGCTATAACTACGTTGTGTGGTGAAGTTGTTACAGCGTTGTCACAATGTTGACATTAAACCATTGTTCAGGGCCATTGCTTAAGGTTGTGCCTAGGGTGTCTGGACGACCGCACTGGACTACATAATGTACTCGTCACTGCCTTGAAGCGGGAAAATCAGCCTTTTAAATTCCAACCACCTGTTGTTGGGCTCATTGTGTTCTCATTCATCATCGAGCAAGGATACGTGAGTATTGCGTTTAGCCTACCTCAGCTATCAAACACAACCTACAGCTTTAATTTCTAATGTGATTAATGAAGCATTGCTCGCACTGTTTAGTTTTTCGTTTGATTTTTCCGCTATTTAGTCTCATTCGTTTCTTTGCTCCTCTGGATTTGTGGAGATGTTTCCCCGGTGAGGCGGTGACACCTGCTCGGCTACTGGCCGCCATACAGACCCGGTTTTGTTCATTAAATGTTCTGATCTGCCTTTGCTTTTCATGTTTTATTTATTATACTTAAAATAAATGTGTAGGGGGAGACCGGGGATGGTTGTAACAATTTTGACCTTTCTGTCTATAGCTTGAAGTACTTTGAAGTCAGTGTGTTCAAAATGTGATCCAAACTAGTTACAAGTGTCTGCTATTAAATGACATAGCTATTATCTTTGCAACACAAACAGAAAATGCATGGTTTAGTTTCAAACACGAGGAGTGAAACGTTACAATTCACCCCATAGTCTGGGTTAGTTGTAACATACCCTGGGGTGAGATGTAACATTATGATATCCACCGGGGTGATATGTAACATAATGAAATAAGGATTTTGACAAAAAAAATATTTTGAAAGGTTTTTATTCAAAACTGACTTTTCAATATAACTGATGTGTGTGTCACTCTCAATCATAGTAATTGACCATTATAACTTGAACACAAACATTGTTTGTTTGTAAGCATGTTTGTTACTGCCAGTGTTAGTTTTGGCCATAATAAAATGTAACACTTGAACATTGTGTGTGTGTGTGTGTGTGTGTGTGTGTGCGCGTGTGTGTGTGTGACTCTGTTGTTTCTCTGTCATAGTAATTGACCATAATAAAATGAACTTGAACATTCTATTTGTGTAAGCATGGTTGTTACTGTAAGTCTATAGTATTGGCCATAATACAATTTTGTTTCATTGTTGTTACAACTAACCCAGAGTCTTGTTGTTACAACTAACCCAGAGTCATGTAGCCATGAACTAGCTCACCTTACAGCTAACAGGCAAAACATTAGCACTAACAACTTGCATGGAAAATATCTACACAGACACACAATAAACATAATAAAAGTTTGAGGAGTTTAACTACAAAGCAGAAATTCCCATAACAAAAACAAAAAAAGTAAAAAAAGTAACTTTCTTATCTCAAAATTGTTTTTTCCACTCTAACATGTGCTGTGTCTGCCACAGGGCTCTACTTTATCACATGTGGAATAAGAACTAAACTGAGGATGTGCAAAGTGAATCAGGTGATTTGTAACTAGTTCCTGATTGGACAGATTGGAATTGTTACAACTGACCCGTGTTACAACCATCCCCGGTCTCCCCCTATTCGTTTATTTATTTATTTTTATTTTTTTTCCCACAAATGTATGACTTTTGGAAGTGCAATTTGATTATATGCAATTTTAATAAAGTTGAATTAACGAAACCTTCTGTCATTTTTACTCCTTAAAGTGTAGGCTACACTTGCAGGTGTTGATAGCCCCATTAAATAATATAGATAAACAATAAACGATAAAAAGTATATAATTATCTAACAAAATACACCATATAAAAATATTGTCAGAACGTCGTCTCTCAGTTGCTGAATGTCGCGCAACAACGTAGCTACAGCCCTGTTACGTCTTACAATTCTACGTTGTTACAATGTTGCGAGCACGTATACAGCGACGTTGCCATAGCAGAAATGCAACGTGCCAGAGACGTTGCCACAACGTAAATGTGTTTGCTGGGTATATAGGTCCACAGGCATGATACAACCAGAAACATATAAAACACAGAGCGTACATGTTACATCATGATGCTTTTTATTCATTATCGGGTCCAGCTCAAAACATTATTGCGAGTAGAGCCTATATCTCGTAAAGACATTCAAGTGTATAGTCAAGGGTTCACCCAAGGGTTCACCCAGTGTTCACAGTCACCTCGTCATCTCCGCTATAAGAGCACACACCTCAGTCACTCTTTCTCTGGCCTCGAATGTGGATGTTACCTGATACTCACCTGAACACCTGAATGATAGTTCCTGTGATACTTTATATTAATCTATTACTTACCTTCATTGACATTTACCATAACCTGTCAAAAAAACATCTATTTGGGTCTGGTTTGTCCTGACAGGGTAATTTTATGTTGCCTTAAGACTTTGCTTAAACTATTGAAGTGACTTATGTAAACAAATATAAATTATATGGGCCAGATCAGTTTTCCACATGTGCCAGATGTGGGCCTGATCTGGAACGTCACAATGTTGCTATGTGGGTACATGCGGTATCTGATAACATACATCTATGAAGTGTATTACTAAATATGAAATTACACACATTATAATATATTGTAACACATAAGTAATGTTAGAACATTATCCCTAAACATTCTTATAAAGTTTTTAGCAGGAAGGTTTCCAGTGGGCACTGGACATGGAAAGCTCCACAAACAGCATTACCAGCTTCATTACTAACCAGTTTGACTTTATGTCTGTCACACGTCTACAGAAGTTCTTATTGAGAATTAACAGAGGTTTAGATGTTGATGGGTAATGATATTTTGTTTTAATCTCACCATTGCTGTGATCATTGTTTGCTTTATTTGGGCTCTTGATCCATGACTTCTTAAAGGGATACTCCACTTCTTTTTTTGGAAATAGGCTAATCAGCCTAGAAAACAATTTTACATTTTCTGTCGGTCTTAGTACACGATGTAACTACAGAAGAGTCAAGTTTTAAACAGGAAAAATATCGAAACTCTTTGGTCATTTTTTTGAGAGAGATGCTAATGGTCCTGTCCGATTCAATGATCTATGCTAAGCTATGCTAAAAGTGGTACCGCCAGACCGGGAGATCGGCTGAATGGATTCAAAAACGGTAAAACTCAACTGTTTAACTCTGGGGGAGTTGTAAAATGAGCCTATTTCCAAAAAAAGTGGAGTATCTCTTTAATGATAGTTTTCTCTGACTGCTGTAACTGTGTTTCTTAAAGCGAGCAAAAAAAAAAAAAAAAAAAAAGAGCATGAGAAAATGTGATCAGATGATAATGGCTACTTGTTGGTGATACAGATATATGGTTTGTCTTCACTTCCAGCCTGAGACGGGTGTCCTAGCGTGTGTCCTGCTAATTTCTTTTAATCAATTTGAAGGATTTTTAATAGCTATATTTACTATGTAGCAAAACTTAATGCAGATCAACAGTCAGTTTTTCATTCAAAACAGATAATTTGCTACAAGTTACATCTATTCGTTTAGTATGCAAACATTTTACATACAATTTTCGATGTAACATTTTTTTTATTGAATAAAAATATGATTAAAACAAAATGGCACAAATTCAACAGTTTTTTTCAGTAAATTATATATTACAAGATCAAACAGGTTTGTTGCATTTTGACTTCATTTTTGTTAGGGCTTCTGAGAATGTGTTGATTAATTTCTGAATATTATAAAGAGGAATCTACGGTTTTATATAAAATATTTTGCCAATGGTAGAATGTAATTAATTACATAAAACCATAGACTGTATGAATAAAACACAAATGTATTTGACTCTACCATGTATTATATCTTTCTGTAAAGCTGCTTTGTATTGTGAAAAGCGCTATACAAATAAATTTGAATTGAATTGAATTGAATATCTACTAAGGTGAAAGTATCAGCAAACACACATTTTTCAATACTGTAATGTTCTCCAAACACCGCTCGAGAAATTTAATGTAAGGCATTTTACACAGGCATATATCGAACTACACGCAGGCGTCATCAGTGAGCGTCCGCCGGGTCCTTTCAGTCACTGTACGCCTGTCACGCCGTAGTTTCCAGTCTTCTATAGGTCAAACTACAGCAGCAGCTGAAGCAGAAATGATCCGATCATTAAGTTTACTCAGATATTCACTGAATGTCTCTCAACGAGCACATGTCAGGCTGTTATCATCCAGCAGAGGAGTCGGGAAAAGAATAGTCCCCGCGACATTCACTGGAGGTACATGTTTAATTTATTTAACATGGACGAACTGTTAAATAATATGATCAGCGAATTAGAACAGACCAGCATATTGACATATAATACCAGTTGAAGAATTATTTTAATCAAATAAACGCAGGCTTTTCAGTTAAAAGTATGTATTTATCAGATTATGTTGTCACTCATTGACAAAATGAACAAATTTATGCACAATTATTCTATTCTAATGATATTCTATATGTTTAGTAATGTGAGCTGTCTCCGTGAATAATCTCCATATTTACCTACGTATGCAGATGTAAAGACTATAGAGCACAGGCAGTGTCAATTATCAAGTCCAAACCCCTCTGAATGGTGAATAAAACATCAGGGCTGTTTAATTGTGATGACTCTGGCTCTGTTTATCTTCAACAGTTAATACTGATGGCCGACCTGCCAGACTGTGGAGCTGCAGCTGTGCCGGTGTCAGCGTGGCTCATCGCTCCTACAGCACACAACAGGCCGAGACCGCAGAGGAGGAGACGCTCCACAGCATCATCACCGACACGGAGAACGTCCAAGGTGAACTAAAGCAGCAAAGCAGCATATTAAGGGAATAGTTCACCCAAAAATGGAAACTCTGTCATCATTTACTCACCCTCATGTTGTTCCAAACCTGTATGAGTTTCTTTCTTCTGCTGAACACAAAAGAAGATATTTTGAAGATTGTCTGTAACCAAACAGTTGATGGGACTCCATAGACTTCTTTAGTATTGAAACAAATATATATATTATACTATACATAAAGTATAGCGTATGGAAATTGTAAGGATGTTCAAACTCTTGTTTCTTTGTTCAAATAAGGATCCTACTCCAAACACGAGTTCCAAGCGGAGACGAAGAAACTGCTGGATATTGTGGCCAGATCGCTGTATTCTGAGAAAGAGGTGATAAATTAACAACAACAAAAATGATGAAATGCTGTCATGTTTGAGCAATTCTCTTGAAGCATTCAAGACTGATCCTAGAGGATTGAACAATAAATTGTCCAGGCTGATTATTTGATTTCATCTGATTTGTCATCATTAAAGGGATACTCCACTTTTTTCGGAAATATGCTCATTTTACATCTCCCCCAGAGTTAAACAGATGAGTTTTACCGTTTTAGAATCCATTCAGCCGATCTCCGGGTCTGACGGTACCACTTTTAGCATAGCTTAGCATAGATCATTGATTCAGACGAGTCCAGTGTGGTGTGGCGCAATGGATAAGACACCTGCCTTTGGTGTGAGAGACCCGGGTTCGAATCCACTGTGAGACACCAATGTGTCCCTGAGCAAGACACTTAACCCCTAGTTGCTCCAGAGGCGTGCGACCTCTGACATATATAGCAATTGTAAGTCGCTTTGGATAAAAGCGTCAGCTAAATGAATAAATGTAAATGTAATGTAAATGTAAATGTAAATGTCCAGTAGCATTTCTTTCAAAATGACCAAAGAGTTTCAATATTTTTCCTATTTAAAACTTGACTCTTCTGTAGTTAAACCGTGTACTAAGATCGACGGAAAATGAAAAGTTGCAGCGCCTGAAAATAGGTCTAATAGGTTAGACAAACTTAGTCCCGGTCACGTTGGAAGAAGTTACCGAGCTGGGGACTATTTTCAGGCGCTGCGTCATATCATTACGCCTGCTGCACTCATGGTACAGCCGCACAGTTCCTTGATTATTACGCCGGAATGAGAGTAGTTCCTAGTCATATAGGCTTAGAAAATCGCAACTTTTCATTTTCCGTCGATCTTAGTACACGGTTTAACTACAGAAGAGTCAAGTTTTAAATAGGAAAAATATTGAAACTCTTTGGTCATTTTGAAAGAAATGCTACTGGACTCGTCTGAATCAATGATCTATGCTAAGCTATGCTAAAAGTGGTACCGTCAGACCAAACTCATCTGTTTAACTCTGGGGGAGATGTAAAATGAGCATATTTCCGAAAAAAGTGGAGTATCCCTTTAAAGTTGTATGTTTATAATCTGAAATATATTGGCTGTAGGCCACCATATAGATTTCATCAAATAATAAGCAAGTAATTAAATATTGAATCAGCTTGATATGGCTAAATATTGTCATTTTTGTCTTGGAGTACAAAATAAATAGTGATAAATGTGCCATTCAATTTCAAGGATTGGAACCTGATATACAACTAGAAAACCACCCCAGAAATATCTATACATTATTTTATTTTTTTAAATTGATAGTAATCATAAATGAATAGAAAAGTGATGTAAATGCATTGATGCACGTGTGCCGGAACTCCATCTAACGGCCAGTGACTCTGTCAGGTGTTCATCAGAGAGCTGATCTCAAACGGCAGTGATGCGCTGGAGAAACTGCGGCACAAGATGATGACGTCAGGAGGAGAGACCGCAGACATGGAGATCCACCTGCAGACGGATGCAGCCAAACGCACCTTCACCATACAGGTACCTCCAACCCCTGCAACTCAGCCGGGGGTCAGAATCAGATTAAACAGCTGGTACTGCTCCTTCATATTCCTTTACCCATCACTTTATTAAAACACTCGAGACCAATAGCGTTTTAAGGGAAGATGAAGAACAGCTTTTCTTTTACCAATTTGTGTAATTGCCAATTTTCAATTTATTTCAACTAAAGCCACACAATTAATCGTTAAAAGATCGCAATCTCGATTCAGACACCCACACAATGTTATTCCTAAATGACAGCGATTCGGCTCTAAGTACGATCACAGTGAACATTCAAATCTGCCGCTGACCCAGAGAGAGAGAGAGAGCAGTTGTCATGTATAGTGTGAAACAGCTTCACAAACACTCATCATCCACACAGTCTCATTATTTCTGTCCAACAAATTCATATTATCACAGAAGTACTGGGATAAAATTGTATAGTTCAGATCAGATATAAACACTGATGTCTACGGAAGCAATCTTTTGAAAGTAACTTGACGCTTCAAATACAGATTGTATCGATTACATTGTTAGGCCAGTAGATGGAGACAAATTAATGTTAAAAAATGTATTTGTCATTGAATCATTCATTCAAGAGATTCGTTCAGAAACACTGATTCATAAAGTAATGAAAAAAGTGTTTATGAGTGAGTCATTGATTCAAAACGATTTAAAAAAAAAAGAATTAATTCAAATTAATTAAATGTTTTAAAATAGACTGCAGTAATTCATATTTTGACAGAATCTTTAATATTTTGACAGAATCTTTAATAAATTCCATGTTATTTTGTTTAGTTGTCTTTTCAGATTCGTGGGGAAATTGTGAATTGTGATGTGAAAGTCTCATTTTGTACATGTACTTATTTTTTTATTAAATTGTTTTTTTTTATTGTCTAAGTTTGTTTTTATTGTTGTACTTATGATATTATGTTGTTAAATGTTTAATATGTATCTGCCATGTAACGGTGATGCCGATATCGCAATAAACTCAAATACTACTACTAATACAATCAACATCTACATAACTTTCCAGTGCATATGTTTTTATTTATTTATTTTTTATCTTTTAATGGCAAACAGTGTTTTGTTTTAAGTAAACCTCTAACACTTAACATCAGTGAACAAAACCATCATTCATTTTCACATTACACTTTAATCGCGACAGTCGTGTTGGATTTAGTTAAATTTTGTGCCCCCGTGTCTTGAATTTTGCCCCAAGACCTCATTCATTTCCATAATCTGCACTGATCTTATACATGGCCTCTCTGCAGTTTCACTGAAGGAAATCCGTTGTAGCAGCGGATCCCTTTAATCGATGTGTAGAATGCATTGATCAACATGTTTATGCTCTGATTTGTAGGACACAGGTGTTGGGATGAACAAAGAGGAGCTGGTTGCTAACCTGGGCACCATCGCTCGATCTGGATCAAAGGTGCGTCTCACTGAACTCCTCCAAAGTCTGCTACTCCTCATTCTGACAGTGGTTTTGATTTCACGCTCCTCTTGTTCGTCCTCCTGCAGGCTTTTCTGGATGCTCTTCAGAGTCAAGCCGAGGCCAGCAGCTCCATCATTGGTCAGTTCGGCGTGGGCTTTTACTCCGCCTTCATGGTGGCTGATAAGGTGGACGTTTATTCTCAGGCAGCAGAACCAGACGCTCCTGGATACAAGTGGTCCTCAGACGGGTGAGACACATCAGAAGAGAGATGGATTTAATAACACTAAAAAGAATGTTTTTTATTACGGCTGCTCGATTATGGCAAAAACCATAATTACAATTATTTAACACTATTAGTAGTGGGCGATATGACCACAATCTTAAAGGGTTAGTTCACCCAAAAATGAAAATTCTGTCAGTAATCTCTCGCCCTCATGTTGTTCCAACCCTGTAAGACTTTCGTTCATCTTCGGAACACAAATTAAGATATTTTTGATGAAATCTGAGAGCTGTCTCCCTCCTCCATAGGCTTCTATGTTATTGAAACTTGCCGGCCCAGAAAAGTAAGTAAAGACGATGTTTAAAATAGTCCAGGTGACTACAGTGGCTCAACCATAAGTTTATCAAGCGACGAGAACACTTTTTGTGCGCAAAAAAAAAGACTTTATTCAACTATTCATTTTCTTCTGTGTGGGCCTCTGACGTGAGTTCACGAGAGCGCCACGACGCATGCGCGAGAACTGAGAAGATGACGCAGGCATCTGAGGTTAACGTTTGAATAAAATGAATCACATTTTTGTGTTTTCCTGACTGGGTTATGTGTGTCTGCAGCTCTGGAGTGTTTGAGATCGCAGAAGCCTCAGGTGTGCGTCAGGGGACGAAGATCGTGCTCCACCTCAAGGACGACTGCAAGGAGTTTTCATCAGAAGATCGTGTTAAAGGTCTGCAAACCACGAACAATGACATAAAACGTGACGTGCTTTGAGAAGAAACTCATGTGAGTGACTTTGGTCTGTTTTGCAGAGGTTGTGACTAAGTACAGCAACTTTGTCAGTTTTCCCATCTTCCTGAACGGACGTCGGCTGAACACCCTGCAGGTGTGTGAAGTCTGCTGATCGATGACCTTTGACCCCCCCCCGTGGCTGTGATCCTGAGTCCTGACCTCTCTCCCTTTCTCTTTCTCTCTCTCTCTCTCTCTCTCTCTCTCTCTCTCTCTCTCTCTCTCTCTCTCTCTCTCTCTCTCTCTCTCTCTCTCTCTCTCTCTCTCTCTCTCTCTCTCTCTCTCTCTCTCTTTCTCTCTCTCTCTTCTCTCTCTCTCTCTCTCTCTCTCTCTCTCTGCAGGCGCTCTGGGTGATGGAGCCCAAAGACATCAGCGAGTGGCAGCACGAGGAGTTTTATCGCTACGTGGCTCAGTCCCACGATAAACCCCGCTACACGCTGCACTACCGCGCTGACGCCCCGCTCAATATCCGCAGCATCTTCTACGTGCCGGAGATGGTGAGTGTGAGATGACGCTTAAATCAGGCAAATGCACATGCACTGTCTTTTACACAGAATGCTTTTCTGCATTCCACTGGGCTGCTTTAATAAATGTTTTTCTGTGCATACATATGTTAGACGGATGTGTTTGACTGTTGCTCACGTCTTTCATATTTTGCATTGTTTCGTACATGACGCAGCATTCTTAAAAACACAGCAATCAAGTTAAAACAAGTTGATTAAGTTTTTTTTAAATGCGTTTTTCATTCCACTGCCCTGCGTGTCTCATTTTTAACCTCAATAACGCATTCTGTGTGAATAGCCTTTTATTCATATTCATTAAAGTAGACTTACATTATTTAATTCGAACTGATGTTACCTTTTCAATAAATATAATAAAGTTCTGCAAGCTCACTTGTCAAATATTTCTTAATATTATACAATTTTACATATTAAACATAATATATAACATAATTTAACTACAATGAAATATGCATTTAAATCACAGTTTGTACATATTGTAATTTATATGGAATTAAATTAATTTAAACTTAGCTAATTAAAAAAGGATTTACAGTTTATAATTACATAATATATATACATATATACAATACACATAATGAATTATTAAAGTTTTTTATTATTCCGCTTGTTACATAATGTAACAACTGAAATATGTATTTAAAGAACTAATTTGTGCATATTCACATGCAACTAAATTAATTTAATTAAACTTAATTTTTTTTAAATCTAATATTTACATATTTAAAAATTACATTATACATATAAAATTACTTACAAATAATTGTACTAATTTTTAATTATTTAGCCAGTTAAATAATTTAACAAATAAAATATGCATTCAAATATGCATGCAAACACTAATTTGTACATATTTTAATAAATATGCAATTAAATTCATTTAATTTAACTTTGATTACAGTATGTACATCATTTAAAATTTCATTATAGATATTATTAAAAAGGTTATTCATATTTATTTACTTAGCCTGTTACATAATTTAACAACAAAATTGTAACTCAAATATGCATTAATGACATAAGTCTTATGCAATTATGTGCATTTAATTTGTATACAAATGAAAACACATGAACAGTTTTAATATTATATAATTTTTTTTCAGTTATACACTTTTAGTATTCAGCCGTATATCGGTGTATCTCACAAATCACTCTTCTTTCTTCTTACAAAATAAAATAATGAATCCAAATGAATATTTCATGTCTATGTAATTGGTAATCAGCCATATAATAAATCCTAATGATTCTTTGTATTGTTTCGATGACTGCACTGACTGCATTACCGAACGTGTGTGTGTGTGTGTGTGTGTGAGCAGAAACCGTCCATGTTTGACGTGAGTCGTGAGATGGGATCGAGTGTGGCTCTGTACAGCAGGAAGATTCTGATCCAAACCAAAGCCACAGACATCCTTCCCAAGTGGCTTCGCTTCCTACGAGGTCGGATGAGCATCCGTATATCTGCATGAAACTCATTTAAATGCCAGATAAACACATTTGAACCCAATCAAGTTTTGTCTTGTGATTGCTTTTGCAGGTGTTGTGGACAGTGAAGATATTCCTCTAAACCTCAGCAGAGAGCTTCTGCAGGAGAGCGCCCTGATCAGGTACAAACCCACCAGAAATATGAAATTATGCCTTCAGTATTGCGCAAATAACAAGAGTAACAACCTGTATTCTTTCAGGAAACTGCGGGATGTTTTGCAGCAGCGTGTCATTCGGTTTCTGTTGGACCAGAGCAAGAAGGATCCAGAGAAATACGCTCGCTTCTTTGACGACTACGGGCTGTTTATGCGCGAGGGCATCGTGACCACAGCGGAGCAGAGCGTCAAGGTGCGGGACGCCTCCATTACCCTTCATAATCTGCCCGTTCCTCTCTGATTGTTTCTAAATGGATGATTCATGTGTTCTCAGGAGGACATTGCCAAGCTGTTGCGCTTCGAGTCGTCAGCGCTTCCCGCGGGACAGCAGACCAGTCTGATGGATTACGCCTCTCGGATGAAGGCGGGAACGAGGAACATTTACTATCTGTGCGCACCCAACCGCCACCTGGCCGAACACTCGCCGTACTTCGAGGCCATGAAGCAGAAAGATATGGAGGTGAGACGAGAGACGGACAGGTCTACGGTTAACCAACACTGTCATATTCAACTACTAATGGCCAATGAGACTAGAGGTTAATCCAAAGGCGATGCAGTGCATTGGATAGATTTGCTGGAAACAATTGATAACTGAATTGCAATTAAAAATGTGCTCAAACCATATAGGCCCGGTTTCACAGACAAGGCTAAGACTAAGCCAGGATTAGGCTGTAGTTTAATTAGGAGATTTAAGTAGCTTTTATAAACCTGCCTTACTGGTGTGCATCTTGAGACAAAACAATGGCAAACCAGGGGGAAATGTGCAATATGCATCGACAAGGATGTTGGTCGATTTTGAAATGAACACAAGGGGGCGCAAAGACTTCTGTAAATCTCAAAATGGCCAAACATATAATCGTCAGCAACTAAAGAAGCTTTGAGATGGCATTTTAAACATATCTTATCTATGATCAAAGCATGACATGAAGTATTCTATTTAATTTTCTTGTGATTTTGACTTAAAAAAAGTTTCTTGGGATTGCATATTTACTCTTAAGTCCCATTTAAAATGTGCTTAATTGTAAATGCTTAACCAATTGCATGTTATTTAATATAAATATACAAAATGCAAATTTAATAATATAATATTAATTAACATATAAATATAGAGTTATAAAGCCATACATTATTATTTGAAGCCTGTCTGTTATTTTGCACCACAGGGTAAACACAAACAAACAAGGTCAGATCAGAAAAATATCTTTCCTTATTATAAAATGTATTAACTTTTATTAAGACAGAATTCCTGTTCTTAATTTATATAAAATAACTAGCATTGTACATTTTGGGATTTTAATCTTTAGCCTTAAAAACATCTCCAAATAAAAAATATTTATTTATATTTATTATTATTATTGATTTATTCTGTTAATCATTTTATATTTTAGGATTTTTATTTGGTGCTTTTCTTTATTTAACTGGTTAAACACTGACAGTTAAGTTTATGGGATGTCTAATAGGTCAAAAAATGAGGTTGAGATCATGCTGAAATTGAATTGAGATCATAAAGACAATGTCATGTGGAGATGATGATGAAAATGAAGTAGCGATAGGCATAGGAAAAGCCGTGGCTGTGTTTGAGGATCTGCTCTTCCTGCAGGTCTTGTTCTGCTTCGAGCAGTTTGATGAGCTCACGCTTCTTCACCTCAGAGAGTTCGACAGGAAGAAGCTCATCTCAGCCGAGACAGACATTGTTGTTGACCATTACAAGGAGGAGAAGTTTCAGGACAGCAAACCAGGTAAGACTAAATAGATGACAAATTACATTTGCCAAGTCTGAATTGCTCATCATTTGTGAATAACTATATATTTGAATTATATATACATCATTGATCTAACCATTTTGTAAAATCACTTTAATGCGATTTAAGCATTTGGGTGAGTAAATGAAAAGTCACTGGTGACGTGTTTGTCCCGTGCAGCATCAGAGCGCTTGACCGATCAGCATTCAGAAGATCTGATGGCCTGGATGAGGAACTCGCTCGGACCGAGAGTCACCAACATCAAGGTGAGTCACTTTTCACAAACATGACCTTCTTGTTTATTTCAAAGCACCCATCAAACGGTTAATTTGCATACAAATTAAACACATTTACAGTTTTAATTTTATATACAATTTACATACACTCTGAGCCAAAACATTATGAGCAGTCACAGATAGTGTTGTCAAAAGCACCGACTTCTGTACCAAGTCGGGACTGAAATGTAAAAAATGTGACGATAGCAGCATTTCCCTCTAGCGTTTTGAGAGCGTTTGAAAGCGGCGTATATCAGTGGATCCCTAATATATCCGCTCATAGACACTGCTTTCAAACACTCCCGTGTGTATCTGTGTAAGCGATGTCTACTTACAACATATTTGAAGTGTTGATCATTGTAGCCAATCACTGACATATATGTTGAGCGCTTCAACACAATGACCAATCAGAGGTGTTCAATTAAGAATCCGTTCAACAGCGCTCAAAATGCTAGAGGGAAATGCTGGTATCGTCACATTTAAAAAAAAAATCAGTACTGAAGTCGGTACTTTTTGACAACTCTAGTCACAGGTGAAGTGATATCGTTGATCATCTCCTCACAAGGACACACATTAAAGTCTGGTTAGATTAGATAGGAAGCAGACAATCAGTTATTGTGCTCTACATGTTAAATGCGGTAGAAATGAGCAGGAATAAAGATCTGAGCAACTTTGAAAAGGGCCAAATGGTTATGACAAGGCCACTGGGTCAGAGTATCTCTGAAACGATAAGGCTTGGTGCTGAGGATTCACCAACAGTGTCAGAGGAGGAGCAAACCACACACCAGTGACAAGACTCATCATGCATGAGGGCAGCAAAGGCAATCCCGTCTGGTCCGAGCCAACAGAAGGTCTACTGGGGCAGTAAAACATTTTAATGATAATAATAGGAGGAATGTGTCACAGTCCAATCAGAGTGCCTATGATGACCCTTGTCCACCATCGAAAGCTCCTACAATGGGCAGGCGAGCGTTGTAATAAACCTCGGAGCAGAGGAAGAAGATCACCTGGTCCGATGAGTCCTGTTTTCTTTTACATCACGTGGATGGCCAAATACATGTGCGCTGTTTACCTGGGGAAGTGATGTCACCAGGATACACTGTGTGATGACGACAAGCGGGTGGGAAACGTTCTGCTGGGAAACCATGGGTCTGACCATTCATGTGGACGTCAGTTTGACACCTGCAACCTACCTGAACATTTGCAGACCAGGAGCACCTCTTCATGACACCGGTGTTCCCTGGTGGAAGTGTCTCTTTCAACAGGATAATGCACTCGCACTGCAGACATTGATCGGGAATGGTTTGAGGAACATGATGAAGAGCTCAAGGTGTTGCCCTGGCCTCCAGATCTCAGTTCAATTGAGCATCTATGAGATGTGCTGGACCAACAAGTTCAATGCACCTCACAGCCTACAGGACTTGAAGGATCTACTGCTAATGTCTTGGCGCCGGAGACCAGTCTAGTGGAGTCCATGCCTGATTTTCAAATAATAATTTCAACACAAACCCAATATTCCATGTCTTTATTTGTTTAGTAGTCAGTCATGAAATAAATCCTAATCATTCTTTGTATTACAATGATAACCTGCTTAATTTAAGGCGTTATTTTGTTGTTAAATTATGTAACAGACTAATTTAAAGTCAGCATAGAGCAGAAGTTGTGATAGATATATGTCACAATAGGGAAGAAAAGACTGAGTGAAATGTCTTCTCGGAAAATAAAAAGTAGGGCGGGGCTTGATTTTGTCCATCAGGAATTGATTGGATCGTTGTCGTCTTAATGCTCAATCATTAACATGTGCACCAAATCATTCATCATTTTCTTCATGCACATAGATTTTCTCTTGCGAATGCATGGATACCTGACATCTGTGATCATCACCATTCATTGACCGTTGCTTCCGTAGGTGACGCCGCGTCTGGACACACACCCCGCCATGATCACAGTGCTGGAGATGGGAGCCGCGCGTCACTTCCTGCGCACGCAACAGCAGCTCGCCCGCAGCTCAGAGGAGAGAGCTCAGATCCTGCAGCCCACGCTGGAGATCAACACTGGGTACCAGCGCACACACACACACACAAACACACAGTATCTGACAGTTAGGACAATCCCTAGTGATTTACTACAGATGCAGAGAAACTGCTTTATTGTTGATGTGTATTCAAAATAGCGTGGCAGATGAGTAACGTCTGTCTGCAGAATGTTTTCAGCAAGAGTACACTGGAAAACATGATTTTCTTATTCAGGATTTGTCTTCGGTACCATTACAAATATCTAAACATTCTTAAATCAAGACAAATTATCTAGTGTAAAACTGATAAAAATTTAGTTTAATGCTTAAAACAAGGAAAAAAGTATTCTAGTGGTAAAATCTTGCTTTCCCTTTTAATTAACTATCTTTTTCTGACCCCACTGGCAGATGTTTGTTCATATTTTAAGCACATACATACTTATTTTGAATGATTTTGTTCAGAAAACAGAAAAAATCTGATTTTTGCTTCACATGTTAATGCATCTTGATTTATTGTTAGGTATTTGTATTGGAAAACAAGACAAAAATACGGCGTATGAAAGTAATTTTGCCAGTGTATCTAGGAGTGTGACCACTAAAGTGAAGTATATTGTGCTTGCATAAATAGAAATGCTGTTGTTTCTCTAATGTCAAGCGGTTGTTTTCAGGCATGATCTGATCAAGAAGCTTCATGCACTGAAGGACTCAAACCCTGAGCTGGCACAGCTTCTCCTTGAACAGGTGAAGAACGTTTACCACAATACACCATTCTCTCACCTATTTATAATTTAAAACTAAATGGCTTTTTTTTTTTACGCACCAGATATATGACAACGCCATGATCACCGCTGGGCTGAACGACGACCCTCGTCCGATGATCTCCCGACTGAATCAGCTTCTCACTCAAGCGCTGGAGAAACACTGATGTGTTCAGCCCGACGGACTTGTTTTGCCATCATTAGAGCCGTGTGTTGATGCACAAAGACTGCGTCATGATCGCACACTAAACACAAGCAAACGTTGTTTATAAGACGACTTGAGAATATTTGTGCAGGTGTGACATTGTCGTTTATGTGGAAGTCGTGTTTTACAGCTGATAAGACTGAGATTTGACTGTCCAGCCAACAATTGTCTGATTGGAGAAAAAGAAAACCAACAATTCAGTGTTTTGTGACCGCCAGAGCTGCACTCCCTGAATTTACCTGGAAACACGCAAGAAAAATAGCCATAGCAAGATGAAGATAAAAGTGGAGCATTGTCTTATTTGTCGTACCTTTTTTGCTGTAAAATTATTATGGCTCATTATATTAGCTGCTTTTCCATGTGTAAATTGTGATTAGAGTGATGAAAATATGAAATAAAACATGAAATGTCTTAAATGTATTTCACAAATTTTAACTCTAGTTTGAATACTTTCCTAACTGTAACATTTACAAGACCCCTGTAATAGAACATTTCTATGGATGGTAATGCTTTTATGATTAATGTCTTGAGAAATGGCATAGATTAGGCTATTCATAAACTGTATTCCTGTGCTCACTAAACAGCTCACCAGAAATTGTACAATTTTGTAAACTGGAATGAAAATACCATCTCTCGCTGATGTGATCATATTTAACTCTTAGAAATTGTATAGAAACCCAGTGCGCTCCGAAATGGTGACTTGCGTCACAAGGGCTTTAAACTGCAGTTTCATCCTTCAGACACCAGGAGGCGCAGTGACGCCAGTGATGAGTGTATACTGGGATCGCCCTGTTACTCACGCATTTACAGTTGATCATGCAGATTTTAGTTATTACTGTTAATAATCTGCTGAAATGGTGTAGTGTCTGGTGTTAAATTTATGTTTTCAGACAATTCAGAAAAAAATATCACCAAAGTACAGGCTGTTTTTAACCCAACAATATTTAACATCACAGTCACTATTAAAAGTGAATGTTTGGACGTTTTTAAACAATGCCATCACTTTTTAAATGCTCCCGTAGTAGCACGAGTCACGTACGAAACGTACACACATTCGTTCAATTAATTTCAGCTCATAATGCTGCGTGCATAATAAAAATAATGAGAATGCTGTTTCAGCTCTAGATGCAGTCTATTCAACCAATCGCTATTATAAACCACTACTTGCATGGATTAGCTAGCCTATATAAAAAGACTTTTACGTGCAAGACTCAACTGAACGGCGCTGCTGCCCGTTCCCACAGAAAGCGTTCTTGCGTTTAAAACCGCGAGAAGCAACGCTGAGGAAATGAAGAACGCTAGCTGGGTCTCCAAGCGCGTTTTTAAACGTTTAACTTGGAAAGAAAGAAAAAAGCTTTAAAAGCAGCCTTTTGCAGCAAGACTGTCTTCAATATTGCTCATGTTTGCGTTCTAAGAACAAATAGAACGTAGCGCAACTGGAACGCTAAACACGTTCTGTAAATCTGACCTATATGTGCTCAGGATGACATCAGTAGTTAAAACTGATGTTTATGATTACGAACATAAGAAGCATGTTGAGAGAGATGAAGAAAAACCTGTCGATATCTGCGGTTTATGTGTTTTAAACGTAGGTAACAATCATTTTGTGAGGTAGAAAATAGGAAAAGTCCTGTAAAATATACAATGGTGGCAGCACTACTTTTCAGCGCACTCTAAAATACTGTGGACACAGCGGAGTAATCTCACATCTTAAATTTTTTATTTACCTCTGGTAAATGGACCGTTTCACCGTTTGTATCGCTCCGAGGTCACGTACACACTGCAAAGTAGCGACCACCGCATTTAAATGCGAAATACAGGAGTTGCTCCGGAAATAAAGTTGACTTAAGTAGTGATAGGCCTACCTAAAACAATTTTTGACTTTTCGCAGCTGTAAAGAGACAATTTGAACTTTTTGGGAAAACTATTTTAGACCAAAGTAACTAGAAATGAGTATGAAAGGCCATTTTCATCTTAGGCTATAAGAGAAATAAAAACCATGCTTTCGTAAATTAGAATTATGACAAAAAAAGTCATAATAATGAGATAGTAATTCACAATTATGTGATCAAAAGTCAAAATTGTGACATACAAAGTCATAATTGAGATTAAAAGTAAAAAATATGACAAAATTATAAGAGGCCATTTACTGTTTTCAAGTGATAACTTTTTATGCGTTTTGGCCGTTACAAGACAACAGCGTTGAAATGCAAACCTGAAAATGCAAACATTGAAAATGGGTTTCAAAGTTAAAGTTTTTGAAAACAATAGTGTTATAGTTTTTGTGTAAACAACAAAAACGTGCATTTGTGAAAACGGTGAATCATGCAGATTACATTTTCAGTCTATATGCATGTAGTGTTTCTTTACAACATCGCCAACTACTGGCCTGACATGAATAATGCCGCTTTTTTAATAATTCTTGTGGGTCCGTGTGAACCAAACAATAGACAACGTTTACGTTGTAACAATATAGTTTCACAATATATCAATACAAAAATGCAACAATATTATGTATTGTGTATAGTTCACCCAAAATGAAAAAAAGACTCTGTGAAAAAAAATCAAGTTTTCAGAGTTTTTGTTTGTCAGTTCTACATTAAACTACTGTATATAATGTTGAATATAATGTATAATAATGAAATGGGGGAATATTTGTGTAAAATGTGGCCTAAATTATTTTAAATATATCTAGTTAGTGACAGAGTGCAAGAATATTCGTATTTCAAAATAATATAAATAATAAATAATAAATAAATAATTCTGTTTTCAGCTTCAGAATCATGAATATTTTTATTCTGGTGTCACTATTGTCCTGTGCATTGGGTTTCCAGCACCAAGTCCAAGCCTATTCATTTACACCCACAATGTAAAAATTTACAAACCATTTTTTTGTTAACCTTTTACCATATGTCTTGGAGTATCGCAATATCATATCATGATAAGTATCGAATCGTGAAATGAGGGTTTCGTTACACCCCTAATGTCTGTACGCTAAAAACACAAAGGAAAAATTGTTCGGTTTTTAGTACTTTGTCATCATGTAAATTCATAATTGACAATTTTCAATTTATTTGATGTCCAAAATGTTGACATTTTTGATATAATTTCCTCTTTACATCATAATTACAACTTCTCAATATAGACGTTTCACATCAATGACTTTATATGCCCTAATTTAATTCATAATGACTTAGTATCTCTTTAAAAAAAAAAAAAATGACGTAAATTTCTAAAATTATGACATCATAATCGTGACGTGTCAAATTTTGTCAGTTGTGACTTTGATGTCAATTGTTTCATAAAATATATATTTTTTCTTATGTGGTGGAAATGGGCTACCATAAACGAGACGTTACTTTCCAAAAAGATTAGCCAAGAATTATTAATACATGACGGAGAGAAGCAGAGTTTTGACATTTAACCAGCGCCATCTCACTGAACAATAAATGTAGTTTCCACAAGACAATAGTAATAATTAGTGAATAAGTGAAGACACATACCTGTTTCTGTGATTTTTCTATAACTTCTCAGACAGCTGTCAGTGTGCAGAAGATTGTGCGTTAAAAAGCGGAGTTATATTTTCTATAGACTAGAGCAATTCAATCTAAAACAATAATGGATTTAACATCAACATTTAATGTCTAATGTCATTAATATAAAATTGCGTAAATTCTGTCTGACCAGTCTATTTGAATGGAGAAAGTTTACATTTATTTGAAAGAATTAAAAGAGCAGTTTCACGTCTATCCTTGTATTGCTCAACTGATCGAGGTTGTGGGATTTAAAAAAATATTAGTATATACTTTTTAAAGAGTGTAATTAGTGCAGTAATCTAATTACACTGTTGAAGATGTAATTAGTAGCTAGTAATTATTTTTTTTACAGTAACTTGCCCAACACTGCCCTGTAATAAACATGGCAAATTTTACATTGACATTAAGTTTTTTTTGTTAATTTTAATTTGATCGCATCCAACTCTGTGAAATGGCCAATGCAGTGCGCACAGAAATGGTGAATTGCAGAACAAGGGCTCTAAACTGCAGTTGCACCATTCAGACACCAGGAGGCGCAGTGAAGCTAGTGTTGAGCACAGACTGCAATCTATGCTGGAAAAACTCAAACGGTTATTCTTCTACAGCACCTTTTTTACAGTTACGATTAAACAGTGACGACATAAATTAAAATGGTTAATTACACTTTGCTGCATGGTAAAAACAGACAGTTGGGTGCAAGATGTAAATATTCAGGCACATAAATAGCCGGAAATGAGATTGAGAACAAGTCGCAAGACGAAGTCATCAGAAGCATTGTGTCTGTTGCACACAGTTTATTTAACAATATGGTATATAAGTACGAAACAAGATCTTAACCAGTTTATACAGCGATCTCAATCTTTTTTCCTTTTATTTACAGTATGTCATCAAGCTGCATGATTTACATTAAAGAATCGTTCACCTTCAATTCAAGTTTCATGAGGAGAAAAAAAACAAGAGGTTGACTGAAGAACTCTTTGAACAAATCAGCAGTCAGACGAAGCTCCGGCCTCATACGCGAGGTGGAGGGGACATCATCGATGTTTCAGAGATCAAACGAGAAAACAGGAACATCTTCCTACATCTTAAGAGAGACAACTACTGAATCCAGGCCAATAAATAAACGCATCTGGGCACCTTGAAAAATAAGAGCAACTTTCACAATTTGCTCGCGTGTTTGTGTTTGTGTTCGTGTGTGTGTGTGTTCGTGTGTCTGCAGTAGCCAAGCTCCTTTCTGTACAAATGAATACAGGTCCTCTGTACAAACTCCACAGTTTGGAGAGAAAAAGGCTGCGTGTCCTTTTCCAAACCTGGTAAATGTGAATACGTATCAGACAGGAATGAGGATCGATCTTGATCCTGATTCCACACCAATTATCTTACAGTCCCTAAACACGCGCACACACTCACAAAAAAAAAAAAAAAAAAATGCATTTCAGTTTGCAAACATACAAAAATGAAAGTCTTCAATAATAAAATCAAATATTTTGCCTTGAGAAATTCCATTTAAAAAGTCCATAAGCTCAAAATAACCCCCTCCCCGAAAACAACAAAAAAACAAAACAATTAAAAATGTAACTCCTTGTAGACCAGGATTGAATTTCGTCCGGTCCGACATCCCCTCCTAGAAAAAAAACCCCTTTGTGATTCTGCTCTTTAAACAGTTAATTCAATCCCTCCAATAAGGAAGAAGAAGCAGTCCATTGGTTGTGTAAACCTATTACAGTCTTTACATTTTGTCGTCTTTAATTTCTCACGTACAAAACACACCTTTTCTCTCCGCAAAAGAACGTCTCTTAATGCTACAATCCCTCGACGAACTTCTCTAGCGTGTCGCCCGTGGTGTCCATGCTCAAGTCGTTGGAAAGCCCTCCACGGTTTGGCGTGTTCAGCTGCGGAAGCATTGCACTCTGTTCAGGAGTGCACAGGTGGGCCTGGTCCATGGGGCCCGGCATGGGTCCCGCCAGGCTGGGGTGTAGGGGCGAGGGCTGGGGCTGCATGCGAGGGGACGGGCTGGAATGTGGCGGCTGTTGGGAAGGGGGACGGGGTGATTGCACGGGGGCAGGCGACCTCACCTGGTTGCTCAGCGCATTAGCCATGGCCTGTCCGGGCAGGTGGGCTCCCTGCGCCTGTCCTGCAAGCATGTGTGATTGGGGACTCATGGAAGCGGCCTGTGCCGGCGAGCCCATTTGCTGCTTCAGCAACTGTTGTTGTTGCTGCTGCTGCTGTAGCATGCGTTGTTGCAGCATATTCTGCTGGGCGTCCATACTCATGCCAGGCTGGCCCATCTGAGCCATGGGTTGCATTTGCCCTCCGCCGCCCTGCATGGCCATCTGCTGCTGCATGCGGATTTGCGAGTAACTAGCTGCGCCTTGAGGCTGCGGGAATCTCCCTTGTCCGGTAGGGAGTGTTCCCTGTAGTTGCTGCTGCTGCATCTGACGAATTAGTTGCCGGCGGAACAGCTGCTGGTTCCCGTTGTGCGCAGCGTTCATCATTTGTCCCTGGGAGCCGAGGGCCGCCATGGATTGGGTCGGGGCCGGCTGCGCCTGCTGGGGGGGCATGACGGGTCTCTGCACGGGGCCGGCCTGCATCGCAGCCATGTTCTGCATTCCCGGCTGCCCTGCGAGCATGGCCTGCGGGTTCTGCTGCTGCGGTTGGCTGGCTTGGTATTTCGCCGTGCGCTGTTTGATGAACGCAGCCATGAGATGCGGGTTCGACTTGAGGATATTGAGGACCTGCTGCTGCTGCTGAGGGGAGCTTGGTGATTTTAACGTGCGCAGAAGGTCCTGCAGCGCTCCTGGAGCGATGCTGCTGGTCACACCTCTTTGCTGCATGCCCTGTTGCTGAGGGGCCTGTGGTTGCGCCTGCTGGGGAGGCATGACGGCCTGCATTTGCCTCGGCTGCTGCTGCTGCTGTTGTTGTTGCTGCTGCTGCTGCATCAAGGCGCGCTGCATCATCTGCGCCTGTTGGGGCGTCTGTGCAACCTGAGACTGCTGTGGAGCCATGGCCATTTGCTGCGGGGGCACTTGCTGTGTTGGAGGCGCCTGCGGATTCTGCATGGACCCTTGCATCCCAGGTGGCCACTGGCCAGGCTGCATGTTCTGAACCATCTGAGGACCACGAGGACCCATCATCTGCATCGGAGTCATCATGCGAGGTTGGTTCATCGGCATGCCATTCATATTCATTCTATAGTCTTGCTGCTGTTGCTGTTGCTGTTGTTGTTGTTGTTGTTGTTGTTGCTGCTGCTTAACTTTGGTCATCATCTCTATTTTTTGCGCAACTTTCAAAGCCTGCTGCTGCTGCGGAGAGGGCTGAGGCTGTTGTTGAGGAGGCATGGGCAGGGGAGATTGTTGCTGCTGCTGTTGCAGGGGCGAGGACTGCGGCCCTGGTTTACCCTGGGGTCCTGGTGTCGGTGGTTGACTGGGGAAGCCTTGCACCATTGCAGCCACATTTGGATGCGTCTGTTGGGGCTGGTTGGCTAAAGACTGTGAGGTCTGAGGTGTGTTAGGCTGCTGCAGCTGCTGAGAGTTGGGCGTTCCCGGACCTCCTGAGGTAGTTGGGGAGGGAAGACTCGGAGGCATACCTCGGCCCTGCATTAGTGCCATACGCCGCCGCATCATCTGCGCCTGCTGCAGTCGCTGTTGAATCTGCTGCTGTCGCAGCTTGTGCTTGATATTTAGACAGAAGGGCACGGGGCACTTGTTCTCCTGGCAGTGCTTGGCATGGTAGCAGCACAATGCAATGAGTTGCTTGCAAACAGGGCAGCCTCCGTTGGTCTTGCGCTTGCAGCCCTTGGTATGCTGCACCACTCTTTTCATCTTCTGACAAGACGGCAAAGAACAATTGGCGTTGCGGCACTGGCAGGCATGCACCAGCGACTGAATGCAGCGTTGGATGCTGAGGCGTCGACTCTCCTGTGGGCTCTTGTTGGCCTCGCCGCCCTGGTTGTTGCTGTCGTCGTCCAGGCCCAGTCCCCACTTCACCATTTGGTGCTCGTGGCCCTTGGAGTTGTAGCAGTTAATGCATAGATCAAAGTCCTGAAAGAAATCAGAAGAAGAATTGATATTGCTTTCTGCATAATCATAGTATAGAATATTAATTCACTGCTGCACGACTGGAGCTGGTATATTGGCGTTATATTTATAGCTACAGGCACAGTTGTCCTAGAGCAGTGGTTCCCAAACCTGTCCTGGAGTACCCCCAACACTGCACGTTTTCTTTGTCTCCCTAATCAAACACACCTGATTCAACTCATCAACTCATTATCACATGGGTTAATGAGCTGATGAGTTGAATCAGGTGTTTGATTAGGGAGACAAAGAAAACGTGCAGTGTTGGGGGTACTCCAGGACAGGTTTGGGAACTACTGTCCTAGAGCAATGGTTCCCCTCCTTACGAGGTTTGAACATGCAACCTGTTAGTTTCCACCTCAGATCTTGATAAATTGCCAATACAATGGTATCATTTCTCTAGTCTAGTTTTTACAATCTACCTATTGAATATCAAACAATGGCAACAGTAACCCAAATGCTCTGTCAAAGCCACAAAGAGAAGACTTACCACGCAAACGGTGCAATGCCAGCGTGTCTCTACATGATGCTGGCATTCGTTGCAGGTGTACACAAATCGGTCTTGGCCCTGATTGTGTAGCTCCACCAGCATGCACATACTGCTCCATTTGCAGCGGCGCAGGGAACTGAACTCCCAGTGCTTGTCCCTGGCCAGTGTCAGGAAGGCATCACGGCCGTCCATCAGGTCGCAGGTCAGCGGCGGGTCAGGGTCCATGATTGGAGGAAGGGTGTTGACCACTGGACCGGCATGGAGGTGGATAACAAAGAAGACCTGGATTTCACGAAGTAAGATGAGATCTAGTCAGCACTTGGCACATTAGTAAATTTTGAGTGGAAGTAATGGTATTCAGGTAAAAAGTCTAGTCCCACCTCTTTGTGCTTCTCCATTGTTGCATATAGCTTCTGGGACAGATCATTAGCTACATTCGGCATCCCAGGCTTCTTTTTGTTGGCGCGGCTCACGCTGCTCTTGTTTTTGTTGGTCTTTTTATTGTTCTTCTTTTTGGCGTTCTTGCTGTCAGCTTGGGTTCCCTGCGGAAATGCAAGACATTTAGAAAAAATGTCTACAGACTACACTAAATACTCATTCACACCATTTGGCAACTCTGTCTAACCTCTACTGTCTCAGAGGAGGCTGTATTTTCCTCCTTTTTCCTTTCCTCCTCCTCCTGTTCCAGCTCCTTGATGCTTTCCTCCAGAACATTGGGCCAAAAATCACCTTCGAAATAGGGTAGCTCATTGGCACTTGTAAGCCGGTCCTCAGTGGCCTGCTTAAATATGTCCTGCATAACACAAGTGAGCCATTTTGTGAGTCATATCTGTGACAATATGTTAACCCATTATGAATGAAACCTGACAGAGCGCAAATCCATTAAAATACAAATCCAACCCAATATCGGCATACCTTATAGTCATGAATGATTCTTTCTGCAAATGCTTTGTCCAGCATTTTGCGGTACCACTCCTGGAGTCTTTTAGGCTTCGGAATCTTCTGATCAGGAGGGTGACAGTGGAAGATGTAGTCATCGCCTTCACTAGGTGGGCAGGCCCAGATATGACCAGTCACATATCTGTAGGTGGGAAAATCAAATTCATTAGTGCATTAAATATGGACTTGTAATTTTAGGCTGAGATTGGAGAAAGCATGTATTGTTACACCAAAAACCATTACACATTTCTTTAAGGAAGCATGTTTAACTCAATCAAGGTGGCACAACTTACCCAAGTTTCTTAACATACTCCAAATAGCCAATGAGGATTTCATGATAAACTGCAGTTCTTAGCAACCGAGGCTTGAAGAAGTGAATACTGTCAAGATATGATATGTATACCCGCCTGGAAAAAGGAGAAAAACGAGACAATCAGTCAATTCTGCCTGCTCAAGACACAATTCAGCATTGTTTTTTTTCAGACAGATCAGTATTTGCATGATACCTGGTGTTGGGAAAGGGACATTCAGATCCATATTCCTGGACATGCATGCCAAAGAAACACACATCCACTCCATCAATCTCCTCAAATGCAAAAAGTGCTTTGGTTCTGTAGGGAAAGCTTTCGCACATCTCTCCTGAGTCAACAAACCTGCAGAGAAATAGTTTGATGCAAAATTAGCTTCTTTCAATTCAGGTACATAGAAAACCATTCTTAGTCAGCATGAAATCAAAGTCGACCCAATTTGTTTCTAAGTCAGAGTCAAATGCTGGATTCATATTGATTATCTGTGACGTTACCTGGATTTCATCCCAGGTTTGACCTCCACGGTCTTTTCAGAGCTGGCGACCACCCGCACAAACACCTCTCCGGCCTCGGGGTGATTCTGCCTTTTCAAGTACTTATTCACTCGGTCCTCGATGTACGATCCCAGCCTCGTGGTCTGTAACCCTGATCAGAAATGCACAGAGTTACTTCACTCTACAACAGACACTGACAGAGAGGCAAGCAGGAATATACATAAAAAACACTCACTTTTAGCAGAGAACTTGTTTTCCTTTCTCGTTTTTCCTGACTTCTTCATGCAGTTGTCACAGATGAAACTGTTATAGGAGAAGAGACAAACAGGAGCTGTAGTGATCACGTCATGACATGCTGAACTTCAGGAGAACAGGCGGATAAAATGCTCACCCTGTTGGCCAGATGATGTCGTAATGCAGTGCACAGATTTGATGCATCTTCCGGCCACAGTCTTTACATTCAACAAAGCTGTTAATACAGAGGAAGGTGTTAAACACAATATTGACAAGCGTGATTTTTTTTTTTTCCATGAGTAAAACTTTAGAATAAGACCTAATTTGTAAATATTAGTTAAAGCACTAACAATGGCAAATTAATTTTTAAAGGATTTATTAATCTTTGTTAATGTTAGTTTATAAAATGTTTATATTAGTTCAGTGTTAACTAATGTTAACTGATTAAATGTATTAGTAAATGTTGAGATTAACATTATGAAAGCTTAATGTAAAATGTTACCATTTCATGTACTTTTCAGAATTAAAAGTACCGCTCATCACTTAATGCACAATTGAATACCTGCCATTTTTTTATTAATATGCAAATGCATTGTGCAAAAATGGTAATTTCTTGAACATTGTTGACAACTAACTTGAGTTATTTCAGGAAGTGGCATTCAATATAAATATAAATTATTTAATATTTTAATGCAATATTGCAATCTAATCAAAGAAAGACTAAAGACATCATAGTTGATTGTGCTTCTGATTCATTTGTCACTTTATTTGCATATAATATGCATATGCATTAGAATGCATGTTGCTATAATAGTATGCAAAAGTGTATAGTCTAAAATATACACACACACACACACAAAGGATTAAAATGACGAGACTTACGGCTCAGAGTCCAACATGTCATTTTTCTTCTTCTCAAACTGCTCCTTTGATATCATACTGCAGAGAGACATATAATATACATTCCACATGGCATCTTTACACATGTACAACTCATTCTTTAAGAGTAATTGTGCGATTTAATAGAAGCAAAACCTCAAAGCTTTCTGGGCGACAGAAGATACATACGTCTGCGGCTGCGCGGGGTCGTCTCCCAGGGTGACACTGTCGCCCTGGATCTCGTTGAAGCACTTCTCGCAGAAGTGATACCTGTCGGCAACAAGGCCATATTTGGGTGAACTGGAGCCAGCACACAAGAGCACAGGCAAACCGGCACACGGAGAGCGGCACAGCACAAGAGCGCAGAACGTGGGGTCGGGCAGAGACACGACACACAGCAGACAGGCCGAGGCAGAGCACAGGTTAGCAATCCAACTCACAAATGAGCGTTAAATCAAAAAATGATTGATAGCAACAGGATGGTCTGTCTTTTCATGCACTAGAGAGAAGCTGCATGCATTTTCTGATTGACCATGGGATCTTAAGAACAAATTATAAGCACAAAACAAACAAAGAGTGCAACAAGACAACAAGATGGAGATGAGAAACATGGGAAAGTGATGCACTAGAGCATTTCCAGGCATTATATTTCTTAATATTACGACAATTAACAACGTTTACAGGATTTACACAAATACTAGTGGTCTGCTGGGTGAAGCAGCCTTGTAAGCAAAGATCGAGGCTTGTAAACTGAAAGATTCAAATCCAACAACGACTGATCAAAGTATTACCACTGCACCTTTGAGCAAGACACTTAACCTTTGAACTTGCTTTTATGACTCTGTTTATAAGGTGCAAACAACACGGAGTCAACTGAGCACCTAAACATCTCAAGCCTGATCTCAGTGCATACCGGCCCCATTTGGAAACTCATTCATCACCACCTCATTTCTCACGCCATTGGTTACCTGTTCTGGTAGCTGTAATATGTGCCGTCTCTGGAGATAGTGCAGAGCTGTTTGCCATAGCAGCAAAGCGTCTGAGGTGAAAACTCGTACTGTGGAGACAGAAAAGACAATTCTGTGAAGTGCAACCATTGTCATTTTAGCATTATTTATAATTATTTTAAATTAGCATTTTTATATTTTCTATCGTCATTCATTTTAGTTTCATTGAATACTTTGCTAACCCTTTACAATAAGGTCTCATCTGATAGCATAAGTTAATGAATTAGCTAACATGAACAAAAAACAAGTAATGTACGTTTTACAGAATGTATTAATCTTTGTTACTGTTAAGTTAAAATACTACTGATCATTGTTTGTTCGAGTTAGTTCACAGTGCATTGTGTTACAGATAACTTTATTTAAAAAATGTATTCAATGTTGAAATTAACTTTAAAGAAGTACTGTACATTGTTAGTTCAATAATGTAGTAAACTAATAGCCGCTTTCCGACCAAGTAGTTACAGGAACTTAGTTATAAGAACTGTCCACTTCTAAACAGTTCTATGAACTACTCTCCCCCAAACTTGGTTTTGCTGTTTGCGTTCGCACTGGCCAAGTGGCCATAGGAACTGGTAGGAGGGGTAAGGGAGTGACGCAAGCACGGCGACTTTTATTTTGACGGAGCGAAGGACCTTTATTTTGACGGCGCTGAGAACGCCAGAGCAAACAATGCTCGCATTCTCGGTGTTCATTAGTTAGCGATCTGTCTAACAGTATTGTTTAATATCTTATCAGATAGAACTGTTATAGAAAGTAGACAGTATATGAAAAAAAAGGTTATTAGCCTATGCCGTGTGGTTGATGTCCAGTGTTGCTAGCTGAGCAGAAATACATAATCATGTTTGACTTGGTCCCCTCAAAGTTGCGTTGGATTCTCTCTTCAGCATACAGGTTTAGAGACCCATCTATCACTGTTTTCCATGTTTGTATCTAGTTTCTGGAGTATATATAGGCTATAATCTGTGTGTTTACATATAGCTGTTTTAAAAATGGCGGGTGTTGGTGTTTTGCGTGCGTTCGGTCATCAGCGTACACTAACGTCACGGGTAGTTCCTATAGTGCTGGTTTAGACCCTACTCTGAAGTAGGACCCAAATTAGTTCCTACAAATGGAGTTCCTAGAACTAAAATCGTTCCTAGTTCCTGCGGTGCGAACACGCCGACATCCGGGTACTTTAGCCAATAGTTCTAGGAACTGTGAAAAGGTTCCTCCGGTCGGAAAGCGGCTAATGCTCGCATTCTCGGTGTTCATTAGTTAGCGATCTGTCTAACAGTACTGTTTAATATGTTATTAGATAGAATTGTTATAGAAAGTAGACAGTATATGAAAAAAAAGGTTATTAGCCTATGCCGTGTGGTTGATGTCCAGTGTTGCTAGCTGAGCAGAAATACATAATCATGTTTGACTTGGTCCCCTCAAAGTTGCGTTGGATTTTCTCTTCAGCATACAGGTTTAGAGACCCATCTATCACTGTTTTCCATGTTTGTATCTAGTTTCTGGAGTAAATATAGGCTATAATCTGTGTGTTTACATATAGCTGTTTTAAAAATGGCGGGTGTTGGTGTTTTGCGTGCGTTCGGTCATCAGCGTACACTAACGTCACGGGTAGTTCCTATAGTGCTGGTTTAGACCCTACTCTGAAGTAGGAGCTAAATTAGTTCCTCCAAATGGAGTTCCTAGAACTAAAATCGTTCCTAGTTCCTGCGGTGCGAACACGCCGACATCCGGGTACTTTAGCCAATAGTTCTAGGAACTGTGAAAAGGTTCCTCCGGTCGGAAAGCGGCTATAGTTAACAAATTAAACAAAGTGTTACCTATATTTCTATATATAGCTTAACAATTTAATTCAGTTTTATTTTTAGTAATTTAAGTACTTAAACTAATTTAATTGCCAAGGCAAAATTTCTACTTAAACTTAAAATTTGTGTTTACGTTTTTTATCTAATACTTAATTCCCCAGTTACACAGACAGACTTAAGTCTAGTCCCAGACTAAAATGCATGTTTGAACTGTTTTAACGGAAAGTAACTTGCACGGATATCTCTTAAAATATGTCAATGTCATTGGTTTGTTTCAAGATGCAACTCAGTAATGTTTTTTTTCTAAGACACGTTTATAAAAGCTACTTAAATATCCTAATTGAACTAAGGCCTAATCCTGTCTGTGAAACCAGGGCATTATTTATTTTAACTTTATTTAAATTACTAAAAACAATTTTTAATACTTTTAGTGGTAACACTTTACAATAAGATCCCATTATGCCCGGTTCAGAAACAAATCTGGAAACAAGAATCGATCATTTTATCTCATATAGAGAGTCATAGTGGATGACAACCAATACCGCGTCTGTGACGTTTCACGAAAGAAAGACCAGCATATGTTTACTTTTTATTTCGGTCCGCCAAGACAGGTTCCGTCGCACCTGTGACATTGACCAATAGGAGCACAGAAGCTCTTCTGTACACAGCTTTCAAACATGCGCAACGAAAGAGATGATGGTATTGGTGCTGCTAGAAGATACTTTGCAATTTTGGAAAGAGCTTAACTGAAGGAGGCGCTTCAGCAACCCGACGAGTACTGGAATTAGCATTAAGCTAGTACAACCATTGTTTGTTTATGCTCTTGTTTTCGGAAGTCAGTCGCTAGTTCCGCCTACTTGATGACATCATGCATGTTATTAAAGACGGCAAGCAATGATTGGTTGGGAAGCAACGTGGAGTCTGACATGTTTCTTGTCCAGGACACCTCAAGAGTTCAGGAGTCAAAAACACATAATCTGACACAGTGACTATAGTAACAGACAAAAACACTGTAGTCTGAACCCGGCATTTGTAAATGTAAATTAATGCATTAACTAAATATGATCAAAAGATTTCTTGCAGTAAATATTAAATTTGATTAAGGTTAGTAAATAAAAAGACAACTATTTATTGTTAGTTCATTTTAGCTCAGTTATATTAATATTAACAGATTTTAATAATGTATTAATAAATGTTAACAAATGGAACCTTATTGTGAAGTGTTACCGTTATAGTTAACAACAACAACAAGACTGCACTCGGAACGACTGAGATGCTCTCAGGTTCGTTTCAGAGGAGTTTGAGTTGGTTTGGACCGTTCACCTATAAGCAAACAACTCTTTCCTTCTCACCTTGCGCCCGCAGCAGTAACCCAGACCCTGCATGACAGGGTCAATCTCCTGCTCGAACACCTCGGCCAGCTTCGAGCAGTACTTGTACACTCGAGATGTTTTGCGGTTGTAGAGCCAGGCGTTGTTGAACATCAGCCAGATGTCGTCAACATACTGCCAGGGTTCCTGGTACTGCCCGGTGTCCAGCTTCCTCTTGATGGTGGAAAGGTCAATTGGGTTCTTTACAATGTCAAAGTAGTCCTGAAGAAACAAGATCAAATACATGGTGATTATCTAATACTTTTAGATCTTTTTGAAGAGATTACATCAGCCCAATAATAGGTGTATGGGATTTACCGGGATGCCCAGTAGATTTGGGTCCACTGGCTGGCGGAAGGGCAAGGACTCCGGGTCTTGACGATACAGCGCTTCTAAGGTAGGCATCAACGCCTGTCTGAGTTCCTCTGGTTTGAAAACTGTAACAAATCATCGTGATCGAATCAAATTACAGATATTACTGAATGTAGTCACAATGTATTTTCCTGAAGGAATTTTTGTTACTTTTCTTGCGTGACTGGGCGGATTGACTGGATGGTGTGTTGTTGGTGCTGGACACGTCCTCCTCTTTTGGTTCGGTCTTTGTCTCTGGTTTCTTCTCCTCCGTCTCCATCTGTTCCTGTTTGGGTTCTACAGTCTCTGGCTGCTCCTTTACTTGTAGAGGTTTGACATCTTCATCCTAATGAACAACATGAATTACATTACTAAAGACTGTTTCATTAGGCAAGGAAAGATTGTGAAACTAGAGAACTGAAGATAACTTTTTTTTAAATAGCGTCTCTGATTTGAACTTATCTAACAAAAATTGTATTTGAGTTAGCAAGATGAATCAGTTTAAACTTTTAACAGATAAATGTAATAATACAAAGTCAATTTAACATTGAGAGACAGTGAATATCTATAAAAGGATGAAAAATCTTGCCGTGAACTACGATACCATTCAAAATTTGGGGTCAGTAATATTTCTCAGTATTTTTGAAAGTCTCTTGCTCACCAAGGCTGCATTTATCTGATCAAAAATACAGTAATAAAAAGTAACATTATTGCAATTTAAATTAACTGTTTTCTATTGTAATATACTTTAAAATGTAATTTATTCCTGTGATCAAAGCTGAATTTTCAGCATCATTACTCCAGTCTTCAGTGTCACATGATCTTTCAGAAATCATTCAAATATGATGATTTGCTGCTCAAGAAACATTTCTTAACTTTATAAGAATTATTATTGATATTATACATTAATTATCATCAATACTGAAAACAGTTGTTTTTCAAGATTTTTCGCTGTATATAAAGTTAAAAAGAAAAGCTTTTATTTGAAATAGAAATATTTACTGTCACTTTGGTCAATTTAATGCATCCTTGCTGAATAAAAGTACCAATATCTTTAAAAATATATCTTACCAAACCCAAACTTTTGAACGGTAATGTAATACTCAAGAAATAAAGTCAAGAACTGCTGAACCATTTTTAAGTTTAATCTCAGTAATATCACACCTCCATCTTGATATCAGGCTGCTTTTTCCCAGATTCAAACCCCTGCTCGTCGTCTTGATGCTCAATTTTGGGCTCAACAGCAGGGTAGTCAGGCAAAGCTTGCTGGGAGTGGGTCTCAGCCACAGACGCAGGCGTGGGAACTCTATTATCAACGCTAGCGGCCATTTGAGAGAGCTAATGGACAGACAAACGAGGAACGACATGAGTTAAGGGTGTCATCGCATACAACTGCAAACGAGGCTGTGTTTTCGATCCTCACCGGAGTGCTGGGCTGCTGGGCTTGCACAGAGGTGGGCTGCTGCATCTGCAGGGGGGGCTCAGGCTGGGACTGCAGGGGCGTGAGCGGCTGGGAGGGGGCAGGGGAGGAGCCCAGGACTGAGGGAGGGCGGGGCAAGCCGCTGGGGATGTGGGTGGGCGTGACGTGGCCTCCAGCGGAGGCCGGCGTGGAAGGCTGGGTCTGGAGTGGCTGTAGGCTAGCAGCTGCTGATGGGGTGGAGGGTGGAGGAGGGGTGGAGCACAGGGCGGACGGGGGGCCGAGAGAGCCCACAGCATTCAGGGTCAGGTTAGCGTTCTGTTGCTGCTGCAGAGGAGAGATGGAGGGCATAGCGACTCAGATGATATAGCAAATCAAACTACATTGGCCGCCATTTACAATAGATTGCGACAGCCGGTTCCGGAAGTAAATTCCATTCATTTTTAACCATCACTTATAAAGTATTTTAACTTTCTGTCCAATTTTTAAATACTTTTTTTGATTCAAATAAACATTTTAATCGTTGTGATTAAGCTCTTAGCTGGTTCACTTGGTTCATGGCTAATAACAGATTTTTCTTTTAAATCGCTGTGGAAAAATGAATGGGAAAAATACTTCCGTAACTAGCACAGCTGAAAAAGTGGGTGGGCACTATTTCACTCATCATATGACAGGAAGTGTTTGTGGTGGTGAAATGTCTCACTTGAATGCCTAAGTAACACCACAAACAACGAAACTCCAATGGAGAATGGACATTACCTGTGGGACAGACTGTCCTGACTGCTGGGCAAGGTTCACATTCACATTCATGCCCCCGGCTGATGATGGGAAGGGCGTCTGGTTCATGAACTGGTTCTGGTTGGGTGGCTGGCCCACCATATTGTTAGCATGGCCTGCCATCATGGATGGTGCTTGCTGCATCCTGGAGGGAGACATACCCATCTGCAAAAACATTAAGAGAAGTTAGAATTGGGCCACAGAAGTATATTACTGCCATTCTTTCTTTATGAGTGAAACAGGATTGTTTTAAATTCCTAGTGAGAGTCTATATAAATGCAAATCTAAGATGGCAGAGATGGCACTCGAGAACAAAGTTGTCTAGAAATCAACTGAAAAATACGAATGTATAAATAAAAAGTAATAATATTTAATCCAATATTTATGCATTATACATTTTATACTCCGTGTGCAACAGCGACCAGCCTTGGTTCCAGAAGTATTTATCCCCATAAAGATTTCTAAATATTTACAAGCCATGAACCGAACCAACCAGCTACGAGGTGAAGCGCAACATTACAAACATTAGTTTGAGGCAAAAAAGTATTTATTATGCAAAATGTACAAGACGGTGTTGATAGAGATATTTTTATATATATATATATATATATATATATATATATATATATATATATAATACTTTTGTATAATATTTATTGTTACGTTTATAGAAAACATGCATAAATATACAAATATTTAATTATTTTCAGAGTGTAGGAGACTCAATTACATCATTCGCAGTGGGATATGGGAGTGGATAGACACTAAATAAAAATTTTTTGAAGAAGAAGAATCATGAGTAATATAGGAAACACCAGGTTAACACCAGGAAATAGTGTTAACCAAGTTTTATACATGCTGAAATAGTACAGAATAGTATATTCCACTTATTTACAGTTTATAAGTTAATGTTAAAAATCAATTCCCCATGGAGAAAATCAATGGGATTTTTACTTCCAGCATCTAAATGTTGAATTCTAATGAGAGTGTAGAGCTGTTAGCTTAGCGACATGTTAAATGCAAATGTTATTGGAATCAATTGTGAGTCATGTCTTGTTGCTTATGTAAAGCATTGCGAATCAGCCGTTTTTTGAGGTAACACCTGGGTAGACAGCCAGGCAGCTCACTGGTTTTAACACACTAGTGAGTCAGTTAACTCGAAGGCCATCTTTGAAATGCCTCTCGGGTCTCTTTTGAATGGGGAAACGTCAAAATCTCCAAAACTGTTCGCCAAGCTTATGATTAAATTTCATATTTGAAATCACCAATGAAATCTGACAACAACTGTCTCATAAATTTTGTTTCTAAACGCTCGAATCACTGCAGAAAATTACATTTTTCATGTTTGATCAAGCTAATGCGCAGCTTCGCGCGTCTGACTGATTCTATAGGAGCCGGTGCTTCTAACGGCAGCTGCAGTGATGCTATGACTTTACCAGTCGGCAATTGGCTCTTGTTTAAAAAGGCGGGATTTATTCCGCCATTTGAGCGTTGCACTCTTCCCCAATTAAAACAATACGAGTGACGCGTCTTGAGTTATTCTATAGTCTTTGGTAACGCTCACCGCTGGAACACTACCCATGCCCATCTGAGGTGGGTGGGTCATAGGGGATGCTGCGCGAGGAGCTCCCACCGGCGACTGGGACATCTGCACGTTCTGCATGGTCACGGGGTTGAACTGGCCCATTCCTGCAGAGCATGAAGGGAAAAACACATTAAAAAGTTGATAAAAGGGGGATTACAGCTTTTGAGTAGCTCCAGCGCTACCAGTATGACCAGTCTGACTGCTTTTTTCTTCCCAAGTCAACATGAAATGGCATTCACAATCTACTTCATTCCTGTAATATAACGCATTTCAGAGTCTAAATCTTCTTTAAAAAGGAATCGGGTAGACGACATAGAAGAATTGATTAATTAAATATAATAATCAGAAATGTTTCTTGAGCAGCAAATCATCATATTAGAATGATTTCTGAAGGATCATGAGACACTGAACACTGGAGGTATGATGCTGAAAATTCAGCTTTGATCACAGAAATAAATTACATTTGACAAAATATTCACATAGAAAACAGTTATTTTAAATTGTAAAAATAATTTCACAACATTACTGTTTTACTGTATTTTTGATCAAATAAATGGCATTTTGGTGAGAAAAAGAGTCTTCTTCCAAAAACAACACAAAAACTTTTTTTGCCAACTTTTGAACGGTGGTGTATACATTTATACAAAAAGATAAACTATACCTTGAGGGACCTGCATCCGGGCCATCAACTGATTTGGCACATTGGACATAGGGACAGGTCCATCTGAGGAAATAAGGATTATAGTGAGCAGCTGAACACATCAAGAAAGCAGCCAGGGAACATTTATCATCCAGAAGATCAGAGCATTAAAAAAGCAAAGCCACTAACTTGGTGGCCGGATGGCTTGTGCAGGACCCATAGCGTTGGGCTGGGGAAGGCCAGGCTGCTGAGGACCCTGAGCGCCCATTTGTGGCTTTGACAGCCTGGACTTTCTCTTCTCCTCCAGCTCCTTCTGGATCTTATAGATCTTCTCAGCCAGAAAGTGGTAATACTCATCCTGATCACAAGATATTTCAAAATATATTAATACATGGACCACCTGGTGCCTTCTTACAGTCACACACACCATATTGAAGGACAGTTCAAATGTAGCATGATAGTTCAGGTACTTTACCCTGCTGTTGGCTGACTCATACATGTCCCCTTCAACCTTACGCGCGTAAGCGACTAAGTTGTCCATGCGTCTGTCCTTCAGTGCTGCAGGGTCAGGCGTCGGGAATATGGCTTGAACTCTGTAGGGGTGTAAAAAGAAACCAGTGTTAAGAGAACTGCCCTTGGCAAATCATTTGTGAACAGGGTTTGATTGTGAACAGGGTTTGAAAGTGACACCCGCCAAATGCGAGACAAAATCCACTGTGGCGTGTAACGCAATTCAACACATTAGCCAATTCGGCGGGTTATGATTCATTAATTATGTTCGATCACTTTGCATGCCATTGCTATCAGAGCCCTTCACCTAAACGGAGCCTCAAAACAACGCATAAAGAGGGTCGCACAATGAGAGGGAAATTAATTAAATTCGAACGCATTGTTTTCTATGACCGTACGCAGACGCACAACAGCGGCGCCCAACTATGACTCCGGCTGTTCAAAATCATACCGAACCACACCATAGTTTTCCATTAAAATACATCGATCAAGGACAAATATATGTGCGAACAGACTTCACCCTAGGTGATTTGTGCATTTTTCAGAAACGTGTTTGTTTTTGTGGCTTGAATAAATATACTTCATAGAGAAATAATATAGATCGCACTTTCTCTTTCCGTATGCGCTAGGGGTGTAACGATACATTGTTATATCAAGATATGATTCGCGATGTAGAGTTAGTTTTATCCAAGGCTCAGCTCTACTGTATTTATAAGCACTCACTCAACCTATACGATTTTTATTCAACTGCCAAACACAAATAAATATATTTTTATGAAACCCGAGCGATTTCTGTTCCTCCATTTAAAGTCCATTCCTCTAAAATGTAAAAAATCCAACAAAAATCAAAGCCATCGTAAAAATAATCAATTGCGCAGTCTAATCCAAATCCAAGTCTTCTGAAGAGACACGACGGCTTTATGTGATGAACAGATTGACAACGACGGTCATACTGTAAGCACAGCTTGTCTTATCCAACGAATACTTGTCATATACAGCGTGAATACTACACGAGGAAAAAAATATTTTCAGTGACATTACTCCATTAAACTACTATTTATAATGTTGAATATAATGTATAATAATGCAATGGGGCAATATTTGTGAGTCCTGATAATAATATTACAACAATAATATCAGTTTAATAATAATAATAAAAATAAAAAATAAAAAAATTTGGCTTAAATTATCACGATAAGCATAAGCGAGTTCAGTATCGCAATTTGTATCGAATCGTGACGAGTGTATCGTTACACCCCTAGTTTGCGCTGTTTTTTTTAAAATACCTTAATTCAAACTCATTGACGCCACTTTGCTCATTCTTGAAGTGAACTTTTGCCTGTATTGTGATTAGATTCACTGTTTTGGACTGCTGCCTTGAACTTGAGAACGCGAGTACAGAATGACGTGACCGGTGTGCGATAAAGCCTGCCTTTGAGATGTCCGCAGCGCGGCGCTTCCCGTCTGCTGTGCGACTGGTAAACGCTCCGCCAGAGCCCTAGGAGACAATTAAGAGGCCACTTTTTATAGAGGCCTGTTCTCAAAAATGCCGCATGTCCAAGACTTTTGGGCAAAAAAAAATTCGCCCTAGCGTCTTCATTGCTACGTGCAGGTAAACTCATGCCAATCATAAGAGAAGTCACAGAGAATTTTGTTTTATTTCCATTTTATTTTATTTGAATGATATCTGCAAACAGTGATTGACTGTCGTGAAGCTGAAAGCAAAACAATGATTTAGAATCGGATTTAATATTAAATGTATTTAAATCTAAGCTGGTTTATATCTGATATTTTTGTTTTGGCTATTAGAGAAGTTCTGAATGGCTGGCAACTTAAGAAGCCAAATTGGCTGCAGAGTGAAAATGTGAAATATGATTTCTCCAACTCACAGCTTGTGCACTAGGTGATTCCTCAAGTCCTGAGTGACGTGCTCGTGCCAGGGCTTCTTCATGCCGGGCATTGACAGCGGTGCAGCTGTGGGCAGGTTCCCAGCGCCGCCCATGTTAGACCCGTCTGACATCATCTGACTGTGAGAGCAGGATTACAACATTAGTTTTCAGAACCTCACTTCCCAAAAACTTCACATTTCAAGATTTTTCTACACAACAGGGTGCGTCATTTGTCAAAAATCAGCAAAATCTGACAAAGAACCTGGCATATGCGTTTTAAAACAATAAATAAAATAAAAAATTCTTCCCTTTTATTGTCTCAGATTTCCTTCAATCATTCCACATTGACACCGTTTGCTCTTCTACATTGCTGTACTCTACAGATGAACATTTCCGGTTCTGCAGTGTGTGTGAGAGGTTAAAGGTGAGGGATGAAAGGTGAAAAGACTCACTTGCTGTTGAGGGATGAGGGGAGAGAGGAATCAGTGTGAAGGTTCGTCTGATCGGCCATACCGTTACCGCCGATGTTCATCTGGTTAGTGCCTGAAGATGTTGTGGGAAACCAGACAGGGGTTACACACGAATACACCACATGATGAGCAGCATGAAGTTTCAAAGCATACTGACACCAGTTGCAACAAAATGTATCGCTTATAGACCAAGATGCACTTCATATGCCAGTTTTGGTCTTTCCACTTTATTTTGTCCCATCATTAATAAAGTGTTTGATAAATTGCATTCAGAAACTGTAATTATGCACTTGTGTGCATGTTTAATAAATGGCTGAACGTATTTAAAATGATGCAAGATGAAGTTACAGAATGACAGCAACTTTCAAGGTTAATAATGAACATGGAACATTGAATCGTTCACAATATTCCGCTATTCCTCAAATGCCACACACTCAATCACACGTAACATTTCAGATTTCCTCAGAAGTTGATACCTAAAGAAGTCATGGAGCGCATCTGTTGCTGCTGGGTCTGCGTGGGCTGCTGTCCTGCGACCTGCGTCTGCGCAGCCGGCTGGTTCCCGTACGGGAGCCCGAGTGCTGCGTACGCCCTCTGCATGGAGCTGGGGTCTATGTGTGTGCCGCTGCTGATGGCGGGTGCAGCGGGTTGACTCGTGCCCACGGGGCCCAGCGGAGCCTGCATGCCAGTGTTCGGGGAGCTCAGCATAGCTGCAAACACCACAGAAACACATTTGTTAAATTAAAATATTTCCATTAAACCTTTATAATAGTACTAAAATTGCATACTTGTTTCATATCATGTAAGTTGCTGCTTCAGATTAGGCCTAACAACCCTTGGTAAAATCACTGTAATATCTGTAACAATATTAGGTAACACTTCACAATAAAGTTCATTAGTTGACATTAGTCAATGTATTAACTAACGTGAAATAACAATGAGCAATACATGTGTTACAGTATTTCTTAATCTTTGTTTGTGTTAGTTAATACAAATACAGCTGTTCATTGTTTGTCCATGTTAGTTCACAGTGCATTAACTAATGTTAACAAACACAACTATTGATTTTAATAACGTGTAAGTAATTTTTTTAATGAATAACTAAGATTAATAAATGCAGAAGTATTGTTCATTCTTAGTTCATGTTAACTAAGATAGTTAACTGAGGTTAACTAATGAACCTTATTGTAAAGTGTTACCCAATATTAAAAAAAATCTTCATAAATAACTAATTTGTAAATGACTGTGGATAAACGTGCCTGCTAAATGCAAATGAAAAAAATTAAACATTATTTTCTATTTGCAATTTTGCAGTAATTCCACTTGAACTGGAAGCACAAGCGACTGAAGTGGAATAGCCATTTTGGAAACACAGAGCAGCGGCACAGAGCAGAACTGCAAGAGAGACTGAGAGAACGTGCTTCTGTTGCCACTACAGGGGGATTTAAACGATTTGTCCAATCGGAAAGCGGTAGCTCTCTATGTCCCGCCCACCCGTGAAAAATGAAGGGTGGAGCCCCTCCCCCGCGGTGTCAGATTACAGCCCCGCTGCCTGCCGGAATCTGCTGCTGGTCTAATGCTTTCACATTCAGAGCGCAGCTGAGATGCACGCATGACCTACAGGTGGCAGCACTCATATAAACGCACCCGGTCTCTCAAAGCATGAGATGGAGAACCACACAGTAAGTACAGTAACAAACCTGTGTTCACACGTTAAACTAATTATTTTGCTTTACCACTTTCAGAATGGCCAATGTACACAATGTTAACATTCTTTATGGAAAATGTACCCAAGTAAATAACCATAATTAAACCACATGACAGTGCTGGTGGGACGTTTATGCAACTTTGTAACATATAGCGCCATGAAGTAGATCTCTGAAAATATGGTCAAAATCCTCCTTGGAAAATAAACTCAAAGAGATGCAGAGAATGTATCAGTGCAGGTAGAGTATTTGTAAATGTGAATAAGACGTACGCTGCTGGTTTCTCTTGTCGCTGGCGTTCTTCAGGGGCAGACAGACGGGGCAGTCGTGCCGGGTGCAGTTCTTCCAGTGCGAGATGATCTGTCTAGAGGAGGCGCAGTGAGCCACTGTGGAAATGGACAAAATAACATAAAAACTTTGTTATGCTGCAAAGAAATTACACCACTGAGCAATCACATACTTAAAAGGATATAAAAAAAGGAAAGAAAAGAATAATGACAAGAAGAAAATATGAATAATTCATGTTTGAAAGGTGTTGCTATGTGGTTATTAGGGTGGTCTTGGCAGTTGCTGGTTGCACTACTAGGTGGTTGATTACTGCATACCTGAAATTACAGACTGGTGAAAAATGTCAATGGTGGGTGAAAGGGGGAGTGAGTACATTTAAAGTTTCAGAAAATTCTGATAGTAGAATATATCAACATTAATCGATGTGTGGTACGAACACTGGTAATACCAGAATCACCAGTGGACACTTGGGGTGTTGCATTGTTAATCGTTTATTTAATTAATCGAAATTAATCGTTGGATTGTAATAGACCATAATCAATTTTAGCCTACTGATGTTTCTCTGATGTCATACACGCTACTCGCGCTAGCGTAAAACGGCGGAGGGAGGCAAAACACAAAAGCGAGTAATACAAAATGCACGCACTACTTTATAAAAGTTACAGTGTGAGAGCTCGAGTGTGTGCACGGGCCAGGCTGCGTGCGCATGCGTGTGAGTGTGTGTGCGCGCGATATTGTAACTTAAGTACACTTGACAGTTTCAAGCGCTTTTAGTATTTACTAGTGTTTGTTCTAAATGGTCCTGTCTTCTGCTGTGTTCAGACTCAAGTTGTGTTTGATTGCTACATTCAGGAAGTGTAGTTTCTTGGAGCAGATAGGCTAAAATAAAAAAGGGAGTTCATATTGACTGCCAAAACAGCCCTGACCCGTCGAGGCATGGACTCCACTAGACCCCTGAAGGTGTGCCGTGGTCTCTGGCACCAAGGTGTTAGCAGCAGATCCTTCAAGTCCTGTATGTTGCGAGGTGGGGCCTCCATGGGTCGGACTTGTTTGTTCAGGACATCCACAGATGCTCGATTGGATTGAGATCTGGGGAATTTGGAGGCCAAGTCAACACCTCAAACACGCTGTTGTGTTACTCAAACCATTCCTGAAAGAGGCGACAGCCACCAGGGAATACCGTTTCCATGAAAGGGTGTACATGGTCTGCAACAATGCTTAGGCAGGTGGTACCTGGTACGTGTCATCGTAACATCCACATGGATGGCAGGACCCAAGCTTTCCCAGCAGAACACTGCCCAATGCATCACACTTCCTCCGCCGGCTTGCCTTCCTCCCATAGTGCATCCTGGTGCCTTGTGTTCCCCAGGTAAGTGACGCACACGCACCCTGCCATCCACGTGATTTAAAAGGAAACGTGATTCATCAGACAAGGCCACCTTCTTCCATTGCTCCGTGGTCCAGTTCTGATGCTAACTGGATGCCACTGTTGGCGCTTTCTGCTGTGGACAGAGGTCGGCATGGGCACTCTGACTGGTCTGCGGCTATGCAGCCCCATACGCAACAAACTGTGATGCACGTGTATTCTGACACCTTTCTATCAGAACCAGTGTTAACTTCTTGAGCAATTTGAGCTACAGTAGCTCGTCTATTGGATCAGATCACACGGGCCAGCCTTCGCTCCCCACGGGCATCAATGAGCCTTGGCCCTGTCGCTGGTTCACCACTGTTCTTTCCTTGGACCAATTTTGATAGATACTGACCACTGCAGACCAGGAACACCCCACAAGAGCTGCAGTTTAGGAGATGCTCTGACCCAGTCGTCTAGCCATCATAATTTGGCCCCTGTCAAACTCGCTCAAATCCTTACGCTTGCCAATTTTTCCTGCTTCTAACAAATCAACTTTGATGACAAAATGTTCAATTGCTGCCTAATATATCCCACCCACTAACAGGTGCCGTGATGAAGAGATAATCAGTGTTATTCACTTACCCTGTCAGTGGTCATAATGTTATGCCTGATCGGTGTAATTTTAGTTGCGTTTTAAACAAATTGGATGGAGCTTCTGTGCAAGGCAGCAATTTACCGTGTAGACAGCGAGATTGATCAAAATGGGAGCAATGTAGTTTTGCCAAATTTATTATTTAAACTTTTCCATCCCAGTTTGTGCTGTGGAAATGTGTAGAATGAGTCCAGATTGGAACCCCCCCCCCGTCTTAGCAAGCACCACAAATAAATTAGACATATTACATTCTTGATGAACAAGGTTTAGTTTTTTTACACCATGAGAAAACGCTCTGGCCAAATTATATAATGTCAAGAAGTAAATGGGGCTTCGATGTTCCAGACTCCATCATACTTAGACAGTGAGGCCACAAGAGTCAAGAGTGAGTTCCCATGTTTACATGAAGCCTGAGTGGTCAGCCAGACAGTTCAACACCACCAAGATGTACAGTCATCACTAAAATATGGTTGGTGACAAAGAGACGAAGAGACGTTGGATGAATACCCAAGCACTTTCAGATCGACTCAGAAATGACATAATAGACCAAGAGTTCTATCAAATTCAGAGCTTGGGTCAATTGCTGGAGTCCAGTAGTACATTAACATAACTGGTGTCATTCTGTCTCTCACCTTGGCAGGATTTTCCCGCCTGGCAGTGGGTCATGTGGTTGAGGACGTTCTTCATGGTGCGGCAGTGGGGCAGGGCACAGGCGCGCACCTCTCCGTTGGCCTGCTCTCGCCGCTGGCACTTGTGGGCGTGAAGCAGCAGGACCAGCTGCTGCTGGATCAGTTTGCGCTTCTCCGGGTCGGCCGTGGGGCCTGTCGACACCCCCTGTCCCGGGACCATGCCCACCGAGGACACCTGCTGCTGCAGCTGGAGGAAAGAGTTTAGATTAGATAGAATTTTTGTTAAAATGTAAAGAACAAATCTTTCTAAACATTCTCAGTTGGTTTGAACGATAAAGCCACTAAAGGCCATGAATTTATGAGTGTTAAGCGTCTATTTTACGCCTTAAACTAATCAACTAAAGATAAAAGCACCGATACAGCACAGAATTATTTTAATATTTGTTATTTGTAAATTGTCTGGAAAAAAAACAATAATAAATTATAATGCGTTTACTTATGTAGATCTTTTAAAGGTAGCTCTACATAGGAAAAAAAAAATAATACAATATACACTAATGTATTTATTGGTTTAAAAAACCCCCCAGTAAAAACAGGAATATTGTGAAATATCATTGCAATTTAAAATAACTATTTGAATACATTTAAAATTTCACTTATTTTTGTGATGTTAAAGCTGAATTTTCAGCATCATTAAATCATTCTAATATGATGATTTGATGCTCAAGAAACATTTCTTATTATCATCAATGTTAAAAACAGTTGTGCTGCTTAATATTTTTGCTGAAACCGTGATACATTTTTTTTTTTTGAAAAAAATCTTTGATGAATAGAAATGGACAAATTATTTGAAATAGAAATCTATTTTAACATTAAAATTAAAAATACTTTGTTAACCTAATTACATTATGCTGGAGCAGTCTAGGTCAGTTTTCTGATCTGAATGTTCAATTTTAGACTTAATTCGGCAGTTTATTTACTTTTTAAGTCATATTCTGCTGCATGTAAACATGCATTTCAATTAGCTCTCCAAAAGAATAATTAGCTGCTGAATAGACGCGTGACGCAGAGACAAGAGACGTGAAGTGTTGTGGACTGAACCAGAGCCTGCTCTGGGGGGTTACTCACCAGATTTGGCACGCTGGAAGCACCCTTCAGGGTGGGCTGGAGGCTGTTGGGGAGAGCTGCCTTGTTCTGGATCTGAGCGTTTAATCCAGCGCTGGACATCTGCTGGACCGACCCCTGTGTATACTGCTGCCCGAATGGGCCATTGGGGGTTGCAAGACCCATCTATGAAAAAAAGAAAAAAGAGCTTTAGCATCAATAAACCTCACTAGTTCTCATGCACTTCACCCAATGTTCAAGAAACGGAGCAAATGTGGGCCACAAAGCAGCTTTCACTGTAGCATTTCAGTTTAAATTCATAGAGAGCATTCTACAGGCACAAGGTTCAGCTCTCTGCCAGTGTAGCGTAGACGCTGTCGAGCCAAACGTTCATAGGTCAAAGAGTGTACTAAAAGATACTGTCATCAGCTGCTCAGTGACATTCGTCTGCTCACATACGAGAAGTGGATACAGTTTTGCCTTTCAGGGAAGCAGAGCTTCAGAACAAGAAAGCGCCGGCTCTTTATAAAAACACCAAATTAAAGATTCACTGGTGACGCAATATATAGAATTTATACTCTATCGTTCAAAAGTTTGGGGTCAGTAATATAAAAAAATACAGTAATATTGTAAAATAGTTCTAATTTTTTTTAACAAGTTTTCTATTGTAATTTATTTTAAAACTTAATTTATTCCTGTGATCAAAGCTGAATTACTCCAGTCTTCAGTGTCACATGATCCTTCTGAAATCATTCTAATATGATATTTAAGAAACATTTCTTATTATCAATGTTGAAAACAGTTGTGCTGCTTCATATTTTTGTGGAATCATGATTGTATGACCATTCAATGCGATTGTGTCACTTCAGACATTTTTTACTAAATCGGCTGATTCATATGGATCAGTTTTCCGATCTCTTAAATGAACTTTATGAAGCATCAAAGTGGTAGTTGCGTAGCTGTCAATGGAGGGACAGAACTCTCTCAGATTTTATCAAAAATATCTTAATTTGTGTGCCGAAGATGAACGAAAGTCTTACAGGTTTGGAATGACAAGGCGGCGAGTAAATAATGAAAGAATTTTAATTTTAGCAGGACTCTAGACTCATTCTTCACACTGGTCGCACTGGTGCGATTGACTTTCTCAGCTGGTCTCACCAGCACATGATTTGTTCGCACCTTTTTTTGCTACAACATGGGATTAATCAATGCATGCTGATGAATAGTTGTCCTAAGCCCTATTCGGACGGGATTAGTTTAACATGGAGAGGTGGGGTAAAGTAATTATTACCAGAGCTTCCTAGTGATTTTTAGTCCTGTCCGAATGTGCCATCTCAGTAATCATTATGGACAATGTCGGTAAAGATTACGGCAACTTTTACCTTCTGTAAAAAGGTCTGAAAAAATGACCTCAGGTACTACTAATCCAGTGCGAATAGACCCGCGTACGTAAATATTCCATCATTTTTCCAAGTAAATGGGGTTTCCAAGTATGGAGGCACTTGAAAAAGCATGCAGTAACGTTCTAGGTGATGGGACGTCAAGTCTGTGGCAAAACTCGTGTTTTCTGAGTACCATTAAGATCAAAAAGAAGATCGAAAGCACTTGTTAGAGGCATGAAACTTCTTTTCGCTTTAGGTAAATGCCTATTACCAAGAGAATCCAATCAGAATTTAGGCCTTATTAAAGGTATAGTGGAGGATTTTCTTTTTCCGGGTGGATCATCAAAACTATTGGTCCTCCTAGTTGTCAATCATTCTGGTGATATGTTTACGTAAGGCCGTCGTACGTGCTCGTCCCTAGGTAGTTTTCGCTTTCTGCGCATGCGCACTTTCAGGTGTATATGTGTAGTGAGCTACGGTTTCAGCCATTCATTGAAGCTCGCCCGTTCTCACCGGGTTTTTTCAAAATGTCTGAGGGTCGCAAGAGAAAAAGTGTCTACGAATTGTATGACAAGAAGAGAAAGGCCTCTGAAGAAACAAAGTGTGTTTTTGGGAGAATATTTCACACGCTGGCGTGCGCTAAAAGCACAGGTTGGGCTTCCCACTGATGCCTCAGTCGCGAAGTTTGGCATGCTATTTGGAGAAATCCATTTAAAATCACTGCTAGTAAAAGTTAATGTAAGCTATGATTAGCGATGCTAGCCCTGGCACAAGTCACGCACCGCGCAGACACGGTAAACATCTCAATTTGTCTAAAGTAGCCTTATGACCATGAACTCTACCTCTCGGGAGCAGGTAGAGTGGTTGCGCGCATGTGCATTTTTTCAAAAAGTGGAGAGGGAAATTCGGGAAAATCCTCCACTATACCTTTAATTTAATTCATAAATCGTTCGATCGGACCTAACTGCTATATGTAGGTTATATAGATTATGTGTTTGCGCACTTAATATCAGGAAGTAATGTAATACGCACATGATGACAGGGAGGTGACGGCGGTGTGTAAATCGAGTTACCCCTCCCACATCTGCTAGTTTTACTGAGATTTCTTATCCCGTGCGAATAGGCCATTAATATTACAGACGTCTTGTGGTAAAATTACATTACTCCATCCACCCTTGTAAAACTAATCCAGTCCGAATAGGGCTTTAATCTCCATACCTTAGTTTTGCACTGATGTAAAAAGACTGACTGTGACGAGACCTCATATTAGCAAAATGTTTTAATCTTTTAACAATCAAATGTGACAGGTTTGCTGCAATAGTCTGCATTACACCAGTTCACATGCCCACCGCCCCCACCGTCATATAGATTTTTTTTTTTTTATAGTATTACAAATTATTTAGTTCAGTTAGAGAACAGAAACTTAAAGAACTGAACATGTCTGCTCAATCAAAGACTATAATGCAACGTGAGCCGAACGAGAGTTGTAGAACAGATCAGCAGCAGGAGTCAGATTTCACCTCATTTGGCCTCACTCACAAGACGATGGCGGAAGATTTGCCGAAAGCACCTATTTAAGCGAATTTGTCATTTTACGGTTTCATTGTTGTGTTTAAATAATAATGAACCCACCATTCAAGCAATTGCCACCCTGATTTGGTGCTAATTTTGAAAGCGAAAGTAAAATGCGCACAGCCGCACATTACGGTGCGTGTCCAATGGCACGGAGAGAACGTTTTCGGTTCATTCCTATGTAAGCTCAACTTCCATTGGAACTAATTGAAAACGCTCGCTTTGCTCCGCACCGTTATGAATGCCCGCGCGACTGCACATTTTATATTTGCTTTTGAATTAGCGATTTTAAAACGAGATGCAAAAGAGGGAAAAACTCCAACAGGACTAACTACGGGAGAACAGCAGATTTGCCGTAGTCGATAATATGTGACAGATAAATCCCTAATGCAAATGCAGGTAGGCAGACACCGACTGAATGCATGACCATGGACTTGCACAAATGCGACCACGTCAAATTTGAACTTGCACATTCTCAAAGAATTGTGGGAGTCTAGATCCCTGTTCAGGGTAAACTATCCCTTAAAGTTAATCTAAAGGTACAATGTAAAAGAATGAAAATATTTTCAGTGTAATTTACCAATAGAAATAGAATGAGTGGGTTTAAAAAACCAGTGTCAGAAGGATTAGAGTTCTCAACGGGCCTGAAAATAACAACCCGACCCGACCCGGCCCGTGGCTTTTAAAGCCCGGACCCGATGTAACCCGACACATCAACATGAATTATCTGCCCGAACCCGGCCCGCGGCCCGACGCCGCGTCGGATTTTTTTTTTCTCATACACGTATTATCATGACCAGCAGACGGAAATTCAAATCAACCTTTAATGTTCACGCCTTTTAACAATACAAACAACTGAAACAATAAACTTTAAATATATAAATAGGCTGTAGTAGCGACGGTGAATTCACCTGAGGCAAGTTTACTTTTCACCAACTCCATCTTCTTCTCCAGGCTAAAGGCGTGCACGCAGCGGCGTCAGGTCTGCCCCCGCCCCTCTCCGTGATGCGCTTGCACGCAGCAGCCAGACTTTCTTTACGGTGAACAGCAGCGATGATTAATAAATGTTTTTTTTTTTTTTCACTGACTGGAAAAGATTAAGCCCGAGGTCCGACCCGACCCGAGTCATTTGATTATATTTTCGACCCGAACCCGGCCCGAACCCGCGGGTCCCGTCGGGTTTGTCGGGCCGACCCGACCCGTTGAGAACTCTAAGAAGGATAACTTTTCAATTTTTGTGGAGCGATCCAGAATCATGAGGGGAAAAAAGTGATGCTTTTTGATTAAACGTTAGCCTATAAGGTCCAAGGTTGTTTTTTTTGTTTATTTTTTTTTATAAATGAAACATGCACAGATGAATTATTCACAATAAGATCTAATCTGTGTATTTAGAAAATAGACAAGGTGAATTTTTCTTCTCATGCCAACTTTAAATTGTACCATTTACCATCATTTAATGCAAAAAAATAAAAAACCTCTTCAAGTAGATGAACATCTGCATTAGAACCGGAGTTATTTACACCACTTTTCCCAGCATGGTTCTGCAGCAGAGCGTCAGATCAGAGCTCGTCCAGCGGCGTGTGTAAACCAGCCCTTCCCCCACCGTCACTGCAAGCCTGCAGCCATTAGTGCCGCACACACACGCCACTAGCTGAACGTGCCACGCTGAGGAACTCCCCGTCCTGAGCAACACACACATCTCTGCTGCCAGTCGCTCTCTTTCACTCCAACACGCTTCGTGACGCCATTAAAATAGCAAGCCATAAATCCTCTTCCACATTAATCTGCCTTTTCTAACAAGCCGCAACTACAGGCAGCAATTTTATTGGTCATTTGGCTTTTCTGTTTTTGCTTTTTAAAATCAACACAAAATTAAAATCTAATTTTGGTCCAAAATCTCATTCCAGTTGCTGTCATTTTAAAAATGTACTTTGTTCTGATTGGCTGTCATTTTAAATTTAATTTCCAGTGAGCGAGAACAGAATTATTTTACACCGGAAAACTTAAAACAAAAAAAATAATTACAGATGTAGGCTAGCCTATAACAGGAATTTTTACTATTGCTGTTTTTATAATCATTAGAAATGATATACATTTTATAATGAAGTTTCTAAAATATTCTTTATGAATGTTGTGTGTTCCGTCTCTGCTCTCAACTTTAAAAGTTGCAGTCAACACTATCAAATTTATCTACTAATAAACAAATTTCTTAATTATGAAACTTATATAAACTGCATATGAAATGCATATGAAATGCATGACAAATGTGAGTAAAATACCACAAACTAGGGTTGTGACGGTGAGGATATTTTCCCACCAGTTAATCGACGTGTGACAACACCTGTAATACCAGAATCACCGGCAGGGGCTTTTAAAACGCTAATTTGAAAACGAAAGTAAAATGCTCACGTCCGCACTGACATTCATAATGGTGCGGAGCAGAGCAAGCGTTTTCAATTCATTCCTATGGAAGTTGAGCGTCCACTGGTATGAACTGAAAATGCTCACTCTGTTCTGCTCGCTCCGCGTGAGTGCAGCCGTGCGCATTTTAGTTTTACTTTCAAATTAGCGCCAATTCGGGGGCGGTTTCTTTGATTGGTGGGTTCATTAGTCTATTATTCTTAATGGAAAAACACAACAAAAAAAACAGTACAATGAAAAACTCGCTTAAATACGTGCATTTACAAAGTCCTTTGAAACCAAATCTTCCACCGTCGTCTTGTCAGTCAAGAGTGAAATCTGACTCCTGCTGCTGATCTGTGCTGTGACTCTCGTTCGGCTCACGCTTTATTAAAGTGTAAATTGCAGGTTACATTTTTCACGAAGATAATGCAATGTGCTTATTAAACAAAGATAAGAACCGCCCACCATTGTTTTGTATGTTTTTTATACCAAAATGCTGAATATAATATGAAAAGTTGGTACTTTTTACAGTGGTTTTAAGCACTCCCTCTCCCTTCCACTAGGCTGGGCGTGACGTCATAAGAGGGACTCCAAGTAAGTTACTGTTAGTCTAAAGGCAAGTAGGCTAGCAGTTATATTGGAGACCTAGCTAGCAAAAATGGTTAACTATTGTGTTTATGCGGGATGTACGAATACATCAAAATTCACCTCCACGGCGTTCAGAGTTCGGTTGCTCGGCACTCTGTGGTTTTTGTTCATCTTTCGCTAACTGGACCCCGCCGCAGAAACACACTTGCCCTACCGCGGGCTGCGCTCATCCGCCTTGAGCTCGGTCCGTCCAAAACGGCTTTTCTCGGCTTAATCCAGTTAACGGCGCCTATCTCGCGACAGCTCTGTGTCGTTGCGGAGTTGCGTTTTAGCTCTGACAATATCGCTTTCTGTCAGCAGATGCCGGCAAAGCGCCATTGTGCCTGTGCAGTGTGTGCATCTCTACAGCTCTGATTAGGACTACTGACACCATGTAAGTAAATAATGTCTTCAGTCATTGTCCCTCCTTGCTATTCTACATGACGGCAAGATTTTGAAAAGACTTTGGCTTGTTCCCTAATGTTATCCGGGTTAGCACCAGGCTAGCAGAGTATGGGTTGCTATTCCCTCTTATGATGTCATCACCCAGTTACTGTAAAAAACATGCTACCTTTGAAGAAACAATAAATGTTATTTTAACGCATTTTAAGACAGAAATGTTTAATACATATTGAGCACTTTAATTTACACATTAATTGGTTGTGGTGGTTAACCTGCAATTTACACTTTAAGCAGTCACGTTCAGTTTTTAATTGTAGCGTCTGTTTTCTAACTGAACTAATTGATTTTATTACTATAAAAAAAAATCTTAAAGGACGATGGGGGCGGAGGGCAAGTGATGTAACCGGTGTTGCGGCTGAACACTGGTAACACCGTCAACACCGACTATCGCAGCAAGCTTACCACAAACAAAACAACACAAATTATTCTGTATCCTTTATCACAAACTCTCTCGGCATTAAACTGAATTTCGCTAACTGAACTAAAATGAATAGCGATGATTCACCACACTGGGTCACATGACTATAAACAATGATTCCTTGAGGTGACCATCGCATGTACCCTTCGCTAACGAACTTGAAGGAATTCAGGTGTTCACCTTCGTTTGGAACTGCTCCCCCCACAAAGGCCTTGTCCCAAATGGGCCTTGCGGTCTTCCTACGAGTCCACACTTTTGCAACGTAATGTCATTTTTTATGTCGGGAAGAAGTCTGCAGCGACGCTCGCTTCAGTGCGCATCGAGGGCGAATATCAACTTTAAAGGCGGGTGCTCATGAGAACCCTTCTGAAACCTAAAATGACAAATGGGACATCCTTCAGTCTCTTGGACTTCACGATCACACGCACACGGTGGCCATCGTAAGTCAACAAGACCGAAAGAGCATATGATGTGGCCCATTTGGGACAGGACCAAATGACGTTTCCTTCCCAAAGTGCACTTCAAGAGTGCAAAAACACATATGGAATTTGCCCAATGACTGGAGAAGTCCGGCATATTGTTTCACCGGAAGATAGAGAATAATTACGAGGTTTATATATTATTAAAAATGAAAAAATGCATGTATGAATCGTTCACAATAAGATCAATGAAATGCATTTAAAAATTGATGGGGTGAATATTTCATGCTGACTTTAATGCAGCGAGTCACAACATTACCGATGCTCATGTGTAAATAAATAGCATAAATCACTTCTGCCTACTAACACCCATTCAAATATATCCACCGCCATATATAAACAGAACAGCAAAATCTCACATTTCATCCATCGCACAGTACATATACAACCCAGTCCTAACTAGTGGTCGACCGATATGGGATTTTTAATGGCCGATGCCGATATTGAGAAAGCCATCTGGTCGATTGGCCGATATGAGGCCGATACAATACATGTGAATACAGTAAATGAGAGACATAAAGAATATTGGTGAAACTAAATGAACATTTATTGTACATAATATTTATGCAATATTCTTTTTTTTGCAATAAAAAATATTTACTAAGAAATAAAAATGTAAACAAAAAGGTAAGGTAACACTTCAATTAATAAAGTTTTAGTGCAGCTTCTTGTCTGCTTAAATATTTAGTCATTTTTTCAGTCACATAAATAATTACTGCAGGTTACAAATAACATTGATCATTAATGAACCAATCTAAACAATATTCATAAATGAATGACAAAATAGTATGTGCAATTACATACATTTTATGTACAATACATAGTTAAATATAAATCTCACATAGTTTATTTACAATATTTACTTTAAACAGGTTGTTTTACCTCAAGTATATTTAAATAATAAGTGAAGTAAGTTTAGTTTTGCTTGTTTGTTTCTTTAAAACATTGCAAGCCGTCACATGTATTTGCATGACATACATGGACATATGAAAGTGTATACTACACACGATATTACGCCAATCATGGATAAATAAATACAGTAGATAGTGAATAACATTTTCAAGGATTTATTTTCAAACGTAATATTATTACATAGTGTTCTCCTCTCATCCACCTCACGCGACCACTGATCTGTAGTGCACGCGACCCAGCTTTTCCGTGCACGAAAGTCAGTTGGAAAACAGCGTCTAGTTTAAACGTAACCCGAGAACAACGCGTGTATCTGAGGAACAGCCAGTCACAGGATTTTTGACTGTTTGTGAGGTAAAATGTTTTCAGTTTTGTTTGAATTCGTTTATATCACATCTGTGACCCCCACTGGAGCTACCGCTGGGCTGCGGATCTGACACATCACGGTACTGTTTGAATAGACTCTGCTGCACGCCGGAGTGTTTTTGTGTGTAACACAATGTAGCGTCAGGTTAGAAAGCGAATGCTGATTGGTCAGTTTACTGTGTCTGTCAGATGTCTGCTTCAGGTCATCCTTAAAAATATTTTGGTTTGCAGTAACAGCAAAAAAAAAGAAAAAAAGGGTCGGTAGGTCGGTCTATATTTTTTTATATATAAAACAAATAATATAAAAAAGTATATATTTTTTCATTTTTTTAAAAAAAAATCAGTGTCGGGTGACATTAGGTGACATTTTTCACATTTTTCTAAGGGCTGTTTACACCAGGCCACTTCATGCGTTTTCTCAGATCGGATTGCAATCTGATTTATCAAAACGATTCCATTTACACCTGGTTACATAGGCTAAATGTGTGTTGTTTTTTTTGCGGATATAAATCCGATCTTCAATTACCGCTATATGTAGATTTAATGGAGTGCACGTCACCGAAAGCAACAGTTATGACTACATTATTTATCATCAGCTAAAATTTCTGAATCAAAGCCCGCAATAAGAGAAAGCGGAAACAGCCCTGGTAAGATCATTTCGTTTCTTTACATTTAATGATGATGATTGTGTGTTAAGCGTCAGCGACTTACTTTCACTTTAGCCCCTTTCACACAGAGATTCCGGAAAATACACGGATAAAGTGACCCGGGATTTGACCCGGGTTCATTTGATTTTGGTTCGTTCACACTGCCAGTGATTTTCCGGAATCACAGAGCGCGTTCACACACAACCCGTGTATGTCCCGGAAA